>NC_140999.1:97001843-97601843 GCF_052327205.1 Somniosus microcephalus
GGTCACTCATTCCAAGGGGATCCTTTACTAGGACATTTTTAATTAATCCTGTCTCGTTACACAGGACCAGATCTAAGGTTACTTGCCCCCTGGTCGGTTCAGTTACATACTGCTCAAGAAACCCATCCCTAATACACTCAATGAACTCATCCTCAAGGCAGCCCTGCCCAATTTGATTTGTCCAATTAATATGATAGTTAAAATCCCCCATAATTATAGATGTTCCCTTATTACAAGCCTCAACTATTTCCTGATTGATACTCCGTCCAACAGAGTTGCCACTGTTCGGAGGCCTATAGACTACGCCCACTAGTGTTTTTTTCCCCTTATTATTCCTTACCTCCACCCAAACTGTTTCATTATCCTGATCTTTTGACCCAATATCATTTCTCTGTATTACAGTGATTCCTTCCTTTATTAACATAGCCACCCCACCTCCCCTTCCTTCCTGCCTGTCCTTCCTGATCATTAAATAACCTGGTATGTTTACTTCCCAGGCATTGTCACCCTGCAGCCATGTTTCTGTAATGGCCACAAGATCATACCCATATGTAGTTATTTGTGCCATTAACTCATCTATTTTGTTACGAATGCTACGTGCATTCAGATAGAGAACTTTCAAAGATGTTTTGTGACACTTAGTTCCTGCTTTTGCCCTTTTTATTACTTTACCTTTTACTCCATACCTTCTGCCCCTTCCTGACACGCTCCGGTTTTTAATTTCCCCACTGCTACCTAAGTCTATGACCTTCTCTGTTGTCATTTTTATTATTTGCTCTCTAGGAACCTCACCCCCACTAGTTAGTTTAAAGCCCTCTCTACAGCCCTAGTTATATGATCCGCCAGGACTCTAGTCCCAGCATTGGCCAAGTGAAGCCCGTCCCAATGGAACAGCTTCCTCCTGCCCCAGTACTGGTGCCAGTGTCCCAGGAAGCAAAACCCATTTCTCCCACACCAGTCTTTGAGCCACGCATTTAACTCTCTAATTTTATTTGTCCTAGCCAAATTCGCTCGTGGCTTTTTAATTTGGCCCCTAGCTGCTCAAACTCCCTCAGCAGAACCTCCTTCCTTGTCCTATCTATGTCATTGGTACCAACATGGACCACGGCAACTGGATCCTCCCCCTCCCACTCCAAGTTTCTCTCCAGTCCAGAGGAGATGTCCTTAACCCTGGCACCGGGCAGGCAACACAGCCTTCGGGACTCTCGCTCTCGGCTGCAAAGAACTCTATCTATCCCCCTAACGATACTATCCCCTACCACTACAACATTTCTTTTAACTCCCCCCACTTGAATGGCCCCCCGCTCCATGGTGCTGTGGCCATTTTGCTCATCCTCCCCACAGTCCCTGTTCCCATCCTCACAGGGAGTAAAAGCCTCGAACCTGTTGGACAAGTGCAAGGGCTGCGGCTCCTCCAACACTTGAGTATAGGAGTAAACACGTCTTACTGCAATTATATAGGGCTCTGGTGAGACCACACCTGCAGTATTGTGTACAGTTTTGGTCTCCTTATCTAAGGAAGGATATACTTGCCATAGAGGGAGTGCAACAAAGGTTCACCAGACTGATTCCTGGGATGGGGGGATTGTCCTATGAGGAGAGATTGAGTAGACTAGGCCTATATTATCTAGAGTTTAGAAGAATGAGAGGTGATCTCATTGAAACATATAAAATTCTTACAGGGCTTGGCAGGGTAGATGCAGGGAGGATGTTTCCCCTGGCTGGGGAGTCTAGAACCAGGGGTCAGAATCTCAGAATAAGGGGTCAGCCATTTAGGACTGAGATGAGGAGAAATTTATTCACTCAGAGGGTGGTGAATCGATGGAATTCTCTACCCCAGAGGGCTCTGGAGGCTCAGTCGTTGAGTATATTCAAGGCAGAGCACAATTCATTTTTGGATGTTAAGGGAATCAAGGGATATGGGGATAGTACAAGAAAGTGGAGTTGAGGTAGAAAATCAGCCATGATCTTATTGAATGGCAAAGCAGGCTTGAGGGGCCGAATACCCTACTTCCACTCCTATTTTTTATGTTCTTACGTAAAGGGGAGGATCATTAATGCTGCCATACCTTATTGTCAGCATTGCTGGCTGTGCAGCTGCCTCAGCAAGTAAAAGCAGAACAAGGAATACGAGCCAGAGGACTGAATCAGCTGTACTGATGGCAGGTCCACGCCCCAGGGAATGGGCCCGCAGAGTCTGCGATGAAGCATTGGAGGCGTTGTTGTTCACTGTGGAGAGATGAAGGGCAGTGCTCTACCCAGCAAGTGGCAAGAGGCCCTCGCCACAAGTCTTCCACACCATGCGGAGGGAGGTAGCGCAGCACACCTTGGGCAGCAGTGTAGTCCTCAGGACCCACACACAGTGCAGGAAGAAATTTAGCGACCTCACTCGGGTGGTCAGGGTGAATCAATGCTTCAACAAATGCTACATACCACCACCAACTGAACCACAGTCTTCACACACTGCCCAAAGCACCACAACCCCAGCACTCACCCACCAACAATCTCTACCTACCAACACTCACACCCACACCTCACACCTTGCACACAATGACAACTATTCAACTATAGCAGGCAGGTCACTCAAACACATTGCTCCACACTCACTCACACACTTTCCTTCCTCTTGCAGGCCAAGGTGGCTCACAACAGGAGGGAGCAGGAGCGCACAGGCAGGGAACAAATCGACACCCAACCACTGTCTGAGCTGGAGAATCGAGTGCTGCAGATTATTGGGTGCCAGGTTGTGAGCACCTTGGCCACCAGCGACGCTGACCTCCTTGGGGACAACAATGGTATGTTCATCCCTGCTCCTTCTTCTCACATCCCACTTCCCCCTCACCCCACAAGCGTTTTGCACTTTCCAGCTAATGATGCTGTATGCTGCATTTCTCCCTGCCCCCCTCCCCTCACCTTAACCTGACTTTTGTTCCTTTATACTTTCAGATAATGAGCAAGCACCTAAGCAGCCTGTCCCTGAGGGCACCCTAGAGAGCGAGGCAAGAGAAGAGGAGGAGAAAGAACTCATCGCATCACTGAATCTCTCACCCGCAGGCACCAGCTCAGATACTGGCACTAGGCGTTCTTTAGAGGCTAGTATAGTAGCGGGATCTGCACAGGGTGAGGCACCGGGAACGAGTGGCCTGCAGCAAGGCCGAGGGGAAAGGGTAGCTCGGGGGCCAGCTCCCTGGAGGGCGAGTTCACGTGCGAGTTCTGCTGCACAGGACTCAGATGAGGACCTCAATGGGGAGGCATTTAGAAGAAGGGTGATGGTTATACACACGGAGATGATAGGTGTAATGGCAAGGGTGCCCGAGAGCCTCTCGACAATGGTAAGGAGCGTGGAGGAGTCCGCTTCCAACATTGCACAGAGCTCTGTGCACACCGTGGAGCCCATCATTTCCAGTCTGCTAAGGATGGTAGACTCCCAAAGAGACTGTGGCGACCCAGACCTGATGCCATGTGTGATGAGCGATCTGGCAGCTTCCAGTGCAGCACAGGCGGAAGCGATGCAATGTCTTTGTACTGTAATGCAATCTATGCTTGGTGCCACCCAATCTCAGACTGCTCTCATGCAGTCTCAGCTTGATGCCACACAAGCTCTGACTGCTGCCATCGTTGCTGGGTCTACCACCGTCGACCAGGGCTTTCACGGTGTCGTAGCAGGCCAACAATCTGTGCTCCAACAGATTTTATGGGATGCTGAGGTGTTGTCCTGGGGGCGTGGCAGTGGGTCAGTGGAGCAAGAACCTGCTGTCCTCTCTCAGGATGACAGCATTCCTGCTCCCACCACTGCCACTTCGCCATTGCCCTTGTTGCTGCCCGACATCCAGCCAGCCCAGACAGCCGCCGCCCATGCTGAGGTGGTGCAGACTACAGCCGGGTCTTCCAGGCCCAGAGCTGGTCGAGGACATCCTGCAAGGCCAGCTGAAGTCGCCTGCATGGACATTCATCATCTTCCATCAGCCTGCTGCATCCACTTGGCCAACACTTCGTAGGAGCACTACAGTAGGCAAAGGCACAGTAACGAGAGGCACTAAGGGATTGCACAAGGGTGAATAGTGAATAGTTAATAATTTTATTGTAAATATGTGTTCACTGACTTTTGATAAATTTATCATTTCACTTACCATTCTTTTGTGGTGTCTGCCATTTCAGTTTTGTGCTGTGAAATGGCCTGAGAGAAGGATGGGGATGCGGTGAGCAAAGGGGATGTGGGCTTTAAGTCATATTGGTGTGAGTCTGGATATCTGTTTGGAGGAGGTGGAAGAGTTCTATGACAACCTCCTTGGTGAAGCAGAGCTGTCTAATACACTGCTCCTCACTTAATTGAATGTAGGAGAAGTGCTCTTGGAATACCCTCAGAGGGTAAGGCCTCATCTCTCTGTGCACATGTACCCGTATTTCTTGCTGCCTACACTCCCTCCACCATGGGTCCTGGCGGGCGAAGAGGCATGGCAATACAGCCCCCATTAATGTTACCAAGTGTAGCAGTTTGAATCTTTGAAGAATAAATGTAGCTACTTTTTAGTTGCCAGAAGACTTCTGATCCAAAAGAACCTTGAAATAACTGAATTAAACTGTTGCAGTGAAACTAAAAAAAAACACTGAAGCTGCACTAAACTGACAGCTGTGAGTGATTGCTGATGATCCCTTTAAATAACTTTCCTGAAGCCGGCTTCCTGGTGCTGCACGCCAGCTGTCCCTGTCAGTGTTTACTCCAGGTGGTGAGTTAAGTGGCGCGAATCAATTAAAAAAATCGGGCGGTCAGTAAGCGTTCCATACTCACTGACATCATGATCTACCTGGCGTTGATGTTCCTGGCAATACCTCTTACCGGGGGCATTACAAGGGAGGCGGATTTGGTGTGCGGTGCTGGAATCGCCTCGCCCCGGCGATACTGGTCTAGCGCCCCATTGACACCATCTACTGGCACTAATGGGAGGCGCTAAGTGGACGAATTTTTCCGCCTTTATGTTTATAAATTGTTTTAGGGTTCAATTTAATGTTGCCTGCTAATCATTTCTCATAACCTCTCTTTGCCTCCCGTATTAACTTTTCCAATTCCATCCTGTACTTTCCATGATCTTCCTGGTTATTAACTGAGTCTTGCTCCTGACATTTGTCATAAGCTTCCTTTTTCTGTTTAATTTTAACTTTTATTTCCTTTGTCAACCGGGGGGAAATGGCTTTGGATGCTCCACCTTTTCCCTGCAAAGGAATAGGGCTAGTTTGTACCTGAACTATCTCTTCCCTGAATGCCTTCCATTGCTCTGTTACTGCTTTACTCTGAAACCGTCTTTTCCAATCTACCTGTGTTGATCCCTTCTTAAATCACTGAAATTAGCTCTTCCCCAGTTGAACATTTTTACCTTCAATATGTTCTGGTCTGTTTCCATAATTACTTTAAACCGAATTATGTTGTGGTCACTGTTAGCTCGATGATCTCCTACTGTTACACATTACACCTGCCCTACTTCATTTCCCAGAACCAGATCCAACACTGTTTCCTTCCTTGCCCCTGCACTTGCTTAAAAACCTATTCGATCTCCAGCTTTTTCCATTTCTGATGAAGGGTCATCGACCTGAAACATTAACTCTGTTTCTCTCTCCACAGATGCTGCTTGACCTGCTGAGTACTTCCAGAATTTTCTGTTTTTATTTCTGTTTCCTTCCTTGTTGGACTGGAGACATATTGATTGTGGAAGTTCTTCTGTACACAAATTGGAACTTCCTCTCCTACCCTACCCTTAGTACTATCTTTTTCCCAGTCTATATTAGGGTAATTAAAGTCTCCTAATATTACTACACTAATTTTGTTACACGCTTTGAAATTTGCCAACAAATTTGCTCTTCTCACTGTTAAGAGCTTTATTAAAATAATCTCCTAACAATGTAACAGCTCCCCCTCTGTTCCTCAACTCAAGCCAAATAGATTCAGTACTAGAACCGTCTAGTAAATCCTTTCTATTTAGAACTGTAACATCATCCTTAATCAATGCTGCCACACTCCCTCCTCTTTTTTTTTCCTTCTCTATTATTCCTGAATACTTGGTAACCAGGAATATTAAGAACCCATTCCTGGCCTTGTTTGAGCCATGTCGCTGCTAATGCAACCACATCATAATCCCATGTGCCAATTTGTGCTGCCGCTCACCAGCCTTATTAATTACACTGCGGATATTGACGTACATACAATTTAATACCTCCTTCGTCACTTTTGCTATTTTCCTCAATCTGGTCCCTGCAGTTTTGGGAATATTTCTAATTTTACTGCTGTTTCTATCACTCTGTCCTCTGCTCTGTTCTGTGTCCCCTCCCCCTGCCAAATTAGTTTAAATCCTCCCCAACAGTACTAGTTAAACTCTCAGCGAGATCATTGGACCCGGTTCTGTTCAGGTGCAACCCATCTATCTTGTACAGGTGCCCTATCCCCCAGAACCAGTCCCAATGCCACAAGTATCTAAAACCTTCCCTCCTGCACCACTTGTCCAGCCACGCATTTACTTGCACTCACTAGCACATGGCCTGAGATTACTACCTTTGAGGTCCTGTTTCTTAAACTTTTTCCTTGCTCCTGAAGCCATGCCTGAAGAACCTTAACACTTTCTCTACCTATGCCATTGGTTCCAATGTGGACCACAATTTCTGGCTGTTTCCCTTTCCCTCGCACAATGTCCTGCACCCGCTCGGTGATATCCTTTACCCTGGCACCAGGGAGGCAACATACCAGTCGGGAATCACGTTTGCGGTTAGAGAAACACCTGTCTATGCCCCTAACTGTCGAATGCTCTATGACTACTGCATTTCTACTCTTTCTTTTTTCCTCTGCGTGCAGTCAAGTCATAGAATCATAGAAATTTAAGGCACAGAAGGAGGCCATTCGGCCCATTGTGTCTGTGCCGGCCAAAAAAGAGCTAGCCCGCCTAATCCCACTTTCCAGCTCTTGGTCCGTAGCCTTGTAGGTTCTGGCAATCTCGCTGTGCCGGCACTGTTCTCTCTAAGGTGCGGGTGCGCAGTGATCCCGAGCTCACGTGCAGTGGATTTGAAAGGCCACACGGAGAGCGGGACAGTAGCTGGGGCGGGGGAGGGGCCCAATGGCCCCGGGAATCCAGGCAGACTCGTTAGTGAGTCTTGCCGCCTCAGAGCCGATCCCAATTGCAGCTCTTCAAGTGTGTGTTCCAATGGTCGATGGGTCACTGTGTAACGCCAGGCGGGGTTTAGTTTTCTCCCTTGCCCTTTGACCTTTCAGCAGGAGAATCTCCCATGCGCTCCGATTCTTCGCCTTTCAGCGTCGACTCGTGGGATGCCGGGCCTCGCTTTCACCCGCTCCGTGCAGCGGTCAGGGGACCTGGTGGTGGCTGGTGGGGGGGAGATCGAGCATCGAAAGGGGAGAGAGAGAGACTGGGGGAGAGAGAAAGAGAGATTGGGCAGAGAGAGAGAAACTGGGGAGAAGAGAGACTGGGTAGAGAGAGAGTCTGGAGAGAGAGAGAGAGAGAGACTGGGGAGAGAGAGAGAAACTTGGGGAGAGAGAGAGAGACTCTGGGGGAGAGAGAGTGTGACTGGGGGAGAGAGAGAGTGACTGAGAGAGAGAGAGACTGGGAGAGAGAGAGAGAGACTGGGGAGAGAGAGAGAAACTGGGGGAGAGAGAGAGTGACTGGGAGAGAGAGAGAGACTGTGGGAGAGGGAGAGAGACTGGGGGCAGCGAGAGAATGGGGGAGAGAGGGAAAGAATGGGGAGAGAGAGACTGTGGAGAGGGACAGAGACTGGGGAGAGAAAAGAGGCTGGGTGAGAGAGAGTGGGGGAGAGAGAGAGAGACTGGGGGAGATAGAAAGACTTGGGAGAGAGAGAGAGAGACTGGGGGAGAGAGAAAGACTGGGGGAGAGGGAGAGACTGGGGGAGAAGTGAAATCCCTGTTCTATGCGGACGACCTGGTCCTGCTGTCTCCCACAGAACAGGGATTACAGCAACAACTAGACCTACTCGACAAATACTGCCAAAATTGGGCTCTAACAGTAAATCTAAAAAAAAACAACATCATGATTTTTCAAAAAAGGCCCAGATGTCAGGAAAACAAATACCAGTTTACCCTCAGTGATACCACTATAGGACACACTATGAGCTACACCTACCTTGGTCTAACTATTACAGCATCAGGGAGCTTCAACATAGCAGTGAATGCACTAAAAGAAAAAGCTCGAAGAGCCCTATATGCAATAAAAAGAAAATTCTACAACATCCAAATCCCAATCAAAATCTGGCTCAAAATATTTGACAGCATAATCCTGCCCATTGCACTGTACGGTAGTGAAGTGTGGGGCCCGCTAAATCACCAAAGCTACACCAAATGGGAAAAACACACAATAGAAGCCCTACATGCAGAATTCTGCCGAAGCATCCTTCGCATCCAAAGAAAAACGCCAACAAATACATGCAGAGCCGAACTAGGCAGATACCCACTGATAATAAACATCCAAAAACGAGCACTAAACTTCCTAAATCACCTCAAATCTAGCTCCCCAGACACCCTTCATTTCAAAGCATTTCAGACCCAAGAGCTAAACCCAGAAAAGAGTCCCCTGAGTCAGCTGCTACTGAAACTAAGTACTCAGCCGGACCCTGACCAACCCCAGACCAACACAGCCGTCCAAACACCAATCCGAGTGAACCAAATCGTTAAACAATGCAAAGAAACCTACCTGGAACATTGGAACAAAATAACCGAAAGCCAAAGCAGATTAGAATGTTACCGGGCCCTAAAAAGAGAATATAAACTGGCAGACTACCTCACGACCATCAGAGACACAAAACAGAGACAGACCCTCACCAGGTACAGACTAAGCGACCACCAACTGGAAATTGAAAAAGGCAGATACAAGAAATCCTGGCAGCCTAGAGAGAATAGAATATGCGATCAATGTCTGGCCGGCGAGGTTGAAACAGAAATGCATTTCCTCCTAAAATGCGAAAAATTCAACACATCAAGAAACATATTATTCAACAAGCTAAGCCAAACAACCCCAGATTTCAAGGAATTGGATGACCTGTCAAAATTGAGATTAGTCCTGGGAGAAGGAGGCAGACCATACCTTGGGGCCAAATATGTAACAACATGTCACAACCTGAGGACTGTTTAAAATTAAGACTGTTTAAAATTAATATTGAACGTACCAAATGAAGTACAAAGACTGTTTAAAATTAATATTGTTTAAAAGTAATATTGTATGTACCCAACAAATGTCAAATCGATTGACACCTACAAAATGTTTGAAAATGTACCTTTTTGCTATGTAAGCTTTGGCAATATGGTTCTCTGTAAACTTTCATGCCAATAAAGCATTTGAATTTGAATTTGAATTTGAATTTGAATTTGACTGGGGGAGAGAGAGAGACTGGGGAGAGAGAGAGACTGGGGAGAGAGAGAGAGAGACTGGGGGAGAGAGAGAGACTGGGGAGGGAGAGAGAGAGACGGGGAGAGAGAGAGGCTGGGGGAGAGAAAGGCTGGGGGAGAGAGACAGACTGGCGAGAGGGAGAGAGACAGACTGGGGAGAGAGAGAGAGAGAGACTGGGGCAGTGAGAGAGAGACTGGGGGAGGGAGAGAGACTGGGTAGAGAAAGAGACTGGGGAGAGAGAGAGAGACTGGGGGACAGAGAGAGACTGGGGGAGACATAGGGAGAGATTGGGAAGAGAGAGAGACTGGGGGAGAGATTCAGACTGGGGAGAGAGAGAGAGAGACTGGTGGAGAGAGACAGACTGGAGAGAGAGAGAGAGACTGGGGAGAGAGAGAGACTGGTGACAGAGAGAGAGACTGGGGGAGATAGAGAGAGACTGGGGGAGAGAGAGAGAGACTGGGGGCAGCGAGAGAATGGTGGAGAGAGGGAAAGACTGGGGAGAGAGAGACTGGGGAGAGGGAGAGAGACTGGGGAGAGAAAAGAGGCTGGGAGAGAGAGAGTGGGGGAGAGAGAGAGAGACTGGGGGAGATAGACAGACTGGGGAGAGAGAGAGAGAGAGACTGGGGAGAGAGAAAGACTGGGGGAGAGGGAGAGACTAGGGGAGAGAGAGAGACTGGGGGAGAGAGAGACTGGGGGAGAGAGAGAGATTGGGGAGAGAGAGATAGACTGAGGGGGAGAGAGAGACTGGGGAGGGAGAGAGAGAGACGGGGAGAGAGAGAGGCTGGGGGAGAGAGAGCATGGGGGAGAGATACAGACTGGCGAGAGGGAGAAAGACAGCCTGGGGAGAGAGAGAGAGAGAGACTGGGGGAGTGAGAGAGAGACTGGGGGAGAGAGAGAGACTGGGGAGAGAAAGAGACTGAGGAGAGAGAGAGAGACTGGGGGACAGAGAGAGACTGGGGGAGAGAGAGGGAGAGACTGGGAAGAGAGAGAGAATGGGGAGAGAGTCAGACTGGGGAGGGAGACAGAGAGAGAGAGACTGGGGGAGAGAGACAGACTGGAGAGAGAGAGAGACTGGGGAGAGAGAGAGACTGGGGAGAGAGAGAGACTGGGGAGTGAGAGAGGGACTGGGGGAGATAGAGAGAGACTGGGAGAGAGAGAGAGACTGGGGGCAGTGAGAGAATGGGGGAGAGAGGGAAAGACTGGGGAGAGAGAGACTGTGAGAGAGTAAGAGACTGGGAGAGAGAGAAACTGGGGGAGAGAGAGAGACTGGGGAGAGAAAGAGACTGGGGAGAGAGAGAGACTGGGGGACAGAGAGAGACTGGGGGACAGAGAGAGATTGGGGGAGAGAGAGGGAGAGACTGGGAAGAGAGAGAGACTGGGGGAGAGAGTCAGACTGGGGAGAGAGAGAGAGAGAGACTGGGGGAGAGAGACAGACTGGAGAGAGAGAGAGAGAGACTGGAGAGAGAGAGAGAGGCTGGGGAGAGAGAGATAAACTGGGGTAGAGAGAGAGTGACTGGTGAGGGAAAGAGACTGGGGAGAGAGAGAGACTGGGGCAGAGAGAGGGAGGGACTGGGAAGAGAGAGAGACTGGGGGAGTGATGTGCCAAATAACTGCCCGAATCTGAAGTTAAAGCTTAAGACTGAAGCCTTTTATTAAATAAGAATCATGGCAGAGTTAACAGAGTCCATCATCGACCGAGCCCTTGGTAGAACATACCAGAAGAGGGGCGGGGCCAGGGAGGAGCATTAGTGGTTCCCCCTAGTGGAACATTCCAGACATTACAAGTGCAAGTACAAATATCAGAACACAGTTATTTCATCACATTCACCCCCTGCTATAGATTCAGTCTGTCAGGTGGTCTGATAATCCTCTGGTAATGACGTAACACTTGCTGAGGCTCCTCCCGGAGTACTACCTCCGGTTCATTCGAATTCCCAGAATGATCAGTATTTTCCACACTGAGGGTTTGTGTCTCTGAAGGTCCAATACCATGATTGAAAACTCTACTCTCAGAGTCGAACTCTTTTCGAGCTCCAGCAGGTGCAAGATCTTTAATAGAGACCGTATCCTCTCGCCCATCTGAATATTGAATATACGCATACTGGGGATTAGCATGGAGGAGTTGTACTTCTTCCACCAGTGGATCAGTCTTGTGGCCTCTCAAATGTCTGCGCAACAACACAGGGCCCGTGGTCGTCAACCATGTGGGTAACGATGCTCCATTAGTAGCTTTTCTTGGAAAACTAAACATCCTTTCATGAGGGGTGGCATTCGTCGCTGTACACAAAAGAGACCTTATGGAATGCAGCACGTCTGGCAGGACATCCTGCCAGCGAGAGGTCGGCAGGCCTCGTGACTTCAGAGACAGTACGATAGCCTTCCACACTGTCGCATTTTCTTTCTCGACCTGCCCATTACCACGAGGGTTATAGCTGGTAGTTCTACTCGTTGCAATCCCCTTCGATAGCAAAAACTGTCGTAATTCTTCGCTCATAAAGGAAGAACCCCTATCACTATGTATATAGTTAGGCATGCCGAACAAGGAAAACAGTTGGCAGAGGCATTTAATTACAACAGCACTAGTCACATCCGGACAGGGGAATATAAAGGGAACCGAGAGTACTCGTCTATAATATTAAGAAAATAGACATTACGGTCGCTCGATGGAAGGGGACCTTTAAAATCGAGACTCAAACGCTCAAATGGTCGAGTTGCTTTAATAAGATGAGCTGGCTCGGACGGCTTATAGAAGCAGGGTTTGCATTCAGCACAAACATGACAGGTTCTGGTCATTGTCTGGACCTCCTCAATAGAGTAGGGTAGATTGTGGGACTTAATGAAGTGGTTCATTCTGGTAACCCCAGGGTGGCAGAGTGCGTCGTGGAGACTTTGAAGCTTATCTGTACCTAGACTAGCACATACTCCTCGTGACAAAGCATCCGATGGCTCATTAAATACTCCAGGCCTGTACTGAACATCATAGTCATATGTTGACAGTTCTATTTGCCATCTTAAAATCTTATCATTTTTGATCTTTCCTCTCTGCTTAGTGTTGAACATAAAGGCCACAGATCACTGGTCAGTAATGAGCGTAAAACGTTGGCCAGCGAGATAATGTCTCCAATACCTGACTGCTTCAATAATTGCCTGTGCTTCCTTTTCCACTGAAGAATGTTGAACTTCTGGTCCTTGCAATGTACGAGAGAAGAAGGCTACTGGTCTACCAGCTTGGTTAAGAGTTGCTGCCAACGCAAAATCAGATGCATCACTTTCCACTTGAAATGGGATCTTCTCATCCACGGCACATACCACTGCCTTCTCAATGTCCCGTTTGATATTAAGGAAAGCCTCCTGAGCTTCCGCCGATAGCGGAATAGACGTCGACTTAATAAGAGGTCGGACTTTATCTGAGTAGCTAGCCACCCACTGGGCATAGTACGAGAAGAATCCCAGACACCTTCTTAAGGCTTTTACAGTGTGAGGTAAAGGTAATTCCTTAAGTGGGCGTAATCTTTCAGGGTCTGGCCCGATTACCCCATTCTCCACAACGCAACCAAGAATACACAAATGTGTAGTATTGAAGGTACACTTGTTTTCGTTGTAGGTCAGGTTTAACCTCTTTGCTGTCTCTAGGAACTTCGCGAGATTTTGATCATGCTCCCGTTGGTCACGCCCACAGATGGTAACATTGTCCAGGTACGGGAATGTTGCTTCCAATGCGTATTCATCCACCATACAATCCATCTCCCGTTGGAAGACGGATACCCCATTCGTCACTCCAAAGGGCACCCGAAGGAATTGGAACAGGCGCCCATTAGCTTCGAAGGCCGTATAAGGTCGGTCTTCTATTTTGATGGGGAGTTGATGGTAGGCAGACTTTAAATCAATGGCGGAGAACACGCGGTACTGAGCTATCTGGTTCACCATCTCAGAAATACGAGGCAAAGGATAGGCATCTAATTGGGTATACAAGTTTATAGTCTGGCTATAATCGACCACAAGTCTTTTCTTCTCATTAGTTTTAACCACCACCACCTGGGCACGCCACGGGCTACCACTGTGTTCGATGATTCCCTCCCGTTGAAGCCTTTCCACTTCCTCTTTTATAAATGTTTTATCTTCTGAACTATACCGTCGACTCTTAGTCGCTATAGGTCTACAATTAGGAGCAAGGTTCGCAAACAAAGAAGGCGGGCTTATGTTTAAAGTAGAAAGGCCGCAGACTGTGAGCGGAGGCTGGGATCCACTGTGGCGACACGCCACCACTGGACATAATCCGCTCACGGCGGCACAGACAGTCTAAGCAGAAGCCCCCAGCCGGGGGCCCTTTCCTCCAGCAACTTGTTTCCCGCAGGGACAGGCTGCCGGGAGCACTTCCTGTCTGGGAAGTATTTAAGTGGATGCGCGGGCTTTTCTAGTTCCTGTTTGCCATGTGGTCAGAATAAAGAAGCTGTGTTTTCAATAGCTCTGTCTCGACTCCCATGTTTGCCGCGGTATCTCAGCACTGGTGACCCCGACGCTCAGGACGAATCCTAAGCTAGCATGGCGGATACAAACGTAGTCACGGTTAAATTACCTGACTTTTGGGAGAACCTCGCCGAAGCCTGGTTCGTTCAAGCTGAGTCCAGATTCCGGCTGAAAGGCATTACAGTCGACGCCACGAAGTACGACTACCTCGTTGCCTCGCTCACCTACGCTACAGTCCCCAAGGTTTGGGCAGCGCTGCAGAATCCACCAACGGAGGGCAAGTACGAGCATGTGAAGGCTGCGCTACTTAAAAAATTTCAAACGTCCTCTTACCAGCGCCACTGCCAACTCCTGGACCTCCCCGGCCTTGGTGATGCTTCACCATCAGACCTGCTTTCCCACATGCTGTCCCTCTCAGACGACAAAAATCCCGGCGCCCTTTTTCGCACGCTTTTCATTCGGCAGCTCCCCGCCAGCATCCGCCCGCTCCTTGTGGAGTCTGACTCCACGGACCTGAATGAGATAGCCGAAAAGGCCGACCGGCTGCTCTCTGCACAGGCCGCTCGTGACGTCGCGCCCGACCTCACGGCAACGACCACGCGGTCTTCCCGGGCCGCTAGGCCCGACCGCCCTACCACTCCGGGTCACTGCTACTACCACACCCGTTTTGGCGCTAGGGCTCAACGCTGCACGCCACCGTGTTCCTTCAAACACCCCCCCACACCGGCCCCCGTGATGGCCGCGGGGCAGAAGGAGCCCCTACTGTACGTCACTGACGACAGAACCAACCGCCGATTTCTGTGCGACACAGGGGTCCAGCACAGCATCACCCCCGCCTCCGCCCTCGAGATCCAACGCGGCACACGGGGTATCACACTGGCTGCAGCCAACGGCTCTGAAATCCACACATATGGCACCCGCATGGTCACGCTCGACCTCGCAGGCCGCCGCTACCGCTGGGAGTTCCTCACAGCCAAGGTCCTCTGCCCACTCATCGGCGCCGACTTCCTACGCGCCCACGGCCTCCTTGTCGACATTCCGAGGCACTGCCTCATCGACATCAACACTATGGCCCCCATCCCCGGCGCCTTTACCCCGGCCCGTTCGGCCGGCCCGACGACCTACTGCCTCGCCAGAGCCACGGACGACTACTCGGCACTCCTAGCTGAGTTTCCCGCCCTCACTAACCCGACCTTTTCGGCCAAAGCCGCCAAGCACGGTGTGGAACACTATATCCCCACCACCGGCACCCCAGTTTCTGCCCACGCCCGCAGACTCAACCCGGCCAAGCTGGAAATCGCGCGGGCCGAGTTTACCAACATGGAACAACTCGGCATCATCCGCCGCTCCAGCAGCCCTTGGGCCTCGCCCCTCCACATCGCCCCCAAGCCCGGCGGAGGCTGGCACCCTTGCGGGGACTACCGCCGCCTCAACGACGCCACCACCCCCAATCGGTACCCGGTGCCACACATCCAGGACTTCTCGGCCCGACTGGCCGGACGAACCGTCTTTTCCAAAGTCGACCTGGTGCGCGGTTATCACCAAGTCCCCGTACACCCCGCGGACATCCCCAAAACGGCTGTCATCACCCCATTCGGCCTGTTCGAGTTCCTGAGGATGCCCTTCGGCCTCAAGAATGCAGCACAGGCTTTCCAGCGCCTTATGGACTCAGTCCTCCGGGACCTGAACTTCCTATTCGTCTATCTAGACGACATTCTCGTGGCCAGCTCCTCCAAACAGGAACACCTCGAACACCTTCGCATCCTGTTCGGGCACCTAGCCCAACACGGGCTCATTCTCAGCCCGGCGAAGTGCCAATTCGGCCTAACCGAGATCGATTTTCTCGGTCACCACATCACCCCTGCCGGTGCCGTCCCCCTGCCCAACAAGGTGCAGGCCGTCCAGCAATTCCCCCGCCCCACAACCATCAAGGGCCTCCAGGAGTTCCTCGGGATGGTGAACTTCTACAACAGGTTCATCCCCAGAGCCGCAGCCCTTATGAAGCCCCTATACGACTCCCTCCGAGGGAAATCCAGCAAGATGGACGTAGCCTGGACCACTGACACGGCAGCCGCCTTCGACGCCACCAAAAACGCGCTCGCCGACGCCACTCTGCTCGCGCACCCGAGGGCCGATGCCCGGGTCGCGCTCAACACCGACGCCTCCGACCACGCAGTCGGGGCCGTGTTCGAGCAGTGGGTCAATGGCACGTGGCAGCCACTTGCCTTCTACAGCCGCCAACTGCGCCCCCTGGAGGTCAAATACTCCACTTTCGACCGCGAGCTTCTCGCACTCCACCTGTCGGTCCGCCATTTCAGGTTCCTCCTGGAAGGCCGCCCCTTCACCGCGTATGTGGACCACAAGCCACTCACATACGCGATGGCCAAGCACACCGAACCCTGGTCCGCTAGGCAGCAACGCCAGCTCGCGGCCGTCTCCGAGTTTACTACGGACATTCAGCACATCTCCGGTAGAGACAACGTGGTCGCCGACTGCCTTTCCCGTCCCGCCGTCTGTGCGAATCACCTCGCGGTCGACTACGCACAACTAGCAGCGGCCCAGCTCACGGACCCAGACCTCCTCTCGGCGGCTACCAGCCTGCCACGGCTACGCCTAGCCAAGGTCGCGCACGGGCCCGAAGCCACGGCAGTCACGTGCGACGTCTCACTCGGCCAACCCAGGCCGGTCATCCCTGAGACCTGGCGCCGCCGCGTCTTCAACGCGCTCCACGGGCTCTCTCACCCAGGTTCCCGCGCATCCGTCAAACTCCTCTCCAAGAGCTTCGTCTGGCGCGGCCTTAGCAGAGATGTTCGGACTTGGGCCACCTCCTGCCTCGCCTGCCAACGGGCTAAGGTACAGCTGCACACCAAAGCACCCCTGGGAGACTTCGAGGTACCCAGCCGCCGCTTCGACCACGTACACGTCGACATTGTCGGCCCCCTGCCGCCATCGCAAGGCCAAACTTATCTCCTCACGATGGTCGACCGCTACACACGCTGTCCTGAGGCAGTGCCGCTGACCTCCACCACCACAGCCGACATCGCCAGGGCGTTCGTTAACACCTGGGTTGCGAGGTTCGGCGTACCGGCCGACATAACCTCCGACAGAGGCGCCCAGTTCACCTCCGAACTCTGGACGGCCACAGCACGCAACCTCGGGGTGACGCTCCACCGCACCACGGCGTACCACCCGCAGGCCAACGGACTTTGTGAACGCTTCCACAGGTAACTCAAGGCCTCACTCCGCGCCGGCCTGCAGGACAGTACCTGGACTGACCGCCTACTGTGGGTGCTACTCGGCCTACGCACCGCGGTCAAGGAAGACCACCAGTCCTCGGCAGCGGAGTTAGTCTACGGACAACCGCTGCGCGTCCCAGGCGAATTCCTTCCGGAGCCTACCAAGCCTTGGTCGGCCGAACAGCAGCGGCTCGACTCTTTCTCTTCCGCTCAGCAGTTCGCCCCACTTCCGGTCAACCGACACGGCGAACTCGCACCTCACGTCCCACCAAATTTACAGCAGGCGCGCTTCGTCTTCGTGCGACACGACGCGCACCGCGGGCCCCTGCGACCCCCGTACGACGGTCCGTACGAGGTACTACAAACCGGGGACAAGGTATTCAAGCTGCGACTCGGCGACAGGGTCGAGACAGTCTCCATCGACCGGCTCAGACCAGCACACACAGAACCAGGGGAACAGGTCCCCGTGGCCCAGCCTCCAGCAAGAGGCCGTCCCCCCGGCAAGCCAGCACAGCCGGCGGCGAACCGCCCGCCCCAACCAACCAGACCGGCGACCACTCAGAGCCGCTGCGGCAGAACCATTAGACCACCGTCACGACTCATCCACTCCTCCTAAGCGGATTCTGGGGGGAGCTCTGTGGCGACACGCCACCACTGGACATA
Source organism: Somniosus microcephalus (assembly GCF_052327205.1). Classification (NCBI taxonomy): domain Eukaryota; kingdom Metazoa; phylum Chordata; class Chondrichthyes; order Squaliformes; family Somniosidae; genus Somniosus; species Somniosus microcephalus. The sequence continues at coordinate 97,019,602 of NC_140999.1, forward strand.
ATCCGCTCACGGTGGCACAGACAGTCTAAGCAGAAGGCCCAGCCGGGGGCCCTTTCCTCCAGCAACTTGTTTCCCGCAGGGACAGGCTGCCGGGAGCACTTCCTGTCTGGGAAGTATTTAAGTGGATGCGCGGGCTTTTCTAGTTCCTGTTTGCCATGTGGTCAGAATAAAGAAGCTGTGTTTTCAATAGCTCTGTCTCGACTCCCATGTTTGCCGTGGTATCTCAACACCACCATACTTAAGGGTAACGCTCTCATGCTGACACTGGAAGTCCAAGCCTAATATTAAGTTCACACACAACTGAGGTAATATGAGGAGTTTAAAATCCTTATACTCCGTATCCTTAACGGTCAATGTGACTTTACAATATCCAGTTACCTCCGAAGTAAGGGATTTGGATGCCATCACAATTTCACTTCGAGTAGGATACACCTTCAATGAACAGGAGTTAACAAGGTTGGGGTGTATAAAACTTTCAGTACTGCCACAGTCTATCAAACACCCAGTAGGACGACCATAAATCTTAATGTCCATCATAGATTTTGACAAGGAACACAGTATGGTCTGGTCAACCATAGCCGAGGCTAGAGTAAAACGATAGGCGGCAGCAGAGAAGACATCGGGTACAGGATTACCCTTACACACTTTACTAAAATGTCCCCGTTTCTTACATTTAGAACAGGTAGCCTCTCTGGCTGGGCAACTTTGCCTGGGGTGTTTAGATTGGCCACAAAAATAACACTTAGACCCATGGGGCACAGCCGCAACAATAGGATTAAGTGGGGGCTCCATTGGTGTTATGGATGCCTCCATACTTGGAACACACGAGGCTGAGAGAGATGCATGGGCTGATGCATACACTTCTGAATTCTTCTGGGCTACATCTAACGATCGAGCAGCAGCGACAACCGTTTTTAAAACTAACGAGTCATTCTCGAGGAGTCTCTGTCTAATATAATTAGATCGGAGGCCAGATATGAAAGAATCACGGATGGCTTCTTCCTGATACACTATGGCAGAGACAGCCTTGTAGTTGCAACCCTTAGCCAAAGCCTTAAGGTCCTGCAGGAAATCGTCCAGAGATTCCTCGGGTAATTGCCTGCGAGTAGACAGGAGATACCTGGCATATACTTCGTTAACCGACTTAAGGTACTGGGCTTTAAGAGCTGCGAGGGCCTCTTCATATGTAGTAATATCTTCAATTATAGAGTAAGTTTGATGACTTACCAAGTTGGTTAGAAGACCCAACTTGTTAACCTTCGGATCGGTCGATGATGCGATGAAGTGTTCAAAACATCGGAACCAATGCGTAAATTTCTTCGACGCATCTGCCGAATGGGGATCGATATCCAGACGATCTGGTTTCAAAAATCGATCCATCTTCCAAAAGTAGTTGTTTAATAAAATTGATGTGCCAAATAACTGCCCGAATCCGAAGTTAAAGCTGAAGACTGAAACCTTTTATTAAATAAGAATCATGGCAGAGTTAACAGAGTCCATCATCGACTGAACCCTTGGTAGAACATACCAGAAGAGGGGCGGGGCCAGGGAGGAGCATTAGTGGTTCCCCCTAGTGGAACATTCCAGACATTACAAGTGCAAGTACAAATATCAGAACACAGTTATTTCATCACAGGGAGAGAGTCAGACAGGGGAGAGAGAGAGAGAGACTGGGGGAGAGAGACAGACTGGAGAGAGAGAGAGAGACTGGGGAGAGAGAGAGACTGGGGAGAGAGAGAGAGACTGGGGGAGAGAGAGACTGGGGAGAGAGAGAGAGACTGGGGGAGAGAGAAAGACTGGGGGGAGAGGGAGAGACTGGGGGGAGAGAGAGAGACTGGGCGAGAGAGAGAGACTGGGGGAGAGAGAGACGGCGGAGAGAGAGAGAGACTGGGGGAGAGAGAAAGACTTGGGGAGAGGGAGAGACTGGGGGAGAGAGAGAGACTGGGGGAGATAGACATACTGGGGAGAGAGAGAGAGAGAGACTGGGGGAGAGAGAAAGACTAGGGGAGAGGGAGAGACTGGGGGAGAGAGAGAGACTGGGGGAGAGAGTCAGACTGGGGAGAGAGAGAGAGAGAGTAACTGGGGGAGAGAGACAGACTGGAGTGAGAGAGAGAGACTGGGGAGAGAGAGAGACTGGGGACAGAGAGAGAGGCTGGGGGAGAGAGAGAGAGACTGGGGCAGTGAGAGAATGGGGGAAAGAGGGAAAGAATGGAGAGAGAGAGACTGGGAGAGGGAGAGAGACTGTGGAGAGAAAAGAGGCTGGGTGAGAGAGAGTGGGGGAGAGAGAGTGGGGGGGGAGAGAGTGGGGGGGGAAAGAGAGTGGGGGGGAGAGAGAGTGGGGGGGAGAGAGAGTGGGGGAGAGAGAGTGAGACTGGGGGAGATAGACAGACTGGGGAGAGAAAGAGAGAGACTGGGGAAGAGAGAGAGACTGGGGGAAGGGAGAGACTGGGGGAGAGAGAGAGACTGGGGGAGAGAGACAGACTGGCGAGAGGGAGAGAGTGAGGAGAGAGAGAGAGACTGGGGGACAGAGAGGGAGACTGGGGAGAGAGAGAGAGACTGGGGGAGAGAGAGACTGGGGAGAGAGAGAGAAACTGGGGGAGAGAGTGAGTGACTGGGGGAGAGAGAGAGACTGGGGAGATAGAGAGAAATTGGGGAGAGAGAGACTCGGGAGAGAGAGACTGGGGAGAGAGAGGGAGAGAGACTGGGGAAAGAGAGAAACTGGGGGAGAGAGAGAAACTGGGGAGAGAGAGAGAGACTGGGGAGAGGAAAGAGGCTGGGAGAGAGAGAGAGTGGGGGAGAGAGAGAGAGACTGGGGGAGATAGACATACTGGGGAGAGAGAGAGAGAGACTGGGGAGAGAGAAAGACTGGGGGGAGAGGGAGAGACTGGGGGGAGAGGGAGAGACTGGGGGGAGAGAGAGAGACTGGGAGAGAGACGGCGGAGAGAGAGAGAGACTGGGGGAGATAGACATACTGGGGAGAGAGGGAGAGAGAAAGACTGGGGGAGAGGGAGAGACTGGGGGAGAGAGAGAGACTGGGAGAGAGAGAGAGACTGGGGAGATAGACATATTGCGAGAGAGAGAGAGACTGGGGGAGAGAGAAAGACTAGGGGAGTGAGAGAGACTGGGGGAGAGAGAGAGACTGGGGGAGAGAGAGAGACTGGGGGAGAGAGAGAAACTGGGGGAGAGAGAGAGACTAGGGAGAGAGAGAGACTCGGGAGGGAGAGAGAGAGACGGGGAGAGAGAAAGGCTGGGGGAGAGAGACAGACTGGTGAGAGGGGGAGAGAGAGAGGGAGAGAAACTGGGGGAGAGAGAGACTGGGGAGAGAGAGAGACTGGGGAGAGAGAGAGACTTGGGGGGAGAGAGAGACTGGGGGGGAGAGAGAGACTGGGGGAGAGAGAGGGACTGTGGAGAGAGAGAGACTGGAGAGAGAGAGAGACTGTGGAGAGAGAGAGACTGGAGAGAGAGAGAGACTGGGGGAGAGAGAGAGACTGGGGAGAGAGAGAGACTGGGGGAGAGATAGAGACTGGGGAGAGAGAGAGAGACTGGGGAGAGAGAAAGACTGGTGGAGAGGGAGAGACTGGGGGACAGAGAGAGACTGGGAGAGAGAGAGAGACTGGGGAGAGAGAGACGGGGAGAGAGGGAGGCTGGCGGAGGGAGAGGGAGAGACTGCGAAGAGAGAGAGACTGGGGGAGAGAGTCAGACTGGGGAGAGAGAGAGAGAGAGACTGGGGGAGTGAGACAGAGTGGATAGAGAGAGAGAGACTGGGGAGAGAGAGACTGGGGAGAGAGAGAGAGACTGGGGAGAGAGAGAGACTGGGGAGAGAGAGAGAGACTGAGGAGAGAGAGAGAGGGACTGGGGGTCAGAGAGAGACTGGGGAGAGAGAGGGAGAGACTGGGAAGAGAGAGAGACTGGGGGAGAGAGTCAGACTGGGGAGAGAGAGAGAGAGAAACTGGGGGAGAGAGGCAGACTGGAGTGAGAGAGATAGACTGGGGAGAGAGAGAGACTGGGGACAGAGAGAGAGACTGGGCGAGAGAGAGAGAGACTGAGGGCAGTGAGAGAATGGGGGAAGAGGGAAAGAATGGGGAGAGAGACTGGGAGAGGGAGAGAGACTGTGGAGAGAAAAGAGGCTGGGCGAGAGAGAGTGGGGGAGAGAGAGTGGGGGGGAGAGAGAGTGGGGGAGAGAGAGAGACTGGGGGAGATAGACAGACTGGGGAGAGAGAGAGAGAGACTGGGGGAGAGAGAGAGACTGGGGGGGAGAGAGAGAGACTGGGGGAGAGAGACAGACTGGCGAGAGGGAGAGACTGAGGAGAGAGAGAGAGACTGGGGGACAGAGAGAGAGACTGGGGAGAGAGAGGGAGAGACTGGGAAGAGAGAGAGACTGGGGGAGAGAGTCAGACTGGGGAGAGAGAGAGAGTGAGTGACTGGGGGAGAGAGACAGACTGGAGAGAGAGAGAGAGACTGGGGAGAGAGAGAGACTGGGGAGAGAGAGAGACTGGGGAGAGAGAGAGACTGGGAAGAGAGAGAGGGACTGGGGGAGATAGAGAGAGACTGGGAGAGAGAGAGAATCTGGGGGCAGTGAGAGAATGGGGGAGAGAGGGAAAGACTGGGGAGAGAGAGACTGGGGGAGAGTGAGAGACTGGGAGAGAGAGAAACTGGGGGAGAGAGAGAGGCTGGGGAGAGAAAGAGACTAGGGAGAGAGAGAGAGACTGGGGGACAGAGAGAGACTGGGGAGAGACAGTGAGAGACTGGGAAGAGAGAGTGTCTGGGGGAGAGAGTCAGACTGGGGAGAGAGAGAGAGAGAGGGACTGGGGGAGAGAGACAGACAGGAGAGAGGGAGAGAGACTGGGTTGAGAGAGAGACTGGAGAGAGAGAGAGGGACTGGGGGATAGAGAGAGAGACTGGGGAGAGAGAGAGAAGCTGGGGGAGAGAGAGAGTGACTGGGAGAGAGAGAGACGGGGGAGAGAAGAGAGACTGGGAGAGAGAGAGAGATGGGAGAGAGAGAGAAATTGGGGAGAGAGAGACTGGGGAGAGAGAGAGAGACTGGGGAGAGAGAGGGAGAGAGACTGGGGAGAAAGAGAGACTGGGAGAGAGAGAGAGAGACTGGGGAGAGAGAGAGAGAGAGAGACTGGGGAGCGTGAAATTGGGGAGAGGGAGAGAGGCTGGGGAGAGATATGAGGCTGGGAGAGAGAGAGAGTGGGAGAGGGAGATAGGGACTGGGGGAGATAGACATATTGGGGAGAGAGAGAGAGGAGACTGGGAGAGAGGGAGGTTGCACCAAAGATGAGCTGCTGAGTTTTAATGTTTTTTAGTGTTTAAAGTGTGGAAAAAAAGTTACATTTCAAGTTTTAAGAGGTACAAATTCTAGCTAAGTTAGTTCAGTTTAGTTTAGTTTAGTCTAGTTTAAGTTTAAGGTTAGTTTAACTTAGTTTAAGCACAGAAAGAAAAGAAGAAAAAGACCGCAAAAAAAAAAAGAGCGCCAAAGACGGGACCCGAAAAAAAAAAACCAGAGGAAAGCAGAAAACAGAAAGAAAAGCCAAAGCAAGAAGACAGAAGAAGGAGAGGAATATACAGACTGTTGTGTATGTAATAGGTATGTTACTTTAAACCTATGGCCAGGGCAGCACTACTTTGTAGGGCATAGTGATACCGTAGTACCACTCCTGGCCATAGGGGTATAAATAGTACTGTGGGTACTGATCTCCCCTCAGTTTCCCGCCAGTTGGTATTAAGTAAAGACCTACGTTGAATCTTCCAAGCTGTCTCGTCATTATTGCATTAAGTATAGACACATACTTTATACTGGCGACGAGTAAGGTTCGAACTCACCAGTACACGGTGCAACAAAGGAACGGTAGCAGTACGGAGAGAGAAGGAGAGAGGCTTCTTACCAGCCAGCCTGCAGAGTCCAGCGTCGACCGAAGGAGGCCGCCCAGCAGTCCGGGTTCGGGAGGAGCGGCAGCAACGGAGCAAGAGAGAGAGGTTTCCAACGGAGGCTGCGGCAGCTGAGAGAAGAGGCTGAACGGGCGCTCCAGCCACGGGGCAAAAGTCCACCCAGGGCCAGGTAAACTGAAATCCTTCCCGGGGAATGGGAGCTGCAAGGGCCAAAAATAACGACGCTGGAGAGAGGTCGTTGACAGCACAGGGAGAAAAGGCGGGAAAAACGCCATCTAGTGGAGAAAGCGGGAAAAGTTTTTTTTTCGCTTCAAAAGTTTCAAATGGCTAAAGAAGGTTGTTTGTCAGCATTTGTTGAGGACACAGAGGAGTGGGATGCCTATATCGAAAGGCATGAACTTTATTGCATAGTAAACAAGGTGGAAGATGACCAAAAGGTAGCAACCTTAATAAATTTTATGGGGGCAAAAACATACCGTCTGCTGAGGAATCTTCTTACTCCAGAAAAGCCAGCAGACAAAATGTACGCCCATATTGTTGATACATTAAGGGAACATTTAAACCCTAAGCCACCATTTAGAGCGGAAAGGTACCGCTTCTACAGACGCGACCAAAGGAATGATGAGTCGCAGGCAGCCTATTTAGCTGAGCTCAGAAGGTTGTCCAAACATTGCCAGTTTGAAGCCATATTGGCGGATGCGATCAGAGACAGATTTGTCTATGGCATGTTAAATGAGAATACACGTAAACGGTTGCTAGCCAAGAAACAGCTCAGCCTAGATCAGGCGATTGAAATAGCATCGGTCCACGAAGCAGCAGCACAGGGTGCTGCTCAAATAGTACAAAACACATCCGGCTATGACACCCATGAGGTGACATTTCACAAAGGTAAATGCTACCGTTGTGGCAAAACCACCCACGACCAAAGTAATTGTTGGTTTCGTGATAAAATATGCCGGCAGTGTGGGATAAAGGGGCATATAGCGAAAGTTTGTCGGTCTGATACGAAACCCAATTGTGGGGGCAATCCGAGCAGTACCAAGGCAAGGACAAAAATACATAAGATGTCTGACAGTAGCTCAGACGAGTCACAGGAAGGCACAAAAGCAGTGCCTAAAGGTCTGGGATGTCTCAAGTTATATGGTGTAGACAAAGCGGAGGACCACAGCACAATGTGGGTTAAAATGAAGGTAGCAGGCATCGAAGTTAATATGGAGCTGGACACGGGTTCAGCCCTATCAGTAATTAATGAACAAAATTATAACAGGCTGTTCAAACGCATTCCCTTAAAGGATACGGAAATTAAATTAAAAACATATACGGGACAAAAAGTTTACCCGAAGGGAAAAATGCAAGTAACAGTTAAATACAATGGCAGAAAAGTGCCAGGACTTTATTTATGCGTCCTACCAAACAGTGGACCACCACTTTTGGGTAGGGAATGGATAAGAAAAATCCATTTCGACTGGAAGTCGATACACGAGTTAAAAGTAGAGACCACCACGGATGATACAACCATTACAAGCAGGCTGTCGAAACTATTGGCAAAAACACCAGAGGTGTTCCAACAAGGGCTGGGGACCTTAAAGGACATTAGAGCAAAAATAACTATTGCTCAAGACGCAAACCCCAAGTTTCGTAAGGCCAGACCGGTGCCTTATGCCATTCGGCCAGCGGTGGAAGCAGAACTGGATGCCTTAGAGAGTGCAGGTGTCCTTACAAAGATTGAGTGGAACGAGTGGGCCATGCCCATCGTCCCAGTTATGAAGAAATCTGCAAATAACACACCGGGGGAACCAAAGAAGGTTCGCATTTGCGGGGATTTTAAGATAACTATTAACCCAGTCCTGCACATGGTACAGTATCCGCTGCCGCGGATAGAGGACATATTCGCATCGTTAGCTGGGGGTAGACACTTTACGAAGATTGACCTTTGTCAAGCTTATTTACAGATGGAGGTGGAGCAGGACTCGAAAAAGCTCCTAACGATTAACACACACAAGGGATTGTACCAGTACAATCGCCTGATATTTGGTGTGGCGTCCGCCCCGGCAATATGGCAGAGGACCATGGAACAGGTCCTACAGGGCATTCCAGGAACGCAATGCTACCTGGATGACATCCTGGTGACAGGACAAACGGATAACGACCACCTCGCTAACCTGGAGCGAGTACTTCTGCGGTTACAACAATACGGACTCAGGGCGAACAAGCAGAAATGTGAGTTTTTCCAGGAACGTATCTCATACTGTGGTCACATTATAGATAAGGAAGGCCTGCATAAGTCCCCGGAAAAGATCGAGGCAGTAGTGAAGGCCCCGCCCCCTGAGAATGTATCTCAGTTACGATCATTCTTAGGCCTTATAAACTATTACCATAAGTTCCTCCCGAACTTATCGTCCATTTTACATCCACTAAATTCATTGCTGCAAAAGGGAGTCTCCTGGAATTGGGACGAAGCGTGTGAGGCTGCTTTTAAAAAGGGTAAACAACTCATTACATCAAAGGAAGTGCTCACACAATTTGACCCAAAAATGCCAATGAGGTTGGCATGTGACGCCTCCCCGTACGGTATAGGGGCAGTGTTGTCACACAAATTTCCCAACGGGACGGAGAGGCCAATAGCATTTGCCTCAAGGTCGTTAACTATAGCCGAAAGAAACTATGCGCAAATCGACAGGGAGGCCCTCAGTCTGGTGTGGGGTGTAAAAAAATTCCACCACTACCTGCATGGGCAACGTTTCACACTACTGACGGATCATCAACCGTTGGTGTCGATATTTAATCCAACAAAAGGGGTGCCCCTGATGACGGCCCAAAGGCTACAGAGATGGTCACTGTTCTTAGGAGCACACCAGTACCTTATCGAATATAAGGGTACCAAACAGCATGGCAATGCGGATGGCCTGTCGTAGCTACCCTTGCCTGCCGAGATCGAAGAGATAGTACAGGACCCCGTGGAAATATATCATACGGCTGTTATGGAACACTTGCCCATCACCAGCCAATGTATCGAGTGGGAAACACGGAACGACCCGACATTGGCAAGGGTTTACGAATTAACCGTGAAAGGCTGGCTGGCGCAGGGTGACGCATCATTGCCGGCATTTTCGGCAAGGAAGGACCAGTTGTCCGTTTGCCGGGGCACATTGATGTGCGGAGCCAGGGTGGTGGTCCCTCAAAAATTACAACATAAATTGTTGCAGGACTTGCACGAAGGTCATCTGGGGGGTGTCAAAATGAAAAGCCTCGCCAGAGCCTACGTCTGGTGGCCCGGCATTGACAGGGACATTGAGGAAGTAGCAAAAGCGTGCCAAGGGTGCCAGATGGTACAGAACGTACCACCACAAGCCCCACTACATCCGTGGGAGTGGCCCTCAACGCCATGGCAAAGGATCCACGTGGACTTCGCTGGCCCCTTCCTGGGTGCGATGTTCCTTATTGTAGTGGACGCCCATTCAAAATGGCCAGAGGTCATAAAGATGTCATCAACGACAGCCGAAAAGACGGTCGCAGTCTTAAGGACCATTTTTGCCCGAAACGGGCTGCCCGAGCAAGTCTGTTCGGACAATGGGCCACAATTTGTGGCAGAAGAATTTCAAGCATTCCTAAAAAGGAATGGAGTGCGACATTATACGTCCGCACCATATCATCCAGCTACAAATGGGCTGGCAGAGTGATTTGTACAGACTTTTAAAAAGGCCATCAAGGCGATGGGGGAGGAAAGGTTGCCACTACAACACAAGGTGGACAACTTCCTATTCGCATACCGTAATGCTGCACATACGGTGACCAACCAGGCCCCCGCCATCATGTTCTTTAATAGAAGGTTAAGGTCTCGCCTTGAATTGCTCAGACCAAACATTCGGAGAGATGTGGAAAACCGAGTATTTCGTAGGGCTCCTGACAGACAGACACGGAGCTTCGAGGTGGGGCAGCAAGTGTTGGCCCGTGATTATAGGAATGAAAAGTGGCGGTCTGGTACGATAAAGGCCCGCCAGGGACCCTTGATGTACACAGTTGAGACAGGGGAAGGCATAATCAGACGACATGCTGATCAACTTGTGGAGTCCAGAAACCCAACTGATTCACTACCTCAAACGTCTCAGCACATTGTTACAGCGGAATCACGGCCCAGCTCGTCGTTACAGAGGTCTCAGGATTGCGAGGAGTTCAGCACTCCAGTGATCTCCACGGCACAGGATGTGCCATCAGACACCGACGAGTCCAGTGATGAAGGGGTGACGGAAGTACCGCCGCCTACACCAAGACCGACTAGAGAAAGACGTTATCCTAGTCGAGACAGGAGGCCTCCTCAGAGACTGAATCTATAACATGTTTCTGTTTATATATATATAAGTAGACAACTCTTGATGTAAATATGTTATGTATATTGTGTTACCAAATGTTATTAGCCCTAGTTATGGGGCATCTATTGACTTAATTGCACGGGTACGTTTTAATTAAAAGGGGAGGAATGTTGTGCATGTAATAGGTATGTTACTTTAAACCTATGGCCAGGGCAGCACTACTTTGTAGGGCGTAGTGATACCGTAGTGCCACTCCTGGCCATAGGGGTATAAATAGTACTGTGGGTACTGATCTCCCCTCAGTTTCCCGCCTGTTGGTATTAAGTAAAGACCTACGTTGAATCTTCCAAGCTGTCTCGTCATTATTGCATTAAGTATAGACACATACTTTATACAGACCAAGGAAGAATCCGAACAGCGGCCGCACGGGGCCAGAACAGCAGCCGGAGTGCGAGGCCTGAACGGAGGCCGCACAGGGCCAGAACAGCAGCCGGAGCGCGACTCCTCAACGGAGGCTGCACGGGGCCACAACGGAGGACGGAGCGCGAGTCCTGAACGGCGGCGGGAACAGAGGACCGTAAACAAGGGAAGGGCCAGAGTAGCCGGGCCGAGACAGAGGCATGGAGACCTCTGAGGGAGAGGGGAGCAGCCCGAAGGCACCTTGAGGCAGCGGCTCCCAGACGCAGACAGTGAGTACAGGTCCTGGGGAGGGAGCCTGAAGCCAGGGAAAGGCCCGAGGAGCCGAGCCAAGACAGAGGCTCAGAGACCTCTGAGGGGGAGGGCAGCAGCCGGGAGACACCGGGAAACAGCAAATCCCAGACGCAGACCAGGACAGTGAGTACGGGGCCTGGGGAGGGCCTGGAGAGCGAGCGAGTCCGGGGCCTGGGAAAGTTCGCGAGCCGGGAAAGGGAAACACCAAACCCGGGGCCCCAGAAAAGCTTATTCTAAGGTCAACAATAATTTCTACCTCTACAATACTAAAGATGAGTGAATCAGAAAGCCACAGCAGCTTCCGAGCCACACTGAGAGCAAACTCTTCCAGATTCCCCCCAACACCAAAAAAAATGCTAAAAAATCGCTCAAGCAAGACCAGCTGAGAGCAAAACCAGAAACTCTTTTTGCTGACTGGTACAGCACTGGGAAAAAGTGTAATCTCATTTTTTACTCAGATCAGTCAGCGGCTTGGATCACAGCAATAAAATCACACTATACCAGGGTTAAGCAGGAAAGAACCGCTAATGGGTCCAAACTGAAAATTAAGAAACCAGGGGACCCAGACAGTGCAACCACGACTGTCAACATGTACAATAACGGAACAATATTGGTGCAAGGCAACCTCGACGACTTTGAAACGGCCTTCAAGACACTTAAAGAAATAACTGAGAGGGGAAGGAACAGCCCCAGAGTGGCTAACAGGGAAAAAGTGACTCGCACTCCCCCCACCATTGACAACTCACCAGGAGTAAATCAGCCTGGTCAGGAGGTGAATGAGCCACACAGTTCTAACCAGACACTCACTCTGGGGCCCCACAGCCACATGGTACAGTTGACCAACCCCAGCGTAATTACCAGGGAGGAAGCCACATATACTCCCCCTACCACTTCCAGCTCACCAAGAGAAGAGCAGCCTAGCCAGGAAGTGAGTGAGCCCTCCGGACACACACCCTGGGATCATACAGCCAGATACAACTAAAGGATAAATTTAACCAGTTGGAGACAGAGCTGGTTAAACTTAGAGAGGAGGTCCTTAAACTGAAACATGAACAAAAGCAAGAGAGGGAGAGATACAGGAGAGAGCTGAATCTACTTGGGAATCAGGTGAAAGAGCTGCAGAAAAACAAAGAGAGCCATAGGTGAGAGATAGCACCATTAGACCAGCAGCCAGAGGCTAGAGATAAGACAATACAGAGCCCGACTGAACAGCTGCACCCCCACACTGAACAACAGCAGCAGACACATAACACACAGACCAACCAGCATACTGAAGCTCAGTCTTCCCCCACCACTGTGGAACCACAAGCGAGCCGCTCACAAGAGGAGCGCACACACCAGACACGACCACCCCAGTCCAACACACAACCTATGAGTCCAGGCGAAAGCCACCAGACAGTAAACACCAACAAGGCTGACATCGTAATACTCATAGACTCAAATGGGAAATTTCTATGGGAGAAAAAGCTCTTCGCTAGACATATAGTAAAAAAGATCCGGTGCCCAACAGCAGACAGAGCCCTGGAATGGCTGACCAAAACCCGATTAGGCTCCCCCCAATACATAATAATACACACTGGCACAAATGACCTAAAGGCCCAGCAGAAAGGGGTAGCAACATCGCTCAGAGCAGTGATTGAGAAGGCAAGCAATACATTCCCAAACACTAGAATCACTGTTTCCACAATATTGCCGAGAAGAGACTTTAACAACAGAACAATTCGTGAGATAAATGCCAGCATAGCAAGAGACTGTGAATTAAAACACAACGTGCACCTGGCCCAACATCCAACCCTCGATGTGGAATGTCATCACGACAGCGTCCATATCCACAGGAAACGAATATCGATCTTTGCTAAAGCCCTGAAGGACGTCGCTTTTAACTGGGTCCATACCCAGACTCCAGGAGGACCCCCCCCCGACCACCAGAGATCAGCGGGGTACATACCAGGACTACTACAGAGACCACCACCACACCAACCGGGACCAGAGAGGATCCCCATGCACAACAACAATATCAGACCTGCACCACTCCTGTCCTACAGGGGAACAGGACCGCCCCCAGCCAGACAGAGGGAGAGATGCACAGGGCGTACGCAATACCTCAGGCAGAGACAATCAATTAAGAGGCACTAGGCAGACGTGCAGCAGCATCTACTTCTGCCTTATGGATCAGAAAATGAAAAAAAAATGTAAAAATTAAGGACTAGTTACTAGAAAGAGTTGTAACCAAGTAGTATTAGCATTTATAGACAATTGAGATGATCTTTTTTTCCCCCATTTACACACGACAAACACATATCATTCTTTAACCTATCATAGTAAAAGATCAAACTTAACATGAAATCCTTATATATTTCAACCTGGAATATCCAAGGTCTACGCTCTTCGGTGCTCGACGTGAAGAGTAGGACCCCAGAGTTCATCGATGAAATTAATGATCTGGATATTATCATTTTACAGGAAACTTGGTATAGAGGAGAAGGACACACTGGCCGTCCCCAAGGGTACACAGAGCTGGTGGTCCCCTCCAATAAATTGCCAGGAGTAACCCAAGGCAGAGACTCTGGAGGCATACTGATTTGGTTTAAAACAGAGCTTAAGAATTGCATCAAATTTATAAAAAAGGGCGAAAACCACATGTGGCTCAAAATTGAGAGGGGGATTATCTCTAACACTCAAGATGTTTTCATTTGCGCACTCTATATCCCCCCAATGGAATCCCCGTACTTTAAAGAGGACACCTTCTCTAACATTGAGAGGGAGATTATCCAATTCTACGCCTAGGGGAACGTGTTGATCTGTGGTGACCTCAATTCAAGAACTGGCAAAGAACCAGACTTCACCAATAATCAGGGAAACAATTACATATTCGGGAATAACCACTTCGATATCCCTTCCCATCCATACAGGCATAACTGTGACAAACAGGCAAATACTAACGGAAAACAGCTCCTGCAGCTCTGTCGAAGCCTGGGTCTGTACATTGTCAATGGTAGGTTCATGGGAGACCCCCTAGGAAGATCGACCTATGGCTGTAGCACCGTAGACTATATGATTACGGAGTTGAACCCATCCTCTTTCAGAGCATTCACAGTCAAACCACAAACAACACCGTCAGACCACAGTCAAATTACTATGTATCTTAAAAAGACAGAAACAACCAACACAGAAACACAACCCAGTAAGCTGTACAACGCCAAAAAATCATACAGATGGGCCAAAAACAGCACGGAAAAATACCAGAAAGCAATTAGCAATCAATCAACTCAAGCTCTCTTGGACACCTTTCTGGAAAACATATACACTCACCATAAAGAAGGCATAAACCGGGCAGTGAATAACCTAAATAATATTTTTGATAATTTGGCAACAAGGTCAAACTTGAAAGCTAGCAAGAACAAACCCAAAACAAAAAACTATGAAAAATGGTTTGACCCAGATTGCCATAACATGAGGAAAAAACTTAGAAAAATATCAAACCAAAAACACAGACAGCCAGAAAACGAGGAATTACGCCTTACTTATTGTCAGACACTAACACAATACAGAAACACACTCAGAACCAAAAAAGTGCAGTATATTAAGAATACACTCAGCTCCATTGAGGAATCCATTGATTCCAATTGTTTCTGGGACAATTGGAATACATTACACAAAAAACAACACGACGAATTGGCTATTCAAAATGGAGACACATGGGAAAACCACTTTGAAAAATTATACCAGAAAAACACACTAAGGCCAGAGCAACACCAAATATGCAAAAAACTGCAAAAGCTCGAAATGGCCATAAAAGATAACCAAAACCTGCTAGACTCCATAATAACAGAAAAAGAACTATTTGAAAAACTCAAGGACCTGCGACCAGGAAAAGCTTGCGGTGCAGACAGCATACTAAGCGAGATGATTAAACACACAGACGATAAAATGAAACTGGCTATCCTAAAACTCTTCAACTTGGTTCTGAGTGTCGGTTACCTCCCTGATATCTGGAACAAAGGACTCATAACGCCCATATACAAAAGTGGGGACACAGTCGACCCAAATAACTATCGAGGCATCTGTGTAAACAGTAACCTGGGGAAGGTATTCTGTAGTATCATAAACAAAAGACTTATAAACTTCCTTGAGGAGCACAATGTCTTGAGTAAAAGCCAAATTGGATTCCTACCAAGCTATAGAACATCAGGTCATATCTTCACCCTACAGACCCTAATTGACAAACATGTTCATCAAAACAAAAGCAAAATCTACGCATGCTTTATAGATTTCCAGAAGGCTTTCGATTCCATCTGGCATGACGGTCTATTTCTGAAACTTATCGAAAGCGGGGTAGGGGGAAAAACATATGATGTAATTAAATCAATGTATACAAACAATAAATGTGCAGCTAAAATTGGAGACAAACAAACAAAATACTTCCCACAGGGGTGGGGGGCGAGGCAGGGCTTGCCCATCTCACTGACACTCTTTAATATTTACATAAATGAATTGGCAAAACTACTTCAACAATCTACAGCACCCGGCCTCACCCTATATGAATCCAAGGTTGAATTCCTCCTCTATGCAGATGACCTGGTTCTGCTGTCACCAACTAAGGAGGGTCTACAGCAGAACCTGGATCTGCTGGAGTCATTCTGTCAGACCTGGGCCCTGACAATAAATCCCCAAAAAACCAAAGTCCTTGTGTTCCAGCAAAGATCCAGACATCAGGGACCCAAAATAAATTTCACACTAGGAACAACCAAAATTGAACAAACCACTAACTACACATACTTGGGCTTAAAAATCAGTTCTATGGGAAATTTTCATCTGGCTGTGAATGAACTGAAAGAGAAAGCAAGAAGGACTTTCTATGCCATTAAAAAATCAATCCAAATAGAAATCCCAATTAGCATTTGGCTCAAAATTTTTAAATCAGTAATTGAACCAATTGCAATCTATGGCAGTGAGGTGTGGGGACCGCTAACACAGCAAGAGTATGCAAAATGGGACAAACACCCAATTGAGATCCTACATGCAGAATTCTGTAAAAGTATCCTCCGGACTCAAAGGAAAACCATAAACAATGCATGCAGGGCAGAACTAGACCAATATCCATTAATAATCACTATCCAAAAAAGAGCCACCAAATTTTGGAAACATCTAAAAATGAGCAACCCCCACTGCTAACATTACGAAGCCCTGAAATGCCAAGAGAGGACCATAAAGAAGAATACCCTCAGTCAACTAGTCCTGGGACTCAGTGAAGTAACTACTAACACTACTAACAATAACCAGCCCCAGGACAGTGGCAGCGTAACACAAAGAATTCGACCCAACACAATCGTCACTAAGCAAAAGGAAAAATATCTGTCATATTGGGCAGGAACAACAAAAACCCAAAACAAACTCAATTGCTACTTGGCCCTAAACGGACAATACAACATGGCTGATTACCTGACCATGGTAAAGGATAGCAAACTGAGAAAAACCTTGACAATGTACAGACTTAGTGAACATAGCCTGGCGATCGAAAAAGGTAGACACAGGCAGACCCGGCTACCAAGAGAGGACAGGATATGCTCTCACTGCAGTCAGGGAGTGGTGGAGACAGAGATGCACTTCCTCACAGCTTGTAGAAAATATCAGGGCATAAGGGAGAATTTCTACCCAAAATTCACAAAAATATGCCCGGAATTCAAAAATTTGAATGACGACCAAAAACTCCCATACCTACTAGGGGAAGAGAGAAATTGTGTAACCTTAGTGGCACACTATGTTACAGCTTGCATTAACAGAGGGACAACCACTAAATATAAGAAAAGAGTATATACAAATTATATGAATGTATATTTATACACTCAGGGATATATCTGTTTATACATTGTATGGATAGATCTGTATTTATGTGTTCAACCATGAATGTTTTTCGATGCTTTGGCAACATAAGGTGTACCTTGTCATGCCAATAAAGCGATTTGAATTGAATTGAATTGAATTGAAAGACTGGGGAGAGGGAGAGACTGGGGGAGAGAGAGAGACTGGGCGAGAGAGAGAGAGACTGGGGGAGAGAGAGAGACTGGGGAGAGAGAGAGAGAGAGACTGGGGGAGAGAGCGAGCCTGGGGAGGGAGAGAGAGAGACTAGGAGAGAGAGAGACTGGGGGAGATAGACATACTGGGGAGAGAGAGAGAGAGACTGGGGGAGAGAGAAACACTGGGGAAGAGGGAGAGACTGGGGAGAGAGAGAGAGAGACTGGGGGAGAAATAGAGACTGGGGGAGATAGACATACTGGGGAGAGAGAGAGAGAGAGACTGGGGGAGAGAGAAAGACTGGGGGCGAGGGAGAGACTGGGGGAGAGAGAGAGACTGGGGGAGAGAGATAGACTGGGGGAGAGAGAGAGACTGGGGAGAGAGAGAGAGGGACCAGGGGAGAGAGAGAGCCTGGGGGGGAAAGAGAGAGAGACGGGGAGAGAGAGAGTCTGGGGGAGAGAAAGGCTGGGGGAGAGAGACAGACTGGTGAGAGGGACAGAGACAGACTGGGGAGAGAGAGAGAGAGAGACTGGGGGAGTGAGAGAGAGACTGGGGGAGAGAGAAAGACTGGGGAGAGAAAGAGACTGGGGAGAGAGAGAGAGACTGGGGGACAGAGAGAGACGGGGGAGAGAGAGGGAGAGAGACAGGGGGAGAGAGACAGACTGGAGAGAGAGAGAGAGACTGGGGAGAGAGAGAGACTGGGGAGAGAGAGAGACTGGGGAGAGAGAGACGGTGGACAGAGAGAGAGACTGGGGGAGATGGAGAGAGAGTGGGGGAGAGAGAGAGAGACTGGGGGCAGCGAGAGACGGGGGAGAGAGGGAAAGACTGGGGAGAGAGAGACTGGGGAGAGGGAGAGAGACTGGGGAGAGAAAAGATGCTGGGAGAGAGAGAGAGTGGGGGAGAGAGAGAAAGACTGGGGGAGATAGACAGACTGGGGAGAGAGAGAGAGAGTCGGGGGAGAGAGAAAGACTGGGGGAGAGGGAGAGACTGGGAGAGAGAGAGAGACTGGGGGAGAGAGAGAGACGGGGAGAGAGAGAGGCTGGTGGAGAGAGAGGCTGGGGGAGAGAGACAGACTGGCGAGAGGGAGAAAGAGAGACTGGGGGAGTGAGAGAGAGACTGGGGGAGAGAGAGAGACTGGGGGACAGAGAGAGACTGGGAAGAGAGAGGGAGAGACTGGGAAGAGAGAGAGATGGGGGAGAGAGTCAGACTGGGGAGAGAGAGAGAGACTGGGGGAGTAAGACAGACTGGAGAGAGAGAGAGAGACTGGGGAGAGAGAGAGGCTGTGGAGAGAAAGGGACTGGGGGAGATTGAGAGAGACTGGGAGAGAGAGAGAGACTGGGGCAGTGAGAGAATGGGGGAGAGAGGGAAAGACTGAGGAGAGAGAGACTGGGGGAGAGTGAGAGACTGGGAGAGAGAGAAACTTGGGGAGAGAGAGAGACTGGGGGACAGAGAGAGACTGGCGAGAGAGAGTGAGAGACTGGGAAGAGAGAGAGACTGGGGAGAAAGTCAGACTGGGGAGAGAGAGAGAGAGAGACTGGGGGAGAGAGACAGACTGGAGAGAGAGAGAGAGACTGGGGAGAGAGAGAGACTGGGGAGAGAGAGAGAGACTGGGGAGAGAGAGAGACTGGGGACAGAGAGAGACTGGGAGAGATAAAGAGAGACTGGGGGAGAGAGAGAGAGACTGGGGGCAGCGAGAGAATGGTGGAGAGAGGGAAAGACCAGGGAGAGAAAGACTGGGGAGAGGGAGAGAGACTGGGGAGAGAAAAGAGGCTGGGAGAGAGAGAGAGTGGGGGGGAGAGAGAGACTGGGGGAGATAGACAGACTGGGGAGAGAGAGAGAGAGACTGGGGGAGAGAGAAAGACTGGGGAGAGGGAGAGACTGGGGGAAAGAGAGAGACTGGGGAGAGAGAGAGAGACTGGGGGAGAGAGAGAGACTGGGGAGGGAGAGAGAGAGACGGGGAGAGAGAGGGGCTGGGGAGAGAGAGGCTGGGGGAGAGAGACAGACTGGCGAGAGCGAAAGAGACAGAGTGGGGAGAGAGAGAGAGAGACTGGGGGAGTGAGAAATGAGCAACCCCCAATGCTATCATTATGAAGCCCTGAAATGCCAAGAGAGGACCATAAAGAATAATACCCTCAGTCAACTAGTCCTGGGACTCAGTGAAGTAACTACTAACACTACTAACAATAACCAGCCCCAGGACAGTGACAGCGTAACACAAAGAATTCGACCCAACACAATCGTCGCTAAGCAAAAGGAAAAATATCTGCCATATTGGGCAGAAACAACAAAAACCCAAAGCAAACTCAATTGCTACTTGGCCCTAAACAGACAATACAACATGGCTGATTACCTGACCAGGGTAAAGGATAGCAAACTGAGAAAAACCTTGACAATGTACAGACTTAGTGAACATAGCCTGGCGATCGAAAAAGGTAGACACCGGCAGACCCGGCTACCAAGAGAGGACAGGATATGCTCTCACTGCAGTCAGGGAGTGGTGGAGACAGAGATGCACTTCCTCACAGCTTGTAGAAAATATCAGGGCAAAAGGGAGAATTTCTACTAAAAATTCACAAAAATATGCCCGGAATTCAGAAATTTGAATGACGACCAAAAACTCCCATACCTACTAGGGGAAGAGAGGAATTGTGTAACCTTAGCAGCACACTATGTTACAGCTTGCCATAAACAGAGGGACAACCACTAAATGTAAGAAAAGAGTATATACAAATTATATGAATGTATATTTATACTCTCAGGGATATATCTGTTTATACACTGTATGGATAGATCTGTATTTATGTGTTCAACCATGAATGTTTTTCGATGCTTTGGCAACATAAGATGTACCTTGTCATGCCAATAAAGCGAGTTGAATTGAATTGAATTGAGAGAGACTGGGGGAGAGAGAGAGACTGGGGAGAGAAAGAGACTGGGGAGAGAGAGAGAGACTGTGGGACAGAGAGAGACTGGGGGAGAGAGAGGGAGAGACTGGGAAGAGAGAGAGACTGGGGGAGAGAGTCAGACTGGGGAGAGAGAGAGAGAGAGAGACTGGGGGAGAGAGATAGACTGGAGAGAGGGAGAGAGACTGGGGAGAGAGAGAGACTGGGGAAATAGAAAGAGACTGTGGAGAGAGAGAGACTGGGGAGAGAGAGAGGGACTGGGGGAGATAGAGACTGGGGGAGAGAGAGAGAGACTGGGGCAGTGAGAGAATGGGGGAGTGAGGGAAAGACTGGGGAGAGAGAGACTGGGGAGAGTGAGAGTCTGGGAGAGACAGAGAGACTGGGGAGAGAGAGAGACTGGGGAGAGAGTCAGACTGGGGAGAGAGAGAGAGAGAGAGATGGGGGAGAGAGACAGACTGGAGAGAGAGAGCGACTGGGGGAGAGAGACAGACTGGAGAGAGAGAGAGACTGGGGAGAGAGAGAGACTGGAGAGAGGGAGAGAGACTGGGGAGAGAGAGAGAGACTTGGGAGAGAGAGAGACTGGGGGAGAGAGAGAGAGAGAGAGACTGGGGGAGAGAGATAGACTGGAGAGAGGGAGAGAGACTGGGGAGAGAGAGAGAGACTGGGGGAGAGAGAGAGAGAGAGACTGGGGGAGAGAGACAGACTGGAGAGAGAGAGAGGGACTGGGGGAGATAGAGACTGGGGGAGAGAGAGAGGGACTGGGGCAGTGAGAGCATGGGGGAGAGAGGGAAAGACTGGGGAGAGAGAGACTGGGGAGAGTGAGAGACTGGGAGAGAGAGAGAGACTGGGGAGAGAGAGAGGCTGGGGAGAGAGTGAGAGACTGGGGGAGAGAGAGAGACTGGGGGAGAGAGAGGGAGAGACTGGGAAGAGAAAGAGACTGGGGGAGAGAGACAGACTGGGGAGAGAGAGAGAGAGAGAGATGGGGGAGAGAGACAGACTGGAGAGAGAGAGAGAGACTGGGGGAGAGAGACAGACTGGAGAGAGAGAGAGACTGGGGAGGGCGAGAGACTGGGGAGAGAGAGTGACTGGGGAGAGAGACAGAGACTGGGGAGAGAGAGAGACGGGGGAGATAGAGAGAGACTGGGGGAGAGAGAGAGCGACTGGGGGCAGCGAGAGAATGGGGGAGAGAGGGAAAGACTGGGGAGAGAGAGATAGACTGGGTGGGAGAGAGAGAGACTGGGGAGAAAAAAGACTGGGGAGAGAGTGAGACTGGGGAGAGAGAGAGACTGGGGGAGAGAGAGAGAGTGGGGGAGAGAGAGACGGGGAGAGAGGGAGACTGGGGAGAGAGAGAGACTGGGGGAGAGAGAGAGAGTGGGGGAGAGAGAGACGGGGCGAGAGGGAGAGCCTGGGGAGAGAGGGAGAGACTGGGGTGAGAGGGGGAGATGGGGAGAGAGAGAGACTGGGGGAGAGGGAGAAAAATTGCGGTAGAGAGAGACTGGGGGAGAGAGAGTGAGAGACTGGGTGGAGAAAGAGACTGGGGGAGAGAGCGAGGGAGCCTGGGGGGAGTGGCAGGGAGAGAGATACTGGGGGAGAGATGGGGGAAAGGGAGAGACTGGGGGAGAGAGAGACGGTGAGAGAGAGATGGGGGAATGAGAGGGGGAGAGAGAGTCGGTGAGAGAGAGACGGGGGGTTAAAGATTGGGAGAGTGAGAGACTGGGAAACAGAGAGACGGAGAGAGATCAGAGAGATGGGGAGAGAGTGATACTGGGGGAGACGGGGGAGAGAGAGCAACTGGGGAGAGAGACGGTGAGAGAGAGAGAGACTGGGGGAGAGAGCGAGGGAGCCTGGGGGGAGTGGCAGGGAGAGAGATACTGGGGGAGAGATGGGGGAAAGGGAGAGACTGGGGGAGAGAGAGACGGTGAGAGAGAGATGGGGGAATGAGAGGGGGAGAGAGAGTCGGTGAGAGAGAGACGGGGGGTTAAAGATTGGGAGAGAGAGAGACTGGGAAACAGAGAGACGGAGAGAGATCAGAGAGACGGGGAGAGAGTGATACTGGGGGAGATGGGGAGAGAGAGCAACTGGGGAGAGAGACGGTGAGAGAGAGAGAGACTGGGGGAAAGAGACGGGGGAGAGAGACGGTGAGAGAGAGAGATGTGGAAGAGACACTGGGAGAGAGAGAGAGAGAGAGACTGGGAGAGAGTGAGAGACTGGGAGAGAGAGACAGTGAGAGAGAGAGATGGGGAGAGAAACTGGGAGAGAGAGAGAGACGGGGGAGAGAGAGAGAGAGAGAGACTGGGGAAACAAAGAGTCTGAGGGAGAGAGAGATGGTGAGAGAGAGAGAGGGAGAGATAGATAGAGAGAGAAACAAAGGGAGAGATAGGGACAGAGAGAGGGAGACAGCAAAAGAGGGAGAGATGGGTGAGGGTCTAGATGCGTGTAGTCCGTTCCCGGGGACTGAGCAATGGCCGCACTTTGGAACAACACAGATGGAGGCGCAGCACATGTATAATGGCCACTGGAAGGAGGCTGAAGCAAACAACTTTTAGGCCCCCGGTGAAACAAAAATGAGAATTGTTTTTAATTCAGAAAATTGTTTAAAGCCAGAAAAAAATATGGGAAACTGATGTTGAATGTCCCACAGTAAGTTTCAGTTAAATTTTCCCAGGTTTTGTCCCCTTTTTGAAGGAGTCTGTCAGGGTTATTTAAATCATATTGTGAGAGAGGAGGAAAAGTTTGGTCCCCTGTTTGTACCTCAGAGTCTGTGAGAGACGGAGGGAACAGCAGCAGAAATAGAGGAAGCAACTTCTCCAAAACTGATCCCAACTCATCACCAAGGCTGGTGTAAGAACACACGAATTGCTATAACTTTTCTGTAACTTTACCACATTTTATGTACTATCATGCTTCGCGAGGACAAAAGACGGGTTGCTGTGAGAACTTTGCAAAATAAGATGCTACGGTTGTAAACTTTGAAAGCTGCCAATTGTCTTTCAACAGATACGGAAAACAGGCTTTGAAAGTTCTGTGGGAACAGACTATTGAGCTGTGGAATCAGTGCAAAAGCAGAAACATCTTCAGACTATGGAATGTAACCGGCCTTGAAGCCCACGGATGCTTAACGGACTATTGATAAGAGTAACTGGAAAACAACTAATGCCATGTAGTTAGGGACAGGTACGCAGTGGGAAGGGTGCCAAGGTTTGGGGTCTAAAAGACGCTGTCTCAAGACACTCAGGGCTGCAGCCAGGCGACCTGGTCAGTTGCCAGAAATCATACGTCTAGTCACAGCCGGATTGACCACTCGCTGGTGTTAGTATGTATGTGGTGTTTTGCTTGAGCTTAAATTAAAGGGATAGCTCTGTGTATGCTGAGGTATAATTGGGAATTATTATACTGTGGCGGAGCCACCAAAGGACTCAGAGCGGTTGCACATAATTCCTTTAACAGCAATGCAGTTACTGTCTGTGCCTGTACCTTTAATTACACTGTTTGACTGTACAATGCCTGGTTACCTTTACAGCGCGGTTTCAACGTGATCACGTCATGCCGTCAGTCACATGATGCCCCAATGGTGGGAAGAACGTGAAGGCATCATGACGTCAGTCTTCTGACCAGGGGATCAGGCCTCGTGGAGCCCTCAAGGAGAGCAGACCTGTAATTGATGTATTCCAGCAGTTTCCAGTTAAAACCTGTTTTGTTCCATTAAAGTTCATTGTTTTAATTGCCTGAGTCGAACTCAGGTTTTTCGATAGGAACCTCCGTTCCTACATTGGTGACCCCGACTTCTACGAACGATTTTCGTGGAAGATTCGACATGGACACGAACGCCGTGACTCTGAAACTGCCACAGTTCTGGGAGCAACAACCAGATGCCTGGTTCATCCAGGCAGAAGCCCAGTTCGCCATTAGGAACATCGTCGCGGATCAGACCCGTTATTATTACGTGGTCTCTGCCCTCGACAGCGCAACTGCCTCACGGATCATCAGCCTCCTCGGCAGTCCTCCTACTGACAGCAAGTATGATGCGATTAAGGCGCGGTTGCTTCAGGTTTTTGGTCTCTCAAAGTCGGAGCACGCTCGCCGGCTCATCACGCTGCCCAGCCTCGGGGACTCCAAACCGTCCGAGCTCATTAGCCAAATGCTCACGCTCTTGGGTGCCGAACCGGAATGCTTCCTCTTCCGGGAGTTTTTCCTCTATCAAATGCCTGAACAGGTTCAGGCTGCCCTAGCCAGATCCGACATCACTGACTACACTGAGCTCGCTGCCGAAGCCGATAAGATTTTCACAGTAACCCAACAGTGCTGTACGGCCACGAAGCGCCCATCCCCAACAGATGCGGTTCCAGCTCCTCCTACAGCGGGCTGGTGCTCCTACCACACCCGTTTTGGTGCGAAAGCACGATGCTGCTGTTCCCGCTGCAGTTCTTCGCCCCCCAAAAAAAAGCAACAAAGCGCCGGCGGCGTCCCTGGTGAAGGAGGACTGCGTCTAACGGGTGCCCCGCGGTGGCGATGGCCGTCAGATCTATGGGGAAACTCCTTTATATCACCGATTCCCTATCGGGCCGACGTTTTCTTTGTGACACGGGCACAGTGTAGTATTCTACCTGCATCGAAGCTCGACATGCAGACTGGGAACCTTGGTTTTTCCCTCGTAGCAGCTAATGGTGCAGCAATTCGAACTTTCCGAAAGCAGCGGGTCGAAGTCTGTTTCGGCGGTCAGCGCTTCTTTTGGAAATTCGTCATGGCCACGGTCTCGCAGGCCATCCTAGGGGTGGATTTTCTGTGTGCCAACAGCCTCCTCGTCGATGTCCGGCACCGCCGGCTGATCAACGCGGCCACCTTCCACTTGATTCCGTGCTACCACGGTACCTCCGTGTCGCACTCTATTGCCTGCGCTTTCCCTCCTCCGGATGACTTCACGCGGCTCCTCGTGGAGTTTCCGGAGCTGACGAGGCCCCCTTTCTCCTCTTCAGCAATGAAGCATGGTGTGGAACATCATATCACCACTACTGGCTCCCCGGTTTCTGCGCGGGCTAGAAGGTTCGAACCCGGCAAACTCGCGGCTGCGAAGGCGGAGTTCGACACGATGGAGCGGGTCAGGATCATTCGGCAATCCAATAGTCCCTGGTCCTCGCCTCTCCACATTGTGCTGAAACCAGGCGGTGGCTGGCGACCATGCGGTTACTACCGACACCTGAACGACGCCACCACTCCGGATCGCTACCCGATTCCGCATATCCAGGATTTCTCGGCCCATTTGGCGGGAAATTCTATCTTCTCTAAAGTTGACTTCGTCCGTGGATATCACCAGGTTCCCGTGCACCCACAAGATGTCCCGAAAGCCACAGTCATCACCCCTTTTGGCCTCTTTGAGTTCCTGCGGATGCCGTTTGGCTTAAAGAATGCAGGACAGGCGTTCCAGCGTTTAATGGACTCCATTCTTCAAGACCTACGCTTCATCTTCGTCTACCTTGACGACATTCTCATCGCCAGTGCCAGCAAGGAGGAGCAC
Organism: Somniosus microcephalus; assembly: GCF_052327205.1. Classification (NCBI taxonomy): domain Eukaryota; kingdom Metazoa; phylum Chordata; class Chondrichthyes; order Squaliformes; family Somniosidae; genus Somniosus; species Somniosus microcephalus. The sequence goes on from NC_140999.1 coordinate 97,044,945, forward strand.
ATCTCCCATTTGCGTTCCCTCTTTACGCACCTTAGCCAGCACGGTTTAATCATCAACCCGGCCAAGTGTCAGTTCGGCCTGCAACAGATCGATTTCTTGGGGCATCGCATAACATCGGACGGCGCCGTCCCCTTAATGATGAAGGTGGAAGCGGTTACCTCTTTCCCGCGGCCGTCGACAGTCAAGGCCTTGCAGGAGTTCCTGGGGATGGTTAACTTCTACCACCGTTTTGTCCCCAAGGCGGCTCAACTTATGCAACCTTTGTTCGGGGCCCTCAAGGGCAAGTCCGGTAAAGACCCAATCAGCTGGACAGCCAAGATGGTCCACGCGTTCGGCGACACCAAGAGCGCTTTGGCCAACGCAACCCACTTCCAGGTGCCACCATTGCCCTTACCACCGACGCGTCAGACTACGCCATCTGTGCAGTGCAAGAACAGTGGGTCAACGGCACATGGCAACCGCTGGCATTTTTCAGCCGCCAACTACGGAAAAATGAAAAAAAATACAGCACCTTCGATCGGGAGCTACTGGCCCTTTTCCTCGCCATTCGCCATTTTCGGTTCTTATTGGAAGGGCGTCCCTTCACGGCTTTTGTCGACCACAAACCCCTTACGTTCGCCATGGCCAAGACCGCCGAACCGTGGTCCGCTCGTCAACAACGTCACTTGACGTTCATTTCCGAATTTACCATGGACATTCAACATGTGTCTGGTAAGGACAACCTGGTGGCGGATTGCCCCTCCCGTGCGACGGTCCACGCGGTGCACCTGGGGATTGACTACGCCCTCATGGCTGCAGATCAGGTCTCAGACTCTGAGGTCCAATCATATAGAACCGTTCCCTCTAGCTTCCAAGCGACTGACATCACTTTCCAGGCCGCAGGCACCACGCTCCTTTGTGACGTCTCCATGGGCTTTCCACAACCTATCGTGCCAGTCGCATGGTGCCGGAAGGTTTTTGATGCCATACACGGGTTGTCGCACCCTGGGATGAAGGCTTCACAATGGCTTATGTCGGCGAAGTTCATCTGGAAAGGTATGCACATCGATGTCCGTGACTGGGCTAATACCTGCGTCGTCTGCCAGAAGGCCAAAGTCCAGCGTCATGTTACAGCTCCAGTGGCTGCGTTCGCTGTTCCAGAGCGTCGTTTTGACCACGTGCATGTGGACCTTGTGGGGCCCCTTCCGCCTTCTCAGGGTTATACTCATCTCCTTACCATGGTGGACCGCACAACTAGGTGGCCAGAGGCAATTCCTTTGGTTTCCACCACTTTGGCAGACGTTGCTAGAGCTTTCATCTCCTGTTGGATTGCCCGTTTCGGGGTACCGGCAGACATCTCTTCTGACTGCGGGCCACAATTTTCCTCGGAGCTTTGGAACGCTGTGGCTCACGGGCTAGGCGCCAAACTTCATCGCACCACCGCCTATCATTCACAGGTGAATGGCCTTTGCGAGCGATTCCACAGGTCGCTTAAAGCCTCTCTTCAAGCCAGTCTTCAAGGTGCAGGATGGGTAAACAGACTTCCATGGGTCCTTTTGGGTCTTTGTACGGCGCCCAAAGATGACCTGCAATCGTCCTCAGCTGAACTTGTCTATGGCCAGCCGCTCTGAGTACCAGGGGATTTCCTCCCTTCTCCCACAGAGCCATGGTCCGCCTCCCAGCAACTCGTTCACCACCAGGAAGCGGCCAGATGCTTCGCTCCGGTGCCTACATCAAATCACGTTTTGCAGAACTCCTACATGGCTCCGGGACTGAAGAATGTGGAGTATGTATTCATCCGCCACGACGCTCACCGGGATCCGCTCAAGCCCCCTTACACTGGTCCTTTCCGCGTCTTCGAACCAGGCGACAAATCCTTTTCGGTCGACGTCGGAGGGAAGCCGGATCACATCTCAGTGGACCGATTAAAGCCAGCTTACCTGGACCTGGACCACCCTATCGTAGTCGCTCAACCACCCAAACATGGCTGACCGCCCGCAGCCGCCGTACCAGATCAATCAAAGCCGCCCGCCAACTCGACCGCGCTCGCCGCGCCTGCTCAACCACAACCGACTGCCAACTCGACCACCGGTCATCAACTTCCTCTACCAGGGTATCGAAGTCGATCGGACAGACTTGTCAGACCTCCTCCTCGTCTTACTTTTTCTGTTACAGACAATTCTGGGAGGGCGCATGTGGCGGAGCCACCAAAGGACTCAGAGCGGTTGTACATAATTCTTTTAACAGCAATGTAGTTACTGTCTGTGCCTGTACCTTTAATTACACTGTTTGACTGTACAATGTCTAGTTACCTTTACAGCGCGGTTTCAACGTGATGACGTCATGGCGTCAGTCACGTGATGCCCCAATGGCGGGAAGAATGTGATGACGTCATGACGTCAGTCTTCTGACCAGGGGATCAGGCCTCGTGGAGCCCTCAAGGAGAGCAGACCTGTAGTTGATGTATTCCAGCAGTTTCCAGTTAAAACCTGTTTTGTTCCATTAACGTTCATTGTTTTAATTGCCTGAGTCGAACTCAGTCTTTTCGATAGGAACCTCCGTTCCTACAATACGCTACATAACTGTCGGATGCTTACTTGTAATCTCTTGCTGATTTTTAAGTAAAAGAAGTTTCACAGATTCATTGGGTTTTGTGTTGTCTCTTCGAGAGGTCTGAACTTTGGAAACAGTTGGACAGGGAGAGGGGTGATTTCCGCTTGTTATACACTGGGGATAGATAACCTCACCGCCTTCTTAGGAAGCTTAACCATTTTATTCACTTTCTTATTTGAGCTCCATTTGGAATTAGAGTTTATTTTATTAATTTTTTGTTGTATGTTTAATGACAGCATTGAAAAGGGAAAGAGAAACTTGGAGCAACATCTTCTGTCAAAGCTGCAACAAGACTTAAAAGAATTTAAAGATTTTTACTGAGCTTCTCACAAAAAATGAGGGATATAAACACTTTTATCCCCCCTAAGTTTTGAACATGATTTTTTGAAGAAACAGAAACAAAAATCAATTTCCCCCTCATCTAAACAAGTTTCAACCAGGTCTTGAAGTCCAAACACTTTTAAAGAGGGTCTGAAGTGCTTAAAACATTTTAAAATTTAATTTTCTCAATATTTGATTTTGAACAATCGACTGAAGTGAGTAGCTTTACACAACCATGCAACCATGCTGTTGAGGAGTGGGAGGGCGGGAAGGATTTGTAGGAGTTACATGTTACTTTTTAATGACTTTTTAAAAAATGTCATTGAGACGTTTAGGAAGAGAACCAAAAAAGGGGAAGAACACAAACCATTTTATTTTGTCTGTCGTTCGATAGTCCGTACAAGTCCCAGGAATAATGTAAATATAGATTTCCTCTTAAATGTTTAGTGGAGTGTTAATAGAAACACGAGTTATGTAATGATGTATAAAAATTGCAGGAAGCTACTTTAGAAGTAACCATTATTTTTTTATTGAGAAAGACACAGAAAATACTTCGATTAAACTGATAATGTACAATTTCAATTTGGTATAAATGTTTGAAATAGGAGATTAAAAATTGAGAGTACAATGAAGTTTGCTTCCCACTACTTAATTGGGAAGTGCCTAAAATAATTCAACACTTTTCATGATAAGAGCAGGGATTAATATTGTGGAGAATGTTTGAGAGAAAAACATTAGAAGCGAAAATCGTAAATTAACATCTTTACGTCAACATATTGGTAAATATTTCCAAGTCAGTCTAATTGGTTCTTCTGTCCAGGTAGAAAGATGAATAGAAACATAGAAACATAGAAGATAGGAGCAGGAGTAGGCCATTCGGCCCCTCGAGCCTGCTCCGCCATTCAATGAGATCATGGCTGATCATCCAAATTCAGTACCCTGTCCCTGCCTTCTCCCCATATCCCTTGATCCCTTTAGCCTTAAGAAATATATCCAACTCCTTCTTGAATATATTTAATGAATTGGCCTCCACTGCCTTCTGTGGTAGAGAATTCCACAGGTTCACCACTCTCTGGGTGAAGAAATTCCTCCTCATCTCTGTCCTAAATGGCTTACTCCTTATCCTTAGACTCTGACCCCTGGTTCTGGACTCCCCGGCCATCGGGAACATCCTTCCTGCATCCAGTCTGTCCAGTCCTGTTAGAATTTTATAAGTTTCAATGAGATCCCCTCTCATTCTTCTAAACTCCAGCGAGTATAAGCCCAATCGACCAAATCTCTCCTCATATGTCATTCCTGCCATCCCAGGTATCAGTCTGGTGAATCTTCGCTGCACTCACTCCATGGCAAGAACATCCTTCCTCAGATAAGGCGATCAAAACTGCACACAATACTCAAGGTGTGGTCTCATCAAGGCCCTGTACAACTGCAGCAAGACATCCTTGTTCTTGTACTCGATGTTTGTTTCTGTTAAATCATAGCTTTTCCTGCTTTTTGTTTTTAATTCAGTGACACAAAGTGTGCTTTTCAGCACGTGTGAATAAGTGCTGCATTTCTGACATGTTACATGGGGGGTGCGCTGGTTCAAGAAGACAATGGAAGTGATTGAAGTTGGAAATACAGATATCCATTTTTGTTCAATTATTTTTAATACTGTGAACTAAAGCACTACAGCACTTTGAATTTGTTGGGTATCTGGTTGCATTGTGATTAATATTCTAATTACTTATGTGGACGTCCAGCACGTCAGTGCCACAGGAAAGTCGCTGCTCCTGCTGCTTTTGCAGCCACTGCTATAGTGACATGAGGGATGTGCTAATAAGTTGAAAACTTTAAAATTAATACAAATTGCACGAATAAATATGCCTCTTTCAGCACAACTTGGGCTTTTGGATTGTTTGTTGATACATAACCATGTAACTGAGTGACGTTTCGGTAGAGTTAATGCATTATTATGTAGTTCTTTTATATCCCAGTCATTTCGACAAGTATTTTTTTAAAATAGAGTTTGTACATGACTGACTAAAAGCTTTTAATTAATTCTACCATAAACAAACTTGCAGAATGGGTGTGTAAATGACTAATGAATTTCAATATAGATAAGTGTGAGGTGGTGCATTTTGGTACAACGGAAACTACCATCAAGTGAATTATCAACATCTTGGAAATTACAGTTTACTGAAACAACAGCAATAGCAACAGTAACAACAACTTGGATTTATATAGTGCCTTTACCATCCCAAGGCGCTTCACAGGAGCGTTATCAGACGCTATTTTTAACGAGCGCCTTAGAGAAGGAAAGAGGTAGAAGTGTGGAGAGGTTTCAGGAGGGAATTCCAGAGCTTAGGGACTCGGTAGCTGAAGGCACGGCCACCAATGGCGGTGAAATTAAAATCGAGATGCTCAAGAAGCCAGATTTGGAGGAGTGCAGATATCTCGGTGGGGGGAGGGGGGTGGTTGTGGGACTGGAGGAGATTACAAAGATAGGGAGGGGTGAAGCCATGGAGGGATTTCAAAACAAGGATGAGAATTTTAAAATCAAGACATTGCTCACCCGGGAGCCAATGTAGGTCAGCGAGCACAGGGATATGGGCGAACCGGACTTGGTGCAAGTTAGGATACGGGCAGCCGAGTTTTAGATGAGCTTTCATTTATGGAGGATGGAAGATGGGAGGCCAGCCCGGAGAGCATTGGAATAGTCAAGTCTAGAGGTAACAAAGGCACGGCTGAGGGTTTCAGCAGCAGATGAGCTGAGGCAGGGGCGTTGTCGGCTGATGTTATGGAGGTGGAAATAGGCGATCTTTGTGATGGTGCGGATATGTGGTTGGAAGCTCAGCTCAGAGTCAAATACAACACCAAGGTTGTGAACAGTCTGGTTCAGCCTCAGACAGTTGCCAGGGAGGGAGATGGAGTCAGTGGCTAGGGAATGGAGTTTGTGGCAGGGATCGAAGGCAATGGCTTCGGTCCTCCCAATATTTCGTTGAAGGAAATTTCTGTTTATTCCGTACTGGATGTTGGACAATCAACGTGACAATTTAGAGGCTCCTAACAAACTAACACTTACTTGTAACCCATCAATACACTCCCTCCTAGGCAGTGACAAATAAATGTTTTTTGGGCTTCTGGAGAATTCTGCTACACCTTAGAAAGTTGGATTGGCCCGGTTCGGAACTGTTACGTCCGTGTATAATAAGATACAGACTGCAGCAGAAATGGTACAACAGGTGTTTACTCAACGTGGCTCACAGTTGAACTGACTGTACAGATTACTACTCAGTGCTATATACAGGTGTGGTCACTGCCGGTACTACAGTATACATGAGCTGTAAAAAGTAGCTCCCCCCCTTAAAGGTATATACATTACAATTCCTCCCCTTTTAGATTAACAGTACCATAACACTCATTTAACAATTAAATATCAAACTAATTACAATGAACACTTTTAACATGCAACATTAGCTGAAAATAGTCTATTTATATATTCAGTCTTTGGGGAGGCCTCCTGATCCTTTCTGGATAGCGCCTTTCCCGAGTGTCTTGCTCTTGGTGCGGAGGCGATTCTGGCCCCCTGTCGTCGGTTGGTTCATCAGCTTCCGATGCTACTGTTTCTGGGGTAGATGCGAGCTGTACGTCGGGTTCATCACCAGGTACGTATGGGCGAGGCATGGGGTTGACTTGTTCCTGTGACTCTAGGATCTGGTCAGCATGGCATCTCACGATGCTCTCCCCAACGTCCACTGTGTACATTAGTGGGCCCTGCCGTGTGCATTTCGTTCCTGGCTGCCATTTTTCTGTTCGGTAGTCGCGGGCCAAGACTGGTTGCCCTACATTGAAGCTCCTTGTTGGCTTCTCATGGATGTGCTGGAATTGCTTACTCTCAACATCTCTTCGTACATTTGGTCTGAGCAAATCCAGGCGAGATCTTAAGCTTTGGTTAAAGAACATCATGGCTGGGGCCTGGTTGGTGACTGCATGTGTCACATTCCGGTAGGCGAACAGGAAATTGTCCACCTTGTGCTGCAGCGGAATGTTGTCATTGTACATAGCCTTTATTGCCTTCTTAAAGGTTTGTACGAACCTCTCAGCCAATCCATTTGTGGCTGGATGAAACGGGGCAGATGTGTAATGCCTTACCCCATTCTTTTTCAAGAACCTCCGGAACTCTTCAGACACAAACTGTGGTCCGTTGTCAGAGCAAATCTGTTCTGGCAAGCCATTCCTGGCAAAAATGGTCCGTAGGACTGCAATAGTTTTCTCCGTGGTAGTGGAGGACATTTTGATGACCTCAGGCCATTTCGAGTGCGCATCCACGGCTATTAAAAACATTGAGTCCATGAATGGACCAGCAAAATCAATATGCACCCGTTGCCATGGAGATGAGGGCCACTCCCATGGGTGTAGAGGGGCCTGTGGTGGTGCATTTTGGACTTTCTGGCATCCTGAGCAGCTCTTGGTCAGGTCCTCGATTTGTTTATCGATTCCCGGCCACCACACATAAGCCCTGGCTAGGCTTTTCATTTTTACCCCTCCCAGATGACCCTCATGAAGCTCATTCAGCACTCTATCCCTTAACTTGGGTGGAATTACCACTCGGGATCCACACATCAAGGTCCCCCGGCACACTGACAGCTGTTCTCTCCTTGTCGAGAATGCTGGCAAAAGTGAGTCGCCATGTGCTGGCCATCCCTTCACCGTCAAATCATATACCCGAGACAGTGTCGGGTCTTTTCGGGTTTCCTTTTCGATACAAGCGTTAGTTACCGGTAGGTATTCAACTATAGTCGAATGGAATATTTTGACAGGATCCACTGCTGGTGCTTCTTCCGCAGTAGGTAGTGGCAGGCGTGATAGCCCATCAGCATTTCCATGCTGTTTTGTGCCCTTATATTCAATCTCATAGTGGTGCGCCCCTAGAAAAAGTGACCATCTTTGTAGTCGTTGCGCAGTCATCACCGGAACGCCCTTCTTCGGATTAAAAATGGAGACAAGAGGCTGGTGATCAGTCAGCAAGGTGAATTTCTGCCCGTGCAGATAGTGATTGAACTTTTTCACTCCCCACACTAGGCTGAGGGCCTCCCTGTCAATCTGGGCGTAGTTATGCTCGGCTGAGGTTTGTGATCGTGACGCAAAGGCTATTGGCCTCTCTGAGCCCTCCGAAAATTTGTGCGACAGCACCGCTCCAATACCGTAGGGTGACGCATCACATGCCAACCGAATTGGTAATGCTGGGTTGTAATGGGCCAATACCTCTTTTGATGTGATTAGTGTTTTGCTCTTCTGGAAAGCTCGTCTACATTCGTCACTCCACTTCCATGGCACCCCAGTTTGCAGTAGGGTGTTCAGTGGGTGTAGTATTGCAGACAAAATTGGCAAGAACTTATGGTAGTAGTTTACCAGCCTGAGGAACGACCTCAGTTGTGACACATTTTCCGGTGCTGGAGCCTTGACTACTGCCTCAATCTTCTCTGGGGACTTATGTAACCCCTCTTTATTGATAACGTGGCCACAATACGAGATCTGTTTTCTAAAAAACTCGCATTTGGGGCGGTTAGCTCGGAGCCCATATTCCTGCAATCTAGTGAGCACCTGCTCCAGGTTGGCAAGGTGATCACTGTCATTTTCGCCCGTGACCAGGATGTCGTCCAGATAACACTGGGTCCCTGGGATCCCTTGCAGGACTTGTTCCATTGCCCTCTGCCAAATAGCCGGAGCTGATGCTACCCCGAATACCAGCCGGTTGTATTGTTGAGACCTTTATGGGTGTTGATTGTGAGGTATTTTTTTGATGCTTCTTCTACCTCCATTTGCAGATACGCCTGGGCCAGATCAATCTTAGTGAAGCGTTTCCCTCCAGATAGCGAAGCGATAATATCTTCAATCCGCGGAAGTGGATATTGTACGGTGTGAAGGACCAGGTTCACTGTTACCTTAAAGTCCCCACAGATGCGAACCTTCCTTGGTTCCCCAGGCGTGCTGCTCAACGACTTTTTTATCACAGGGATAATGGGTGTAGCCCACTCGCTCCAGTCTACCTTGGACAGTACACCTGAACGTTCCGGACTCTCCAGCTCTGCTTTGACGGCTGGGCAGATCGCATAAGGTACCGGTCTTGCCTTAAAACATTTTGGGCTTGCGTTTTCTTCAATTTTAATTGTCGCTGTCATGCCTTTTAGTGTTCCGAGTCCTTGCTGGAACACTTCTTTCGCGTCAGTTAGAATCTTTGACAGTCGCCCAGGTGTGACGTCGTCATCCTTTTTGTCAGCCACAGTCAGTGCCTGTATGGAATGCCAATCCAGTTGTATTTTCCGGATCCATTCACATCCCAGTAATGGAGGTCCTCCATCTTGCAATACATACAGGTCTAGTTTTGGTGTTTCCTTACCGTTATATATAACGGTCACTCTTATTTTTCCTTTGGGGTAGACTTTTTGCCCCGTGTACGTCTTCAAAATAATTTTTGTGTCTCTCAAGGGTATGTGTGAGAATAGCCGCTCATAGTCCCGTCAGTTTATGACTGTTAGGGCTGATCCTGTGTCCAATTCCATCTTTACCTGGACTCCTGCTATCTTGAGAGTGACCCAAATGGTTCGGTGATCCTCCGTTGTGATCACATTATGTTGTTTCAGACAACCCAGTTCCCTGCTTTCGGAGTCGTTTCACTCTTTTGTTCGTCTGAACTATTCTCCGTCATCTTATGTACCTTCTTGTACTTTTCTTTGGTAGGTTTCTTATTGCTGGTTTTCTTTCCCGACCTGCAGACTCGTGCTATGTGTCCTACTTTTCCACACTGTCTGCACACTTTGTCTTTGAACCAGCAATCATTCTGGTCGTGTGTTGTTCTGCCGCAGCGATAGCACTTCTCTGTTCCATATGACATTTCATTTGTGCCATATTCTTGCGGTCTCTGTTGTATCTCTGCAGCGCCCCATGCTGCTGCTTCATATGATACCGCAATGCTGAAAGCCTTTTCCAGCGTAAGGTCCTTTTCAGATAAAAGCCGTTTCTGGGTTCCTTCACTTTGAAGCCCACACACAAACTTGTCCCTTATGGTATCTGCCAGGCCCGCTCCAACCTGGCAGTGTTTCGATAGTTTGTGCAGTTCTGTTAAATAATCAGCATTGCTTTCATCCATATGCTGGTTCCATTTGTGAAACTTGAATCTTTCTGCTATCAGCAGCGGTGTGGGGTTTAAATGTTCCTTTAGTATAGTTACTATGTCTTCAAAACTCTTTTCCATTGGCTTCGTTGGGGTTACTAGATTTCGTAATAAACCATACGTCTTTGCACCCATTAAATTTAACAATACCGACGCTTTCTTGTCATCTGACACCTCATTTGCCTTGCAGTACACCTCTATTCGTTCGACATATGTAGCCCAATCTTCGACTTCATTGTCAAATGCGGTGATACTGCGACTCTTCGGCATTTTGGGTGTGGTTTAAAATGGCATCTCCCAATGGCTTAAAATGGCGTCTCCCGCGCTTTCCTTCCTCCCCCGCTCCCGGCAGTTCTCGTGGCAATGGCGGTGCCGTGTAGGTTTCGCGCGCTTCTCCTGCGCTGCTGCCAACGCTGCTCTCGGCGGTCCTCGTGTCAATGGCGGCGCCTCGCGGGTTTCTGCGCATCTCTCTCTCCCTCTCTCCGATGCTGCTCGGCCCCTGAACACCGGCTGCGCCCTGTGCGCTCTGCCCTCTCTCTCTCTCTCCCCCGTCGACACTGCTCGGCCCTTTCCTGGGCCGCTCGGTCGGGCTCTAGCCCGCCACTGTCCGGGAAGGGTCTGTGCACTACCTGTTGCCAGCCCATTTCGCTGGACCACCTCGACTGGAAAGCCAAGCCTGGCTCTCGACAGCCTCCCCCGCAATTCTTGAGTCTCTGCTGGATGACTGGGCGGTTGCCCGTGGTCGACGCCCGTGTCTCTGGCCTTGACCTCCAATCCACTGATCTCCAGGAATGAATCCCCGGGATGTGATGCAGAGTCGCAGGTAGGTTCGAACCTGCCTCGTCGCCAATGTTCCGTCCATGTATAATAAGATACAGACTGCAGCAGAAATGGTACAACAGGTGTTTACTCAACGTGGCTCACAGTTGAACTGACTGTACAGATTACTACTCAGTGCTATATACAGGTGTGGTCACTGCCGGTACTACAGTATACATGATCTGTAAAAATTAGTTCCCCCCCTTAAAGGTATATACATTACAGGAACAGCATCAGCTGATGCATCCTCCCAAGTTGTGGTGGCCCACTCCAGATATTCAAATGACCCCATACCCGGAATTTGGTACAGGGTCTCCGGCCTTGGTGAAGTGGAGGTTGGGGATCTTATTCCTTGGCACATACACTGGTTGAGCGGGGCCCCGCAAATATCCGGATCGCTGTCAATAAGAAGCTGGTCTGGAACAGGCCATGTTTAGTGATTGTTCAAGTTGTGCTTAGCCTCCAATGTTATCGGGGGTGGGCGACTGAGTGGTACAGGGGGCTAGAGATTGAAGACAGGATCTTACGTCTGTTGAGTCTGTGTTTTCAATTGCAGTTATACTGAATAACAGGACACAGACTACAGAAGTAAGTAAACAGGTCTTTAGTGATTGAGGATCAGGGCTGAACTGAGATACACTTTGCTCCGCAGGGTTTATATACCGGTGTGGTCACCACCGGTACTACAATGTACAGGAGCCATCAAAAAGTAGTCCATCACCTTAAGGTATCCTCTTAAGGTGGTACTGGTTACATACACTACAATTCCTCCCCTTTTAGCTTAACAGTGTACACCCCAAATTAAACATTACATGGATAACATATATACAATTTACACACAAAACTGTTCAAAGATTCAGTCTCTGAGGTGGCCTCCTGATTCGGCCCGGATAACGCCTTTCAGGGGTCTCTGGTTCTCGTTGCTGGGGTGACTCATCAACTTGATCTCCTATGGATTGAACGTCATCATGTATGTTCGGGTCTGAGATAGATGCTACAGACTCAATAAATTCTTCAACTGGTGTCTCTGCCGTAGACATGGGGTCGACCCTTGTTCTCGATTCCACAAGTTGATCAGCATGACGTCGTATTACGTTCTCTCCAACGTCTACCGTGTACATCAAGGGTCCTTGTCATGCACGAATTGTTCCAGGTTGCCATTTATCATCCCTAAAGTCCCTGGCCAACACTGGTTGTCCTATTTCGAAACTACGAGTGGCCTTGTTATTTTCATGCTGGAATTGCTAGTTTTCGACTTCCCATCGCACATTGGGTTTTAACAAATCCAACCGGGACCGCAACCTTCTGTTATAGAACATTATGGCAGGGCTTTGATTTGTCACTGCATGCGTGGCGTTTCGATACGCCATCAGGAAATTGTCCACCTTGTGTTGTAGTGGAATATGGTCTTCACTCATGGCCTTTATCGCCTTTTTGAACGTTTGTACAAATCTCTCGGCCAACCCATTTGTAGCCGGATGATATGGGGCAGATGTATATTGTTTCACCCCATTCTTTTTCATGAATTTCTGGAATTCTTCTGACACGAACTGTGGTCCGTTGTCTGAACATATTTGCTCCAGCAACCCATTCCTTGCAAATATGGTTCTTAGAACTGCGATCGTCTTCTCAGAGGTAGTGGTCGACATCTTAATCACTTCTGGCCATTTAGAATGTGCGTCTACTGCTATCAAAAACATGGAATCCATGAATGGACCTGCAAAGTCCATATGCACACGTTGCCATGGGGCTGAAGGCCATTCCCACGGATGCAGCGGTGCAATTGGAGGTGCATTTTGAACTTTTTGGCACCCTGAGCAGCTTTTATTCAGATCCTCTATTTGTTTATCGATACCTGGCCACCACACATAAGCCCTAGCAAGGCTTTTCATCTTGACTCCCCCCAGATGGCCTTCGTGCAATTCCTTCAGAACTCTCTCTCTTAATTTAGGAGTAATAATCACCCTTGTTCCATACATCAATGTTCCTTGACATACGGACAGCTGTTCTCGTCTGGCTGAGAATGCTGGTAACAGTGGTTCACCATGTGCTGGCCATCCCTTCACTGTCAAGTCGTAGGCCCGAGACAGTGTCGGGTTATTTCGGGTCTCTCTCTCAATACCCGCATTGGTGACTGGTAAGCATTCGATGATGGTCGAGTGAAATATCTTGACAGGGTCAACTGCCGGTGCCTCCTCCGCTGTAGGTAGTGGCAGGTGCGACAGCCCATCAGCATTACCATGTTGCTTTGTACCTTTGAATTCAATATCATATTGATGTGCCCCTAGGAAAAGGGACCATCTCTGAAGCCTCTGCGCCGTCATTGCCGGAACACCCTTCTTAGGGTTGAAAATGGAAACCAACGGCTGGTGATCTGTCAGCAGCGTAAACTTTTGGCCTTGCAGGTAATGGTTAAATTTCTTAACTCCCCACACGAGGCTGAGAGCCTCCCTATCTATCTGAGCATAGTTGCGCTCAGCGGAGGTCAATGATCTGGATGCGAAAGCGACTGGCCTTTCCGAGCCATCTGGAAACTTATGTGAGAGCACTGCACCGATACCATATGGAGAAGCATCACAAGCTAAGCGAATAGGCAGCGTTCGGTTAAAGTGAGCCAACACTTCCTTAGAGGTGATCAGTGCTTTGCTCTTTTGAAAAGCCCGCTTACAATCATTGCTCCACTTCCATGGTATTCCCATTTGCAAAAGAGTGTTTAGCGGGTGTAACACCGTGGATAAATTTGGAAGAAACTTTTGGTAATAGTTAACCAACCTGAGGAACGACCTCAACTGGGATACATTTTCCGGTGCAGGAGCTTTTACAACAGCTTCGATCTTGCCAGGTGACTTATGGAGCCCCTCCCGGTCAATGACGTGGCCGCAGTACGAGATTCGCTTTTGAAAGAACTCGCATTTCTGGCGATTAACTCTGAGCCCATATTCTTTCAATCTGATGAGCACCTGCTCCAAATTCGCGAGGTGATCCTTATCGTTAGCTCCTGTAATCAGGATGTCATCCAGGTAGCATTGTGTGCCTGGAATTCCCTGCAAAACCTGCTCCATGGCCCTTTGCCAAATCGCTGGAGCCGATGCCACTCCAAAAACCAGTCTATTATACCGATATAAGCCCTTATGCGTGTTGATCGTGAGATACTGACGTGACGCTTCATCAACTTCCATCTGTAGGTACGCCTGCGCCAGGTCTATCTTAGTGAAGTGTTTCCCGCCAGACAGCGAAGCGAAGATATCTTCAATCCGCGGAAACGGATATTGCACCGTGTGAAGAACCGGATTAACAGTGATCTTGAAATCGCCACAGATGCGAACCTTCCCAGGTTCCCCCGGCTTGTTGCTCAATGAACGCTTCATGACAGGAACAATGGGTGTAGCCCATTCGCTCCAGTCCACCTTGGACAGTACCCCTGAATGTTCTAGCCCTTCCAGCTCTGCTTCCACAGCAGGTCGTATCGCATAAGGCACCGGTCTGGCTTTGACAAATTTTGGGTTTGCATGTTCTTCAACCTTGATGGTTGCCGTAATTCCTTTCAGTGTTCCAAGTCCCTGTTGGAACACCTCCTTAGTATCGTCTAAGATTTTGGACAGTCATTTAGGTTTGACGTCGTCCTCCTTACAGGCATCTACAGTCAGTGCTTGTATGGAATGCCAGTCCACATTTATTCTCCGGATCCATTCCCGTCCCAGTAGTGGCGGACCTCCATCAGGTAACACATACAAGTCCATTTTCTGACTTTCTTTACCATTGTAGACCACGTTTACTTTTATCTTTCCTTTGGGGTATACTATTTGCCCCGTGTATGTTTTCAATACAATCTCCGTATCCCTCAGGGGAATGTGCGAGAATAACCTTTTGTAATCTTGCTTATTCATGACCGTTAATGCCGACCCAGTGTCCAATTCTATCTTCACTTGGACTCCTGCTATCCGAAGCATGACCTAGATAGTTTGGTGGTCTGCTGTGTTACCCACATTATGTATTTTCAGACAACCCAGTTGCTTACTGCTGGAGTCTGAATCTGTCTTCTGTTCATCTGAACTGTTCTCTGTCACCTTGCGTACTTTTTTGTACTTCTCCTGCGGTGTCTTTTTGCTGCTGGTCTTCTTTCCTGACCGGCATACTCTTGCTATGTGACCAAGTTTGCCACATTGCCTGCACTCTTTATCTTTGAACCAGCACTGGTTCTGGTCATGCGTTGTCCTTCCACAACGATAGCACTTTACTGTGCCCAATGCCATTTCATTGGTGCTGAATTCCAATGGCCTTTGCTGTATCTCTGCAGCGCCCCGTGCTGCTGCCTCGTGGGATGCTGCAATGCTGAAAGCTTTGTCCAGCGTAAGGTCCTTTTCCTCTAGCAGTCGCTTCTGGGTTCCTTCCCTTAGGAGCCCACACACAAACTTATCTCTCAGTGTGTCTGCCAGTCCTGTTCCGAACTGGCAGTACTTTGATAACTTGCGCAGTTCTGTTTGGAATTCAGCATTGCTTTCTTCTTTAAGTTGAATTCTTTTGTAGAATTTAAATCGTTCCACTATCAGCAGCGGTGTGGGGTTTAAATGCTCCTGCAGGATAGTAACAATATCCGCAAAACTCTTCCCTACCGGTTTGCCTGGTGTTACAAGGTTCCGTAATAACCCGTACGTCTTCGCACCCATTGAGTTTAATAGGGTTGGTGCTTTCTTATCATCCGGTACCTCATTCATTGTACAGTAAACTTCGATGCGTTCCACATAAGTGGCCCAATCTTCCACATCGTTATCAAAAGCGGTGATGTTTCCCGTTTTTAGCATCCTTGCTGAGTTTCACCTTTCCCTTCGGATATTATTTTATTTATTTATTTATTTTTTCTATTTAAGATGGCGGCTTTTCCCGCTCTTGGCGGCTTTTCCCGCGCTTGTCTTCTTCCCCCGCCGACTCAAAATGGCGATTCCCGCGCTGTTGCCGTCCACGCCTCCCAGCGCTCCTTTATTTTCCCCTGCGCTGCTGCTCTTGTTCCCCGCCGCTCCCGCGGTCCTTGTGGCCATAAACGCTTTTCTGGCTGCTGCGCGTCTCTGTCCCGATTGCAGTCCGGCCCCTGACACCGGCTGCGGTCGTGTTCTCCGCCCTTTTCGTTGTTTTCCCTCCCCTTCTTCCACTGACAACTCGGCCGACTTCCCCCCCGTGCCGCTCGATCGGGCTTACCCGCCGCTGTCGTCGAAGGGATGCTCACTGATGTTTGACTTCGTGGCCAGAAACCAACCCGGGTTCCCGATGGCCTCCCGTGCGATGCAGTGCTCAGCAGAATGTTGAGGGCGGATGCCCTTGTTCGACGCCCGTTTCTGAGGACGAAGCTTCCTTTGATACAAAACTGCCGCTAGGTAAGATCAGACTCGTCACCACTGTTGAGTCTGTGTTTTCAATTGCAGTTATACTGAATAACAGGACACAGACTGCAGAAGTAAGTAAACAGGTCTTTAGTGATTGAGGGTCAGGGCTGAACTGAGATACACTTTGCTCCGCAGGGTTTATATACCAGTGTGGTCCCCACCGGTACTACAATGTACAGGAGCCATCAAAAAGTAGTCCATCACCTTAAGGTATCCTCTTAAGGTGGTATAGGTTACATACACTACAACGTCCTCCCTGCAATGACTTCTGCCTGGGACAGATATGGACAGTGGTGGAGAATGGGATAGGGATAGACTCCACTGTGTCCCTGCACATTTTTCCACCCATAGGGTCAATGCTGTGGCTCAGTGGGTAGCACTCTCACCTCTGAGTCTGAAGGTTGTGGATTCAATCATTCCAGAGACTTGAGCACATAATCCAGGCTGACACTCCAGTGCCATGCTGAGGGAGTGCTGCAGTGTCAGATGTGCTGTCTTCAGGTGAGACGTTAAACCGAGGCCCCGTCTATTCTTTAAGGTGGACATAAAAGATCCAATGGCACTATTTTGAAGAAAAGCAGGTGAGCTCTCCCCGGTGTCCTGACCAATATTTATCCCTCAACCAACACCACTAAAACAGACTATCTGGTCATTATCACATTGCTGATTGTGGGATCTTGCTGTTTGCAAATTGGCTGTGTTGTTTCCTACATTCCAACAGTGACTACACTTTAAAGGCTGTAAAGCATGTTGGGATGTCCTGAGGTTGTAAATGTTGCTGTCGAAATGCAAGTCCTTCTTTTGATTTATTGGATTTCTGGTCGGTGACCTTCATTATGTCTTCCCATATTTGGGCGAATTGAACTGATATTCAAATGACAGAAAATTCACTGTCCGACTTATTGCCCATCATTTCACCCACAGCGACAGTGCACACCAGAGGCACCTGTTCATTCCTGGGCCCAGTGTTGCCGGGTGACAGAGGGTCAATTTAGGGCTTAAGTGGTTCATACACGGATGCAATCGATCACAGAGCAATTGAACGAATAGGATTTTTGTGTATATTTATCAATATCTTAAACATCTCTTCATCTACCAGAGCGGCCGCCAGCGGCGGCTCCTAGGCCTTCCACACCCAGCCTCCATTCCCCCACAGGTAGACTGTCAGGTCAAGGCCGAGCAGTCTGCCATATCATGCTGCTGAATCCAAGGCCTGAAGCTCGGCCAGGGTCAGCCATACAACTTCAACCTCGGTGGAGGGCTGCAATACCAAAGAGGAGCCCCAACTTCGCTAGTCCAGAGTGTCTAGGCCTGACTTTCCATCTGCAGGAGCTGATTCAAATCCAGCCCATACTAATGGATTTAAAACCTGCCCTGGGAGTGTTTGATGGGACAGTGTAGAGGGAGTTTTACTCTGTATCTAACCCGTGCTGTACCCACCCTGGGAGTGTTTGATGGGACAGTGTAGAGGGAGCTTTACTCTGTATCTAACCCATGCTGTACCCACCCTGGGAGTGTTTGATGGGATAGTGTAGAGGGAGCTTTACTCTGTATCTAACCCATGCTGTACCTGTCCTGGGAGTGTTTGATGGGACAGTGTAGAGGGAGCTTTACTCTGTATCTAACCTGTACTGTACCCACTCTGGGAGTGTTTGATGGGATAGTGTAGAGGGTACTTAACTCCGTATCTAACCCATGCTGTACCTGCCCTAGGAGTGTTTGATGGGACATTGTAGAGGGAGCTTTACGCTGTATCTAACCCATGCTGTACCTGCCCTGGGAGTGTTTGATGGGACAGTGTAGAGGGAGCTTTACTCTGTATCTAATAATAGTATAGCTGGCTGATCTCAGTTCCCCAGCACCTTGATAAATACAGGCAAATCCACAGTATAGTACTTTGGTGAGACATAGGAACATAAGAATTGCTGAATGAAAGAGGACCAAGGTGCATCTAATTCACCTTCTACCTTCCTGATATTCGCAAGATTCAATGATAATGGCATTGTTGAGTAATCATAGCAATCAATCTCTTTCAATTAGTCTACAACAGACCCAGACATTTTGCATTCTGTTGTCATACAATGTGGCTGAGTTTTTGTGTCACCACCTTCATGGTATAGAGGATGGGTGGTGGAAGCCGATCTCACATATAGTGTAGAGCAGAGGAACTTGTCATCCCATCGATCTGGGCTTGATTCAACTCAGGTCCCAGAGGTGAAAAGGGTTGTGTGTTAACCCACCGGATCGCCCTGCAGCGCTTGTTCAAGAAAGGTCACCATGTACTAATTCAGGAGCAGCAATGATCTATTTATGATAGTGAAGAAGCTACAATCATGTGGCCAAAAAGATTAGAACTTCTCAGCTGACCCCATTAACCATGAACTGAGTCATTAACTAAATCCCTTTCGCAAAGACATTGGTTTGTTCCAAACATTTTAAGATGTTTAATTTCTTCAAATATTGACAGTTGCATTTCCCTCTGAGCCCTTGCAGGACCGACAAGATCCGTTCTGAACAGTGAACTTAAATCTGCCCGAATTATAGATATTGGGAGCGATTCGTGGATGGAAGGGCGACAAGCAAAATCGTCCTTGAAATGAGTCTGGGCTCAGTCTGATTCCCTGGGGTTGTTCGACACAGCCTCTATCAGAGTAGGATGCTTTCAGTCAGCTGCTGTTAGCATAACTGGTGTGCCGGGCCAATGATGTGGAGTTTTACATTTTTTAGCGTGAATGATTAACCAAAAACAGAGCCTCAATTGCATAAATCTCTTCACTCATTTCAGAACTAAGATGGAATTCACCCACATTAACCAAGAGGTTCATTGGTTCTAATAGGGCTGCCTCACCAAAGCTGGAAGCAACTCATTCTATGCAAATTAATTTAGAGTTGCCCGGATTTGTCTACTCCAGTCCTGATTTGTCTACTCCAGCCCTGATTTGCATACACCAGTCGTGATTTGCATTCCCCAGTCCTGATTTGCATACTCCAGTCCTGATTTGTCTACTCCAATCCTGATTTGCATACTCCAGTCCTGATTTATCCACTCCAGTCCTGATTTGTGTAGTTCAATCCTGATTTGCCCACTTTTGTCCTGATGGGCCGACTCCATGTTGGAACATGGCTCGAGGCTGCAAATTAATATATGTCCTTGCAAGATGGGTTGGAAATTGGCTGAGAGGTAGGAGACAAAGAGTGGGGATAAAGGGTAGGCACTCTGATTGACAGGGTGTGACAACTGGTGCTCCCAGGGATATGTTTTTCACTCAGCTTTGCATTTTTTTTGGATTATTAAATTTTTTAAAGAAATGAAACTGGATTGCTCTGTTAAGCTAAGTTTGTACCAAATGCCAAACATATTTCCCCATCTGATTTGTCCTCTGCTGAAAAGGCTTCATGCCAACCTGTTAGTAGCCATGTTCACAAATTATCCTCCTGAAATTAAATTAGCCAAAGATCGCAGCCTGGACATTTATGGCAGCTGATAAAATTAGGCAGTGTGGCGTCTCCATGTTTTTCTTCTGAGCTCATTATTGTTTTGTTCATTAATAAATAGACATTCTTATTATGAACACAGCTAGCTTTTGCTAGTTACTTTATTGAGCCATGTGGACTTGGTACAGTATCTGTAGAGATGCAGCATTGTGCTCCTGTGTGCAGGCTGCCATCTTGACTGTTGCCTTGTGGGTAGCCTAGTGCCTCATGGGTAATGTAGTCTTAATATCATACAGCTGGGTAGTGTAGTCTTATACATACAGTGATATACAGCTCTACACAGCTCCACCTAGTGTCCACTATAGAATGACATGCTATTGATCACTACATCCCCCTTTCTTTGAGGTTTAACAAAATCAATATCAATCAACTTTCAAGAAAACAATAAAGATAATATCAGTAACACTTTTGTTAGTGCTCTATAAACATAAACATTTTCAAAACAGTCAACACATTTTCAAAGCTTTACATTGTACTCAAAGATTAAGTCTATCAGGCTTTTTTACTTCACGTGTGGATCTTCTCACATGACACCATTCCTACAAAAAATGTCTCACTTAAATCAGTGTCCTCAATCACATTAACTTGTTGCCCTTTCGTTGTTTTTACTTTTGAAAAGCATTGTTTGGCAAAGTGATTCTTTCCATTACACTTTGTGCACATTTTTCCAAACGCTGGGCATTGTCTTAACTGGTGTTTGTAACCACAGCGTTTACAATTAAAAATTTCATCCTCCGATTGCTTTGCATTTCTGTCCTGCCCATATTTCTTCCTTTTGTAGGACACAGCACCGACAGCAGCACTTGCTACAATCGCATCATTATTGATTTCACTGAAAGTCTTCGCATGCTTTCGAGCT
This sequence comes from Somniosus microcephalus, assembly GCF_052327205.1. NCBI lineage: Eukaryota > Metazoa > Chordata > Chondrichthyes > Squaliformes > Somniosidae > Somniosus > Somniosus microcephalus. The sequence continues at coordinate 97,065,565 of NC_140999.1, forward strand.
AGCTCGCTGGCTTGGCATATTTTCACCGCATTTTCCAAATTTAGTTTGGTTTCTCTCAACAGACGTTCCCTGACTTTTTTATCATGAATACCAAACACAATCTGGTCACGAATCATGGATGCTTTGAGCTCAGAGAAATTACATGTCTGTGCTTTCAGTTTCAGATCAGTTATAAAGCTAACAAAAGTCTCATTTTGTTGCTGTGTCCGAGAACGGAAGATATATCTTTCATACGTCTCATTCTTTTTGGGAGAGCAATGTGCATCAAATTTTTTAGCACATCTTCTAATTTTTCTCTGTTCTCCACTGGATTAAATACAAATGTATTAAATACCTCTATTGCCTGTGGGCCTGCAACCATAAGCAGCAATGCTATCTTCCTTGCATCTGGCTTCATACCGCATCCGATGGCTGCAATGTTGAGTTCGAATTGTTGTTTAAAAGTCTGCCAATTGTAGTCGATTTTTTCTGTGAGATTCAAATGCTCTGGTGGCTTCAAATTCTCCATGTCGCTTTTCACAATTTTCAGCAGATCTTCACCACCCTGGTACCATGTTATGTTCATTAATACATAGACATTCTTATTATGAACACAGCTAGCTTTTGCTAGTTATTTTATTGAGCCATGTGGACTTGGTAGAGTATCTGTAGAGATGCAGCATTGTGCTCCTGTGTGCAGGCTGCTATCTTGACTGTTGCCTTGTGGGTAGCCTAGTGCTTCATGGGTAATTGAGTCTTAATATCATACAGCTGGGTAGTGTAGTCTTATACATACAGCTATATACAGCTCTACACAGCTCCACCTAGTGTCCGCTATAGAATAACATGCTATTGATCACTACAATTATCTCTGGGATGATCTGGTTTACAGCTGCACATCGTTATTGTGTGCTTGAGTTAACAGTTTGACTCCTGCTGCTGTCACTAAATGGAAGCTCGCTGGGTAACCAGTGCTGGAACTCCAGGCGTCCGCTGGTTGCCAGGTAACAGCAGCCTGTGGCCTTCTCCCGTTTGTTGCAGCTGAGTTTCAACACTGAGTGCGGGGATACAAGTAAAACAAAAGCTCAGGTGCGCTACAAACTCTTCAAAAATTGTGTCTGATAATTTTTAAAAAAAAACATTAATAAAGTTCTATGGAGCAATTGCAGAGTCAACACTCAATGTGGTCAACCAATGAAGAGCAGCAGTCAACAAGCTCTTCCTTTTCTTCTTAGGCAGTCCCTCGGAACCAAGGATGACTTGCTTCCACATTAAAAATGAGTTCTCAGGTGACTGATGAGTCCAATGTGGGACCTGCAGTCTCCGTCACAGGTGGGGCAGACGGTGGTCGAAGGGTGGGGTGCTTGGGTTGATGTGCACTGCTTGCGCTTGGTTTCCGCTTGCTCCCGGTGAAGTGACTCGAGGTGTTTGGTGCCTTCCCACGTCTATCTCCCCCACTTTGTGCAGTCTTGGGCCAGGGATTCCCAGGTGTCGGTGGGGATGTTGCACTTTTTCAAGGAGGCTTTGAGGGTGTCCTTGAAGCTTTTCCTCTGCCCACATGGGGCTCTCTTGCCGTATCGGAGCTCCGAGTACAGCGCTTGTTTTGGGAGTCTCGTATTGGGCATGCGAACGATGTGACCCATCCAGCGGAGCTGATCGAGCATGGTCAAAGCATCGATGCTGGGGATGTTGGCCTGAGCGAGAACACTGACGTTGGTGCGCCTATCCTGCCAATGGATTTGCAGGGTCTTGCGGTGACAGCGTTGGTGGTGTCTCTCCAGTGCTTTGAGGTGCCTGCTGTACATGGTCCATGTCCCTGAGGCACACAGGAGGGCGGGTATTACTACTGCTCTGTAGACCGTGAACTTGATGCGGGGTTTGGGGTCCTGGTCTTCAAACACTCTCTTTCTCAGGCGACCGAAGGCTGCACTGGCACACTGAAGGAGGTGTTGGACTTCGTCGTCAACGTATGCCCTTGTTGACAGTAGGCTCCCGAGGTATGGAAAGTTAACCACGTTGTCCAAGGCCATGTCATGGGTTTTGATAATCGGTGGGCAGTGCTGTGGGACGGGGGCAGGTTGGTGAGGGACCTTTATCTTACGTATGTTTAGTGAAAGGCTCATGCTCTCGTACGCTTCGGTGAAGGTATTAACGATGGTTTGGAGTTCGACCTCCGAGTGTGCACAGATGCGAGCGTCATCTGCACACTGTAATTCAACGACAGAAGATGGGATGACCTTGGATCTGGATTGGAGGCGATGGACGTTGAAAAGTTTCCTGATTGTTCTGTAAATTAGCACCACTCCAGCGGGGATCTTACTAAGGGTGAGATGAAGCATTGCAGCAAGGAAGATCAAGAAGAGTGTTGGTGTGATGACACAGTCTGGCTTGATCCCGGTCCATACGTGAATTGGGTCTGTGGTGGAACCGTTGGCAGGCGGAGGATGGTGACAAAATTTGAGGTCAGCCAAATTTGAGGAGAACACTACATAATTCCTCACGGTTGACAGTGTGAAAGGAATTTGTGAGGTCAAAGTAGGCCAACGCTAATAGAATGATGAAGGACACCGCCACAACAAGTCAGAGGAAGTCACCATCAAACTGCAAAGATCTGGTCAGACCACAGCTTGAGTAGTGGGCACAGTTCTGGTCACTGAGATAGATGGCCAGTTCTGGTCACTGAGATACATGTCCAGTTCTGGTCACTGAGATAGATGGCCGGTTCTGGTCACTGAGATAGATGTCCAGTGCTGGACACTGAGAGAGATAGCCAGTTCTGGACACTGAGATACATGTTCCGTTCTGGTCAATGAGAGAAATGTCCCGTTCTGGTCACTGAGATAAATGGCTGGTTCTGGTCACTGAGATAGATGTCTGGTTCTGGTCACTGAGACAGATGTCCAGTTCTGGTCACTGAGATGGATGGACGGTTCTGGTCATGGAATAGATGTCCAGTTCTGGTCACTGAGATAGATGTCCAGTTCTGGTCACTGAGATAGATGGCTGGTTCTGGTCACTGAGATAGATGTCCAGATCTGCTCACTGAGATAGATGTCCGGTTCTGGTTACTGAGATAGATGGCCAGTTCTGGTCACTGAGATAGATGTCCAGTTCTGGTCACTGAGATAGATGTCCAGTTCTAGTCACTGAGGTAGATATCCAGTTCTGGTCAATGAGATAGATGTCCGGTGCTGGTCACTGAGATAAATGTACAGATCTGGTCACTGAGATAGATGGCCAGTTCTAGTCACTGAGATAGATGTCCAGTTCTAGTCACTGAGGCAGATGTCCAGTTATGGGCACTGAGATAGATGTCCGGTTCTGGTCACTGAGATAGATATCCAGTTCTGGTTGTTGTGTATGTACCTTTAAGGGAATAACTGGTCTTAGACTGCAGTACCGGCAGTGACCACCCCTGTATAAAAGGCCCTAGCAGGCTTCTGTATTTTCAGTCTGACGCTGCCTCCTGTTCAGTAAAGTACCTGTTAAACTGTTCTCCCGAATTCCGTGTATTATTGAGTCGCGGACTTTACAGTGGCGACGCGTAAGTTCGAACTCACCTGCAGTGTGGCATCATCTCACGGGGATCTTGCCTGAGAGGAGGGTCCTGGAAGGTCGTAGTCTGAGCAACCGGCGTCGACCGAAGGCAACCGCCCAAAGAATTCATCGGTGTTCGGAGAATTGTGGGAGAGACTGTGGTTCCAGCAAATCGTGCTGGTAGCAGGTAGCGCGCTGACCCTTCCGGACTGTGGCGGCTCAAGCTCGATCGATCGGCTCTACAAAACGGGCCGCGCAGCGCCGCCGGGAAAAGAAAACAAGACAGAGAGAGGGTGGAGCGCACAGGGCGCAGTCGGTGCTCAAGAACAGGGCAGCGGAGAGAAACTAAATGGGGGGAAGGAAAGCGAGATGCGCCGAAGCAGCGGGTCGACGCCATTACCCCGTAGAATGCTAGGAGCAGTGTGGCAGCAAGGGGAAGAAGCAAAAGCGCAGGAGGTGCCATTTTATCCCGTTGGGGAAGAAGCAAAAGCGCAGGAGGCGCCATTTTAAATTGCCCAAGATGCCGAAAAGTGGCAGTATCACTGCTTTTGACAACGAGGTAGAAGATTGGACCACGTATGTGGAAAGAATTGAAGTGTACTGCAAGGCAAATGAGGTGGCCGATGGAAAGAGGGCGTCGGTATTATTAAATCTGATTGTTGTGAGTACGTATGGCCTATTGCGGAATTTAATTACCCCAGCTAAACCAATGGAGAAAAGTTTTGAGGAGATTGTTCATATCTTACAGGAACACCTAAGCCCTACAACACTGCTGATAGCAGAAAGATTCAAGTTCCATAAAAGAAACCAGCACAAAGATGAGAGCAATGCTGACTATCTTACGGAACTACGCAAGTTATCGAAGCACTGCCAGTTCGGAGCAGGACTGGCAGACACCTTACGGGATAAGTTTGTCTGCGGGCTCCAGAGTGAAGGAACCCAGAAACGATTACTTTCAAAAAAGGACCTGACGCTAGAACAGGCTTTCAGCGTGGCAGTATCCTATGAAGCAGCAGCACGGGGAGCTGCGGAAATACAACAGAAACCACAAGAATACAGCGCTAACGAAATGACGTATGGAGCTGAAAAGGGCTATCGCTGTGGCAGAACAACCCATGAGCAGAAGGACTGCTGGTTTAACGACAAAATATGCAGGCAATGCGGAAAAATGAGACATATAGCAAGAGTCTGCAGGTCGGGAAAGAAAACCAACACGACAAGAACTACTAAGGAACAGTACAGGAAAGTAAAGAAACTGACAGACAGTAGTTCAGAAGATCAGGAGAGTGATAAGGACTCCGGGAGCAGGAGTCTAAGTTGTTTAAAGTTACACAACGTGATCACAAAGGAAGATCACCGAACCATTTGGGTCACCCTCATGATAGCAGGGTCCCCAGTAAAGATGGAATTGGACACAGGATCAGTCCTAACTGTCATGAATCGACGAGACTATGAGCGGCTATTCTCACACATACCCTTAAAGGACACATCCATTGTATTGAAGACATACATGGGGCAAAAAGTCTACCCCAGAGGAAAAATAAGGGTGCCAGTTGAATATAACGGAAAGGAAATACAGAAACTATACATGTATATACTACGAGATGGAGGACCACCATTATTGGGACGTGAATGGATCCGAAAACTACAATTGGATTGGCATTCCATTCTGGCACTAACTGTGACTGACAAAAAAGATGATGACGTCGCACCTGGACGTCTGTCACAAATTCTATCTGACGCAGAAGAGATGTTCCAACAAGGACTTGGGACTCTAAAAGGAGTAAAGGCAACCATAAAGATTGAGGATAACGCAACCCCAAAATTTCAAGGCCAGACCGGTGCCATACGCGATCCGCCCAGCCATGGAATCTGAACTGGAGAGTCTGGAGCATTCGGGGGTGCTGTCTAAGGTGGACTGGAGCGAGTGGGCCACACCCATCGTTCCTGTAATGAAGAAAGCATTGAGCAGCACGCCTGGGGAGCCAAGGAAGTTTCGCATCTCTGGGGACTTCAACATGACTGTGAACACAGTCCTGCACACAGTACAGTATCCACTTCCGCGGATAGAAGATATTTTCGCCTCACTTTCTGGAGGGAAACGTTTTACAAAGATTGATCTGGCTCAAGCGTATCTACAAATGGAGGTGGAAGAAGCATCTATGAAATACCTCACGATAAATACTCACAAAGGCCTTTACCAGTACAATCGACTGGTGTTTGGGGTAGCATCGGCCCCGGCTATTTGGCAGAGGGCAATGGAACAAGTCCTGCAAGGGATCCCGGGGACCCAGTGTTGTTTGGACGACATCCTGGTTACGGGCGAAAATGATAATGAACACCTTGCCAACCTGGAACAGGTGCTCACGAGATTGCAGGAATATGGGCTACGAGCCAACCTTCCCAAATGCGAGTTCTTCAGGAGACAAATCTCGTATCGTGGCCACATGATTGATGAGGAAGGGTTGCATATGTCGCCGGACAAGATTGCGGCTGTAGCCAAGGCTCCAGCACCGGAAAATGTGTCGCAACTGAGGTCGTTCCTCGGGTTGGTGAACTACTACCATAAGTTCTTGCCGAATTTATCTACAATTCTGCACCCACTGAATGCCCTGCTTCAAACTGGTGTAACATAGAAATGGAGTGATGAGTGTAAGCGTGCCTTTCAGGAATGTAAATGCCTAATCACTTCCAAAGAGGTATTGGCCCACTACAACCCAACACCACTGATTCGGTTGGCATGTGATGCATCACCTTACGGCATTGGAGCGGTGCTGTCACACAAATTCCGTGACGGTTCAGAGAGGCCAAAAGCCTTTGCATCGCGCTCGCTAACCTCAGCCGAGTGTAACTACGCCCAGATTGACGGAGGCCCTCAGCCTGGTGTTGGGGGTGAAGAAGTTCAATCACTATCTGCACGGGCAGAAATTCACCCTACTGACTGATCATCAACCCCTGGTCTCAATTTTTAACCCAAAGAAGGGCGTTCCGGTGATGACGGCGCAACGGCTGCAAAGATGGTCACTTTTTCTAGGGGCATTTCAGCATGACTTAGAATACAAAGGTAGAAACAACATGGAAACGCTGATGGGCTGTCGCGCCTACCGTTGCCTACGGCAGAAGAAGCACCTGCAGTGGACACTGTGGAGATATTCCATGCGACCATAGTCGAATGTTTGCCTGTTACAAACGCAAGTATTGAGAAGGAAATCCGAAATGACCTGACACTCTCTCGGGTCTATGATTTGACGGTGAAGGGATGGCCAGCATATGGCGACTCACTGTTGCCAGCATGCTCGCCAAGGAGAGAACAGCTGTCAGTGTGCCGGGGAACCTTGATGTGTGGATCCCGAGTGGTAATTCCACCCAAGTTGAGAGATAGAGTGCTCAATGAGCTTCACGAGGGTCATCTGGGAGGGGTAAAAATGAAGAGCCTAGCCAGGGCGTTTGTGTGGTGGCCGGGAATCGATAAAGAAATCTAGGATATCACCAACAGATGCACAGGATGCCAGAAGGTCCAAAACGCTCCACCACAGGCCCCGCTACATCCATGGGAGTGGCCCCCATCTCCATGGCAATGGGTACACATTGATTTCGCTGATCCATTTATGGACTCAATGTTTCTAATCGCTGTGGACGCCCATTCGAAATGGCTAGATGTCCTTAAAATGACCTCCACCACCACGGAGAAAACTATTGCAGTCCTAAGGGCCATCTTCGCCAGGAATGGGTTGCCAGAACAGATTTGTTCCGACAATGGCCCACAGTTTGTGTCTGAGGATTTCCGGAGGTTCCTGAAGAATAATGGGGTGAAACATTACACATCTGCCCCATATCATCCAGCCACAAATGGATTGGCTGAGAGGTTTGTTCAGACCTTTAAAAAGGCCATAAAGGCAATGTAGAATGACGACATACCACTGCAACACAAGATGGATAACTTCTTGTTTGCTTACCGGAATGCGACACGTGCAGTCACCAACCAAACTCCAGCCTTACTGTTTTTCAACCGGAGACTAAGATGTTGCTTGGATTTGCTCAAACCAAACATAAGACGAGATGTTGAGGATAAGCAGTTCCAGCACATAAATGAGAAGCCAACCAGGAGCTTCAAGATAGGGCAACCAGTCTTGGCCCGTGAATATCGAACAGGAAAATGGCAGCCAGGAACGATATGCACACAGCAGGGACCACTAATGTACACAGTGGACGTTGGAGAGAGCATCGTGAGACGCCATGCTGACCAGATTCTAGAGTCACAGGAACAAGCCAAACCTATACCACAAGCATGTGCGCCTGGTAATGAGCCCGAAGTACAGATTGCGTCTACCTCAGAAGCAGGGGTATTGGAAGCTGACGAACCAACCAATGACAATGAGCCAGAATTGGCTCCACCGCCAGAACAGGATACTCGAGAAAGGCGCTATCCAGTCAGGATCAGGAAGCCTCCTCAAAGACTGAACTTATAAATGACTATTTCAGTTGATGTGTATAGTACCGAGAAAATTGTAATTGTAATTAGTTATTATTTAGTTGTTAAATGAATGTTATGTACTGTTTATCTAAAAGGGGAGGAATTGTTGTGTATGTACCTTTAAGGGAATAACTGGTCACGGAATAGATGTCCAGTTCTGGTCACTGAGATAGATGTCCTGTTCTGGTCACTGAGATAGATGGCCGGTTCTGGTCACTGAGATAGATGTCCAGATCTGGTCACTGAGATAGATGGCCGGTTCTGGTCACTGAGATAGATGTCCAGTTCTGGTCACTGAGACAGATGTCCAGTTCTAGTCACTGAGGTAGATATCCAGTTCTGGTCACTGAGATAGATGTCCGGTGCTGGTCACTGAGATAGATGTACAGATCTGGTCACTGAGATAGATGGCCAGTTCTAGTCACTGAGATAGATGTCCAGTTCTAGTCACTGGGGCAGATGTCCAGTTATGGGCACTGAAATAGATGTCCGGTTCTGGTCACTGAGATAGATATCCAGTTCTGGTTGTTGTGTATGTAACTTTAAGGGAATAACTGGTCTTAGACTGCAGTACCGGCAGTGACCACCCCTGTATAAAAGGCCCTAGCAGGCTTCTGTATTTTCAGTCTGATGCTGCCTCCTGTTCAGTAAAGTACCTGTTAAACTGTTCTCCCGAAGTCCGTGTATCATTGAGTCGCGGACTTTACACTGGTCACTGAGGAAGATGTCCAAATCAGGTCACTGAGATAGATGGACTGTTCTGGTGTCTGAGATAGATGTCCGGTTCTGGTCACTGAAATAGATGTCCAGTTCTGGATACTGAGATAGTTGACCAATTCTGGTATCTGAGGTAAATGTCCAGTTCTGGTCACTGAGAGAGATGTCCGGCTCTTGTCTCTGAGATAGATGGCCAGACCTGGTCACTGAGCTGGATGGCCAGTCCTGGTCACTGAGATAGATGTCCAGTTCTGGTCACTGAGATAGATGTCCAGTTCTGGTCACTGAGATAGATGTCCAGCTCTGGTCACTGAGATTGAAGTCCAGCTCTGGTCACTGAGGTAGATGTCCAGTTCTGGTCACTGAGATAGATGGCCAGTTCTGGTCACTGAGATAGATGTCCAGTTCTAGTCACTGAGGTAGATATCCAGTTTGGGTCACTGAGATAGATGTCCGGTGCTGGTCACTGAGATAGATGTACAGATCTGGTCACTGAGATAGATGGCCAGTTCTAGTCACTGAGATAGATGTCCAGTTCTAGTCACTGAGGCAGATGTCCAGTTCTGGGCACTGAGATAGATGGACGGTTCTGGTCACTGAGATAGATGTCCGGTTCTGGTCACTGAGATAGATGTCCAGTTCTGGTCACTGAGTTAGATGGCCGGTCCTGGTCACTGAGATAGATGTCCAGTTCAGGTCACTGAGATAGATGCCCGGTTTGTTCACTGAGGTAGATGCCTTGTTCTGGTCAATGAGGTAAATGGCCCATTCTGCGCAGTGTGATAGATATCGTGTTCTGGTCACTGAAATAGATGTCCAGTTCTGGATACTGAGATAGTTGTCGAATTCTGGTCACTAAGGTAGATGTCCAGTTCTGGTCACTGAGGTAGATGTACTGTTCTGGTCACTGAGAGAGATGTCCTGTTCTGGTCACTGTGATAGATTGCCTGTTCTGGTCACTGAGATAGATGGTTGTTCTGGTCACTGAGATAGATTTCCGATTCTGGTCATTGAGATAGATGTCCAGTTCTGGTCACTGAGATAGATGTCCGGTTCTGGTCACTGAGATAGATGTCCGGTACTGGTCACGGAGATAGATGTCCAGTTGTGGTCACGGAGATAGATGGACGGTTCTGGTCACTGAGATCGATGTCCAGTTCAGGTCACTGAGATAGATGGTCGGTTTATTCACTGAGGTAGATGTCTTGTTCTGGTCAATGAGGTAAATGGTCGGTTCTATTCACTGTGATAGATGTCCAGTTCTAGTCACTGAGGTAGATATCCAGTTCTGGTCACTGAGATAGATGTCCGGTTGTTGTCACTGAGGCAGAAGTCCAATTCTGGGCACTGAGATCGATATCCAGTTCTGGTCTCTGAATTAGATGTCCAGTTCTGGATACTGAGATAGATGTCGTGTTCTGGTCACTGAGGTAGATGTCCAGTTCTGCTCACTGAGGTAAATGTCCAGTTCTGGTCACTGAGAGAGATGTTCAGTTCTGGTCACTGAGATAGATTGCCGGTTCTGGTCACTGAGATAGATGGCCAGTTCTGGTCACTGAGATAGATGGACGGTTCTGGTGTCTGAGATAGATGTCCGGATCTGGTCACTGAAGTAGATGTCCAGTTCTGGATACTGAGATAGTTGTCCAGTTCTGATAACTGAGGTAAATGTCCAGTTCTGGTCACTGAGAGAGATGTCCAGCTCTTGTCTCTGAGATAGATGGCCAGATCTGGTCACTGAGCTGGATGGCTAGTTCTGGTCACTGAGATAGATGTCCAGTTCTGGTCACTGAGATAGGTGTCCAGTTCTGGTCACTGAGATAGGTGTCCAGCTCTGGTCACTGAGGTAGATGTCCGGCTCTGGTCACTGAGATAGATGGCCAGTTCTGGTCTCTGAGATAGATGTCCAGTTCTAGTCACTGAGGTAGATATCCAGTTCGGGTCACTGAGATAGATGTCCAGTTCTAGTCACTGAGGCAGATGTCCAGTTCTGGGCACTGAGATAGATGGACGGTTCTGGTCACTGAGATAGATGTCCGGTTCTGGTCACTAAGATAGATGTCCGGTTCTGGTCATGGAGATTGATGTCCAGTTCTGGTCACTGAGTTAGGTGGCCGGTCCTGGTCACTGAGATAGGTGTCCAGTTCAGGTCACTGAGATAGTTGACCGGTTTGTTCACTGAGCTAGATGCCTCGTTCTGGTCAATGATGTAAATGGCCGGTTCTGTTCAGTGTGATAGATATCGAGTTCTGGTCACTGAATTAGATGTCCAGTTCTGGATACTGAGATAGTTGTCGAGTTCTGGTCGCTAAGCTGCATGTCCAGTTCTGGTGACTGAGGTAGATGTACTGTTCTGGTCACTGAGAGAGATGTCCAGTTCTGGATACTGAGATAGATGTCCTGTTCTGGTCACTGAGATAGATATCCAGTACTGGTCACTGAGGTAGATTTCCAGTTCTGGTCACTGAGATAGATGGACAGCTCTCGTCACTGAGATAGATGTCTGGTTCTGGTCAGTGAGATAGCTATCCGGTTCTGGTCACTGAGATAGATGGCCAGTACTGGTCACTGAATTAGATGTCCAGTTCAGGTCACTGAGATAGATGGTCGGTTTTGTCACTTAGGTAGATGTCCTGTTTTGGTCAATGAGGTAAATGGCCGGTTCTGGTCAATGTGTTTGATGACCAGTTCTGGTCACTGAGATAAATGTCCAGTTCTGGATACTGAGATTGATGTCCAATTCTGGCCACTGAGATAGATGACCAGTTCTCGTCATTGAGGTAGATGTCTACTTCTGGTCACTGAGGTAGATGATCGGTTCTGGTCACTGAGATAAATATCTAGTTCTGGTGACTGAGATAGAAGGCCGGTGCTGGTCACTGAGATAGATGTCCAGTTCTGGTCACTGAGATAGATGTCGAGTTCTGGTCACTGAGGTAGATCTCCAGTTCAGGGCACTGAGGTAGATGTCCAGTTCTGGTCACTGAGATAGATGTCGAGTTCTGGTCACTGAGGTAGATCTCCAGTTCAGGGCACTGAGGTAGATGTCCAGTTCTGGTCACTGAGAGAGATGGCCAATTCTGGTCACTGAGATAGATGACCAGTTCTGGTCACTGAGGTAAAAGTACTGTTCTGGTCATGGAGATAGATGGCCAGTTCTGGTCACTGAGAAAGATGGCAAGTTTCGGTCACTGAGATAGATGTCCAGTTCTGGTCACACAGGTAGATGGCCAGTTCTGTTCACTGTGGTAGATGGACAGATCTGGTCACTGAGATAGATAGCCAGTTCTGGTCACTGAGATAGATGTCCAGTTCTGGTCACTGAGATAGATGGACGCTTCTGGAGACTGAGATAGATGTCCATTTCTGGTCACTGAGATAGAGGACCAGTTCTCATCACTGAGGTAGATGTCCGGTTCTGGTCACTGAGGAAGATGGCCGGATCTGGTCACTGAGATAGATGGCCAGTTCGGGTCACTGAGATAGATGACCAGCTCTGGTCACTGAAATAGATATTCGGTTCTGGTCACTGCGATAGTTTTTGAGTTCTGGTCACTGAGAGAGATGGCCAGTTCTGGTCACTGAGATAGATGGCAAGTTGCGGCCACTGAGGTAGATGTCCAGTTCTGGTCACTGAGATAGATGGCAAGTTCCGGTCACTGAGGTAGGTGTCCAGTTCTGGTCACTGAGATTGATGTTCCGTTCTGGTCACTCAGATAGATGACCAGTTCTGGTCACTGAGGTAGATGGCAAGTTCCGGTCACTGATTTAGATGTCCAGTTCTGGTCATTGAGATAGATGTCCATTTCAGATCACTGACATAGAAGACCGGTTTGGTCACTGAGGTAGATGTGCTGATCTGGTCAATGAGGTAAATATCTGGTTCTAGTCACTGAGATAGATGTCCAGTTCTGGTCAATGAGATAGATGTCCAGTTCTGGTCACTGAGATAGATATCAAGTTGTGGTCACTGAGGTAGATGTCGGTTTCTGGTCACTGAGATAGATGGACAGTCCAGATCGCTGAGGTAGATTTCCAGTTCTGGTCACTGAGATAGATGTCCAGTTCTGGTCACTGAGATAGATGTGCAGTTCTGGTCACTGAGGTAGTTGTCCAGTTCTGATCACTGAGATAGATGTCCAGTTCTGCTCACTGAGATAGATGTACAGTTCTGGTCACTGAGGTAGTTGTCCAGATCTGGTCACTGAGATAGATGTCCAGTTCTGCTCACTGAGGTAGATATCCTGTACTGGACAATGAGGTAGATGGCCGGTTCTGGACACTGTGTTAGATGTCCAGTTCTGATTACTGAGATATATGTCCAATTCTGGTTACTGAGGAAGATGTCCAGTTCTGTTTACTTAGATTGATGTCCAGTTCTGGTCACTGAGTTAGATGATTGGTTCTCGTCACTGACGTAGATGTCTGGTACTGCTCACTGAGATAGTTGTCCAGTTATGGTCACTGAGATAGCTGTCCAGTTCTGCTCGCTGAGGTATATAGCCAGTTCTGGTCACTGTGGTAGATAGACGGATCTGGTCACTGAGATAGATGGCCTGTTCTGGTCACTGAGATAGATGTCCAGTTCTGGTCACTGAGATAGATGGCCGCTTCTGGTCAGTGTGACAGATGTCCAGTTCTGGTCACTGAGATAGATGTCAAGTTCTGGTCTCTGAGGTAGATGGCCGGTTCTGGTCACTGAGATAGATGTCTAGTTCAAGTCACTGAGATAGATGTCCAGTTCTGGTCACTGATATGGATGGCCATTTCCGGTCACTGAGTTGATGTCCAGTGCTGGTCACTGAGGTAGCTGTCCAGTTCTGGACACTGGGATAGACGACCGGTTCTCATCACTGAGGTAGATGTTCGGATCTGTTCACTGAGCTGGGTGGTCGGTTCTGGTCACTGAGATAGATGTCCCATTCTTGCCACTAAGATAGATGTCCAGTTCTGGTCACTGAGAGAGATGTCAAGTTGTGGTCACTGATGTAGATGTCGGTTTCTGTTCACTGAGATAGATGGACAGTTCAGATCACTGAGGTAGATTTCCAGTTCTGGTCACTGAGATAGATGTCTAGTATTGCTCACGGAGATAGATGTACAGTTCTGGTCACTGAGATAGATGGCCAGATCTGGTCACTGAGATGGCTAGCCAATTCAGGTCATTGAGATAAAAGTCCAGTTCTGGTCACTGAGATAGATGGTCGGTTTTGTCACTTAGGTAGATGTCCTGTTTTGGTCAATGAGGTAAATGGCCGGTTCTTGTCAATGTGTTTGATGACCAGTTCTGGTTACTGAGATAAATGTCCAGTTCTGGATACTGAGATAGTTGTCCAGTTATGGTCACTGTGATAGATGTCCAGTTCTGGTCACTGAGGTAGATGGCCAGTTCTGGTCACTGTGGTACATAGACGGATCTGGTTACTGTGATAGATGGCCAGTTCTGGTCACTGAGATAGATGTCCAGTTCTGGTCACTGAGATAGATGGCCACTTCTGGTCAGTGTGACAGATGTCCAGTTCTGGTCACTGAGATAGATGTCAAGTTCTGGTCTCTGAGGTAGATGGACGGTTCTGGTCACTGAGATAGAAGTCTAGTTCTAGTCACTGATATAAATGTGCAGTTCTGATCAATGAGATAGATGTTCAGTTCTTGTCACGGAGGTAGATGGACAGTTCTGGTCACTGAGATAGATGTCAGGTTCTGGTAACTGAGATAGAATGCCGGTTCTGGTCTCTGTGATAGATGTCCAGTTCTAGTCACTGAGATAGATGTCCAGTTTTGGTCACTGATATAGATGGCCATTTCCGGTCACTGAGATCGATGTCCAGTCCTGGCACTGAGGTAGATGTCCAGTTCTGGACACTGGGATAGACGACCGGTTCTCATCACTGAGGTAGATGTTCGGATCTGGTCACTGAGCTAGGTGGCCGGTTTTGGTCACTGAGATAGATGTCCCATTCTGGTCGCTAAGATACATGTCCAGTTATGGTCACTGAGATAGATGTCAAGTTGTGGTCAATGAGGTTGATGTCGGTTCCTATTCACTGAGATAGATGGACAGTTCAGATCACTGAGGTAGATTTCCAGTTCTGGTCACTCAGATAGATGTCTAGTATTGCTCACAGAGATAGATGTACAGTTCGGGTCACTGAGATAGATGGCAAGTTCAGGACACTGAGATAGAAGTCCACTTCTGGTCACTGAGATAGATGTTCAGTTCTGGTCTCTGTGACTGATGTCCAGTTCTGGACACCGAGATAGATCTCCAGTTCTGGTCACTGAGATAGATATCCAGTACTGGTCACTGAGGTAGATTTCCAGTTCTGGTCACTGAGATAGATGGACAGCTCTCGTCACTGAGATAGATGTCCAGTTCTGGTCAGTGAGATAACTATCCGGTTCTGGTCACTGAGATAGATGGCCAGTACTCGTCACTGAAATAGATGTCCAGTTCAGGTCACTGAGATAGATGGTCGGTTTTGTCACTTAGGTAGATGTCCTGTTTTGGTCAATGAGGTAAATGGCCGGTTCTGGTCAATGTGTTTGATGACCAGTTCTGGTCACTGAGATAAATGTCCAGTTCTGGATACTGAGATAGATGGCTAGTTTTGGTCACTGAGATAGATGTCCAGTTCTGGTCACTGAGTTAAATGTCCACTCTGGGTAATGAGATTGATGTCCATTTCTGGCCACTGAGATAGATGACCAGTTCTCGTCATTGAGGTAGATGTCTACTTCTGGTCACTGAGGAAGATGACCGGTTCTGGTCACTGAGATAAATATCTAGTTCTGGTGACTGAGATAGAAGGTCAGTTCCGGTCACTGAGATAGATGTCCAGTTCTGGCCACTGAGATAGATGTCGAGTTCTGGTCACTGAGGTAGATGTGCAGTTCAGGGCACTAAGGTAGATGTCCAGTTCTGGTCACTGAGAGAGATTGCCAGTTCTGCTCACTGAGATAGATGTCCATTTCTGGTCACTGAGGTAGATGGCCAGCTCAGGTAATGAGACAGATGTCCGGTTCTGGTCACTGAGAAAGATGGCCAGTTCTGGTCACTGAGATAGATGGCAAGTGCTTGTCACTGAGATAGAAATCCAGTTCTGGTCACTGAGTTAGATGGCCATTTCTAGTCACTGGGATAGAAATCCAATCCTAGTCACTGAGATGGATGGCTGGTGGAGGTCACTGAGATAGCTGTTCAGTTATGGTTACTGAGATAGATGCCCTGTTCTGGTCACACAGGTAGATGTTCAGTACTGTTCACTGTGGTAGATGGACAGATCTGGCCACTGAGATAGATCGCCAGTTCTGGTCACTGAGATAGATGTCCAGTTCTGGTCACTGAGATAGATGGTCGATTCTGGAGACTGAGTTAGATGTCCATTTCTGGTCACTGAGATAGAGGACCAGTTCTCATCACTGAGGTAGATGTCCGGTTCAGGTCACTGAGGTAGATGGCCGGATCTGGTCACTGAGATAGATGTACAGTTCTTGTCACTGAGATATATGGCCAGTTCGGGTCACTGAGATAGATGACCAGCTCTGGTCACTGAAATAGATATTCGGTTCTGGTCACTGAGATAGTTTTTGAGTTCTGGTCACTGAGAGAGATGGCCAGTTCTGGTCACTGAGATAGATGGCAAGTTCCGGTCACTGAGGTAGATGTCCAGTTCTGGTCACTGAGATTGATGTTCTGTTCTGGTCACTGAGATAGATGACCAGTTCTGGTCACTGAGGTAGATGGCAAGTTCCGGTCACTGATTTAGATGTCCAGTTCTGGTCATTGAGATAGATGTCCATTTCAGGTCACTGATATGGAAGACCGGTTTGGTCACTGAGGTAGATGTGCTGATCTGGTCAATGAGGTAAATATCCGGTTCTAGTCACTGAGATAGATGGCCAGGTCTGGTCAATGAGATAGATGTCCAGTTCTGGTCACTGAGATAGATATCAAGTTGTGGTCACTGAGGTAGCTGTCGGTTTCTGGTCACTGAGATAGATGGACAGTTCAGATCACTGAGGTAGATTTCCAGTTCTGGTCACTGAGATAGATGTCCAGTTCTGGTCACTGAGATAGATGTACAGTTCTGGTCACTGAGGTAGTTGTCCAGTTCTGGTCACTGAGATAGATGTCCAGTTCTGCTCACTGAGATAGATGTACAGTTCTGGTCACTGAGGTAGTTGTCCAGATCTGGTCACTGAGATAGATGTCCGGTTCTGCTCACTGAGGTAGATGTCCTGTTCTGGTCAATGAGGTAGATGGCCGGTTCTGGACACTGTGTTAGATGTCCAGTTCTGATCACTGAGATATATGTCCAATTCTGGTTACTGAGGATGATGTCCAGTTCTGGTTACTTAGATTGATGTCCAGTTCTGGTCACTGAGTTAGATGATTGGTTCTCGTCACTGAGGTAGATGTCTGGTACTGCTCACTGAGATAGTGGTCCAGTTATGGTCACTGAGATAGCTGTCCAGTTCTGCTTGCTGAGGTAGATGGCCAGTTCTGGTCACTGTGGTAGATAGACGGATCTTGTCACTGAGATAAATGGCCAGTTCTGGTCACTGAGATAGATGTCCAGTTCTGGTCACTGAGATAGATGGCCGCTTCTGGTCAGTGTGACAGATGTCCAGTTCTGGTCACTGAGATAGATGTCAAGTTCTGGTCTCTGAGGTAGATGGCCGGTTCTGGTCACTGAGATAGATGTCTAGTTCTAGTCACTGAGATAGATGTCCAGTTCTGGTCACTGATATGGATGGCCATTTCCGGTCACTGAGATAGATGTCCAGTGCTGGTCACTGAGGTAGCTGTCCAGTTCTGGACACTGGGATAGACGACCGGTTCTCATCACTGAGGTAGATGTTCGGATCTGTTCACTGAGCTAGGTGGTCGGTTCTGGTCACTGAGATAGATGTCCCATTCTAGTCACTAAGATAGATGTCCAGTTCTGGTCACTGAGATAGATGTCAAGTTGTGGTCACTGAGGTAGATGTCGGTTTCTGTTCACTGAGATAGATGGACAGTTCAGATCACTGAGGTAGATTTCCAGTTCTGTTCACTGAGATAGATGTCTAGTATTGCTCACAGAGATAGATGTACAGTTCTGGTCACTGAGATAGATGGCCAGACCTGGTCACTGAGATGGATGGCCAATTCAGGTCATTGAGATAGAAGTCCAGTTCTGGTCACTGAGATAGATGGTCGGTTTTGTCACTTAGGTAGATGTCCTGTTTTGGTCAATGAGGTAAATGGCCGGTTCTGGTCAATGTGTTTGATGACCAGTTCTGGTCACTGAGATAAATGTCCAGTTCTGGATACTGAGATAGATGGCTAGCTTTGGTCACTGAGATAGATGTCCAGTTCTGGTCACTGAGTTAAATGTCCAGTCTGGGTAATGAGATTGATGTCCATTTCTGGCAAGTTAGATAGATGACCGGTTCTCGTCATTGAGGTAGATGTCCACTTCTGGTCACTGAGGTAGATGGCCGGTTCTGGTCACTGAGATAAATATCGAGTTCTGGTGACTGAGATAGAATGCCGGTTCTGGTCACTGAGATAGATGTCCAGTTCTGGTCACTGAGATAGATGTCGAGTTCTGGTCACTGAGGTAGATGTCCAGTTCAGGGCACTGAGGTAGATGTGCATTTCTGGTCACTGAGAGAGATGACCAGTTCTGGTCACTAAGATAGATGTCCAGTTCTGGTCACTGAGGTAAATGTACTGTTCTGGTCACGGAGATAGATGGCCAATTCTCGTCACTGAGAAAGATGGCACGTTCTGGTCACTGAGATAGATGTCCAGTTCTGGTCACTGAGATAGATGTCCAGTTCTGGTCACTGAGATAGATGGACTGTTCAGATCACTGAGGTAGATTTCCAGTTCTGGTCACTGAGATAGATGTCCAGTTCTGCTCACTGAGGTAGATGTCCTGTTCTGGTCAATGAGGTAGATGGCCGGTTCTGGTCACTGTGTTAGATGTCCAGTTCTGATCACTGAGATATATGTCCAATTCTGGTCACTGAGGAAGATGTCCAGTTCAGGTTACTTAGATTGATGACCAGTTCTGGTCACTGAGTAAGATGACTGGTTCTCGTCACTGAGGTAGAAGTCTAGTTCTGCTCACTGAGATAGTTGTCCAGTTATGGTCACTGAGATAGATGTCCAGTTCTGGTCACTGAGGTAGATGGCCAGTTCTGGTCACTGTGGTAGATAGACGGATCTGGTTACTGAGATAAATGGCCAGTTCTGGTCACTGAGATAGATGTCCAGTTCTGGTCATTGAGATAGATGGCCACTTCTGGTCAGTGTGACAGATGTCCAGTTCTGGTCACTGAGATAGATGTCAAGTTCTGGTCTCTGAGGCAGATGGCCGGTTCTGGTCACTGAGATAGAAGTCTAGCTCTAGTCACTGATATATATGTGCAGTTCTGATCAATGAGATAAATGTTCAGTTCTGGTCACGGAGGTAGATGGACAGTTCTGGTCACTGAGATAGATGTCCAGTTCTGGTCACTGAGATAGAATGCCGGTTCTGGTCACTGTGATAGATGTCCAGTTCTAGTCACTGAGATAGATGTCCAGTTCTGGTCACTGATATAGATGGCCATTTCCGGTCACTGAGATAGATGTCCAGTCCTGGACACTGGGATAGACGACTGGTTCTCATCACTGAGGTAGATGTTCGGATCTGGTCACTGAGCTAGGTGGCCGGTTCTGGTCACTGAGATAGATGTCCCATTCTGGTCACTAAGATACATGTCCAGTTCTGGTCACTGAGATAGATGTCAAGTTGTGGTCACTGAGGTAGATGTCGGTTTCTGTTCACTGAGATAGATGGACAGTTCAGATCACTGAGGTAGATTTCCAGTTCTGATCACTCAGATAGATGTCTAGTATTGCTCACAGAGATAGATGTACAGTTCTGGTCACTGAGATAGATGGCCAGTTCTGGTCACTGAGATAGATGGCAAGTTCAGGACACTGAGATAGATGTCCACTTATGGTCACTGAGATAGATGTTCAGTTCTGGTCTCTGAGACTGATGTCCAGTTCTGGATACTGAGGTAGATGTCCACTTCTGGTCACTGAGGTAGATGGCCGGTTCTGGTCACTGAGATAAATATCGAGTTCTGGTGACTGAGATAGAATGCCGGTTCTGGTCACTGAGATAGATGTCCAGTTCTGGTCACTGAGATAGATGTCGAGTTCTGGTCACTGAGGTAGATGTCCAGTTCAGGGCACTGAGGTAGATGTGCATTTCTGGTCACTGAGAGAGATGACCAGTTCTGGTCACTAAGATAGATGTCCAGTTCTGGTCACTGAGGTAAATGTACTGTTCTGGTCACGGAGATAGATGGCCAATTCTGGTCACTGAGAAAGATGGCACGTTCTGGTCACTGAGATAGATGTCCAATTCTGGTCACTGAGATAGATGTCCAGTTCTGGTCACTGAGATAGATGGACTGTTCAGATCACTGAGGTAGATTTCCAGTTCTGGTCACTGAGATAGATGTCCAGTTCTGCTCACTGAGGTAGATGTCCTGTTCTGGTCAATGAGGTAGATGGCCGGTTCTGGTCACTGTGTTAGATGTCCAGTTCTGATCACTGAGATATATGTCCAATTCTGGTCACTGAGGAAGATGTCCAGTTCAGGTTACTTAGATTGATGACCAGTTCTGGTCACTGAGTAAGATGACTGGTTCTCGTCACTGAGGTAGAAGTCTAGTTCTGCTCACTGAGATAGTTGTCCAGTTATGGTCACTGAGATAGATGTCCAGTTCTGGTCACTGAGGTAGATGGTCAGTTCTGGTCACTGTGGTAGATAGACGGATCTGGTTACTGAGATAAATGGCCAGTTCTGGTCACTGAGATAGATGTCCAGTTCTGGTCATTGAGATAGATGGCCACTTCTGGTCAGTGTGACAGATGTCCAGTTCTGGTCACTGAGATAGATGTCAAGTTCTGGTCTCTGAGGCAGATGGCCGGTTCTGGTCACTGAGATAGAAGTCTAGCTCTAGTCACTGATATATATGTGCAGTTCTGATCAATGAGATAAATGTTCAGTTCTGGTCACGGAGGTAGATGGACAGTTCTGGTCACTGAGATAGATGTCCAGTTCTGGTCACTGAGATAGAATGCCGGTTCTGGTCACTGTGATAGATGTCCAGTTCTAGTCACTGAGATAGATGTCCAGTTCTGGTCACTGATATAGATGGCCATTTCCGGTCACTGAGATAGATGTCCAGTCCTGGACACTGGGATAGACGACTGGTTCTCATCACTGAGGTAGATGTTCGGATCTGGTCACTGAGCTAGGTGGCCGGTTCTGGTCACTGAGATAGATGTCCCATTCTGGTCACTAAGATACATGTCCAGTTCTGGTCACTGAGATAGATGTCAAGTTGTGGTCACTGAGGTAGATGTCGGTTTCTGTTCACTGAGATAGATGGACAGTTCAGATCACTGAGGTAGATTTCCAGTTCTGATCACTCAGATAGATGTCTAGTATTGCTCACAGAGATAGATGTACAGTTCTGGTCACTGAGATAGATGGCCAGTTCTGGTCACTGAGATAGATGGCAAGTTCAGGACACTGAGATAGATGTCCACTTATGGTCACTGAGATAGATGTTCAGTTCTGGTCTCTGAGACTGATGTCCAGTTCTGGATACTGAGGTAGATGTCCACTTCTGGTCACTGAGGTAGATGGCCGGTTCTGGTCACTGAGATAAATATCGAGTTCTGGTGACTGAGATAGAATGCCGGTTCTGGTCACTGAGATAGATGTCCAGTTCTGGTCACTGAGATAGATGTCGAGTTCTGGTCACTGAGGTAGATGTCCAGTTCAGGGCACTGAGGTAGATGTGCATTTCTGGTCACTGAGAGAGATGACCAGTTCTGGTCACTAAGATAGATGTCCAGTTCTGGTCACTGAGGTAAATGTACTGTTCTGGTCACGGAGATAGATGGCCAATTCTGGTCACTGAGAAAGATGGCACGTTCTGGTCACTGAGATAGATGTCCAGTTCTGGTCACTGAGATAGATGTCCAGTTCTGGTCACTGAGATAGATGGACTGTTCAGATCACTGAGGTAGATTTCCAGTTCTGGTCACTGAGATAGATGTCCAGTTCTGCTCACTGAGGTAGATGTCCTGTTCTGGTCAATGAGGTAGATGGCCGGTTCTGGTCACTGTGTTAGATGTCCAGTTCTGATCACTGAGATATATGTCCAATTCTGGTCACTGAGGAAGATGTCCAGTTCAGGTTACTTAGATTGATGACCAGTTCTGGTCACTGAGTAAGATGACTGGTTCTCGTCACTGAGGTAGAAGTCTAGTTCTGCTCACTGAGATAGTTGTCCAGTTATGGTCACTGAGATAGATGTCCAGTTCTGGTCACTGAGGTAGATGGTCAGTTCTGGTCACTGTGGTAGATAGACGGATCTGGTTACTGAGATAAATGGCCAGTTCTGGTCACTGAGATAGATGTCCAGTTCTGGTCATTGAGATAGATGGCCACTTCTGGTCAGTGTGACAGATGTCCAGTTCTGGTCACTGAGATAGATGTCAAGTTCTGGTCTCTGAGGCAGATGGCCGATTCTGGTCACTGAGATAGAAGTCTAGCTCTAGTCACTGATATATATGTGCAGTTCTGATCAATGAGATAAATGTTCAGTTCTGGTCACGGAGGTAGATGGACAGTTCTGGTCACTGAGATAGATGTCCAGTTCTGGTCACTGAGATAGAATGCCGGTTCTGGTCACTGTGATAGATGTCCAGTTCTAGTCACTGAGATAGATGTCCAGTTCTGGTCACTGATATAGATGGCCATTTCCGGTCACTGAGATAGATGTCCAGTCCTGGACACTGGGATAGACGACTGGTTCTCATCACTGAGGTAGATGTTCGGATCTGGTCACTGAGCTAGGTGGCCGGTTCTGGTCACTGAGATAGATGTCCCATTCTGGTCACTAAGATACATGTCCAGTTCTGGTCACTGAGATAGATGTCAAGTTGTGGTCACTGAGGTAGATGTCGATTTCTGTTCACTGAGATAGATGGACAGTTCAGATCACTGAGGTAGATTTCCAGTTCTGATGACTCAGATAGATGTCTAGTATTGCTCACAGAGATAGATGTACAGTTCTGGTCACTGAGATAGATGGCCAGTTCTGGTCACTGAGATAGATGGCAAGTTCAGGACACTGAGATAGATGTCCACTTATGGTCACTGAGATAGATGTTCAGTTCTGGTCTCTGAGACTGATGTCCAGTTCTGGATACTGAGGTAGATGTCCACTTCTGGTCACTGAGGTAGATGGCCGGTTTTCGTCACTGAGATAAATATCGAGTTCTGGTGACTGAGATAGAATGCCGGTTCTGGTCACTGAGATAGATGTCCAGTTCTGGTCACTGAGATAGATGTCGAGTTCTGGTCACTGAGGTAGATGTCCAGTTCAGGGCACTGAGGTAGATGTGCATTTCTGGTCACTGAGAGAGATGACCAGTTCTGGTCACTAAGATAGATGTCCAGTTCTGGTCACTGAGGTAAATGTACTGTTCTGGTCACGGAGATAGATGGCCAATTCTGGTCACTGAGAAAGATGGCACGTTCTGGTCACTGAGATAGATGTCCAGTTCTGGTCACTGAGATAGATGTCCAGTTCTGGTCACTGAGATAGATGGACTGTTCAGATCACTGAGGTAGATTTCCAGTTCTTGTCACTGAGATAGATGTCCAGTTCTGCTCACTGAGGTAGATGTCCTGGTCTGGTCAATGAGGTAGATGGCCGGTTCTGGTCACTGTGTTAGATGTCCAGTTCTGATCACTGAGATATATGTCCAATTCTGGTCACTGAGGAAGATGTCCAGTTCAGGTTACTTAGATTGATGACCGGTTCTGGTCACTGAGTAAGATGACTGGTTCTCGTCACTGAGGTAGAAGTCTAGTTCTGCTCACTGAGATAGTTGTCCAGTTATGGTCACTGAGATAGATGTCCAGTTCTGGTCACTGAGGTAGATGGCCAGTTCTGGTCACTGTGGTAGATAGACGGATCTGGTTACTGAGATAAATGGCCAGTTCTGGTCACTGAGATAGATGTCCAGTTCTGGTCATTGAGATAGATGGCCACTTCTGGTCAGTGTGACAGATGTCCAGTTCTGGTCACTGAGATAGATGTCAAGTTCTGGTCTCTGAGGCAGATGGCCGGTTCTGGTCACTGAGATAGAAGTCTAGCTCTAGTCACTGATATATATGTGCAGTTCTGATCAATGAGATAAATGTTCAGTTCTGGTCACGGAGGTAGATGGACAGTTCTGGTCACTGAGATAGATGTCCAGTTCTGGTCACTGAGATAGAATGCCGGTTCTGGTCACTGTGATAGATGTCCAGTTCTAGTCACTGAGATAGATGTCCAGTTCTGGTCACTGATATAGATGGCCATTTCCGGTCACTGAGATAGATGTCCAGTCCTGGACACTGGGATAGACGACTGGTTCTCATCACTGAGGTAGATGTTCGGATCTGGTCACTGAGCTAGGTGGCCGGTTCTGGTCACTGAGATAGATGTCCCATTCTGGTCACTAAGATACATGTCCAGTTCTGGTCACTGAGATAGATGTCAAGTTGTGGTCACTGAGGTAGATGTCGGTTTCTGTTCACTGAGATAGATGGACAGTTCAGATCACTGAGGTAGATTTCCAGTTCTGATCACTCAGATAGATGTCTAGTATTGCTCACAGAGATAGATGTACAGTTCTGGTCACTGAGATAGATGGCCAGTTCTGGTCACTGAGATAGATGGCAAGTTCAGGACACTGAGATAGATGTCCACTTATGGTCACTGAGATAGATGTTCAGTTCTGGTCTCTGAGACTGATGTCCAGTTCTGGATACTGAGATAGATGTCCAGTTCTGGTCACTGAGATAGATATCCAGTACTGGTCACTGAGGTAGATTTCCAGTTCTGGTCACTGAGATAGATGGACAGCTCTCGTCACTGAGATAGATGTCTGGTTCTGGTCAGTGAGATAGCTATCCGGTTCTGGTCGCTGAGATAGATGGCCAGTACTGGTCACTGAAATAGATGTCCAGTTCAGGTCACTGAGATAGATGGTCGGTTTTGTCACTTAGGTAGATGTCCGGTTTTGGTCAATGAGGTAAATGGCCGGTTCTGGTCAATGTGTTTGATGACCAGTTCTGGTCACTGAGATAAATGTCAATTTCTGGATACTGAGATAGATGGCTAGTTTTGGTCACTGAGATAGATGTCCAGTTCTGGTCACTGAGTTAAATGTCCACTCTGGGTAATGAGATTGATGTCCATTTCTGGCCACTGAGATAGATGACCAGTTCTCGTCATTGAGGTAGATGTCTACTTCTGGTCACTGAGGTAGATGACCGGTTCTGGTCACTGATATAAATATCTAGTTCTGGTGACAGAGATAGAAGGCCGGTTCTGGTCACTGAGATAGATGTCCAGTTCTGGTCACTGAGATAGATGTCGAGTTCTGGTCACTGAGGTAGATGTCCAGTTCAGGGCACTGAGGTAGATGTCCAGTTCTGGTCACTGAGAGAGATGGCCAATTCTGGTCACTGAGATAGATGACCAGTTCAGGTCACTGAGGTAAATGTACTGTTCTGGTCACGGAGATAGATGTCCAGTTCTGGTCACTGAGATAGAATGCCGGTTCTGGTCACTGTGATAGATGTCCAGTTCTAGTCACTGAGATAGATGTCCAGTTCTGGTCACTGATATAGATGGCCATTTCCGGTCACTGAGATAGATGTCCAGTCCTGGACACTGGGATAGACGACTGGTTCTCATCACTGAGGTAGATGTTCGGATCTGGTCACTGAGCTAGGTGGCCGGTTCTGGTCACTGAGATAGATGTCCCATTCTGGTCACTAAGATACATGTCCAGTTCTGGTCACTGAGATAGATGTCAAGTTGTGGTCACTGAGGTAGATGTCGGTTTCTGTTCACTGAGATAGATGGACAGTTCAGATCACTGAGGTAGATTTCCAGTTCTGATCACTCAGATAGATGTCTAGTATTGCTCACAGAGATAGATGTACAGTTCTGGTCACTGAGATAGATGGCCAGTTCTGGTCACTGAGATAGATGGCAAGTTCAGGACACTGAGATAGATGTCCACTTATGGTCACTGAGATAGATGTTCAGTTCTGGTCTCTGAGACTGATGTCCAGTTCTGGATACTGAGATAGATGTCCAGTTCTGGTCACTGAGATAGATATCCAGTACTGGTCACTGAGGTAGATTTCCAGTTCTGGTCACTGAGATAGATGGACAGCTCTCGTCACTGAGATAGATGTCTGGTTCTGGTCAGTGAGATAGCTATCCGGTTCTGGTCACTGAGATAGATGGCCAGTACTGGTCACTGAAATAGATGTCCAGTTCAGGTCACTGAGATAGATGGTCGGTTTTGTCACTTAGGTAGATGTCCTGTTTTGGTCAATGAGGTAAATGGCCGGTTCTGGTCAATGTGTTTGATGACCAGTTCTGGTCACTGAGATAAATGTCAATTTCTGGATACCGAGATAGATGGCTAGTTTTGGTCACTGAGATAGATGTCCAGTTCTGGTCACTGAGTTAAATGTCCACTCTGGGTAATGAGATTGATGTCCATTTCTGGCCACTGAGATAGATGACCAGTTCTCGTCATTGAGGTAGATGTCTACTTCTGGTCACTGAGGTAGATGACCGGTTCTGGTCACTGATATAAATATCTAGTTCTGGTGACAGAGATAGAAGGCCGGTTCTGGTCACTGAGATAGATGTCCAGTTCTGGTCACTGAGATAGATGTCGAGTTCTGGTCACTGAGGTAGATGTCCAGTTCAGGGCACTGAGGTAGATGTCCAGTTCTGGTCACTGAGAGAGATGGCCAATTCTGGTCACTGAGATAGATGACCAGTTCAGGTCACTGAGGTAAATGTACTGTTCTGGTCACGGAGATAGATGGCCAGTTCTGGTCACTGAGAAAGATGGCAAGTTCCGGTCACTGAGATAGATGTCCAGTTCTGGACACTGAGAAAATGTCCAGTTCTGGTCACTGAGATAGATGTCCAGTTCTGGTCACACAGGTAGATGGCCAGTTCTGTTCACTGTGGTAGATGGACAGGTCTGGTCACTGAGATAGATAGCCAGTTCTGGTCACTGAGATAGAAGTCCAGTTCTGGTCACTGAGATAGATGGACGCTTCTGGAGACTGAGATAGATGTCCATTTCTGGTCACTGAGATAGAGGACCAGTTCTCATCACTGAGGTAGATGTCCGGTTCTGGTCACTGAGTTAGATGGCCGGATCTGGTCACTGAGATAGATGTACAGTTCTTGTCACTGAGATAGACGGCCAGTTCGGGTCACTGAGATAGATGGCAAGTTCCGGTCACTGAGGTAGATATCCAGTTCTGGTCACTGAGATTGATGTTCCGTTCTGGTCACTGAGATAGATGACCAGTTCTGGTCACTGAGGTTGATGGCAAGTTCCGGTCACTGATTTAGATGTCCAGTTCTGGTCATTGAGATAGATGTCCATTTCAGGTCACTGACATAGAAGACCGGTTTGGTCACTGAGGTAGATGTGCTGATCTGGTCAATGAGGTAAATATCCGGTTCTAGTCACTGAGATAGATGTCCAGTTCTGGTCAATGAGATAGATGTCCAGTTCTGGTCACTGAGATAGATGTCCAGTTCTGGTCACTGAGATAGATGTACAGTTCTGGTCACTGAGGTAGTTGTCCAGTTCTGGTCACTGAGATAGATGTCCAGTTCTGCTCACTGAGGTAGATGTCCTGTTCTGGTCAATGAGGTAGATGGCCGATTCTGGACACTGTGTTAGGTGTCCAGTTCTGATCACTGAGATATATGTCCAATTCTGGTTACTGGGGAAGATGTCCAGTTCTGGTTACTTAGATTGATGTCCAGTTCTGGTCACTGAGTTAGATGATTGGTTCTTGTCACTGACGTAGATGTCTGGTACTGCTCACTGAGATAGTTGTCCAGTTATGGTCACTGAGATAGCTGTCCAGTTCTGCTCGCTGTGGTAGATGGCCAGTTCTGGTCACTGTGGTAGATAGACGGATCTGGTCACTGAGATAGATGGCGTGTTCTGGTCACTGAGATAGATGTCCAGTTCTGGTCACTGAGATAGATGGCCGCTTCTGGTCAGTGTGACAGATGTCCAGTTCTGTTCACTGAGATAGATGTCAAGTTCTGGTCTCTGAGGTAGATGGCCGGTTCTGGCCACTGAGATAGATGTCTAGTTCAAGTCACTGAGATAGATGTCCAGTTCTGGTCACTGATATGGATGGCCATTTCCGCTCACTGAGATAGATGTCCAGTGCTGGTCACTGAGGTAGCTGTCCTGTTCTGGACACTGGGATAGACGACCAGTTCTCATCACTGAGGTAGATGTTCGGATCTGTTCACTGAGCTAGGTGGTCGGTTCTGGTCACTGAGATAGATGTCCCATTCTGGTCACTAAGATAGATGTCCAGTTCTGATCACTGAGATAGATGTCAAGTTGTGGTCACTGAGGTAGATGTCGGTTTCTGTTCACTGAGATAGATGGACAGTTCAGATCACTGAGGTAGATTTCCAGTTCTGGTCGCTGAGATAGATGTCTAGTATTGCTCACGGAGATAGATGTACAGTTCTGGTCACTGAGATAGATGGCCAGGTCTGGTCACTGAGATGGATAGCCATTTCAGGTCATTGAGATAGAAGTCCAGTTCTGGTCACTGAGATAGATGGTCGGTTTTGTCACTTAGGTAGATGTCCTGTTTTGGTCAATGAGGTAAATGGCCGGTTCTGGTCAATGTGTTTGATGACCAGTTCTGGTCACTGAGAAAGATGGCAAGTTCTGGTCACTGAGATAGATGTCCAGTTCTAGTCATTGAGATAGATGTCCAGTTCTGGTCTCTGAGATAGATGTCCAGTTCTGGTCACTGAGATAGATTGCCAGTTCTGCTCACTGACATAGATGTCCATTTCTGGTCACTGAGGTAGATGGCCAGCTCAGGTAATGAGACAAATGTCCGCTTCTGGTCACTGAGAAAGATGGCCAGTTCTGGTCACTGAGATAGATGGCAAGTTCTTGTCACTGAGATAGAAATCCAGTTCTGGTCACTGAGGTAGATGGCCGGATCTGGTACTGAGATAGATGTACAGTTCTTGTCACTGAGATAGACGACCAGTTCGGGTCACTCAGATAGATGACCAGCTCCTGTCACTGAAATAGATATTCGGTTCTGGTCACTGAGATAGATGGACTGTTCAGATCACTGAGGTAGATTTCCAGTTCTGGTCACTGAGATAGATGTCCAGTTCTGCTCACTGAGGTAGATGTCCTGTTCTGGTAAATGAGATAGATGGCCAGTTCTGTTCACTGTGGTAGAAGGACCGATCTGGTCAATGAGATAGATAGCCAGTTCTGGTCACTGAGATAGATGTCCAGTTCTGGTCACTGAGATAGATGGTCGCTTCTGGACACTGAGATAGATGTCCATTTCTGGTCACTGAGATAGATGTCCAGTTCTGGTCACTGAGGTAGATGGCCGGATCTGGTACTGAGATAGATGTACAGTTCTTGTCACTGAGATAGACGACCAGTTCGGGTCACTCAGATAGATGACCAGCTCCTGTCACTGAAATAGATATTCGGTTCTGGTCACTGAGATAGATGGACTGTTCAGATCACTGAGGTAGATTTCCAGTTCTGGTCACTGAGATAGATGTCCAGTTCTGCTCACTGAGGTAGATGTCCTGTTCTGGTAAATGAGGTAGATGGCCGGTTCTGGTCACTGTGTTAGATGTCCAGTTCTGATCACTGAGATATATGTCCAATTCTGGTCACTGAGGAAGATGTCCAGTTCTGGTTACTTAGATTGATGATCAGTTCTGGTCACTGAGTATGATGACTGGTTCTCGTCACTGAGGTAGATGTCTGGTTCTGCTCACTGAGATAGTTGTCCAGTTATGGCCACTGAGATAGATGTCCAGTTCTGGTCACTGAGGTAGATGGCCAGTTCTGGTCACTGTGGTAGATAGACGGATCTGGTTACTGAGATAGATGGCCAGTTCTGGTCACTGAGATAGATGTCCAGTTTTGGTCACTGAGATAGTTGGCCACTTCTGGTCAGTGTGACAGATATCCAGTTCTGGTCACTGAGATAGATGTCAAGTTCTGGTCTCTGAGGTGGATGGCCGGTTCTGGTCACTGTGATAGAAGTCTAGTTCTAGTCACTGACATATATGTGCAGTTCTGCTCAATGAGATAGATGTTCAGTTCTGGCCACGGAGGTAGATGGAGAGTTCTGGTCACTGAGATAGATGTCCAGTTCTGGTCACTGAGATAGAATGCCGGTTCTGGTCACTGTGATAGATGTCCAGTTCTAGTCACTGAGATCGATGTCCAGTCCTGGCACTGAGGTAGATGTCCAGTTCTGGACACTGGGATAGACGGCCGGTTCTCATCACTGAGGTAGATGTTCGGATCTGGTCACTGAGCTAGGTGGCCGGTTCTGGTCCCTGAGATAGATGTCCCATTCTTGTCACTAAGATACATGTCCAGTTATGGTCACTGAGATAGATGTCAGGTTCTGGTCACTGAGGTAGATGTCGGTTTCTGTTCACTGAGATAGATGGACAGTTCAGATCACTGAGGTAGATTTCCAGTTCTGGTCACTCAGATAGATGTCTAGCATTGCTCACAGAGATAGATGTACAGTTCTGGTCACTGAGATAGATGGCAAGTTCAGGACACTGAGATAGAAGTCCACTTCTGGTCACTGAGATAGATGTTCAGTTCTGGTCTCTGAGACTGATGTCCTGTTCTGGATACTGAGATAGATGTCCAGTTCTGGTCACTGAGATAGGTATCCAGTACTGGTCACTGATGTAGATTTCCAGTTCTGGTCACTGAGATAGATGTCCGGTTCTGGTCAGTGAGATAGCTATCCCGTTCTGGTCACTGAGATAGATGGCCACTACTGGTCACTGAAATAGATGTCCAGTTCAGGTCACTGAGATAGATGGTCCGTTTTGTCACTTAGGTAGATGTCCTGTTTTGGTCAATGAGGTAAATGGCCGGTTCTGGTCAATGTGTTTGATGTCCAGTTCTGGTCACTGATTTAAATGTCCAGTCTGGGTAAAGAGATAGATATCCATTTCTGGCCACTGAGATAGATGACCAGTTCTCGTCATTGAGGTAGATGTCTACTTCTGGTCACTGAGGAAGATGACCGGTTCTGGTCACTGAGATAAATATCTAGTTCTGGTGACTGAGATAGAATGCCGGTTCTGGTCACTGAGATAGATGTCCAGTTCTGGTCACTGAGATAGATGTCGAGTTCTGGTCACTGAGGTAGATGTCCAGTTCAGGGCACTGAGGTAGATGTCCAGTTCTGGTAACTGAGAGAGATTGCCAGTTCTGCTCACTGAGATAGATGTCCATTTCTGGTCACTGAGGTAGATGGCCAGCTCAGGTAATGAGACAGATGTCCGGTTCTGGTCACTGAGAATGATGGCCAGTTCTGGTCACTGAGATAGATGGCAAGTGCTTGTCACTGAGATAGAAATCCAGTTCTGGTCACTGAGTTAGATGGCCATTTCTAGTCACTGGGATAGAAATCCAATCCTAGTCACTGAGATGGATGGCTGGTGGAGGTCACTGAGATAGCTGCCCAGTTATGGTTACTGAGATAGATGTCCTGTTCTGGTCACACAGGTAGATGGCCAGTTCTGTTCACTGTGGTAGATGGACAGATCTGGTCACTGAGATAGATAGCCAGTTCTGGTCACTGACATAGATGTCCAGTTCTGGTCACTGAGGTAGATGGTCGCTTCTGGAGACTGAGATAGATGTCCATTTCTGGTCACTGAGATAGAGGACCAGTTCTCATCACTGAGGTAGATGCCCGGTTCAGGTCACTGAGGTAGATGGCCGGATCTGGTCACTGAGATAGATGTACAGTTCTTGTCACTGAGATAGAAGGCCAGTTCGGGTCACTGAGATAGATGACCAGCTCTCTTCACTGAATTAGATATTCGGTTCTGGTCACTGAGATAGTTTTTGAGTTCTGGTCACTGAGAGAGATGGCCAGTTCTGGTCACTGAGATAGATGGCAAGTTCCGGTCACTGAGGTAGATGTCCAGTTCTGGTCACTGAGATTGATGTTCCATTCTGGTCACTGAGATAGATGACCAGTTCTGGTCACTGATGTAGATGGCAAGTTCCGGTCATTGATTTAGATATCAAGTTGCGGTCACTGAGATAGATGTCCATTCCTGGTCACTGAGGCAGATGGCCAGCTCAGGTAATGAGACAAATGTCCGGTTCTGGTCACAGAGAAAGATGGCCAGTTCTGGTCACTGAGATAGATGGCAAGTGCTTGTCACTGAGATAGAAATCCAGTTCTGGTCACTGAGTTAGATGGCCAGTTCTAGTCACTGGGATAGATATCCAGTCCTAGTCACTGAGATGGATGGCTGGTTGTGGTCACTGAGATAGTTGTCCAGTTATGGTTACTGAGATAGATGTCCTGTTCTGGTCACTGAGGTAGATGGCCAGTTCTGTTCACTCTGGTAGAAGGACCCATCTGGTCACTGAGATAGATAGCCAGTTCTGGTCACTGAGATAGATGTCCAGTTCTGGTCACTGAGATAGATGGTCGCTTCTGGACACTGAGATAGATATCCATTTCTGGTCACTGAGATAGAGGACCAGTTCTCATCACTGAGGTAGATGTCAGGTTCAGGTCACTGAGGTAGATGGCCGGATCTGGTCACTGAGATAAATGTACAGTTCTTGTCACTGAGATAGACGGCCAGTTCGGGTCACTGAGATAGATGACCAGCTCTTGTCACTGAAATAGATATTCGGTTCTGGTCACTGAGATAGATGGACTGTTCAGATCACTGAGGTAGATTTCCAGTTCTGGTCACTGAGATAGATGTCCAGTTCTGCTCCATGAGGTAGATGTCCTGTTCTGGTCAATGAGGTAGATGGCCGGTTCTGGTCGCTGTGTTAGATGTCCAGTTCTGATCACTGAGATATGTGTCCAATTCTGGTTACTGAGGAAGATGTCCAGTTCTGGTTACTTAGCTTGATGACCAGTTCTGGTCACTGAGTTAGATGACTGGTTCACGTCACTGAGGTAGATGTCTGGTTCTGCTCACTGAGATCGTTGTCCAGTTATGGTCACTGAGATTGATGTCCATTTCTGGTCACTGAGATAGATGGACGCTTCTGGAGACTGAGATAGATGTCCATTTCTGGTCACTGAGATAGAGGACCAGTTCTCATCACTGAGGTAGATGTCCGGTTCTGGTCACTG
This sequence comes from Somniosus microcephalus, assembly GCF_052327205.1. Taxonomy (NCBI): domain Eukaryota; kingdom Metazoa; phylum Chordata; class Chondrichthyes; order Squaliformes; family Somniosidae; genus Somniosus; species Somniosus microcephalus. Next base: position 97,098,631 of record NC_140999.1, read on the forward strand.
AGGTAGATGGCCGGATCTGGTCACTGAGATAGATGTACAGTTCTTGTCACTGAGATAGACTGCCAGTTCGGGTCACTGAGATAGATGACCAGCTCTGGTCACTGAAATAGATATTCGGTTCTGGTCACTGAGATAGTTATTGAGTTCTTGTCACTGAGAAAGATGGCCAGTTCTGGTCACTGAGATAGATGGCAAGTTCGGGTCACTGAGGTAGATGTCCAGTTCTGGTCACTGAGATTGATGTTCCGTTCTGGTCACTGAGATAGATGACCAGTTCTGGTCACTGAGGTAGATGGCAAGTTCCGGTCACTGATTTAGATGTCCAGTTCTGGTCATTGAGATAGATGTCCATTTCAGGTCACTGACATAGAAGAGCGGTTTTGTCACTGAGGTAGATGTGCTGATCTGGTCAATGAGGTAAATATCCGGTTCTAGTCACTGAGATAGATGTCCAGTTCTGGTCAATGAGATAGATGTCCAGTTCTGGTCACTGAGGTAGATGTCGGTTTCTGGTCACTGAGATAGATGGACAGTTCAGATCACTGAGGTAGATTTCCAGTTCATGTCACTGAGATAGATGTCCAGTTCTGGTCACTGAGATAGATGTACAGTTCTGCTCACTGAGATAGATGTACAGTTCTGGTCACTGAGGTAGTTGTCCAGATCTGGTCACTGAGATAGATGTCCAGTTCAGCTCACTGAGGTAGATGTCCTGTTCTGGTCAATGAGGTAGATGGCCGGTTCTGGACACTGTGTTAGATGTCCAGTTCTGATCACTGTGATATATGTCCAATTCTGGTTACTGAGGAAGATGTCCAGTTCTGGTTACTTAGATTGATGTCCAGTTCTGGTCACTTAGTTAGATGATTGGTTCTCGTCACTGAGGTAGATGTTTGGTACTGCTCACTGAGATAGTGGTCCAGTTATCGTCACTGAGATAGCTGTCCAGTTCTGCTCGCTGAGGTAGATGGCCAGTTCTGGTCACTGTGGTAGATAGACGGATCTGGTCACTGAGATAGATGGACAGTTCTGGTCACTGAGATAGATGTCCAGTTCTGGTCACTGAGATAGATGGCCGCTTCTGGTCAGTGTGACAGATGTCCAGTTCTGGTCACTGAGATTGATGTCAAGTTCTGGTCTCTGAGGTAGATGGCCGGTTCTGGTCACGGAGTTTGATGTCTAGTTCTAGTCACTGAGATAGATGTCCAGTTCTGGTCACTGATATGGATGGCCATTTCCGGTCACTGAGATAGATGTCCAGTGCTGGTCACTGAGGTAGCTGTCCAGTTCTGGACACTGGGATAGATGACCGGTTCTCATCACTGAGGTAGATGTTCGGATCTGTTCACTGAGCTAGGTGGTCCGTTCTGGTCACTGAGATAGATGTCCCATTCTGGTCACTAAGATAGATGTCCAGTTCTGGTCACTGAGATAGATGTCAAGTTGTGGTCACTGAGGTAGATGTCGGTTTCTGTTCACTGAGATAGATGGCCAGTTCAGATCACTGAGGTAGATTTCCAGTTCTGGTCACTGAGATAGATGTCTAGTATTGCTCACGGAGATAGATGTACAGTTCTGGTCACTGAGATAGATGGCCAGATCTGGTCACTGAGATGGGTGGCCAATTCAGGTCATTGAGATAGAAGTCCAGTTCTGGTCACTGAGATAAATGGTCGGTTTTGTCACTTAGGTAGATGTCCTGTTTTGGTCAATGAGGTAAATGGCCGGTTCTGGTCAATGTGTTTGATGACCAGTTCTGGTCACTGAGATAAATGTCCAGTTCTGGATACTGAGATAGATGGCTAGCTTTGGTCACTGAGATAGATGTCCAGTTCTGGTCACTGAGTTAAATGTCCAGTCTGGGTAATGAGATTGATGTCCATTTCTGGCAACTTAGATAGATGACCAGTTCTCGTCATTGAGGTAGATGTCCACTTCTGGTCACTGAGGTAGATGGTCGGTTCTGGTCACTGAGATAGATGTCCAGTTCTGGTCACTGAGATAGATGTCGAGTTCTGGTCACTGAGGTAGATGTCCAGTTCAGGGCACTGAGGTAGATGTGCAGTTCTGGTCACTGAGAGAAATGGCCAGTTCTGGTCACTGAGATAGATGTCCAGTTCTGGTCACTGAGGTAAATGTACTGTTCTGGTCATGGAGATAGATGGCCAGTTCTGGTCACTGAGAAAGATGGCACGTTCTGGTCACTGAGATAGATGTCCAGTTCTGGTCACTGAGATAGATGTCCAGTACTGGTCACTGAGATAGATGTCCAGTTCAGGTCACTGAGATAGATTGCCAGTTCTGCTCACTGAGATAGATGTCCATTTCTGGTCACTGAGGTAGATGGCCAGCTCAGGTAATGAGACAAATGTCCGTTTCTGGTCACTGAGAAAGATGGCCAGTTCTGGTCACTGAGAAAGATGGCAAGTGCTTGTCACTGAGATAGAAATCCAGTTCTGGTCACTGAGTTAGATGGCCAGTTTTAGTCACTGGGATAGATATCCAGTTCTGGTCACTGAGACGGATGGCTGGTTGTAGTCACTGAGATAGTTGTCCAGTTATGGTTACTGAAATAGATGTCCTGTTCTGGTCACTGAGGTAGATGGCCGGTTCTGTTCACTGTGGTAGATGGACCGATCTGGTCACTGAGATAGTTAGTCAGTTCTGGTCACTGAGATAGATGTCCAGTTCTGGTCACTGAGATAGATGGTCGCTTCTGGACACTGAGATAGATGTCCATTTCTGGTCACTGAGATAGAGGACCAGTTCTCATCACTGAGGTAGATGTTCGGTTCTGGTCACTGAGGTAGATGGCCGGATCTGGCCACAGAGATAGATGTACAGATCTTGTCACTGAGAAAGACGGCCAGTTCGGGTCACTGAGATAGATGACCAGCTCTTGTCACTGAAATAGATATTCGGTTCTGGTCACTGAGATAGATGGACTGTTCAGATCACTGAGGTAGATTTCCAGTTCTGGCCACTGAGATAGATGTCCAGTTCTGGTCACTGAGATAGATGTACAGTTCTGGTCACTGAGGTAGTTGTCCAGTTCTGGTCACTGAGATAGATGTCCAGTTCTGGTCACTGAGATAGATGTCAAGTTCTGGTCTCTGAGGTAGATGGCCGGTTCTGGTCACTGAGATAGAAGTCTAGTTCTAGTCACTGATATATATGTGCAGTCCTGATCAATGAGATAGATGTTCAGTTCTGGTCACGGAGGTAGATGGACAGTTCTGGTCACTGAGATAGATGTCCAGTTCTGGTCACTGAGGAAGATGTCCAGTTCTGGTTACTTAGATTGATGTCCAGTTCTGGTCACTGAGTTAGATGACTGGTTCTCGTCACTGAGGTGGGTGTCTGGTTCTGCTCACTGAGATAGTTGTCCAGTTATGGTCACTGAGATAGATGTCCAGTTCTGGTCACTGCGAGAGATGGCCAGTTCTGGTCACTGAGATAGATGTCCAGTTCTGGTCACTGAGGTGAATATACTGTTCTGGTCACGGAGATAGATGGCCAGTTCTGGTCACTGAGAAAGATGGCAAGTTCCAGTCACTGAGATAGATGTTCAGCTCTGGTCACTGAGATAGATGTTCAGTTCTGGTCACTGAGATAGATGTCCAGTTCTGGTCACCGAGATAGATTGCCAGTTCTGCTCACTGAGATAGATGTCCATTTCTGGTCACTGAGGTAGATGGCCAGCTCAGGTAATGAGACAAATGTCCGGTTCTGGTCACTGAGAAAGATGGCCAGTTCTGGTCACTGAGATAGATGGCAAGTGATTGTCACTGAGATAGAAATCCAGTTCTGGTCACTGAGTTAGATGGCCAGTTCTAGTCACTGGGATAGATATCCAGTTCTAGTCACTGAGATGGATGGCTGGTTGTGGTCAGTGAGATAGTTTCCCAATTATGGTTACTGAGATAGATGTCCTGTTCTGGTCACTGAGGTAGATGGCCAGTTCTGTTCACTGTGGTAGATGGACCGATCTGGTCACTGAGATAGATAGCCAGTTCTGGTCACTGAGATAGATGTCCAGTTCTGGTCACTGAGTTAGATGACTGGTTCACGTCACTGAGGTAGATGTCTGGTTCTGCTCACTGAGATAGTTGTCCAGTTATGGTCACTGAGATAGATGTCCAGTTCTGGTCACTGAGATAGATGGACGCTTCTGGAGACTGAGATAGATGTCCATTTCTGGTCACTGAGATAGAGGACCAGTTCTCATCACTGAGGTAGATGTCCGGTTCTTGTCACTGAGGTCGATGGCTGGATCTGGTCACTGAGATAGATGTACAGTTCTTGTCACTGAGATAGACGGCCAGTTCGGGTCACTGACATAGATGACCAGCTCTGGTCACTGAAATAGATATTCGGTTCTGGTCACTGAGATAGTTTTTGAGTTCTTGTCACTGAGAGAGATGGCCAGTTCTGGTCACTGAGATAGATGGCAAGTTCCGGTCACTGAGGTAGATGTCCAGTTTTGGTCACTGAGATTGATGTTTCGTTCTGGTCACTGAGATAGATGACTAGTTCTGGTCACTGAGGTAGATGGCAAGTTCCGGTCACTGATTTAGATGTCCAGTTCTGGTCATTGAGATAGATGTCCATTTCAGGTCACTGACATAGAAGAGCGGTTTGGTCACTGAGGTAGATGTGCTGATCTGGTCAATGAGGTAAATATCCGGTTCTAGTCACTGAGATAGATGTCCAGTTCTGGTCAATGAGATAGATGTCCAGTTCTGGTCACTGAGATAGATATCAAGTTGTGGTCACTGAGGTAGATTTCGGTTTCTGGTCACTGAGATAATTGGACAGTTCAGATCACTGAGGTAAATTTCCAGTTCTGGTCACTGAGATAGATGTCCAGTTCTGGTCACTGAGATAGATGTACAGTTCTGCTCACTGAGATAGATGTTCAGTTCTGGTCACTGAGGTAGTTGTCCAGATCTGGTCACTGAGATAGATGTCCAGTTCAGCTCACTGAGGTAGATGTCCTGTTCTGGTCAATGAGGTTGATGGCCGGTTCTGGACACTGTGTTAGATGTCCAGTTCTGATCACTGAGATATATGTCCAATTTTGGTTACTGAGGAAGATGTCCAGTTCTGGTTACTTAGATTGATGGCCAGTTCTGGTCACTGAGTTAGATGATTGGTTCTCGTCACTGAGGTAGATGTCTGGTACTGCTCACTGAGATAGTGGGCCAGTTATGGTCACTGAGATAGCTGTCCAGTTCTGCTCGCTGAGGTAGATGGCCAGTTCTGGTCACTGTGGTAGATAGACGGATCTGGTCACTGAGAGAGATGGCCAGTTCTGGTCACTGAGATAGATGTCCAGTTCTGGTCACTGAGATAGATGGCCGCTTCTGGTCAGTGTGACAGATGTCCAGTTCTGGTCACTGAGATTGATGTCAAGTTCAGGTCTCTGAGGTAGATGGCCGGTTCTGGTCACTGATATGGATGGCCATTTCCGGTCACTGAGATAGATGTCCAGTGCTGGTCACTGAGGTAGCTGTCCAGTTCTGGACACTGGGATAGACGACCGGTTCTCATCACTGAGGTAGATGTTCGGATCTGTTCACTGAGCTAGGTGGTCCGTTCTGGCCACTGAGAGAGATGTCCCATTCTGGTCACTAAGATAGATGTGCAGTTCTGGTCACTGAGATAGATGTCAAGTTGTGGTCACTGAGGTAGATGTCGGTTTCTGTTCACTGAGATAGATGGACAGTTCAGATCACTGAGGTAGATTTCCAGTTCTGGTCACTGAGATAGATGTCTAGTATTGCTCACGGAGATAGATGTACAGTTCTGGTCACTGAGATAGATGGCCAGATCTGGTCACTGAGATGGATGGCCAATTCAGGTCATTGAGATAGAAGTCCAGTTCTGGTCACTGAGATAGATGGTCGGTTTTGTCACTTAGGTAGATGTCCTGTCTTGGTCAATGAGGTAAATGGCCGGTTCTGGTCAATGTGTTTGATGACCAGTTCTGGTCACTGAGATAAATGTCCAGTTCTGGATACTGAGATTGATGTCCATTTCTGGCAACTTAGATAGATGACCGGTTCTCGTCATTGAGGTAGATTTCCACTTCTGGTCTCTGAGATAGATGTCTAGCTTTGGTCACTGAGATAGATGTCCAGTCCTGGTCACTGAGTTAAATGTCCAGTCTGGGTAATGAGATTGATGTCCATTTCTGGCAACTTAGATAGATGAGCGGTTCTCGTCATTGAGGTAGATGTCCACTTCTGGTCACTGAGGTAGATGGCTGGTTCTGGTCACTGAGATAAATATCGAGTTCTGGTGACTGAGGTAGATGTCCAGTTCAGGGCACTGAGGTAGATGTGCAGTTCTGGTCACTGAGAGAGATGGCCAGTTCTGGTCACTGAGCTAGATGTCCAGTTCTGGTCACTGAGGTAAATGTACTGTTCTGGTCACGGAAATAGATGGCCAGTTCTGGTCACTGAGAAAGATGGCACGTTCTGGTCACTGAGATAGATGTCCAGTTCTGGTCACTGAGATAGATTGCCAGTTCTGCTCACTGAGATAGATGTCCATTTCTAGTCACTGAGGTAGATGGCCAGCTCAGGCAATGAGACAAATGTCCGGTTCTGGTCACTGAGAAAGATGGCCAGTTCTGGTCAGTGAGAAAGATGGCAAGTGCTTGTCACTGAGATAGAAATCCAGTTCTGGTCACTGAGTTAGATGGCCAGTTTTAGTCACTGGGATAGATATCCAGTTCTAGTCACTGAGACGGATGGCTGGTTGTAGTCACTGAGATAGTTGTCCAGTTATGGTTACTGAGATAGATGTCCTGTTCTGGTCACTGAGGTAGATGGCCAGTTCTGTTCACTGTGGTAGATGGACCGATCTGGTCACTGAGATAGATAGCCAGTTCTGGTCACTGAGATAGATGTCCAGTTCAGGTCACTGAGATAGACGGTCGCTTCTGGACACTGAGATAGATGTCCATTTCTGGTCACTGAGATAGAAAACCAGTTCTCATCACTGAGGTAGATGTCCGGTTCTGGTCACTGAGGTATATGGCCGGATCTGGTCACTGAGATAGATGTACAGATCTTGTCACTGAGATAGATGGCCAGTTCGGGTCACTGAGATAGATGACCAGCTCTTGTCACTGAAATAGATATTCGGTTCTGGTCACTGAGATAGATGGTCTGTTCAGATCACTGAGGCAGATTTCCAGTTCTGGCCACTGAGATAGATGTCCAGTTCTGGTCACTGAGATAGATGTACAGTTCTGGTCACTGAGGTAGTTGTCCAGTTCTGGTCACTGAGACAGATGTCCAGTTCTGGTCACTGAGATAGATGTCAAGTTCTGGTCTCTGAGGTAGATGTCCGGTTCTGGTCACTGAGATAGAAGTCTAGTTCTAGTCACTGATATATATGTGCAGTTCTGATCAATGAGATAGATGTTCAGTTCTGGTCACGGATGTAGATGGACAGTTCTGGTCACTGAGATAGATGTCCAGTTCTGGTCACTGAGGAAGATGTCCAGTTCGGGTTACTTAGATTGATGTCCAGTTCTGGTCACTGAGTTAGATGACTGGTTCTCGTCACTGAGGTGGATGTCTGGTTCTGCTCACTGAGATAGTTGTCCAGTTATGGTCACTGAGATAGATGTCCAGTTCTTGTCACTGCGAGAGATGGCCAGTTCTGGTCACTGAGATAGATGTCCAGTTCTGCTCACTGAGGTGAATGTATTTTTCTGGTCGCGGAGATAGATGGCCAGTTCTGGTCACTGAGAAAGATGGCAAGTTCCAGTCACTGAGATAGATGTTCAGCTCTGGTCACTGAGATAGATGTTCAGTTCTGGTCACTGAGATAGATGTCCAGTTCTGGTCACTGAGATAGATTGCCAGCTCTGCTCACTGAGATAGATGTCCATTTCTGGTCACTGAGGTAGATGGCCAGCTCAGGTAATGAGACAAATGTCCGGTTCTGTTCACTGAGAAAGATGGCCAGTTCTGGTCACTGAGATAGATGGCAAGTGCTTGTCACTGAGATAGAAATCCAGTTCTGGTCACTGAGTTAGATGGCCAGTTCTAGTCACTGGGATAGATATCCAGTTCTAGACACTGAGATGAATGGCTGGTTGTGGTCAGTGAGATAGTTTTCCAGTTATGGTTACTGAGATAGATGTCCTGTTCTGGTCACTGAGGTAGATGGCCAGTTCTGTTCACTGTGGTAGATGGACCGATCTGGTCACTGAGATAGATAGCCAGTTCTGGTCACTGAGATAGATGTCCAGTTCTGGTCACTGAGTTAGATGACTGGTTCACGTCACTGAGGTAGATGTCTGGTTCTGCTCACTGAGATAGTTGTCCAGTTATGGTCACTGAGATAGATGTCCAGTTCTGGTCACTGAGATAGATGGACGCTTCTGGAGACTGAGATAGATGTCCATTTCTGGTCACTGAGATAGAGGACCAGTTCTCATCACTGAGGTAGATGTCCGGTTCTTGTCACTGAGGTCGATGGCTGGATCTGGTCACTGAGATAGATGTACAGTTCTTGTCACTGAGATAGACGGCCAGTTCGGGTCACTGACATAGATGACCAGCTCTGGTCACTGAAATAGATATTCGGTTCTGGTCACTGAGATAGTTTTTGAGTTCTTGTCACTGAGAGAGATGGCCAGTTCTGGTCACTGAGATAGATGGCAAGTTCCGGTCACTGAGGTAGATGTCCAGTTCTGGTCACTGAGATTGATGTTTCGTTCTGGTCACTGAGATAGATGACCAGTTCTGGTCACTGAGGTAGATGGCAAGTTCCGGTCACTGATTTAGATGTCCAGTTCTGGTCATTGAGATAGATGTCCATTTCAGGTCACTGACATAGAAGAGTGGTTTGGTCACTGAGGTAGATGTGCTGATCTGGTCAATGAGGTAAATATCCGGTTCTAGTCACTGAGATAGATGTCCAGTTCTGGTCAATGAGATAGATGTCCAGTTCTGGTCACTGAGATAGATATCAAGTTGTGGTCACTGAGGTAGATTTCGGTTTCTGGTCACTGAGATAATTGGACAGTTCAGATCACTGAGGTAAATTTCCAGTTCTGGTCACTGAGATAGATGTCCAGTTCTGGTCACTGAGATAGATGTACAGTTCTGCTCACTGAGATAGATGTTCAGTTCTGGTCACTGAGGTAGTTGTCCAGATCTGGTCACTGAGATAGATGTCCAGTTCAGCTCACTGAGGTAGATGTCCTGTTCTGGTCAATGAGGTTGATGGCCGGTTCTGGACACTGTGTTAGATGTCCAGTTCTGATCACTGAGATATATGTCCAATTTTGGTTACTGAGGAAGATGTCCAGTTCTGGTTACTTAGATTGATGGCCAGTTCTGGTCACTGAGTTAGATGATTGGTTCTCGTCACTGAGGTAGATGTCTGGTACTGCTCACTGAGATAGTGGGCCAGTTATGGTCACTGAGATAGCTGTCCAGTTCTGCTCGCTGAGGTAGATGGCCAGTTCTGGTCACTGTGGTAGATAGACGGATCTGGTCACTGAGAGAGATGGCCAGTTCTGGTCACTGAGATAGATGTCCAGTTCTGGTCACTGAGATAGATGGCCGCTTCTGGTCAGTGTGACAGATGTCCAGTTCTGGTCACTGAGATTGATGTCAAGTTCAGGTCTCTGAGGTAGATGGCCGGTTCTGGTCACTGATATGGATGGCCATTTCCGGTCACTGAGATAGATGTCCAGTGCTGGTCACTGAGGTAGCTGTCCAGTTCTGGACACTGGGATAGACGACCGGTTCTCATCACTGAGGTAGATGTTCGGATCTGTTCACTGAGCTAGGTGGTCCGTTCTGGCCACTGAGATAGATGTCCCATTCTGGTCACTAAGATAGATGTGCAGTTCTGGTCACTGAGATAGATGTCAAGTTGTGGTCACTGAGGTAGATGTCGGTTTCTGTTCACTGAGATAGATGGACAGTTCAGATCACTGAGGTAGATTTCCAGTTCTGGTCACTGAGATAGATGTCTAGTATTGCTCACGGAGATAGATGTACAGTTCTGGTCACTGAGATAGATGGCCAGATCTGGTCACTGAGATGGATGGCCAATTCAGGTCATTGAGATAGAAGTCCAGTTCTGGTCACTGAGATAGATGGTCGGTTTTGTCACTTAGGTAGATGTCCTGTCTTGGTCAATGAGGTAAATGGCCGGTTCTGGTCAATGTGTTTGATGACCAGTTCTGGTCACTGAGATAAATGTCCAGTTCTGGATACTGAGATTGATGACCATTTCTTGCAACTTAGATAGATGACCGGTTCTCGTCATTGAGGTAGATTTCCACTCCTGGTCTCTGAGATAGATGTCTAGCTTTGGTCACTGAGATAGATGTCCAGTCCTGGTCACTGAGTTAAATGTCCAGTCTGGGTAATGAGATTGATGTCCATTTCTGGCAACTTAGATAGATGAGCGGTTCTCGTCATTGAGGTAGATGTCCACTTCTGGTCACTGAGGTAGATGGCTGGTTCTGGTCACTGAGATAAATATCGAGTTCTGGTGACTGAGGTAGATGTCCAGTTCAGGGCACTGAGGTAGATGTGCAGTTCTGGTCACTGAGAGAGATGGCCAGTTCTGGTCACTGAGCTAGATGTCCAGTTCTGGTCACTGAGGTAAATGTACTGTTCTGGTCACGGAAATAGATGGCCAGTTCTGGTCACTGAGAAAGATGGCACGTTCTGGTCACTGAGATAGATGTCCAGTTCTGGTCACTGAGATAGATTGCCAGTTCTGCTCACTGAGATAGATGTCCATTTCTGGTCACTGAGGTAGATGGCCAGCTCAGGCAATGAGACAAATGTCCGGTTCTGGTCACTGAGAAAGATGGCCAGTTCTGGTCAGTGAGAAAGATGGCAAGTGCTTGTCACTGAGATAGAAATCCAGTTCTGGTCACTGAGTTAGATGGCCAGTTTTAGTCACTGGGATAGATATCCAGTTCTAGTCACTGAGACGGATGGCTGGTTGTAGTCACTGAGATAGTGGTCCAGTTATGGTTACTGAGATAGATGTCCTGTTCTGGTCACTGAGGTAGATGGCCAGTTCTGTTCACTGTGGTAGATGGACCGATCTGGTCACTGAGATAGATAGCCAGTTCTGGTCACTGAGATAGATGTCCAGTTCAGGTCACTGAGATAGACGGTCGCTTCTGGACACTGAGATAGAGGTCCATTTCTGGTCACTGAGATAGAAAACCAGTTCTCATCACTGAGGTAGATGTCCGGTTCTGGTCACTGAGGTAGATGGCCGGATCTGGTCACTGAGATAGATGTACAGATCTTGTCACTGAGATAGATGGCCAGTTCGGGTCACTGAGATAGATGACCAGCTCTTGTCACTGAAATAGATATTCGGTTCTGGTCACTGAGATAGATGGTCTGTTCAGATCACTGAGGTAGATTTCCAGTTCTGGCCACTGAGATAGATGTCCAGTTCTGGTCACTGAGATAGATGTACAGTTCTGGTCACTGAGGTAGTTGTCCAGTTCTGGTCACTGAGACAGATGTCCAGTTCTGGTCACTGAGATAGATGTCAAGTTCTGGTCTCTGAGGTAGATGTCCGGTTCTGGTCACTGAGATAGAAGTCTAGTTCTAGTCACTGATATATATGTGCAGTTCTGATCAATGAGATAGATGTTCAGTTCTGGTCACGGATGTAGATGGACAGTTCTGGTCACTGAGATAGATGTCCAGTTCTGGTCACTGAGGAAGATGTCCAGTTCTGGTTACTTAGATTGATGTCCAGTTCTGGTCACTGAGTTAGATGACTGGTTCTCGTCACTGAGGTGGATGTCTGGTTCTGCTCACTGAGATAGTTGTCCAGTTATGGTCACTGAGATAGATGTCCAGTTCTTGTCACTGCGAGAGATGGCCAGTTCTGGTCACTGAGATAGATGTCCAGTTCTGCTCACTGAGGTGAATGTATTTTTCTGGTCACGGAGATAGATGGCCAGTTCTGGTCACTGAGAAAGATGGCAAGTTCCAGTCACTGAGATAGATGTTCCGCTCTGGTCACTGAGATAGATGTTCAGTTCTGGTCACTGAGATAGATGTCCAGTTCTGGTCACTGAGATAGATTGCCAGCTCTGCTCACTGAGATAGATGTCCATTTCTGGTCACTGAGGTAGATGGCCAGCTCAGGTAATGAGACAAATGTCCGGTTCTGTTCACTGAGAAAGATGGCCAGTTCTGGTCACTGAGATAGATGGCAAGTGCTTGTCACTGAGATAGAAATCCAGTTCTGGTCACTGAGTTAGATGGCCAGTTCTAGTCACTGGGATAGATATCCAGTTCTAGACACTGAGACGGATGGCTGGTTGTGGTCAGTGAGATAGTTTTCCAGTTATGGTTACTGAGATAGATGTCCTGTTCTGGTCACTGAGGTAGATGGCCAGTTCTGTTCACTGTGGTAGATGGACCGATCTGGTCACTGAGATAGATAGCCAGTTCTGGTCACTGAGATAGATGTCCAGTTCTGGCCACTGAGATAGATGGTCGCTTCTGGACACTGAGATAGATGTCCATTTCTGGTCACTGAGATAAAGGACCAGTTCTCAGCACTGAGGTAGATGTCCGGTTCTGGTCACTGAGGTAGATGGCCGGATCTGGTCACTGAGATAGATGTACAGTTCTTGTCACTGAGATAGACGGCAAGTTCAGGTCACTGAGATAGATGACCAGCTCTTGTCACTGAAATAGATATTCGGTTCTGGTCACTGAGATAGATGGACTGTTCAGATCACTGCGGTAGATTTCCAGTTCTGGTCACTGAGATAGATGTCCAGTTCTGCTCACTGAGGTAGATGTCCTGTTCTGGTCAATGAGGTAGATGGTCGGTTCTGGTCACTGTGTTAGATGCCCAGTTCTGATCACTGAGATATGTGTCCAAATCTGGTCACTGAGGAAGATGTCCAGTTCTGGTTACTTAGCTTGATGACCAGTTCTGGTCACTGAGTTAGATGACTGGTTCACGTCACTGAGGTAGATGTCTGGTTCTGCTCACTGAGATAGTTGTCCAGTTATGGTCACTGAGATAGATGTCCAGTTCTGGTCACTGAGGTAGATGGCCAGTTCTGGTCACTGTGGTAGATAGACGGATCTGGTTACTGAGATAGATGGCCAGTTCTGGTCACTGAGATAGATGTCCAGTTCTGGTCACTGAGATAGATGGCCACTTCTGGTCAGTGTGACAGATGTCCAGTTCTGGTCACTGAGATAGATGTCAAGTTCTGGTCTCTGAGGTAGATGGCCAGTTCTGGTCACTGAGATAGAAGTCTAGTTCCAGTCACTGATATATATGTGCAGCTCTGATCAATGAGATAGATGTTCAGTTCTGGTCACGGAGGTAGATGGACAGTTCTGGTCACTGAGGTAGATGTCCAGTTCTGGTCACTGAGATAGAATGCCGGTTCTGGCCACTGTGATAGATGTCCAGTTCTAGTCACTGAGATAGATGTGCAGTTCTGGTCACTGATGTAGATGGCCATTTCCGGTCACTGAGATAGATGTCCAGTCCTGGGCACTGAGGTAGATGTCCAGTTCTGGACACTGGGATAGACGACCGGTTCTCATCACTGAGGTAGATGTTCGGATCTGGTCACTGAGCTAGGTGGCCGGTTCTGGTCACTGAGATAGATGTTCCATTCTGGTCACTAAGATAGATGTCCAGTTCTGGTCACTGAGATAGATGTCAAGTTGTGGTCACTGAGGTAGATGTCCAGTTCTGCTCACTGAGATAGATGTCCAGTTCTGGTCACTGAGATAGATTGCCAGTTCTGCTCACTCAGATAGATGTCCACTTCTGGTCTCTGAGGTCGATGGCCAGCTCAGGTAATGAGACAAATGTCCGGTTCTGGTCACTGAGAATGATGGCCAGTTCTGGTCACTGAGAAAGATGGCAAGTGCTTGTCACTGAGATAGAAATCCAGTTCTGGTCACTGAGTTAGATGGCCAGTTTTAGTCACTGGGATAGATATCCAGTTCTAGTCACTGAGACGGATGGCTGGTTGTGGTCACTGAGATAGTTGTACAGTTATGGTTACTGAGATAGATGTCCTGTTCTGGTCACTGAGGTAGATGGCCAGTTCTGTTCACTGTGGTAGATGGACCGATCTGGTCACTGAGATAGATAGCCAGTTCTGGTCATTGAAATAGATGTCCAGTTCTGGTCACTGAGATAGATGGTCGCATCTGGACACTGAGATAGATGTCCATTTCTGGTCACTGAGATAGAGGACCAGTTCTCATCACTGAGGTAGATGTCCGGTTCTGGTCACTGAGGTAGATGGCCGGATCTGGTCACTGAGATAAATGTACAGATCTTGTCACTGAGGTAGACGGCCAGTTCGGGTCACTGAGATAGATGACCAGCTCTTGTCACTGAAATAGATATTCGGTTCTGGTCACTGAGATAGATGGACTGTTCAGATCACTGAGGTAGATTTCCAGTTCTGGCCACTGAGGTAGATGTCCAGTTCTGGTCACTGAGATAGATGTACAGTTCTGGTCACTGAGGTAGTTGACCAGTTCTGGTCACTGAGATAGATGTCCAGTTCTGGTCACTGAGATAGATGTCAATTTCTGGTCTCTGAGGTAGATGGCCGGTTCTGGTCACTGAGATAGAAGTCTAGTTCTAGTCACTGATATATGTGTGCAGTTCTGATGAATGAGATAGATGTTCAGTTCTGGTCACGGAGGTAGATGGACAGTTCTGGTCACTGAGATAGATGTCCAGTTCTGGTCACTGAGGAAGATGTCCAGTTCTGGTTACTTAGATTGATGTCCAGTTCTGGTCACTGAGTTAGATGACTGGTTCTCGTCACTGAGGTAGATGGCTGGTTCTGCTCATTGAGATAATGGTCCAGTTATGGTCACTGAGATAGATGTCCAGTTCTGGTCACTGCGAGAGATGGCTAGTTCTGGTCACTGAGATAGATGTCCAGTTCTGGTCACTGAGGTGAATGTACTCTTCTGGTCACGGAGATAGATGGCCAGTTCTGGTCACTGAGAAAGATGGCAAGTTCCAGTCACTGAGATAGATGTTCAGCTCTGGTCACTGAGATAGATGTCCAGTTCTGGTCACTGAGATAGATGTCCAGTTCTGGTCACTGAGATAGATTGCCAGTTCTGCTCACTGAGCTAGATGTCCATTTCTGGTCACTGAGGTAGATGGCCAGCTCAGGTAATGAGACAAATGTCCGGTTCTGGTCACTGAGAAAGATGGCCAGTTCTGGTCACTGAGATAGATGGCAAGTGCTTGTCACTGAGATAGAAATCCAGTTCTGGTCATTGAGTTAGATGGCCAGTTCTAGTCACTGGGATAGATATCCAGTTCCAGTCACTGAGATGGATGGCTGGTTGTGGTAACTGAGATAGTTGTCCAGTTATGGTTACTGAGATAGATGTCCTGTTCTGGTCACTGAGGTAGATGGCCAGTTCTGTTCACTGTGGTAGATGGACCGATCTGGTCACTGAGATAGATAGCCAGTTCTGGTCACTTAGATAGATGTCCAGTTCTGGTCACTGAGGAAGATGTCCAGTTCTGGTTACTTAGATTGATGACCAGTTCTGGTCACTGAGTTAGATGACTGGTTCTCGTCATTGAGGTAGATGTCTGGTTCTGCTCACTGTGTTAGTTGTCCAGTTATGGTCACTGAGATAGATGTCCAGGTCTGGTCACTGAGGTAGATGGCCAGTTCTGGTCACTGTGGAAGATAGACGGATCTGGTTACTGAGATAGATGGCCAGTTCTGGTCACTGAGATAGATGTCCAGTTCTGGTCAATGAGATAGATGGCCACGTCTGGTCAGTGTGACAGATGTCCAGTTCTGGTCACTGAGATAGATGTCAAGTTCTGGTCTCTGAGGTAGATGGCCGGTTTTGGTCACTGAGATATAAGTCTAGTTCTAGTCACTGATATATATGTGCAGTTCTGGTGACTGAGATAGATGTCCAGTTCTGGTCACTGAGATAGAATGCCGGTTCTGGTCACTGTGATAGATGTCCAGTTCTGGTCACTGAGCTAGGTGGCCGGTTCTGGTCACTGAGATAGATGTTCCATTCTGGTCACTAAGATAGATGTCCAGTTCTGGTCACTGAGATAGATGTCAAGTTGTGGTCACTGAGGTAGATGTCCAGTTCTGCTCACTGAGATAGATGTCCAGTTCTGGTCACTGAGATAGATTGCCAGTTCTGCTCACTCAGATAGATGTCCACTTCTGGTCTCTGAGGTCGATGGCCAGCTCAGGTAATGAGACAAATGTCCGGTTCTGGTCACTGAGAATGATGGCCAGTTCTGGTCACTGAGAAAGATGGCAAGTGCTTGTCACTGAGATAGAAATCCAGTTCTGGTCACTGAGTTAGATGGCCAGTTTTAGTCACTGGGATAGATATCCAGTTCTAGTCACTGAGACGGATGGCTGGTTGTGGTCACTGAGATAGTTGTACAGTTATGGTTACTGAGATAGATGTCCTGTTCTGGTCACTGAGGTAGATGGCCAGTTCTGTTCACTGTGGTAGATGGACCGATCTGGTCACTGAGATAGATAGCCAGTTCTGGTCATTGAAATAGATGTCCAGTTCTGGTCACTGAGATAGATGGTCGCATCTGGACACTGAGATAGATGTCCATTTCTGGTCACTGAGATAGAGGACCAGTTCTCATCACTGAGGTAGATGTCCGGTTCTGGTCACTGAGGTAGATGGCCGGATCTGGTCACTGAGATAAATGTACAGATCTTGTCACTGAGGTAGACGGCCAGTTCGGGTCACTGAGATAGATGACCAGCTCTTGTCACTGAAATAGATATTCGGTTCTGGTCACTGAGATAGATGGACTGTTCAGATCACTGAGGTAGATTTCCAGTTCTGGCCACTGAGGTAGATGTCCAGTTCTGGTCACTGAGATAGATGTACAGTTCTGGTCACTGAGGTAGTTGTCCAGTTCTGGTCACTGAGATAGATGTCCAGTTCTGGTCACTGAGATAGATGTCAATTTCTGGTCTCTGAGGTAGATGGCCGGTTCTGGTCACTGAGATAGAAGTCTAGTTCTAGTCACTGATATATGTGTGCAGTTCTGATGAATGAGATAGATGTTCAGTTCTGGTCACGGAGGTAGATGGACAGTTCTGGTCACTGAGATAGATGTCCAGTTCTGGTCACTGAGGAAGATGTCCAGTTCTGGTTACTTAGATTGATGTCCAGTTCTGGTCACTGAGTTAGATGACTGGTTCTCGTCACTGAGGTAGATGGCTGGTTCTGCTCATTGAGATAATGGTCCAGTTATGGTCACTGAGATAGATGTCCAGTTCTGGTCACTGCGAGAGATGGCTAGTTCTGGTCACTGAGATAGATGTCCAGTTCTGGTCACTGAGGTGAATGTACTCTTCTGGTCACGGAGATAGATGGCCAGTTCTGGTCACTGAGAAAGATGGCAAGTTCCAGTCACTGAGATAGATGTTCAGCTCTGGTCACTGAGATAGATGTCCAGTTCTGGTCACTGAGATAGATGTCCAGTTCTGGTCACTGAGATAGATTGCCAGTTCTGCTCACTGAGCTAGATGTCCATTTCTGGTCACTGAGGTAGATGGCCAGCTCAGGTAATGAGACAAATGTCCGGTTCTGGTCACTGAGAAAGATGGCCAGTTCTGGTCACTGAGATAGATGGCAAGTGCTTGTCACTGAGATAGAAATCCAGTTCTGGTCATTGAGTTAGATGGCCAGTTCTAGTCACTGGGATAGATATCCAGTTCCAGTCACTGAGATGGATGGCTGGTTGTGGTAACTGAGATAGTTGTCCAGTTATGGTTACTGAGATAGATGTCCTGTTCTGGTCACTGAGGTAGATGGCCAGTTCTGTTCACTGTGGTAGATGGACCGATCTGGTCACTGAGATAGATAGCCAGTTCTGGTCACTTAGATAGATGTCCAGTTCTGGTCACTGAGGAAGATGTCCAGTTCTGGTTACTTAGATTGATGACCAGTTCTGGTCACTGAGTTAGATGACTGGTTCTCGTCATTGAGGTAGATGTCTGGTTCTGCTCACTGTGTTAGTTGTCCAGTTATGGTCACAGAGATAGATGTCCAGGTCTGGTCACTGAGGTAGATGGCCAGTTCTGGTCACTGTGGAAGATAGACGGATCTGGTTACTGAGATAGATGGCCAGTTCTGGTCACTGAGATAGATGTCCAGTTCTGGTCAATGAGATAGATGGCCACGTCTGGTCAGTGTGACAGATGTCCAGTTCTGGTCACTGAGATAGATGTCAAGTTCTGGTCTCTGAGGTAGATGGCCGGTTTTGGTCACTGAGATATAAGTCTAGTTCTAGTCACTGATATATATGTGCAGTTCTGGTGACTGAGATAGATGTCCAGTTCTGGTCACTGAGATAGAATGCCGGTTCTGGTCACTGTGATAGATGTCCAGTTCTGGTCACTGAGATAGATGTCCAGTTCTGGTCACTGATATAGATGGCCATTTCCGGTCACTGAGATAGATGTCCAGTCCTGGGCACTGAGGTAGATGTCCAGTTCTGGACACTGGGTTAGACGACCGGTTCTCATCACTGAGGTAGATGTTCGGATCTGGTCACTGAGCTAGGTGGCCGGTTCTGGTCACTGAGATAGATGTCCCATTCTGGTCACTAAGATAGATGTCCGGTTCTGGTCACTGAGATAGATGTCAAGTTGTGGTCACTGAGGTAGATGTCGGTTTCTGTTCACTGAGATAGATGGACAGTTCAGATCACTGAGGTAGATTTCCAGTTCTGGTCACTCAGATAGATGTCTAGTATTGTTCACAGAGATAGATGTACAGTTCTGGTCACTGAGATAGATGGCCAGTTCTGGTCACTGAGATAGATGGCAAGTTCAGGACACTGAGATAGAAGTCCAGTTCTGGTCACTGAGATAGATGTTCAGTTCTGGTCTCTGAGACCGATGTCCAGTTCTGGATGCTGAGATAGATGTCCAGTTCTTGTCACTGAGTTAGATATCCAGTACTGGTCACTGAGGTAGATTTCCAGTTCTGGTCACTGAGATAGAAGGACAGCTCTCGTCACTGAGATAGATGTCCGGTTCTGGTCAGTGAGATAGCTATCCGCTTCTGGTCACTGAGATAGGTGACCAGTACTGGTCACTGAAATAGATGTCCAGTTCAGGTCACTGAGATAGATGGTCGGTTTTGTCACTTAGGTAGATGTCCTGTTTTGGTCAATGAGGTAAATGGCCGGTTCTGGGCAATGTGTTTGATGACCAGTTCTGGTCACTGAGATAAATGTCCAGTTCTGGATACTGAGATAGATGGCTAATTTTGGTCACTGAGATAGATGTCCAGTTCTGGTCACTGAGTTAAATGTCCAGTCTGGGTAATGAGATTGATGTCCATTTCTGGCCACTGAGATAGATGACCAGTTCTCATCATTGAGGTAGATGTCTACTTCTGGTCACTAAGGTAGATGGCCGGTTCTGGTCACTGAGATAAATATCTACTTCCGGTGACTGAGATAGAAGGCCGGTTCTGGTCACTGAGATAGATGTCCAGTTCTGGTCACTGAGATAGTTGTCGAGTTCTGGGCACTGAGGTAGATGTCCAGTTCAGGGCACTGAGGTAGATGTCCAGTTCTGGTCACTGAGAGAGATGGCCAGTTCTGGTCACTGAGATAGATGACCAGTTCTGGTCACTGAGGTAAATGTACTGTTCTGGCCACGGAGATAGATGGCCAGTTCTGGTCACTGAGGAAGATGGCAAGTTCCGGTCACTGAGATAGATGTCCAGTTCTGGACACTGAGAAAATGTCCAGTTCTGTTCACTGAGATAGATGTCCAGTTCTGCTCACTGAGATAGATTGCCAGTTCTGCTCACTGAGATAGATGTCCATTTCTGGTCACAGAGGTAGATGGCCAGCTCAGGTAATGAGACATATGTCCGGTTCTGGTCACTGAGAAAGATGGCCAGTTCTGGTCACTGAGATAGATGGCAAGTGCTTGTCACTGAGATAGAAATCCAGTTCTGGTCACTGAGTTAGATGGCCATTTCTAGTCACTGGGATAGAAATCCAGTCCTAGTCACTGAGATGAATGGCTGGTGGAGGTCACTGAGATAGCTGTCCAGTTATGGTTACTGAGATAGATGTCCTGTTCTGGTCACACAGGTAGATGGCCAGTTCTGTTCACTGTGGTAGATGGACCGATCTGGTCACTGAGATAGATAGCCAGTTCTGGTCACTGAGATAGATGTCCAGTTCTGGTCATTGAGATAGATGGTCGCTTCTGGAGACTGAGATAGATGTCCATTTCTGGTCACTGAGATAGAGGACCAGTTCTCATCACTGAGGTAGATGTCCGGTTCTGGTCACTGAGGTAGATGGCCGGATCTGGTCACTGAGATAGATGTACAGTTCTTGTCACTGAGATAGACGGCCAGTTCGGGTCACTGAGATAGATGACCAGCTCTGGTCACTGAAATAGATATTTGGTTCTGGTCACTGAGAGAGTTTTCGAGTTCTGGTCACTGAGAGAGATGGCCAGTTCTGGTCACTGAGATAGATGGCAAGTTCCGGTCACTGAGGTAGAGGTCCAGTTCTGGTCACTGAGGTTGATGTTCCGTTCTGGTCACTGAGATAGATGACCAGTTCTGGTCACTGAGGTAGATGGCAAGTTCCGGTCACTGATTTAGATATCCAGTTCTGGTCATTGAGATAGATGTCCAGTTCAGGTCACTGACATAGAAGACCGGTTTGGTCACTGAGGTAGATGTGCTGATCTGGTCAATGAGGTAAATATCCAGTTCTAGACACTGAGATAGATGTCCAGTTCTGGTCAATGAGATAGATGTCCAGTTCTGGTCATTGAGTTAGATATCAAGTTGTGGTCACTGAGGTAGATGTCGGTTTCTGGTCACTGAGATAGATAGACAGTTCAGATCACTGAGGTAGATTTCCAGTTCTGGTCACTGAGATAGATGTCCAGTTCTGGTCACTGAGATAGATGTACAGTTCTGGTCACTGAGATAGATGTCCAGTTCTGGTCACTGAGGAAGATGTCCAGTTCTGGTTACTTAGATTGATGTCCAGTTCTGGTCACTGAGTTAGATGACTGGTTCTCGTCACTGAGGTAGATGGCTGGTTCTGCTCATTGAGATAATGGTCCAGTTATGGTCACTGAGATAGATGTCCAGTTCTGGTCACTGCGAGAGATGGCTAGTTCTGGTCACTGAGATAGATGTCCAGTTCTGGTCACTGAGGTGAATGTACTCTTCTGGTCACGGAGATAGATGGCCAGTTCTGGTCACTGAGAAAGATGGCAAGTTCCAGTCACTGAGATAGATGTTCAGCTCTGGTCACTGAGATAGATGTCCAGTTCTGGTCACTGAGATAGATGTCCAGTTCTGGTCACTGAGATAGATTGCCAGTTCTGCTCACTGAGCTAGATGTCCATTTCTGGTCACTGAGGTAGATGGCCAGCTCAGGTAATGAGACAAATGTCCGGTTCTGGTCTCTGAGAAAGATGGCCAGTTCTGGTCACTGAGATAGATGGCAAGTGCTTGTCACTGAGATAGAAATCCAGTTCTGGTCATTGAGTTAGATGGCCAGTTCTAGTCACTGGGATAGATATCCAGTTCCAGTCACTGAGATGGATGGCTGGTTGTGGTAACTGAGATAGTTGTCCAGTTATGGTTACTGAGATAGATGTCCTGTTCTGGTCACTGAGGTAGATGGCCAGTTCTGTTCACTGTGGTAGATGGACCGATCTGGTCACTGAGATAGATAGCCAGTTCTGGTCACTTAGATAGATGTCCAGTTCTGGTCACTGAGGAAGATGTCCAGTTCTGGTTACTTAGATTGATGACCAGTTCTGGTCACTGAGTTAGATGACTGGTTCTCGTCATTGAGGTAGATGTCTGGTTCTGCTCACTGTGTTAGTTGTCCAGTTATGGTCACTGAGATAGATGTCCAGGTCTGGTCACTGAGGTAGATGGCCAGTTCTGGTCACTGTGGAAGATAGACGGATCTGGTTACTGAGATAGATGGCCAGTTCTGGTCACTGAGATAGATGTCCAGTTCTGGTCAATGAGATAGATGGCCACGTCTGGTCAGTGTGACAGATGTCCAGTTCTGGTCACTGAGATAGATGTCAAGTTCTGGTCTCTGAGGTAGATGGCCGGTTTTGGTCACTGAGATATAAGTCTAGTTCTAGTCACTGATATATATGTGCAGTTCTGGTGACTGAGATAGATGTCCAGTTCTGGTCACTGAGATAGAATGCCGGTTCTGGTCACTGTGATAGATGTCCAGTTCTGGTCACTGAGATAGATGTCCAGTTCTGGTCACTGATATAGATGGCCATTTCCGGTCACTGAGATAGATGTCCAGTCCTGGGCACTGAGGTAGATGTCCAGTTCTGGACACTGGGTTAGACGACCGGTTCTCATCACTGAGGTAGATGTTCGGATCTGGTCACTGAGCTAGGTGGCCGGTTCTGGTCACTGAGATAGATGTCCCATTCTGGTCACTAAGATAGATGTCCGGTTCTGGTCACTGAGATAGATGTCAAGTTGTGGTCACTGAGGTAGATGTCGGTTTCTGTTCACTGAGATAGATGGACAGTTCAGATCACTGAGGTAGATTTCCAGTTCTGGTCACTCAGATAGATGTCTAGTATTGTTCACAGAGATAGATGTACAGTTCTGGTCACTGAGATAGATGGCCAGTTCTGGTCACTGAGATAGATGGCAAGTTCAGGACACTGAGATAGAAGTCCAGTTCTGGTCACTGAGATAGATGTTCAGTTCTGGTCTCTGAGACCGATGTCCAGTTCTGGATGCTGAGATAGATGTCCAGTTCTTGTCACTGAGTTAGATATCCAGTACTGGTCACTGAGGTAGATTTCCAGTTCTGGTCACTGAGATAGAAGGACAGCTCTCGTCACTGAGATAGATGTCCGGTTCTGGTCAGTGAGATAGCTATCCGCTTCTGGTCACTGAGATAGGTGACCAGTACTGGTCACTGAAATAGATGTCCAGTTCAGGTCACTGAGATAGATGGTCGGTTTTGTCACTTAGGTAGATGTCCAGTTTTGGTCAATGAGGTAAATGGCCGGTTCTGGGCAATGTGTTTGATGACCAGTTCTGGTCACTGAGATAAATGTCCAGTTCTGGATACTGAGATAGATGGCTAATTTTGGTCACTGAGATAGATGTCCAGTTCTGGTCACTGAGTTAAATGTCCAGTCTGGGTAATGAGATTGATGTCCATTTCTGGCCACTGAGATAGATGACCAGTTCTCATCATTGAGGTAGATGTCTACTTCTGGTCACTAAGGTAGATGGCCGGTTCTGGTCACTGAGATAAATATCTACTTCCGGTGACTGAGATAGAAGGCCGGTTCTGGTCACTGAGAGAGATGGCCAGTTCTGGTCACTGAGATAGATGGCAAGTTCCGGTCACTGAGGTAGAGGTCCAGTTCTGGTCACTGAGGTTGATGTTCCGTTCTGGTCACTGAGATAGATGACCAGTTCTGGTCACTGAGGTAGATGGCAAGTTCCGGTCACTGATTTAGATATCCAGTTCTGGTCATTGAGATAGATGTCCAGTTCAGGTCACTGACATAGAAGACCGGTTTGGTCACTGAGGTAGATGTGCTGATCTGGTCAATGAGGTAAATATCCAGTTCTAGACACTGAGATAGATGTCCAGTTCTGGTCAATGAGATAGATGTCCAGTTCTGGTCATTGAGTTAGATATCAAGTTGTGGTCACTGAGGTAGATGTCGGTTTCTGGTCACTGAGATAGATAGACAGTTCAGATCACTGAGGTAGATTTCCAGTTCTGGTCACTGAGATAGATGTCCAGTTCTGGTCACTGAGATAGATGTACAGTTCTGGTCACTGAGATAGATGTCCAGTTCTGGTCACTGAGGAAGATGTCCAGTTCTGGTTACTTAGATTGATGTCCAGTTCTGGTCACTGAGTTAGATGACTGGTTCTCGTCACTGAGGTAGATGGCTGGTTCTGCTCATTGAGATAATGGTCCAGTTATGGTCACTGAGATAGATGTCCAGTTCTGGTCACTGCGAGAGATGGCTAGTTCTGGTCACTGAGATAGATGTCCAGTTCTGGTCACTGAGGTGAATGTACTCTTCTGGTCACGGAGATAGATGGCCAGTTCTGGTCACTGAGAAAGATGGCAAGTTCCAGTCACTGAGATAGATGTTCAGCTCTGGTCACTGAGATAGATGTCCAGTTCTGGTCACTGAGATAGATGTCCAGTTCTGGTCACTGAGATAGATTGCCAGTTCTGCTCACTGAGCTAGATGTCCATTTCTGGTCACTGAGGTAGATGGCCAGCTCAGGTAATGAGACAAATGTCCGGTTCTGGTCTCTGAGAAAGATGGCCAGTTCTGGTCACTGAGATAGATGGCAAGTGCTTGTCACTGAGATAGAAATCCAGTTCTGGTCATTGAGTTAGATGGCCAGTTCTAGTCACTGGGATAGATATCCAGTTCCAGTCACTGAGATGGATGGCTGGTTGTGGTAACTGAGATAGTTGTCCAGTTATGGTTACTGAGATAGATGTCCTGTTCTGGTCACTGAGGTAGATGGCCAGTTCTGTTCACTGTGGTAGATGGACCGATCTGGTCACTGAGATAGATAGCCAGTTCTGGTCACTTAGATAGATGTCCAGTTCTGGTCACTGAGGAAGATGTCCAGTTCTGGTTACTTAGATTGATGACCAGTTCTGGTCACTGAGTTAGATGACTGGTTCTCGTCATTGAGGTAGATGTCTGGTTCTGCTCACTGTGTTAGTTGTCCAGTTATGGTCACTGAGATAGATGTCCAGGTCTGGTCACTGAGGTAGATGGCCAGTTCTGGTCACTGTGGAAGATAGACGGATCTGGTTACTGAGATAGATGGCCAGTTCTGGTCACTGAGATAGATGTCCAGTTCTGGTCAATGAGATAGATGGCCACGTCTGGTCAGTGTGACAGATGTCCAGTTCTGGTCACTGAGATAGATGTCAAGTTCTGGTCTCTGAGGTAGATGGCCGGTTTTGGTCACTGAGATATAAGTCTAGTTCTAGTCACTGATATATATGTGCAGTTCTGGTGACTGAGATAGATGTCCAGTTCTGGTCACTGAGATAGAATGCCGGTTCTGGTCACTGTGATAGATGTCCAGTTCTGGTCACTGAGATAGATGTCCAGTTCTGGTCACTGATATAGATGGCCATTTCCGGTCACTGAGATAGATGTCCAGTCCTGGGCACTGAGGTAGATGTCCAGTTCTGGACACTGGGTTAGACGACCGGTTCTCATCACTGAGGTAGATGTTCGGATCTGGTCACTGAGCTAGGTGGCCGGTTCTGGTCACTGAGATAGATGTCCCATTCTGGTCACTAAGATAGATGTCCGGTTCTGGTCACTGAGATAGATGTCAAGTTGTGGTCACTGAGGTAGATGTCGGTTTCTGTTCACTGAGATAGATGGACAGTTCAGATCACTGAGGTAGATTTCCAGTTCTGGTCACTCAGATAGATGTCTAGTATTGTTCACAGAGATAGATGTACAGTTCTGGTCACTGAGATAGATGGCCAGTTCTGGTCACTGAGATAGATGGCAAGTTCAGGACACTGAGATAGAAGTCCAGTTCTGGTCACTGAGATAGATGTTCAGTTCTGGTCTCTGAGACCGATGTCCAGTTCTGGATGCTGAGATAGATGTCCAGTTCTTGTCACTGAGTTAGATATCCAGTACTGGTCACTGAGGTAGATTTCCAGTTCTGGTCACTGAGATAGAAGGACAGCTCTCGTCACTGAGATAGATGTCCGGTTCTGGTCAGTGAGATAGCTATCCGCTTCTGGTCACTGAGATAGGTGACCAGTACTGGTCACTGAAATAGATGTCCAGTTCAGGTCACTGAGATAGATGGTCGGTTTTGTCACTTAGGTAGATGTCCAGTTTTGGTCAATGAGGTAAATGGCCGGTTCTGGGCAATGTGTTTGATGACCAGTTCTGGTCACTGAGATAAATGTCCAGTTCTGGATACTGAGATAGATGGCTAATTTTGGTCACTGAGATAGATGTCCAGTTCTGGTCACTGAGTTAAATGTCCAGTCTGGGTAATGAGATTGATGTCCATTTCTGGCCACTGAGATAGATGACCAGTTCTCATCATTGAGGTAGATGTCTACTTCTGGTCACTAAGGTAGATGGCCGGTTCTGGTCACTGAGATAAATATCTACTTCCGGTGACTGAGATAGAAGGCCGGTTCTGGTCACTGAGAGAGATGGCCAGTTCTGGTCACTGAGATAGATGGCAAGTTCCGGTCACTGAGGTAGAGGTCCAGTTCTGGTCACTGAGGTTGATGTTCCGTTCTGGTCACTGAGATAGATGACCAGTTCTGGTCACTGAGGTAGATGGCAAGTTCCGGTCACTGATTTAGATATCCAGTTCTGGTCATTGAGATAGATGTCCAGTTCAGGTCACTGACATAGAAGACCGGTTTGGTCACTGAGGTAGATGTGCTGATCTGGTCAATGAGGTAAATATCCAGTTCTAGACACTGAGATAGATGTCCAGTTCTGGTCAATGAGATAGATGTCCAGTTCTGGTCATTGAGTTAGATATCAAGTTGTGGTCACTGAGGTAGATGTCGGTTTCTGGTCACTGAGATAGATAGACAGTTCAGATCACTGAGGTAGATTTCCAGTTCTGGTCACTGAGATAGATGTCCAGTTCTGGTCACTGAGATAGATGTACAGTTCTGGTCACTGAGATAGATGTCCAGTTCTGGTCACTGAGGAAGATGTCCAGTTCTGGTTACTTAGATTGATGTCCAGTTCTGGTCACTGAGTTAGATGACTGGTTCTCGTCACTGAGGTAGATGGCTGGTTCTGCTCATTGAGATAATGGTCCAGTTATGGTCACTGAGATAGATGTCCAGTTCTGGTCACTGCGAGAGATGGCTAGTTCTGGTCACTGAGATAGATGTCCAGTTCTGGTCACTGAGGTGAATGTACTCTTCTGGTCACGGAGATAGATGGCCAGTTCTGGTCACTGAGAAAGATGGCAAGTTCCAGTCACTGAGATAGATGTTCAGCTCTGGTCACTGAGATAGATGTCCAGTTCTGGTCACTGAGATAGATGTCCAGTTCTGGTCACTGAGATAGATTGCCAGTTCTGCTCACTGAGCTAGATGTCCATTTCTGGTCACTGAGGTAGATGGCCAGCTCAGGTAATGAGACAAATGTCCGGTTCTGGTCTCTGAGAAAGATGGCCAGTTCTGGTCACTGAGATAGATGGCAAGTGCTTGTCACTGAGATAGAAATCCAGTTCTGGTCATTGAGTTAGATGGCCAGTTCTAGTCACTGGGATAGATATCCAGTTCCAGTCACTGAGATGGATGGCTGGTTGTGGTAACTGAGATAGTTGTCCAGTTATGGTTACTGAGATAGATGTCCTGTTCTGGTCACTGAGGTAGATGGCCAGTTCTGTTCACTGTGGTAGATGGACCGATCTGGTCACTGAGATAGATAGCCAGTTCTGGTCACTTAGATAGATGTCCAGTTCTGGTCACTGAGGAAGATGTCCAGTTCTGGTTACTTAGATTGATGACCAGTTCTGGTCACTGAGTTAGATGACTGGTTCTCGTCATTGAGGTAGATGTCTGGTTCTGCTCACTGTGTTAGTTGTCCAGTTATGGTCACTGAGATAGATGTCCAGGTCTGGTCACTGAGGTAGATGGCCAGTTCTGGTCACTGTGGAAGATAGACGGATCTGGTTACTGAGATAGATGGCCAGTTCTGGTCACTGAGATAGATGTCCAGTTCTGGTCAATGAGATAGATGGCCACGTCTGGTCAGTGTGACAGATGTCCAGTTCTGGTCACTGAGATAGATGTCAAGTTCTGGTCTCTGAGGTAGATGGCCGGTTTTGGTCACTGAGATATAAGTCTAGTTCTAGTCACTGATATATATGTGCAGTTCTGGTGACTGAGATAGATGTCCAGTTCTGGTCACTGAGATAGAATGCCGGTTCTGGTCACTGTGATAGATGTCCAGTTCTGGTCACTGAGATAGATGTCCAGTTCTGGTCACTGATATAGATGGCCATTTCCGGTCACTGAGATAGATGTCCAGTCCTGGGCACTGAGGTAGATGTCCAGTTCTGGACACTGGGTTAGACGACCGGTTCTCATCACTGAGGTAGATGTTCGGATCTGGTCACTGAGCTAGGTGGCCGGTTCTGGTCACTGAGATAGATGTCCCATTCTGGTCACTAAGATAGATGTCCGGTTCTGGTCACTGAGATAGATGTCAAGTTGTGGTCACTGAGGTAGATGTCGGTTTCTGTTCACTGAGATAGATGGACAGTTCAGATCACTGAGGTAGATTTCCAGTTCTGGTCACTCAGATAGATGTCTAGTATTGTTCACAGAGATAGATGTACAGTTCTGGTCACTGAGATAGATGGCCAGTTCTGGTCACTGAGATAGATGGCAAGTTCAGGACACTGAGATAGAAGTCCAGTTCTGGTCACTGAGATAGATGTTCAGTTCTGGTCTCTGAGACCGATGTCCAGTTCTGGATGCTGAGATAGATGTCCAGTTCTTGTCACTGAGTTAGATATCCAGTACTGGTCACTGAGGTAGATTTCCAGTTCTGGTCACTGAGATAGAAGGACAGCTCTCGTCACTGAGATAGATGTCCGGTTCTGGTCAGTGAGATAGCTATCCGCTTCTGGTCACTGAGATAGGTGACCAGTACTGGTCACTGAAATAGATGTCCAGTTCAGGTCACTGAGATAGATGGTCGGTTTTGTCACTTAGGTAGATGTCCAGTTTTGGTCAATGAGGTAAATGGCCGGTTCTGGGCAATGTGTTTGATGACCAGTTCTGGTCACTGAGATAAATGTCCAGTTCTGGATACTGAGATAGATGGCTAATTTTGGTCACTGAGATAGATGTCCAGTTCTGGTCACTGAGTTAAATGTCCAGTCTGGGTAATGAGATTGATGTCCATTTCTGGCCACTGAGATAGATGACCAGTTCTCATCATTGAGGTAGATGTCTACTTCTGGTCACTAAGGTAGATGGCCGGTTCTGGTCACTGAGATAAATATCTACTTCCGGTGACTGAGATAGAAGGCCGGTTCTGGTCACTGAGATAGATGTCCAGTTCTGGTCACTGAGATAGTTGTCGAGTTCTGGGCACTGAGGTAGATGTCCAGTTCAGGGCACTGAGGTAGATGTCCAGTTCTGGTCACTGAGAGAGATGGCCAGTTCTGGTCACTGAGATAGATGACCAGTTCTGGTCACTGAGGTAAATGTACTGTTCTGGCCACGGAGATAGATGGCCAGTTCTGGTCACTGAGGAAGATGGCAAGTTCCGGTCACTGAGATAGATGTCCAGTTCTGGACACTGAGAAAATGTCCAGTTCTGTTCACTGAGATAGATGTCCAGTTCTGCTCACTGAGATAGATTGCCAGTTCTGCTCACTGAGATAGATGTCCATTTCTGGTCACAGAGGTAGATGGCCAGCTCAGGTAATGAGACATATGTCCGGTTCTGGTCACTGAGAAAGATGGCCAGTTCTGGTCACTGAGATAGATGGCAAGTGCTTGTCACTGAGATAGAAATCCAGTTCTGGTCACTGAGTTAGATGGCCATTTCTAGTCACTGGGATAGAAATCCAGTCCTAGTCACTGAGATGAATGGCTGGTGGAGGTCACTGAGATAGCTGTCCAGTTATGGTTACTGAGATAGATGTCCTGTTCTGGTCACACAGGTAGATGGCCAGTTCTGTTCACTGTGGTAGACGGACCGATCTGGTCACTGAGATAGATAGCCAGTTCTGGTCACTGAGATAGATGTCCAGTTCTGGTCATTGAGATAGATGGTCGCTTCTGGAGACTGAGATAGATGTCCATTTCTGGTCACTGAGATAGAGGACCAGTTCTCATCACTGAGGTAGATGTCCGGTTCTGGTCACTGAGGTAGATGGCCGGATCTGGTCACTGAGATAGATGTACAGTTCTTGTCACTGAGATAGACGGCCAGTTCGGGTCACTGAGATAGATGACCAGCTCTGGTCACTGAAATAGATATTTGGTTCTGGTCACTGAGAGAGTTTTCGAGTTCTGGTCACTGAGAGAGATGGCCAGTTCTGGTCACTGAGATAGATGGCAAGTTCCGGTCACTGAGGTAGAGGTCCAGTTCTGGTCACTGAGGTTGATGTTCCGTTCTGGTCACTGAGATAGATGACCAGTTCTGGTCACTGAGGTAGATGGCAAGTTCCGGTCACTGATTTAGATATCCAGTTCTGGTCATTGAGATAGATGTCCAGTTCAGGTCACTGACATAGAAGACCGGTTTGGTCACTGAGGTAGATGTGCTGATCTGGTCAATGAGGTAAATATCCAGTTCTAGACACTGAGATAGATGTCCAGTTCTGGTCAATGAGATAGATGTCCAGTTCTGGTCATTGAGTTAGATATCAAGTTGTGGTCACTGAGGTAGATGTCGGTTTCTGGTCACTGAGATAGATAGACAGTTCAGATCACTGAGGTAGATTTCCAGTTCTGGTCACTGAGATAGATGTCCAGTTCTGGTCACTGAGATAGATGTACAGTTCTGGTCACTGAGGTAGATGTCGGTTTCTGTTCACTGAGATAGATGGACAGTTCAGATCACTGAGGTAGATTTCCAGTTCTGGTCACTCAGATAGATGTCTAGTATTGTTCACAGAGATAGATGTACAGTTCTGGTCACTGAGATAGATGGCCAGTTCTGGTCACTGAGATAGATGGCAAGTTCAGGACACTGAGATAGAAGTCCAGTTCTGGTCACTGAGATAGATGTTCAGTTCTGGTCTCTGAGACCGATGTCCAGTTCTGGATGCTGAGATAGATGTCCAGTTCTTGTCACTGAGTTAGATATCCAGTACTGGTCACTGAGGTAGATTTCCAGTTCTGGTCACTGAGATAGAAGGGCAGCTCTCGTCACTGAGATAGATGTCCGGTTCTGGTCAGTGAGATAGCTATCCGCTTCTGGTCACTGAGATAGGTGACCAGTACTGGTCACTGAAATAGATGTCCAGTTCAGGTCACTGAGATAGATGGTCGGTTTTGTCACTTAGGTAGATGTCCTGTTTTGGTCAATGAGGTAAATGGCCGGTTCTGGGCAATGTGTTTGATGACCAGTTCTGGTCACTGAGATAAATGTCCAGTTCTGGATACTGAGATAGATGGCTAATTTTGGTCACTGAGATAGATGTCCAGTTCTGGTCACTGAGTTAAATGTCCAGTCTGGGTAATGAGATTGATGTCCATTTCTGGCCACTGAGATAGATGACCAGTTCTCATCATTGAGGTAGATGTCTACTTCTGGTCACTAAGGTAGATGGCCGGTTCTGGTCACTGAGATAAATATCTACTTCCGGTGACTGAGATAGAAGGCCGGTTCTGGTCACTGAGATAGATGTCCAGTTCTGGTCACTGAGATAGTTGTCGAGTTCTGGGCACTGAGGTAGATGTCCAGTTCAGGGCACTGAGGTAGATGTCCAGTTCTGGTCACTGAGAGAGATGGCCAGTTCTGGTCACTGAGATAGATGACCAGTTCTGGTCACTGAGGTAAATGTACTGTTCTGGCCACGGAGATAGATGGCCAGTTCTGGTCACTGAGGAAGATGGCAAGTTCCGGTCACTGAGATAGATGTCCAGTTCTGGACACTGAGAAAATGTCCAGTTCTGTTCACTGAGATAGATGTCCAGTTCTGCTCACTGAGATAGATTGCCAGTTCTGCTCACTGAGATAGATGTCCATTTCTGGTCACAGAGGTAGATGGCCAGCTCAGGTAATGAGACATATGTCCGGTTCTGGTCACTGAGAAAGATGGCCAGTTCTGGTCACTGAGATAGATGGCAAGTGCTTGTCACTGAGATAGAAATCCAGTTCTGGTCACTGAGTTAGATGGCCATTTCTAGTCACTGGGATAGAAGTCCAGTCCTAGTCACTGAGATGAATGGCTGGTGGAGGTCACTGAGATAGCTGTCCAGTTATGGTTACTGAGATAGATGTCCTGTTCTGGTCACACAGGTAGATGGCCAGTTCTGTTCACTGTGGTAGACGGACCGATCTGGTCACTGAGATAGATAGCCAGTTCTGGTCACTGAGATAGATGTCCAGTTCTGGTCATTGAGATAGATGGTCGCTTCTGGAGACTGAGATAGATGTCCATTTCTGGTCACTGAGATAGAGGACCAGTTCTCATCACTGAGGTAGATGTCCGGTTCTGGTCACTGAGGTAGATGGCCGGATCTGGTCACTGAGATAGATGTACAGTTCTTGTCACTGAGATAGACGGCCAGTTCGGGTCACTGAGATAGATGACCAGCTCTGGTCACTGAAATAGATATTTGGTTCTGGTCACTGAGAGAGTTTTCGAGTTCTGGTCACTGAGAGAGATGGCCAGTTCTGGTCACTGAGATAGATGGCAAGTTCCGGTCACTGAGGTAGAGGTCCAGTTCTGGTCACTGAGGTTGATGTTCCGTTCTGGTCACTGAGATAGATGACCAGTTCTGGTCACTGAGGTAGATGGCAAGTTCCGGTCACTGATTTAGATATCCAGTTCTGGTCATTGAGATAGATGTCCAGTTCAGGTCACTGACATAGAAGACCGGTTTGGTCACTGAGGTAGATGTGCTGATCTGGTCAATGAGGTAAATATCCAGTTCTAGACACTGAGATAGATGTCCAGTTCTGGTCAATGAGATAGATGTCCAGTTCTGGTCATTGAGTTAGATATCAAGTTGTGGTCACTGAGGTAGATGTCGGTTTCTGGTCACTGAGATAGATAGACAGTTCAGATCACTGAGGTAGATTTCCAGTTCTGGTCACTGAGATAGATGTCCAGTTCTGGTCACTGAGATAGATGTACAGTTCTGGTCACTGAGGTAGTTGTCCAGTTCTGTTCACTGAGATAGATGTCCAGTTCTGCTCACTGAGATAGATGTCCAGTTCTGGTCACTGAGATAGATTGCCAGTTCTGCTCACTGAGCTAGATGTCCATTTCTGGTCACTGAGGTAGATGGCCAGCTCAGGTAATGAGACAAATGTCCGGTTCTGGTCACTGAGAAAGATGGCCAGTTCTGGTCACTGAGATAGATGGCAAGTGCTTGTCACTGAGATAGAAATCCAGTTCTGGTCATTGAGTTAGATGGCCAGTTCTAGTCACTGGGATAGATATCCAGTTCCAGTCACTGAGATGGATGGCTGGTTGTGGTAACTGAGATAGTTGTCCAGTTATGGTTACTGAGATAGATGTCCTGTTCTGGTCACTGAGGTAGATGGCCAGTTCTGTTCACTGTGGTAGATGGACCGATCTGGTCACTGAGATAGATAGCCAGTTCTGGTCACTTAGATAGATGTCCAGTTCTGGTCACTGAGGAAGATGTCCAGTTCTGGTTACTTAGATTGATGACCAGTTCTGGTCACTGAGTTAGATGACTGGTTCTCGTCATTGAGGTAGATGTCTGGTTCTGCTCACTGTGTTAGTTGTCCAGTTATGGTCACTGAGATAGATGTCCAGGTCTGGTCACTGAGGTAGATGGCCAGTTCTGGTCACTGTGGAAGATAGACGGATCTGGTTACTGAGATAGATGGCCAGTTCTGGTCACTGAGATAGATGTCCAGTTCTGGTCAATGAGATAGATGGCCACGTCTGGTCAGTGTGACAGATGTCCAGTTCTGGTCACTGAGATAGATGTCAAGTTCTGGTCTCTGAGGTAGATGGCCGGTTTTGGTCACTGAGATATAAGTCTAGTTCTAGTCACTGATATATATGTGCAGTTCTGGTGACTGAGATAGATGTCCAGTTCTGGTCACTGAGATAGAATGCCGGTTCTGGTCACTGTGATAGATGTCCAGTTCTGGTCACTGAGATAGATGTCCAGTTCTGGTCACTGATATAGATGGCCATTTCCGGTCACTGAGATAGATGTCCAGTCCTGGGCACTGAGGTAGATGTCCAGTTCTGGACACTGGGTTAGACGACCGGTTCTCATCACTGAGGTAGATGTTCGGATCTGGTCACTGAGCTAGGTGGCCGGTTCTGGTCACTGAGATAGATGTCCCATTCTGGTCACTAAGATAGATGTCCGGTTCTGGTCACTGAGATAGATGTCAAGTTGTGGTCACTGAGGTAGATGTCGGTTTCTGTTCACTGAGATAGATGGACAGTTCAGATCACTGAGGTAGATTTCCAGTTCTGGTCACTCAGATAGATGTCTAGTATTGTTCACAGAGATAGATGTACAGTTCTGGTCGCTGAGATAGATGGCCAGTTCTGGTCACTGAGATAGATGGCAAGTTCAGGACACTGAGATAGAAGTCCAGTTCTGGTCACTGAGATAGATGTTCAGTTCTGGTCTCTGAGACCGATGTCCAGTTCTGGATGCTGAGATAGATGTCCAGTTCTTGTCACTGAGTTAGATATCCAGTACTGGTCACTGAGGTAGATTTCCAGTTCTGGTCACTGAGATAGAAGGACAGCTCTCGTCACTGAGATAGATGTCCGGTTCTGGTCAGTGAGATAGCTATCCGCTTCTGGTCACTGAGATAGGTGACCAGTACTGGTCACTGAAATAGATGTCCAGTTCAGGTCACTGAGATAGATGGTCGGTTTTGTCACTTAGGTAGATGTCCTGTTTTGGTCAATGAGGTAAATGGCCGGTTCTGGGCAATGTGTTTGATGACCAGTTCTGGTCACTGAGATAAATGTCCAGTTCTGGATACTGAGATAGATGGCTAATTTTGGTCACTGAGATAGATGTCCAGTTCTGGTCACTGAGTTAAATGTCCAGTCTGGGTAATGAGATTGATGTCCATTTCTGGCCACTGAGATAGATGACCAGTTCTCATCATTGAGGTAGATGTCTACTTCTGGTCACTAAGGTAGATGGCCGGTTCTGGTCACTGAGATAAATATCTACTTCCGGTGACTGAGATAGAAGGCCGGTTCTGGTCACTGAGATAGATGTCCAGTTCTGGTCACTGAGATAGTTGTCGAGTTCTGGGCACTGAGGTAGATGTCCAGTTCAGGGCACTGAGGTAGATGTCCAGTTCTGGTCACTGAGAGAGATGGCCAGTTCTGGTCACTGAGATAGATGACCAGTTCTGGTCACTGAGGTAAATGTACTGTTCTGGCCACGGAGATAGATGGCCAGTTCTGGTCACTGAGGAAGATGGCAAGTTCCGGTCACTGAGATAGATGTCCAGTTCTGGACACTGAGAAAATGTCCAGTTCTGTTCACTGAGATAGATGTCCAGTTCTGCTCACTGAGATAGATTGCCAGTTCTGCTCACTGAGATAGATGTCCATTTCTGGTCACTGAGGTAGATGGCCAGCTCAGGTAATGAGACATATGTCCGGTTCTGGTCACTGAGAAAGATGGCCAGTTCTGGTCACTGAGATAGATGGCAAGTGCTTGTCACTGAGATAGAAATCCAGTTCTGGTCACTGAGTTAGATGGCCATTTCTAGTCACTGGGATAGAAATCCAGTCCTAGTCACTGAGATGAATGGCTGGTGGAGGTCACTGAGATAGCTGTCCAGTTATGGTTACTGAGATAGATGTCCTGTTCTGGTCACACAGGTAGATGGCCAGTTCTGTTCACTGTGGTAGATGGACCGATCTGGTCACTGAGATAGATAGCCAGTTCTGGTCACTGAGATAGATGTCCAGTTCTGGTCATTGAGATAGATGGTCGCTTCTGGAGACTGAGATAGATGTCCATTTCTGGTCACTGAGATAGAGGACCAGTTCTCATCACTGAGGTAGATGTCCGGTTCTGGTCACTGAGGTAGATGGCCGGATCTGGTCACTGAGATAGATGTACAGTTCTTGTCACTGAGATAGACGGCCAGTTCGGGTCACTGAGATAGATGACCAGCTCTGGTCACTGAAATAGATATTTGGTTCTGGTCACTGAGAGAGTTTTCGAGTTCTGGTCACTGAGAGAGATGGCCAGTTCTGGTCACTGAGATAGATGGCAAGTTCCGGTCACTGAGGTAGAGGTCCAGTTCTGGTCACTGAGGTTGATGTTCCGTTCTGGTCACTGAGATAGATGACCAGTTCTGGTCACTGAGGTAGATGGCAAGTTCCGGTCACTGATTTAGATATCCAGTTCTGGTCATTGAGATAGATGTCCAGTTCAGGTCACTGACATAGAAGACTGGTTTGGTCACTGAGGTAGATGTGCTGATCTGGTCAATGAGGTAAATATCCAGTTCTAGACACTGAGATAGATGTCCAGTTCTGGTCAATGAGATAGATGTCCAGTTCTGGTCATTGAGTTAGATATCAAGTTGTGGTCACTGAGGTAGATGTCGGTTTCTGGTCACTGAGATAGATAGACAGTTCAGATCACTGAGGTAGATTTCCAGTTCTGGTCACTGAGATAGATGTCCAGTTCTGGTCACTGAGATAGATGTACAGTTCTGGTCACTGAGGTAGTTGTCCAGTTCTGTTCACTGAGATAGATGTCCAGTTCTGCTCACTGAGATAGATGTCCAGTTCTGGTCACTGAGATAGATTGCCAGTTCTGCTCACTGAGCTAGATGTCCATTTCTGGTCACTGAGGTAGATGGCCAGCTCAGGTAATGAGACAAATGTCCGGTTCTGGTCACTGAGAAAGATGGCCAGTTCTGGTCACTGAGATAGATGTCCAGTTCTGCTCACTGAGATAGATGTACAGTTCTGGTCACTGAGGTAGTTGTCCAGATCTGGTCACTGAGATGGATGTCCAGTTCTGCTCACTGAGGTAGATGTCCTGTTCTGGTCAATGAGGTAGATGGCCGGTTCTGGACACTGTGTTAGATGTCCAGTTCTGATCACTGAGATATATGTCCAATTCTGGTTATTGAGGAAGATGTCCAGTTCTGGTTACTTAGATTGATGTCGAGCTCTGGTCACTGAGTTAGATGATTGGTTCTCGTCACTGAGGTAGATGTCTGGTACTGCTCACTGAGATAGTTGTCCAGTTATGGTCTCTGAGATAGCTGTCTAGTTCTGCTCACTGAGGTAGATGGCCAGTTCTGGTCACTGTGGTAGATAGACGGATCTGGTCACTGAGATAGATGGCCAGTTCTGGTCACTGAGATAGATGTCCAGTTCTGGTCACTGAGATAGATGGCCGCTTCTGGTCAGTGTGACAGATGTCCAGTTCTGGTCACTTAGATAGATGTCAAGTTCTGGTCTCTGAGGTAGATGGCCGGTTCTGGTCACTGAGATAGATGTCCGGTTCTGGTCAGTGAGATAGCTATCCGGTTCTGGTCACTGAGATAGATGGCCAGTACTGGTCACTGAAATAGATGTCCAGTTCAGGTCACTGAGATAGATGGTCGGTTTTGTCTCTTAGGTAGATATCCTGTTTTGGTCAATGAGGTAAATGGCTGGTTCTGGTCAATGTGTTTGATGACCAGTTCTGGTCACTGAGATAAATGTCCAGTTCTGGATACTGAGATAGATGGCTAATTTTGGTCACTGAGATACATGTCCAGTTCTGGTCACTGAGTTAAATGTCCAGTCTGGGAACGAGATTGATGTCCATTTCTGGCCACTGAGATAGATGACCAGTTCTCATCATTGAGGTAGATGGCTGGTTCTGGTCACTGAGATAAATATTTAGTTCCGGTGACTGAGATAGAAGGCCGGTTCTGGTCACTAAGATAGATGTCCAGTTCTGGTCACTGAGATAGATGTCGAGTTCTGGTCACTGAGGTAGATGTCCAGTTCAGGGCACTGAGGTAGATGTCCAGTTCTGGTCGCTGAGAGAGATGGCCAGTTCTGGTCACTGAGGTAGATGACCAGTTCTGGTCACTGAGGTAAATGTACTGTTCTGGTCACGGAGATAGATGGCCAGTTCTGGTCACTGAGAAAGATGGCAAGTTCCGGTCACTGAGATAGATGTCCAGTTCTGGACACTGATATAGATGTACAGTTCTGGTCACTGAGGTAGTTGTCCAGATCTGGTCACTGAGATAGATGTCCAGTTCTGCTCACTGAGGTAGATGTCCTGTTCTGGTCAATGAGGTAGATGGCCGGTTCTGGACACTGTGTTAGATGTCCAGTTCTGATCACTGAGATATATGTCCAATTCTGGTTCCTGAGGAAGATGTCCAGTTCTGGTAACTTAGATTGATGTCCAGTTCTGGTCACTGAGTTAGATGATTGGTTCTCGTCACTGAGGTAGATGTCTGGTACTGCTCACTGAGATAGTTGCCCAGTTATGGTCTCTGAGATAGCTGTCCAGTTCTGCTCACTGAGGTAGATGGCCAGTTCTGGTCACTGTGGTAGATAGACGGATCTGGTCACTGAGATAGATGGCCAGTTCTGGTCACTGAGATAGATGTCCAGTTCTGGTCACTGAGATAGATGGCCGCTTCTGGTCAGTGTGACAGATGTCCAGTTCTGGTCACTGAGGAAGATGGCAAGTTCCGGTCATTGAGATAGATGTCCAGTTCTGGACACTGAGAAAATGTCCAGTTCTGTTCACTGAGATAGATGTCCAGTTCTGCTCACTGAGATAGATTGCCAGTTCTGCTCACTGAGATAGATGTCCATTTCTGGTCACTGAGGTAGATGGCCAGCTCAGGTAATGAGACATATGTCCGGTTCTGGTCACTGAGAAAGATGGCCAGTTCTGGTCACTGAGATAGATGGCAAGTGCTTGTCACTGAGATAGAAATCCAGTTCTGGTCACTGAGTTAGATGGCCATTTCTAGTCACTGGGATAGAAATCCAGTCCTAGTCACTGAGATGAATGGCTGGTGGAGGTCACTGAGTTAGCTGTCCAGTTATGGTTACTGAGATAGATGTCCTGTTCTCGTCACACAGGTAGATGGCCAGTTCTGTTCACTGTGGTAGATGGACCGATCTGGTCACTGAGATAGATAGCCAGTTCTGGTCACTGAGATAGATGTCCAGTTCTGGTCATTGAGATAGATGGTCGCTTCTGGAGACTGAGATAGATGTCCATTTCTGGTCACTGAGATAGAGGACCAGTTCACATCACTGAGGTAGATGTCCGGTTCTGGTCACTGAGGTAGATGGCCGGATCTGGTCACTGAGATAGATGTACAGTTCTTGTCACTGAGATAGACGGCCAGTTCGGGTCACTGAGATAGATGACCAGCTCTGGTCACTGAAATAGATATTTGGTTCTGGTCACTGAGAGAGTTTTCGAGTTCTGGTCACTGAGAGAGATGGCCTGTTCTGGTCACTGAGATAGATGGCAAGTTCCGGTCACTGAGGTAGAGGTCCAGTTCTGGTCACTGAGGTTGATGTTCCGTTCTGGTCAGTGAGATAGATGACCAGTTCTGGTCACTGAGGTAGATGGCAAGTTCCGGTCACTGATTTAGATATCCAGTTCTGGTCATTGAGATAGATGTCCAGTTCAGGTCACTGACATAGAAGACCGGTTTGGTCACTGAGGTAGATGTGCTGATCTGGTCAATGAGGTAAATATCCAGTTCTAGTCACTGAGATAGATGTCCAGTTCTGGTCAATGAGATAGATGTCCAGTTCTGGTCACTGAGATAGATATCAAGTTGTGGTCACTGAGGTAGATGTCGGTTTCTGGTCACTGAGATAGATAGACAGTTCAGATCACTGAGGTAGATTTCCAGTTCTGGTCACTGAGATAGATGTCCAGTTCTGGTCACTGAGATAGATGTACAATTCTGGTCACTGAGGTAGTTGTCCAGTTCTGTTCACTGAGATAGATGTCCAGTTCTGCTCACTGAGATAGATGTACAGTTCTGGTCACTGAGGTAGTTGTCCAGATCTGGTCACTGAGATAGATGTCCAGTTCTACTCACTGAGGTAGATGTCCTGTTCTGGTCAATGAGGTAGATGGCCGGTTCTGGACACTGTGTTAGATGTCCAGTTCTGATCACTGAGATATATGTCCAATTCTGGTTACTGAGGAAGATGTCCAGTTCTGGTTACTTAGATTGATGTCCAGTTCTGGTCACTGAGTTAGATGATTGGTTCTCGTCACTGAGGTAGATGTCTGGTACTGCTCACTGAGATAGTTGTCCAGTTATGGTCTCTGAAATAGCTGTCTAGTTCTGCTCACTGAGGTAGATGGCCAGTTCTGGTCACTGTGGTAGATAGACGGATCTGGTCACTGAGATAGATGGCCAGTTCTGGTCACTGAGATAGATGTCCAGTTCTGGTCACTGAGATAGATGTCCGGTTCTGGTCAGTGAGATAGCTATCCGGTTCTGGTCACTGAGATAGATGGCCAGTACTGGTCACTGAAATAGATGTCCAGTTCAGGTCACTGAGATAGATGGTCGGTTTTGTCACTTAGGTAGATATCCTGTTTTGGTCAATGAGGTAAATGGCTGGTTCTGGTCAATGTGTTTGATGACCAGTTCTGGTCACTGAGATAAATGTCCAGTTCTGGATACTGAGATAGATGGCTAATTTTGGTCACTGAGATAGATGTCCAGTTCTGGTCACTGAGTTAAATGTCCAGTCTGGGAACGAGATTGATGTCCATTTCTGGCCACTGAGATAGATGACCAGTTCTCATCATTGAGGTAGATGGCTGGTTCTGGTCACTGAGATAAATATTTAGTTCCGGTGACTGAGATAGAAGGCCGGTTCTGGTCACTAAGATAGATGTCCAGTTCTGGTCACTGAGATAGATGTCGAGTTCTGGTCACTGAGGTAGATGCCCAGTTCAGGGCACTGAGGTAGATGTCCAGTTCTGGTCGCTGAGAGAGATGGCCAGTTCTGGTCACTGAGGTAGATGACCAGTTCTGGTCACTGAGGTAAATGTACTGTTCTGGTCACGGAGATAGATGGCCAGTTCTGGTCACTGAGAAAGATGGCAAGTTCCGGTCATTGAGATAGATGTCCAGTTCTGGACACTGATATAGATGTACAGTTCTGGTCACTGAGGTAGTTGTCCAGATCTGGTCACTGAGATAGATGTCCAGTTCTGCTCACTGAGGTAGATGTCCTGTTCTGGTCAATGAGGTAGATGGCCGGTTCTGGACACTGTGTTAGATGTCCAGTTCTGATCACTGAGATATATGTCCAATTCTGGTTCCTGAGGAAGATGTCCAGTTCTGGTAACTTAGATTGATGTCCAGTTCTGGTCACTGAGTTAGATGATTGGTTCTCGTCACTGAGGTAGATGTCTGGTACTGCTCACTGAGATAGTTGCCCAGTTATGGTCTCTGAGATAGCTGTCCAGTTCTGCTCACTGAGGTAGATGGCCAGTTCTGGTCACTGTGGTAGATAGACGGATCTGGTCACTGAGATAGATGGCCAGTTCTGGTCACTGAGATAGATGTCCAGTTCTGGTCACTGAGATAGATGGCCGCTTCTGGTCAGTGTGACAGATGTCCAGTTCTGGTCACTGAGATAGATGTCAAGTTCTGGTCTCTGAGGTAGATGGCCGGTTCTGGTCACTGAGATAGATGTCCGGTTCTGGTCAGTGAGATAGCTATCCGGTTCTGGTCACTGAGATAGATGGCCAGTACTGGTCACTGAAATAGATGTCCAGTTCAGGTCACTGAGATAGATGTTCGGATTTGTCACTTAGGTTGATGTCCTGTTTTGGTCAATGAGGTAAATGGCCGGTTCTGGTCAATGTGTTTGATGACCAGTTCTGGTCACTGAGATAAATGTCCAGTTCTGGATACTGAGATAGATGGCTAATTTTGGTCACTGAGGGAGATGTCCAGTTCTGGTCACTGAGTTAAATGTCCAGTCTGGGTAATGAGATTGATGTCCATTTCTGGCCACTGAGATAGATGACCAGTTCTCATCGTTGAGGAGATGTCTACTTCTGGTCACTGAGGTAGATGGCCGGTTCTGGTCACTGAGATAAATATCTAGTTCCGGTGACTAAGATAGAAGGCCAGTTCTGGTCACTGAGATAGATGTCCTGTTCTGGACACTGAGATAGTTGTCGAGTTCTGGTCACTGAGGTAGATGGCCAGTTCTGGTCACTGAGAAAGATGGCAAGTTCCGGTCACTGAGATAGATGTCCAGTTCTGGACACTGAGAAAATGTCCAGTTCTGTTCACTGAGATAGATGTCCTGTTCTGGTCACTGAGATAGATTGCCAGTTCTGCTCACTGAGATAGATGTCCATTTCTGGTCACTGAGGTAGATGGCCATCTCAGGTAATGAGACAGATGTCCGGTTCTGGTCACTGAGAAAGATGGCCAGTTCTGGTCACTGAGATAGATGGCAAGTGCTTGTCACTGAGATAGAAATCCAGTTCTGGTCACTGAGTTAGATGGCCATTTCTAGTCACTGGGATAGAAATCCAGTCCCAGTCACTGAGATGGATGGCTGGTGGAGGTCACTGAGATAGCTGTCCAGTTATGGTTACTGAGATAGATGTCCTGTTCTGGTCACACAGGTAGATGGCCAGTTCTGTTCACTGTGGTAGATGGACCGATCTGGTCACTGAGATAGATAGCCAGTTCTGGTCACTGAGATAGATGTCCAGTTCTGGTCATTGAGATAGATGGTCGCTTCTGGAGACTGAGATAGATGTCCATTTCTGGTCACTGAGATAGAGGACCAGTTCTCATCACTGAGGTACATGGCCGGATCTGGTCACTGAGATAGATGTACAGTTCTTGTCACTGAGATAGACGGCCAGTTCGGGTCACTGAGATAGATGACCAGCTCTGGTCACTGAAATAGATATTCGGTTCTGTTCACTGAGATATTTTTTGAGTTCTGGTCACTGAGAGAGATGGCCAGTTCTGGTCACTGAGATAGATGGCAAGTTCCGGTCACTGAGGTAGATGTCCAGTTCTGGTCACTGAGATTGATGTTCCGTTCTGGTCACTGAGATAGATAACCAGTTCTGGTCACTGAGGTAGATGGCAAGTTCCGGTCACTGATTTAGATGTCCAGTTTTGGTCATTGAGGTAGATGTCCAGTTCAGGTCACTGACATAGAAGACCGGTTTGGTCACTGAGGTAGATGTGCTGATCTGGTGAATGAGGTAAATATCCAGTTCTAGTCACTGAGATAGATGTCCAGTTCTGGTCAATGAGATAGATGTGCAGTTCTGGTCACTGAGATAGATATCAAGTTGTGGTCACTGAGGTAGATGTCGGTTTCTGGTCACTGAGATAGATAGACAGTTCAGAGCACTGAGGTAGATTTCCAGTTCTGGTCACTGAGATAGATGTCCAGTTCTGGTCACTGAGATAGATGTACAGTTCTGGTCACTGAGATAGTTGTCCAGTTCTGGTCACTGAGATAGATGTCCAGTTCTGCTCACTGAGATAGATGTACAGTTCTGGTCACTGAGGTAGTTGTCCAGATCTGGTCACTGAGATAGATGTCCAGTT
The DNA here is from genome assembly GCF_052327205.1 of Somniosus microcephalus. Taxonomy (NCBI): domain Eukaryota; kingdom Metazoa; phylum Chordata; class Chondrichthyes; order Squaliformes; family Somniosidae; genus Somniosus; species Somniosus microcephalus. Next base: position 97,142,054 of record NC_140999.1, read on the forward strand.
CTGCTCACTGAGGTAGATGTCCTGTTCTGGTCAATGAGGTAGATGGCCGGTTCTGGACACTGTGTTAGATGTCCAGTTCTGATCACTGAGATATATGTCCAATTCTGGTTACTGAGGAAGATGTCCAGTTCTGGTTACTTAGATTGATGTCCAGTTCTGGTCAATGAGTTAGATGATTGGTTCTCGTCACTGAGGTAGATGTCTGGTACTGCTCACTGAGATAGTTGTCCAGTTATGGTCACTGAGATAGCTGCCCAGTTCTGCTCACTGAGGTAGATGGCCAGTTCTGGTCACTGAGGTAGATAGACGGATCTGGTCACTGAGACAGATGTCCAGTTCTGGTCACTGAGATAGATGTCCAGTTCTGGTCACTGATATAGATGGCCACTTCTGGTCAGTGTGACAGATGTCCAGTTCTGGTCACTGAGATAGGTGTCAAGTTCTGGTCTCTGAGGTAGATGGCCGATTCTGGTCACTGAGATAGATGTCTAGTTCTAGTCACTGAGATAGATGTCCAGTTCTGTTCACTGAGATAGATGTCCAGTTCTGGTCACTGAGATAGATTGCCAGTTCTGCTCACTGAGATAGATGTCCATTTCTGGTCACTGAGGTAGATGGCCAGCTCAGGTAATGAGACAGATGTCCGGTTCTGGTCACTGAGAAAGATGGCCAGTTCTGGTCTCTGAGATAGATGGCCATTTCTAGTCACTGGGATAGAAATCCAGTCCTAGTCACTGAGATGGATGGCTGGTGGAGGTCACTGAGATAGCTGTCCAGTTATAGTTACTGAGATAGATGTCCTGTTCTGGTCACACAGGTAGATGGCCAGTTCTGTTCACTGTGGTAGATGGACCGATCTGCTCACTGAGATAGCTAGCCAGTTCTGGTCACTGAGATAGATGTCCAGTTCTGGTCATTGAGATAGATGGTCGCTTCTGGAGACTGAGACAGATGTCCATTTCTGGTCACTGAGATAGAGGACCAGTTCTCATCACTGAGGTAGATGTCCGGTTCTGGTCACTGAGGTAGACGGCCGGATCTGGTCACTGAGATAGATGTACATTTCTTGTCACTGAGATAGACGACCAGTTCGGGTCACTGAGATAGATGACCAGCTCTGGTCACTGAAATAGATATTCGGTTCTGGTCACTGAGATAGTTTTTGAGTTCTGGTCACTGAGAGAGATGGCCAGTTCTGGTCACTGAGATGGATGGCAAGTTCCGGTCACTGAGGTAGATGTCCAGTTCTGGTCACTGAGATAGATGTCCAGTTCAGGTCACTGACATAGAAGACCGGTTTGGTCACTGAGGTAGATGTGCTGATCTGGTGAATGAGGTAAGTATCCAGTTCTAGTCACTGAGATAGATGTCCAGTTCTGGTCACTGAGGTAGACGGCAAGTTCCGGTCACTGATTTAGATGTCCAGTTCTGGTCATTGAGACAGATGTCCAGTTCAGGTCACTGACATAGAAGACCGGTTTGGTCACTGAGGTAGATGTGCTGATCTGGTGAATGAGGTAAATATCCAGTTCTAGTCACTGAGATAGATGTCCAGTTCTGGTCAATGAGATAGATGTCCAGTTCTGGCCACTGAGATAGATAACAAGTTGTGGTCACTGAGGTAGATGTCGGTTTCTGGTCACTGAGATAGATAGACAGTTCAGATCACTGAGGTAGATTTCCAGTTCTGGTCACTGAGATAGAGGTCCAGTTCTGGTCACTGAGATAGATGTACAGTTCTGGTCACTGAGGTAGTTGTCCAGTTCTGGTCGCTGAGATAGATGTCCAGTTCTGCTCACTGAGATAGATGTACAGTTCTGGTCACTGAGGTAGTTGTCCAGATCTGGTCACTGAGATAGATGTCCAGTTCTGCTCACTGAGGTAGATGTCCTGTTCTGGTCAATGAGATAGATCGCCGGTTCTGGACAATGTGTTAGATGTCCAGTTCTGCTCACTGAGATAGATGTCCATTTCTGGTCACTGAGGTAGATGGCCAGCTCAGGTAATGAGACAGATGTCCGGTTCTGGTCACTGAGAAAGATGGCCAGTTCTGGTCTCTGAGATAGATGGCAAGTGCTTGTCACTGAGATAGAAATCCAGTTCTGGTCACTGAGTTAGATGGCCATTTCTAGTCACTTGGATAGAAATCCAGTCCTAGTCACTGAGATGGATGGCTGGTGGAGGTCACTGAGATAGCTGTCCAGTTATAGTTACTGAGATAGATGTCCTGTTCTGGTCACACAGGTAGATGGCCAGTTCTGTTCACTGTGGTAGATGGACCGATCTGCTCACTGAGATAGATAGCCAGTTCTGGTCACTGAGATAGATGTCCAGTTCTGGTCATTGAGATAGATGGTCGCTTCTGGAGACTGAGACAGATGTCCATTTCTGGTTACTTAGATTGATGTCCAGTTCTGGTCAATGAGTTAGATGATTGGTTCTCGTCACTGAGGTAGATGTCTGGTACTGCTCACTGAGATAGATGTCCATTTCTGGTCACTGAGGTAGATGGCCAGCTCAGGTAATGAGACAGATGTCCGGTTCTGGTCACTGAGGTAGTTGTCCAGCTCTGGTCACTGAGATAGATGTCCAGTTCTGCTCACTGAGGTAGATGTCCTGTTCTGGTCAATGAGGTAGATCGCCGGTTCTGGACAATGTGTTAGATGTCCAGTTCTGATCACTGAGATATATGTCCAATTCTGGTTACTGAGGAAGATGTCCAGTTCTGGTTACTTAGATTGATGTCCAGTTCTGGTCAATGAGTTAGATGATTGGTTCTCGTCACTGAGGTAGATGTCTGGTACTGCTCACTGAGATAGTTGTCCAGTTATGGTCACGGAGATAGCTGTCCAGTTCTGCTCACTGAGGTAGATGGCCAGTTCTGGTCACTGTGGTAGATAGACGGATCTGGTCACTGAGATAGATGGCCAGTTCTGGTCTCTGAGGTAGATGGCCGGTTCTGGTCACTGAGATAGATGTCTAGTTCTAGTCACTGAGATAGATGTCCAGTTCTGATCACTGATATGGATGGCCATTTCCGGTCACTGAGATAGATGTCCAGTGCTGGTCACTGAGTTAGCTGTCCAGTTCTGGACACTGGGATAGACGACCGGTTCTCATCACTGAGGTAGATGTTAGGATCTGTTCACTGAGCTAGGTGGTCGGTTCTGGTCACTGAGATAGATGTCCCATTCTGGTCACTAAGATAGATGTCCAGTTCTGGTCACTGAGATAGATGTCAAGTTGTGGTCACTGAGGTAGATGTCGGTGTCTGTTCACTGAGATAGATGGACAGTTCAGATCACTGAGGTAGAGTTCCAGTTCTGGTCCCTGAGATAGATGTCTAGTATTGCTCACGGAGATAGATGTACAGTTCTGGTCACTGAGATAGATGTTCAGTTCTGGTCACTGAGACAGATGTCCAGTTCTGGATACTGAGATAGATGTCCGGTTCTGGTCACTGAGATAGATATCCAGCACTGGTCACTGAGGTAGATTTCCAGTTCTGATCACTGAGATAGATGGACAGCTCTCGTCACTGAGATAGATGTCCGGTTCTTGTCAGTGAGATAGCTATCCGGTTCTGGTCACTGAGATAGAAGTCCATTTCTGGTCACTGAGATAGATGTCCAGTTCAGGCCACTGATATAGATGTTCGGTTTTGTCACTTAGGTAGATGTCCTGTTTTGGTCAATGAGGTAAATGGCCGGTTCTGGTCAATGTATTTGATATCCAGTTCTGGTCACTGAGATAAATGTCCAGTTCTGGATACTGAGATAGATGGATAGTTTTGGTCACTGAGAGAGATGTCCAGTTCGGATCACTGAGTTAAATGTCCAGTTCTGGGTAATGAGATAGATGTCCATTTCTGGCCACTGAGATAGATGACCGGTTCACATCATTGAGATAGATGTCCACTTCTGGTCACTGAGGTAGATGGCCGGTTCTGCTCACTGAGATAAATATCTAGTTCTGGTGACTGAGATAGAAGGCCGGTTCTGGTCACTGAGATAGATGTCCAGTTCTGGTCACTGAGATAGATGTCGAGTTCTGGTCACTGAGGTAGATGTCCAGTTCTGGTCACTGAGGTAGATTCCAGTTGTGGTCACTGAGAGAGATGGCCAGTTCTGGTCACTGAGATAGATGTCCAGTTCTGGTCACTGATTTAAATGTACTGTTCTGGTCACGGAGATAGATGGCCAGTTCTGGTCACTGAGAAAGATGGCAAGTTCCAGTCACTGAGATAGATGTCCAGTTCTGGTCACTGAGATAGACGTCCAGTTCTGGTCACTGAGATAGATGTCCAGTTCTGGTCACTGAGATAGATTGCCAATTCTGCTCACAGAGATAGATGTCCATTTCTGGTCACTGAGGTAGATGGCCAGCTCAGGTAATGAGACAGATGTCCGGTTCTGGTCACTGAGAAAGATGGCCAGTTCTGGTCACTGGGATAGATGGCAAGTGCTTGTCACTGAGATAGATATCCAGTTCTGGTCACTGAGTTAGATGGCCAGTTCTAGTCACTGGGATAGATATCCAGTACTAGTCACTGAGATGGATGGCTGGTTGTGATCACTGAGATAGTTGTCCAGTTATGGTCACTGAGATAGATGTCCTGTTCTGGTCACTGAGGTAGATGGCCAGTTCTGTTCACTGCGGTAGATGGACTGATCTGGTCACTGAGATAGATAGCCTGTTCTGGTCACTGAGATAGATGTCCAGTTCTGGTCACTGAGATAGATGGTCGCTTCTGGACACAGATAGATGCCCAGTTCTGGTCACTGAGATAGAGGACCATTTCTCATCACTGTGGTAGATGTCCGGTTCTGGTCACTGAGGTAGATGGCCGGATCTGGTCACTGAGATGGATGTCCAGTTCTGCTCATTGAGATAGATGTCCATTTCTGCTCACTGAGGTAGATGGACAGATCTGGTCACTGAGGTAGATGGCCTGTTCTGGTCACTGAGATAGATGTCCAGTTCTAGTCACTGAGATAGATGTCTGTTTCTGGTCACTGAGGTAGATGTCCAGTTCTGGTTAAACAGATAGATGTCCATTTCTGGCCACTGAATAGACGACCGGTTCTCGTCACTGAGATGGATGTCCAGTTCTTGTCACTGGGATAGAAGACCGGTTCTCATCACTGAGGTAGATTTTCGGTTCTGGTCACTGAGGTAGATGACCGGTTCTGGTCACTGAGATAGATGTCCCTTTCTGGTCACTAAGATAGCTGTCCAGTTATTTTCACTGAGGTAGATGGCCAGTTCTGGTCACTGACATAGAAGGCCCGTTCTGGTCACTGAGATAGATGTACAGTCCTGGTCACTGAGATAGATGGCCATGTCTGGTCACTGAGATAGATAGACGGTTCTGGTCACTGAGATAGATGTCCAGTTCCATTCACTGAGATAGATATCGAGTTGTGGCCACTGAGGTAGAAGTCGGGTTCTGGTCACTGAGGTAGATGGACATTTCAGATCACTGAGGTAGATTTCCAGCTCTGGTCACTGAGGTAGATGGCCCGTTCTGCTCATTGAGATAGTTGTACAGTTCTGGTCACTGAGATAGATGTCCAGTTCTGGTCACTGAGATAGATGTCCAGTTCTGGTCACTGAGATAAATGGCAAGTGCTTGTCACTGAGATAGAAATCCAGTTCTGGTCACTGAGTTAGATGGCCAGTTCTAGTCACTGGGATAGATATCCAGTTCTAGTCACTGAGATGGATGGCTGGTTGTGGTCACTGAGATAGTTGTCCAGTTATGGTTACTGAGATAGATGTCCTGTTCTGGTCACTGAGGTAGATGGCCAGTTCTGTTCACTGTGGTAGATGGACCGATCTGTTCACTGAGATAGATAGCCAGTTCTGGTCACTGAGATAGATGTCCAGTTCTGGTCACTGAGATAGATGACCAGCTCTTGTCACTGAAATAGATATTCGGTTCTGGTCACTGAGATAGATGGACTGTTCAGACCACTGAGGTAGATTTCCAGTTCTGGTCAATGAGATAGATGTCCAGTTCTGCTCACTGAGGTAGGTGTCCTGTTCTGGTCAATGAGGTAGATGGCCGGTTCTGGTCACTGTGTTAGATGTCCAGTTCTGATCAATGAGACATATGTCCAATTCTGGTCACTGAGGAAGATGTCCAGTTCTGGTTACTTAGATTGATGACCAGTTCTGGTCACTGAGTTAGATGACTGGTTCTCGTCACTGAGGTAGATGTCTGGTTCTGCTCACTGAGATAGTTGTCCAGTTATGGTCACTGAGATAGATGTCCAGGTCTGGTCACTGAGGTAGATGGCCAGTTCTGGTCACTGTGGTAGATAGACGGATCTGGTTGCTGAGATAGATGGCCAGTTCTGGTCACTGAGATAGATGTCCAGTTCTGGTCACTGAGATAGATGGCCACTTCTGGTCAGTGTGACAGATGTCCAGTTCTGGTCACTGAGATAGATGTCAAGTTCTGGTCTCATGAGGTAGATGGCCGGTTTTGGTCACTGAGATAGAAGTCTAGTTCTAGTCACTGATATATTTGTGCAGTTCTGATCAATGAGATAGATGTTCAGTTCTGGTCACGGAGGTAGATGGATAGTTCTGGTCACTGAGATAGATGTCCAGTTCTGGTCACTGAGATAGAATGCCGGTTCTGGTCACTGTGATAGAGGTCCAGTTCTAGTCACTGAGGTAGACGTCCAGTTCTGGACACTGGGATAGACGACCGGTTCTCATCACTGAGGTAGATGTTCGGATCTGGTCACTGAGCTAGGTGGCCGGTTCTGGTCACTGAGATAGATGTCCCATTCTGGTCACTAAGATAGATGTCCAGTTCTGGTCACTGAGATAGATGTCAAGTTGTGGTCACTGTGGTTGATGTCGGTTTCTGTTCACTGAGATAGATGGACAGTTCAGATCACTGAGGTAGATTTCCAGTTCTGGTCACTCAGATAGATGTCTAGTATTGCTCACAGAGATAGATGTACAGTTCTGGTCACTGAGATAGATGGCAAGTTCAGGACACTGAGATAGAAGTCCAGTTCTGGTCACTGAGATAAATGTCCAGTTCTGGTCTCTGAGACGGATGTCCAGTTCTGGATACTGAGATAGATGTCCAGTTCTGGTCACTGAGTTAGATACCCAGTACTGGTCACTGAGGTAGATTTCCAATTCTGGTCACTGAGATAGATGGACAGCTCTCGTCACTGAGATAGATGTCCGGTTCTGGTTGGTGAGATAGCTATCCGGTTCTGGTCACTGAGATAGATGGCCAGTACTGGTCACTGAAATAGAAGTCCAGTTCAGGTCACTGAGATAGATGGTCGGTTTTGTCACTTAGGTAGATGTCCTGTTTTGGTCAATGAGGTAAATGGCCGGTTCTGGTCAATGTGTTTGATGACCAGTTCTGGTCACTGAGATAAATGTCCAGTTCTGGATACTGAGATAGATGCTAATTTTGGTCACTGAGATAGATGTCCAGTTCTGGTCACTGAGTTAAATGTCCAGTCTGAGTAATGAGATTGATGTCCATTTCTGGCCACTGAGATAGATGACCAGTTCTCATCATTGAGGTAGATGTCTCCTTCTGGTCACTGAGGTAGATGGCCCGTTCTGGTCACTGAGACAAATATCTAGTTCCGGTGACTGAGATAGAAGGCCGGTTCTGGTCACTGAGATAGATGTCCAGTTCTGGTCACTGAGATAGATGTCGAGTTCTGGTCACTGAGGTAGATGTTCAGTTCAGGGCACTGAGGTAGATGTCCAGTTCTGGTCACTGTGAGTGATGGCCAGTTCTGGTCTCTGAGATAGATGACCAGTTCTGGTCACTGAGGTAAATGTACTGTTCTGGTCATGGAGATAGATGGCCAGTTCTGGTCACTGAGAAAGATGGCAAGTTCCGGTCACTGAGATAGATGTCCAGTTCTGGACACTGAGAAAATGTCCAGTTCTGATGACTGAGATAGATGTCCAGTTCTGGTCACTGAGTTAGTTTGCCAGTTCTGCTCACTGAGATAGATGTCCAATTCTGGTCACTGAGGTAGACGAACAGCTCAGGTAATGAGACAAATGTCCGGTTCTGGTCACTGAGATAGATGGCCAGTTCTGGTCACTGAGATAGATGTCCAGTTCAGGCCACTGAGATAGATGGTCGGTTTTGTCACTTAGGTAGATGTCCTGTTTTGGTCAATGAGGTAAATGGCCGATTCTGGTCAATGTGTTTGATATCCAGTTCTGGTCACTGAGATAATTGTCCAGTTCTGGATAATGAGATAGATGGCTAGTTTTGGTCACTGAGAGAGATGTCCAGTTCGGATCACTGAGTTAAATGTCCAGATCTGAGTAATGAGATAGATGTCCATTTCTGGCCACTGAGATAGATGACCGGTTCTCGTCATTGAGGTAGATGTCCACTTCTGGTCACTGAGGTAGATGGCCGGTTCTGGTCACTGAGATAAATATCTAGTTCTGGTGACTGAGATAGAAGGCCGGTTCTGGTCACTGAGTTAGATGTCCAGTTCTGGTCACTGAGATAGCTGTCGAGTTCTGGTCACTGAGGTAGATGTCCAGTTCAGGTCACTGAGGTAGATTCCAGTTGTGGTCACTGAGAGAGATGGCCAGTTCTGCTCACTGAGATAGATGTACAGTTCTGGTCACTGAGATAGATTGCCAGTTCTGGTCACTGAGATAGCTGTCCATTTCTGGTCACTGAGGTAGATGGCCAGCTCAGGTAATGAGACAGATGTCTGGTTCTGGTCACTGAGAAAGATGGCCAGTGCTGGTCACTGAGATAGATGGCAAGTGCTTGTCACTGAGATAGAAATCCAGTTCTGGTCACTGGGATAGATATCCAGTACTAGTCACTGAGATGGATGGCTGGTTGTGGTCACTGAGATAGTTGTCCAGTTAAGGGTCACTGAGATAGATGTCCTGTTCTGGTCACTGAGATAGATTGCCAGTTCTGGTCATTGAGATAGCTGTCCATTTCTGGTCACTGAGGTAGATGGCCAGCTCAGGTAATGAGACAGATGTCTGTTTCTGGTCACTGAGAAAGATGGCCAGTGCTGGTCACTGAGATAGATGGCAAGTGCTTGTCACTGAGATAGAAATCCAGTTCTGGTCACTGAGTTAGATGGCCTGTTCTAGTCACTGGGATAGATATCCAGTACTAGTCACTGAGATGGATGGCTGGTTGTGGTCACTGAGATAGTTGTCCAGTTGTGGTCACTGAGATAGATGTCCTGTTCTGGTCACTGAGATAGATGGCCAGTTCTGTTCACTGCGGTAGATGGACTGATCTGGTCACTGAGATAGATATCCTGTTCTGGTCACTGAGATAGATGTCCAGTTCTTGTCACTGAGATAGAGGACCAGTTCTCATCACTGAGGTAGGTGTCATGTTCTGGTCACTGAGGTAGATGGCCGGATCTGGTCACTGAGATGGATGTCCAGTTCTGGTCACTGAGATAGATGTCCAGTTCTGCTCACTGTGGTAGATGGCCAGATCTGGTCACTGAGCTAGATGGCCTGTTCTGGTCACTGAGATAGATGTCCAGTTCTAGTCACTGAGATAGATGTCTGGTTCTGATCACTGAGATAGATGTCCGGTTCTGGTCACTGAGATAGATATCCAGTTCTGGTCACTGAGGTAGATGTCCAGTTCTGGTCACTGAGATAGATGGATGATTCTGATCACTGAGATGGATGTCCGGTTCTGGTCACTGTGATAGATGTCCGGTTTTGATCACCGAGATAGATGTCCAGTTCTGGTCACTGATATAGATGGCCGGTTCTGGTCATTGAGATAGATATCCAGTTCAGGTCACTGAGATTGATGGCTGGTTTGGTCACTGAGGTAGATGTCCTGCTCTGGTCAATGAGGTAAATGGCCGGTTCTGGTCACTGCGATAGATGTCCATTTGTGGTCACTGTGATAGATGTCCAGTTCTGGATAATGAGATAGATGGCCAGTTTTGGTCACTGAGATAGATGTCCTGTTCTGGTCACTGAGGTAAATGTCCAGTTCTGGTTAAACAGATAGATGTCCATTTCTGGCCACTGAATAGACAACCGGTTCTCGTCACTGAGATAGATGTCCAGTTCTTGTCACTGGGATAGAAGGCCGGTTCTCATCACTGAGGTAGATTTTCGGTTCTGGTCACTGAGGTAGATGGCCGGTTCTGGTCACTGAGATAGATGTCCCTTTCTGGTCACTAAGATAGATGTGCTGTTATTTTCACTGAGGTAGATGGCCAGTTCTGGTCACTGACATAGAAGGCCCGTTCTGGTCACTGAGATAGATGTACAGTCCTGGTCACTGAGATAGATGGCCATGTCTGGTCACTGAGATAGATAGACGGTTCTGGTCTCTGAGATAGATGTCCAGTTCTGGTCACTGAGATAGATGTCCAGTTCCTTTCACTGAGATAGATGTCAAGTTGTGGCCACTGAAGTAGATGTCGGGTTCTGGTCACTGAGGTAGATGGACATTTCAGATCACTGAGGTAGATTTCCAGCTCTGGTCACTGAGGTAGATGGCCCGTTCTGCTCATTGAGATAGCTGTACAGTTCTGGTCACTGAGATAGATGTCCAGTTCTGGTCACTGAGATAGATGGCCAGTTCTGGTCACTGAGATAGTTGTCCAGTTCTGGTCACTGAGATAGATGTTCAGTTCTGGTCACTGAGATAGAAGTCTAGTTCTGGATACTGAGATAGATATCCGGTTCTGGTCACTGAGATAGATATCCAGTTCTGGTCACTGTGGTTGATGTCCAGTTCTGGTCACTGAGTTAGATGGACAGTTCTGTTCACTGAGATAGATGTCCGGTTCTGGTTACTGAGATAGATAACTGGTTCTGGTCACTGAGATAGATGTCCAGTTCTGGTCACTCAGATAGATGGCCTGTTCAGGTCACTGAGATAGATTTCCAGTTCAGGTCACTGAGATAGATGGTCGGTTTGGTCACATAAGTAGATCTCCTGTTGTGGTCAATGAGGTAAATGGCCGTTTCTGTTCACTGTGATTGATGTCCAGCTCTGGTCACTGAGATAGATGTCCAGTTCTGGATACTGAGATAGATGGCTAGTTTTGTTCACTGAGATAGATGTCCAGTTCTCCTTACTGAGGTAAATGTCCAGTTCTGGTTAATGAGATACATGTCCATTTCTGGCCACTGAGATAGACGACCGGTTCTCGTCATTGAGGTAGATGTCCGCTTCTGGTCACTAAGGTAGATGGCTGGTTCTGGTCACTGAGATAGATGTCCAGTTCTGGTCACTGAGATAGATGTCCAGATCTGGTCATTGAGATAGATGGCCAGTCCTGGTCTCTGAGGAAGATGGCCGGTTCTGGTCACTGAGATAGATATCTAGTTCTGGTCACTGAGATAGAAGGCCAGTTCTGGTCACTGAGATAGATGTCGAATTCAGGTCACTAAGGTAGATGTCCAGTTCAGGTCACTGAGGTAGATGTCCAGTTCTGGTCACTGAGAGAGATGGCCAGTTCTGGTCACTGAGATAGATGCCCAGTTCTGGTCACTGAGGTAAATGTACTGTTCTGGTCACGGAGATAGATGTCCAGTTCTGGTCACTGAGAAAGATGGCAAGCTCCTGTCACTGAGATAGATGTCCAGTTCTGGTCACTGAGATCGATGTCCATTTCTGGTCACTGAGGTAGATGTCCAGCTCAGGTAATGAGACGGATGTCCGGTTCTGGTCACTGAGATAGATGGCCAGTTCTGGTCACTGAGATAGATGGCAAGTGCTTGTCACTGAGATAGTTGTCCAGTTATGGTCACTGAGATAGATGTCCAGTTCTGGTCACTGAGGTACATGGTCAGTTCTGTTCACTGTGGAAGATGGACGGATCTGGTCACTGAGATAGATAGCCAGTTCTGGTCACTGAGATAGATGTCCAGTTCTGGTCACTGAGATAGATGGTCGCTTCTGGTCACTGAGATAGATATCCAGTTCTGGTCACTGAGGTAGATGTCCAGTTCTGGTCACTGAGATAGATCGATGGTTCTGGTCACTGAGATAGATGTCCCGTTCTGGTCCCTGAAATAGATCGCCGTTTCTGGTCATTGAGATAGATTTCCAGTTCTGGTCACTGAGGTAGATGGTCATTTCTGTTCACTGTGGTAGATGGACGGTTCTGGTCACTGAGATAGATTGCCAGTTCTGGTCACTGAGATAGATCGATGGTTCTGGTCACTGAGATAGATGTCCCGTTCTGGTCATTGAGATAGATGTCCAGTTCTGGTCACTGAGATAGATGTCCTGTTCTGAACACTGAGAAAGATGTCCGGTTCTGGTCACTGCGATAGATATCCAGTTCTGGTCACTGAGGTAGATGTCCAGTTCTGGTCACTGAGATAGATCGATGGTTCTGGTCATTGAGATAGATGTCCCGTTCTGGTCCCTGATATAGATGGCCGTTTCTGGTCATTGAGATAGATTTCCAGTTCTGGACACTGAGGTAGATGGTCATTTCTGTTCACTGTGGTAGATGGACGGTCTGGTCACTGAGATGGATGGCTGGTTGTGGTCACTGAGATAGATGTCCCGTTCTGGTCATTGAGATAGATGTCCAGTTCTGGTCACTGAGGTAGATGGCCAGCTCAGGTAATGAGACAGATGTCTGGTTCTGGTCACTGAGAAAGATGGCCAGTGCTGGTCACTGAGATAGATGGCAAGTGCTTGTCACTGAGATAGAAATCCAGTTCTGGTCACTGGGATAGATATCCAGTACTAGTCACTGAGATGGATGGCTGGTTGTGGTCACTGAGATAGTTGTCCAGTTAAGGGTCACTGAGATAGATGTCCTGTTCTGGTCACTGAGATAGATTGCCAGTTCTGGTCATTGAGATAGCTGTCCATTTCTGGTCACTGAGGTAGATGGCCAGCTCAGGTAATGAGACAGATGTCTGTTTCTGGTCACTGAGAAAGATGGCCAGTGCTGGTCACTGAGATAGATGGCAAGTGCTTGTCACTGAGATAGAAATCCAGTTCTGGTCACTGAGTTAGATGGCCTGTTCTAGTCACTGGGATAGATATCCAGTACTAGTCACTGAGATGGATGGCTGGTTGTGGTCACTGAGATAGTTGTCCAGTTGTGGTCACTGAGATAGATGTCCTGTTCTGGTCACTGAGATAGATGGCCAGTTCTGTTCACTGCGGTAGATGGACTGATCTGGTCACTGAGATAGATATCCTGTTCTGGTCACTGAGATAGATGTCCAGTTCTTGTCACTGAGATAGAGGACCAGTTCTCATCACTGAGGTAGGTGTCATGTTCTGGTCACTGAGGTAGATGGCCGGATCTGGTCACTGAGATGGATGTCCAGTTCTGGTCACTGAGATAGATGTCCAGTTCTGCTCACTGTGGTAGATGGCCAGATCTGGTCACTGAGCTAGATGGCCTGTTCTGGTCACTGAGATAGATGTCCAGTTCTAGTCACTGAGATAGATGTCTGGTTCTGATCACTGAGATAGATGTCCGGTTCTGGTCACTGAGATAGATATCCAGTTCTGGTCACTGAGGTAGATGTCCAGTTCTGGTCACTGAGATAGATGGATGATTCTGATCACTGAGATGGATGTCCGGTTCTGGTCACTGTGATAGATGTCCGGTTTTGATCACCGAGATAGATGTCCAGTTCTGGTCACTGATATAGATGGCCGGTTCTGGTCATTGAGATAGATATCCAGTTCAGGTCACTGAGATTGATGGCTGGTTTGGTCACTGAGGTAGATGTCCTGCTCTGGTCAATGAGGTAAATGGCCGGTTCTGGTCACTGCGATAGATGTCCATTTGTGGTCACTGTGATAGATGTCCAGTTCTGGATAATGAGATAGATGGCCAGTTTTGGTCACTGAGATAGATGTCCTGTTCTGGTCACTGAGGTAAATGTCCAGTTCTGGTTAAACAGATAGATGTCCATTTCTGGCCACTGAATAGACAACCGGTTCTCGTCACTGAGATAGATGTCCAGTTCTTGTCACTGGGATAGAAGGCCGGTTCTCATCACTGAGGTAGATTTTCGGTTCTGGTCACTGAGGTAGATGGCCGGTTCTGGTCACTGAGATAGATGTCCCTTTCTGGTCACTAAGATAGATGTGCTGTTATTTTCACTGAGGTAGATGGCCAGTTCTGGTCACTGACATAGAAGGCCCGTTCTGGTCACTGAGATAGATGTACAGTCCTGGTCACTGAGATAGATGGCCATGTCTGGTCACTGAGATAGATAGACGGTTCTGGTCTCTGAGATAGATGTCCAGTTCTGGTCACTGAGATAGATGTCCAGTTCCTTTCACTGAGATAGATGTCAAGTTGTGGCCACTGAAGTAGATGTCGGGTTCTGGTCACTGAGGTAGATGGACATTTCAGATCACTGAGGTAGATTTCCAGCTCTGGTCACTGAGGTAGATGGCCCGTTCTGCTCATTGAGATAGCTGTACAGTTCTGGTCACTGAGATAGATGTCCAGTTCTGGTCACTGAGATAGATGGCCAGTTCTGGTCACTGAGATAGTTGTCCAGTTCTGGTCACTGAGATAGATGTTCAGTTCTGGTCACTGAGATAGAAGTCTAGTTCTGGATACTGAGATAGATATCCGGTTCTGGTCACTGAGATAGATATCCAGTTCTGGTCACTGTGGTTGATGTCCAGTTCTGGTCACTGAGTTAGATGGACAGTTCTGTTCACTGAGATAGATGTCCGGTTCTGGTTACTGAGATAGATAACTGGTTCTGGTCACTGAGATAGATGTCCAGTTCTGGTCACTCAGATAGATGGCCTGTTCAGGTCACTGAGATAGATTTCCAGTTCAGGTCACTGAGATAGATGGTCGGTTTGGTCACATAAGTAGATCTCCTGTTGTGGTCAATGAGGTAAATGGCCGTTTCTGTTCACTGTGATTGATGTCCAGCTCTGGTCACTGAGATAGATGTCCAGTTCTGGATACTGAGATAGATGGCTAGTTTTGTTCACTGAGATAGATGTCCAGTTCTCCTTACTGAGGTAAATGTCCAGTTCTGGTTAATGAGATACATGTCCATTTCTGGCCACTGAGATAGACGACCGGTTCTCGTCATTGAGGTAGATGTCCGCTTCTGGTCACTAAGGTAGATGGCTGGTTCTGGTCACTGAGATAGATGTCCAGTTCTGGTCACTGAGATAGATGTCCAGATCTGGTCATTGAGATAGATGGCCAGTCCTGGTCTCTGAGGAAGATGGCCGGTTCTGGTCACTGAGATAGATATCTAGTTCTGGTCACTGAGATAGAAGGCCAGTTCTGGTCACTGAGATAGATGTCGAATTCAGGTCACTAAGGTAGATGTCCAGTTCAGGTCACTGAGGTAGATGTCCAGTTCTGGTCACTGAGAGAGATGGCCAGTTCTGGTCACTGAGATAGATGCCCAGTTCTGGTCACTGAGGTAAATGTACTGTTCTGGTCACGGAGATAGATGTCCAGTTCTGGTCACTGAGAAAGATGGCAAGCTCCTGTCACTGAGATAGATGTCCAGTTCTGGTCACTGAGATCGATGTCCATTTCTGGTCACTGAGGTAGATGGCCAGCTCAGGTAATGAGACGGATGTCCGGTTCTGGTCACTGAGATAGATGGCCAGTTCTGGTCACTGAGATAGATGGCAAGTGCTTGTCACTGAGATAGTTGTCCAGTTATGGTCACTGAGATAGATGTCCAGTTCTGGTCACTGAGGTACATGGTCAGTTCTGTTCACTGTGGAAGATGGACGGATCTGGTCACTGAGATAGATAGCCAGTTCTGGTCACTGAGATAGATGTCCAGTTCTGGTCACTGAGATAGATGGTCGCTTCTGGTCACTGAGATAGATATCCAGTTCTGGTCACTGAGGTAGATGTCCAGTTCTGGTCACTGAGATAGATCGATGGTTCTGGTCACTGAGATAGATGTCCCGTTCTGGTCCCTGAAATAGATCGCCGTTTCTGGTCATTGAGATAGATTTCCAGTTCTGGTCACTGAGGTAGATGGTCATTTCTGTTCACTGTGGTAGATGGACGGATCTGGTCACTGAGATAGATAGTCAGTTCTGGTCACTGAGATAGATCGATGGTTCTGGTCACTGAGATAGATGTCCCGTTCTGGTCATTGAGATAGATGTCCAGTTCTGGTCACTGAGATAGATGTCCTGTTCTGAACACTGAGAAAGATGTCCGGTTCTGGTCACTGCGATAGATATCCAGTTCTGGTCACTGAGGTAGATGTCCAGTTCTGGTCACTGAGATAGATCGATGGTTCTGGTCATTGAGATAGATGTCCCGTTCTGGTCCCTGATATAGATGGCCGTTTCTGGTCATTGAGATAGATTTCCAGTTCTGGACACTGAGGTAGATGGTCATTTCTGTTCACTGTGGTAGATGGACGGTCTGGTCACTGAGATAGATAGCTAGTTCTGGTCACTGAGATAGATGTCCAGTTCTGGTCACTGAGATAGATGGTCGCTTCTTGTCACTGAGATAGATATCCAGTTCTGGTCACTCAGATAGACGACCAGTTCTCATCACTGAGGTAGATGGCCGTATCTGGTCACTGAGGTAGATGGCCAGTTCTGGTCACTGAGATAGATGTCCAGTTCTGGTCACTAAGATAGATGTCCAGCTCTCGTCACTGAGGTAGATGTCCAGTTCTGATCACTGAGATAGATGTCCATTTCTGGTCACTGATATAGATATCCAGTTCTGGTCACTGAGGTAGATGTCCAGTTCTGGCCAGTGAGATAGATCAATGGTTCTGGTCACTGAGATAGATGTTCCGTTCTGGTCACTGATATAGGTGGCCGATTCTGGTCATTGAGATAGATATCCAGCTCAGGTCACTGAAATTGATGGCTGGTTTGGTCACTGAGGTAGATGTCCTGCTCTGGTCAATGAGGTAAATGGCCAGTTCTGGTCACTGAGGTAGATGTCCAGTTCTGGTCACTGAGATAGATGTCTAGATCTCGTCACTGAGGTAGATGTCCAGTTCAGGTCACTGAGGTAGATGTCCAGTTCTGGTCACTGAGGTAGATGTCCAGTTCAGGTCACTGAGGTAGATGTTCAGTTCTGGTCACTGAGAGAGATGGCCAGTTCTGGTCACTGAGATAGATGTCCAGTTCTGGTCACTGAGGTAAATGTACTGTTCTGGTCACCGAGATAGATGGCCAGTTCTTGTCACTGAGGTAGATTGCCAGATCTGGTCACTGAGATAGATGTCCATTTCTGGTCACTGAGGTAGATGGCCAGCTCAGGTAATGAGACAGATGTCTGGTTCAGGTCACTGAGAAAGGTGGCCAATTCTGGTCACTGAGATAGATGGCAAGTGCTTGTCACTGAGATAGTTGTCCAGTTATGGTCACTGAGATAGATGTCCAGCTCTGGTCATTGAGGTAGATGGACAGTTCTGTTCACTGTGGTAGATGGACGGATCTGGTCACTGAGATTGATAGCCAGTTCTGGTCACTGAGATAGACAAGCAGTTCTCTCATCACTGAGGTAGATGTCCGGTTCTGGTCACTGAGGTTGATGGCCAGTTCTGGTCACTGAGATAGATGTCCGGTTCTGATCACTGAGTTAGATGTCCGGTTCTGGTCACTGAGATAGATATCCAGTTCTGGTCACTGAGGTAGATATCCAGTTCTGGTCACTGAGATAGATCGATGGTTCTGGTCACTGAGATAGATGTTCCGTTCTGGTCACTGAGATAGATGTCCAGTTCTGGTCACTGAGATAGATGTCCGGTTCTGGTCACTGAGATTGTTGTCCGGTTCTGGTCACTGAGATAGATATCCAGTTCTGGTCACTGAGGTAGATGTCCAGTTCCAGTCACTGAGATAGCTCGATGGCTCTGGTCACTGAGATAGATGTCCCGTTCTGGTCACTGATGTAGATGGCCGTTTCTGGTCATTGAGATAGATATCCAGTTCTGGTCACTGGTGTAGATGGTCATTTCTGTTCACTGTGGTGGATGGACGGATCTGGTCACTGAGATAGATAGCCAGTTCTGGTCACTGAGATAGATGTCCAGTCCTGGTTACTGAGAGAGATGTTCGCTTCTGGTCACTGAGAGAGATGTCCAATTCTGGCCGCTGAGATAGATATCCAGTTCTGGTCACTGAATAGATGACCGGTTCTCGTCACTGAGGTAGATTTCCGGTTCAGGTCACTGAGGTAGATGGCCGGATCTGGTCACTCAGGTAGCTGGCAAGTTCTGGTCACTGAGATAGATTTCTAGTTCTGGTCACTGAGATAGATGTCCGGTTCTGATCCCTGAGATAGATGTCCGTTTCTGGCCACTGAGATAGATATCCAGTTCTGGTCACTGAATAGATGACCGGTTCTCGTCACTGAGATAGATGTCCAGTTCTTGTCACTGGGATAGACGACCAGTTCTCATCACTGAGGTAGGTTTTTGGTTCTGGTCACTGACGTAGAAGGCCTGTTCTGGTCACTGAGATTGATGTACAGTCCTGGTCACTGAGACAGATGGCCATGTCTGGTCACTGAGATAGATGGACAGTTCATATCACTGAGGTAGATTTCCAGCTCTGGTCACTGAGATAGATATCCAGTTCTGCTCATTAAGATAGATGTACAGTTCTGGTCACTGAGATAGAAGGCCAGTTCTGGTCACTGAGATAGATGGCCAGTTCTGATCACTGAGATAGATGTCCGGTTCTGGTCACTGAGATAGATATCCAGTTCTGGTCACTGAGGTGGATGTCCAGTTCTGGTCACTGAGATAGATGGACAGTTCTGGTCACTGAGATAGATATCTGGTTCTGGTCACTGAGATAGATGTCCAGTTCTGGTCACTGAGATAGATGGCCTGTTCTGGTCACTGAGATAGATTTCCAGTTCAGGTCACTGAGATAGATGGTCGGTTTGGTCACATAGGTAAATCTCCTGTTGTGGTCAATGAGGTAAATGGCTGGTTCTGGTCACTGTGATTGATGTCCAGCTCTGTTCACTGAGGTAAATGTCCAGTTCTGGTTAATGAGGTTCATGTCCATTTCTGGCCACTGAGATAGACGACCGGTTCTCGTCATTGAGGTAGATGTCCGCTTCTGGTCACTGAGGTCGATGGCCAGTTCTGGTCACTGTGGTAGATGGACGGATCTGATCACTGAGATAGATGGCCAGTTCTGGTCACTGAGATAGACGTCCATTTCTGGTCACTGAGATAGATGGCCGCTTCTGATCACTGTGATTCATGAACAGTTCTGGTCACTGAGATAGATGTCCAGTTCTGGTCACTGATACAGATGTGTACTTCTGGTCACTGAGATAGATGTACAGTTCTGGTCACTGAGATAGACGGCCTGTTCTGGTCACTGATATAGATGGCCAGTTCTGCTCACTGAGATTGATGTCCGGCTCTGGTCACTGAGATAGATGGCCAGTTCTGGTCATTGAGGTAGATGACCGATTCTGGTCACTGAGTTGGTTGTCTAGTTCTGGTCACTGAGATAGATGGCTGGTTCTGGTCACTGAGATAGATGTCCAGTTCTGGTCACTGGGATAGATGTCCCGTTCTGGTCACTGAGATAGATTTCAAATTCTGGTCACTGATGTAGAAGTCTGGTTCTGGTCACTGAGGTAGATGTCCAGTTCTGGTCACTGAGATAGATGTCCAGTTCTGGACACTGAGATAGATTGCTGGTTCTGGTAACTGAGATTGATGGCTAGTTCTTTTCACTGAGATAGATGGATGGTTCTGGTCACTGATATAGATGTCCAGTTCAGGTCACTGAGATAGATGGCTAGTTTTGGTCACTGAGGTAGATGTCCCGTTCCAATCACTGAGATAGATGTCCAGTTCTGGTCACTTGGATAGATGCCCAGTTATGTTCACTGAGGTAGATGGCCAGTTCTAGTCACGAGATTGATGGCCAGTTCTGGTCACTGAGATTGATGTCCATTTCTGGTCACTGAGATAGATGTCCGGTTCTGGTCACTGAGACAGATATCCAGTTCTGGTCACTGAGTTAGATGTCCATTTCTGGTCACTGAGATAGATGTCCAGTTCTGGTCACTGAGATAGATGGCCAGTTCAGGTCATTGAGATACATTTCCAGTTCAGGTCACTGAGATAGATGGCCGGTTTCGTCAATGAGGTGGATGTCATTTTCTGGTCAATGAGGTAAATGCCTGGTTCTGGACACTGTGATAGATATCCAGTTCTGATCACTGAGATAGATGTCCGGTTCAGGATAATGAGATAGATGGCCATTTCTGGTCACTGACATAGATGTCCGGTTCTGGTCACTGAGATCGATGTCCAGACCTGGTCAATGAGATAGATGTCCAGTTCTGGTCACTGAGATAGACAACCGGTACTTTTCACTGAGGTAGATGTCCGTTTCTGGTCACTGAGGTCGATGGCCGGTTCTGGTCACTGATATGGATGTCCAGTTCTGGTCACTGAGATAGATGTCATGTTCTGGTCACTGAGATAGATGTCAAGTTCTGGTCACTGAGTTAGATGTACAGTTCTGTTCACTGAGATAGATGTCCATTTCTGGTCACTGTGGTAGATGTCCAGCTCTGGTCACTGTGATATATGTCCAGTTCTGTTCACTGTGATAGACGGCAAGTGCTTGTCACTGAGATAGAAATCCAGTTCTGGTCACTGAGTTAGATGGCCAGTTCTAGTCACTGAGATAGATGTCCAGATCTGGTCACTGAGATTGATGGGTGGTTGTGGTCACTGAGACAGTTGTCCAGATATGGTCACTGAGATAGATGTCCAGTTCTGGCCACTGAGGTAGATGGCCTGTTCTGGGCACTGTGTTGGATGGACGGATCTCGTCACTGAGATAGATGACCAGTTCTGGTCACTGAGATAGATGTCCAGTTCTGATCACTGAGATAGATGGCAAGTTCTGGTCACCGAGGTAAATGACCAGTTCTGGTCAATGAGGTAGATGTCCAGTTCTGGTCACTGAGATAGACGACCGCTTCCCATCACTGATGAAGATGTCCGTTTCTGGTCACTGAGGTCGATAGCCGGTTCTGGTCACTGAGATAGATATCCAGTTCTGGTCACTGAGTTAGATGTACAGATCTGGTCACTGAGATAGATGGCCAGTTCAGGTGACTGAGATAGATGTCCCGTTCTGGATACTGAGAGAGATGTCCGGTTCTGGTCACTGAGACAGATATCCAGTTCTGGTCACTGAGATAGATATCCAGTTCTGGTAACTGAGATAGATGTCCAGTTCTGGTCGCTGAGATACATGGCCGGTTCAGGTCATTGAGATAAATTTCCAGTTCAGGTCACTGAGATAGATGGCCGGTTTCGTCACTGAGGTAGATGTCATTTTCTGGTCAATGAGGTAAATGCCCGGTTCTGGTCACTGTGATAGATGTCCCATTCTGATCACTGAGATGGATGTCCGGTTCTGGATAATGAGATAGATGGACAGTTCTGGTCACGGAGAAAGATGGCAAGTTCCTGTCACTGAGATAGATGTCCAGTTCTGGTCACTGAGATAGATGTCAAGTTCTGGTCACTGAGTTAGATGTACAGTTCTGTTCACTGAGATAGATGTCCATTTCTGGTCACTGTGGTAGATGTCCAGCTCTGGTCACTGTGATATATGTCCAGTTCTGTTCACTGTGATAGACGGCAAGTGCTTGTCACTGAGATAGAAATCCAGTTCTGGTCACTGAGTTAGATGGCCAGTTCTAGTCACTGAGATAGATGTCCAGATCTGGTCACTGAGATTGATGGGTGGTTGTGGTCACTGAGACAGTTGTCCAGATATGGTCACTGAGATAGATGTCCAGTTCTGGCCACTGAGGTAGATGGCCTGTTCTGGGCACTGTGTTGGATGGACGGATCTCGTCACTGAGATAGATGACCAGTTCTGGTCACTGAGATAGATGTCCAGTTCTGATCACTGAGATAGATGGCAAGTTCTGGTCACCGAGGTAAATGACCAGTTCTGGTCAATGAGGTAGATGTCCAGTTCTGGTCACTGAGATAGACGACCGCTTCCCATCACTGATGAAGATGTCCGTTTCTGGTCACTGAGGTCGATAGCCGGTTCTGGTCACTGAGATAGATATCCAGTTCTGGTCACTGAGTTAGATGTACAGATCTGGTCACTGAGATAGATGGCCAGTTCAGGTGACTGAGATAGATGTCCCGTTCTGGATACTGAGAGAGATGTCCGGTTCTGGTCACTGAGACAGATATCCAGTTCTGGTCACTGAGATAGATATCCAGTTCTGGTCACTGAGATAGATGTCCAGTTCTGGTCGCTGAGATAGATGGCCGGTTCAGGTCATTGAGATAAATTTCCAGTTCAGGTCACTGAGATAGATGGCCGGTTTCGTCACTGAGGTAGATGTCATTTTCTGGTCAATGAGGTAAATGCCCGGTTCTGGTCACTGTGATAGATGTCCCATTCTGATCACTGAGATGGATGTCCGGTTCTGGATAATGAGATAGATGGACAGTTCTGGTCACGGAGAAAGATGGCAAGTTCCTGTCACTGAGATAGATGTCCAGTTCTGGTCACTGAGATCGATGTCCATTTCTGGTCACTGAGGTAGATGGCCAGCTCAGGTAGTGAGACAGATGTCCGGTTCTGGTCACTGAGAAAGATGGCCAGTTCTGGTCACTGAGATAGATGGCAAGTGCTTGTCACTGTATTAGTTGTCCAGTTATGGTCACTGAGATAGATGTCCAGTTCTGGTCACTGAGGTACATGGTCAGTTCTGTTCACTGTGGTAGATGGACGGATCTGGTCACTGAGATAGATAGCCAGTTCTGGTCACTGAGATAGATGTCCAGTTCTGGTCACTGAGATAGATGGTCGCTTCTGGTCACTGACATAGATGTCCAGTTCTGGTCACTGAGATAGATGTCCTGTTCTGAACACTGAGATAGATGTCCGGTTCTGGATAATGAGATAGATGGCCAGTTCTGGTCACTGAGGAAGATGGCAAGTTCCTGTCACTGAGATAGATGTCCAGTTCTGGTCACTGAGATCGATGTCCATTTCTGGTCACTGAGGTAGATGGCCAGCTCAGGTAGTGAGACAGATGACCGGTTCTGGTCACTGAGAAAGATGGCCAGTTCTGGTCACTGAGATAGATGGCAAGTGCTTGTCACTGAGATAGTTGTCCAGTTATGGTCACTGAGATAGATGTCCAGTTCTGGTCACTGAGGTACATGGTCAGTTCTGTTCACTGTGGTAGATGGACGGATCTGGTCACTGAGATAGATAGCCAGTTCTGGTCACTGAGTTAGATGTCCAGTTCTGGTCACTGAGATAGATGGTCGCTTCTGGTCACTGAGATAGATGTCCAGTTCTGGTCACTGAGATAGATGTCCTGTTCTGAACACTGAGATAGATGTCCGGTTCTGGTCTCTGCGAAAGATATCCAGTTCTGGTCACTGAGGTAGATGTCCAGTTCTGGTCACTGAGATTGATCGATGGTTCTGGTCACTGAGATAGATGTCCCGTTCTGGTCCCTGATATAGATGGCCATTTCTGGTCATTGAGATAGATTTCCAGTTCTGGTCACTGAGGTAGATGGTCATTTCTGTTCACTGTGGTAGATGGACGGATCTGGTCACTGAGATAGATAGTCAGTTCTGGTCACTGAGATAGATCGATGGTTCTTGTCACTGAGATAGATGTTCCGTTCTGGTCACTGAGATAGATGTCCAGTTCTGGTCACTGAGATAGATGTCCTGTTCTGAACACTGAGATAGATGTCCGGTTCTGGTCACTGCGATAGATATCCAGTTCTGGTCACTGATGTAGATGTCCAGTTCTGGTCACTGAGATAGATCGATGGTTCTGGTCACTGAGATAGATGTTCCGTTCTGGTCCCTGATATAGATGGCCGTTTCTGGTCATTGAGATAGATTTCCAGTTCTGGTCACTGAGGTAGATGGTCATTTCTGTTCACTGTGGTAGATGGACGGATCTGGTCACTGAGATAGATAGCCAGTTCTGGTCACTGAGTTAGATGTCCAGTTCTGGTCACTGAGATAGATGGTCGCTTCTGGTCACTGAGATAGATGTCCAGTTCTGGTCACTGAGATAGATGTCCTGTTCTGAACACTGAGATAGATGTCCGGTTCTGGTCTCTGCGAAAGATATCCAGTTCTGGTCACTGAGGTAGATGTCCAGTTCTGGTCACTGAGATTGATCGATGGTTCTGGTCACTGAGATAGATGTCCCGTTCTGGTCCCTGATATAGATGGCCATTTCTGGTCATTGAGATAGATTTCCAGTTCTCGTCACTGAGGTAGATGGTCATTTCTGTTCACTGTGGTAGATGGACGGATCTGGTCACTGAGATAGATAGTCAGTTCTGGTCACTGAGATAGATCGATGGTTCTTGTCACTGAGATAGATGTTCCGTTCTGGTCACTGAGATAGATGTCCAGTTCTGGTCACTGAGATAGATGTCCTGTTCTGAACACTGAGATAGATGTCCGGTTCTGGTCACTGCGATAGATATCCAGTTCTGGTCACTGATGTAGATGTCCAGTTCTGGTCACTGAGATAGATCGATGGTTCTGGTCTCTGAGATAGATGTTCCGTTCTGGTCCCTGATATAGATGGCCGTTTCTGGTCATTGAGATAGATTTCCAGTTCTGGTCACTGAGGTAGATGGTCATTTCTGTTCACTGTGGTAGATGGACGGATCTGGTCACTGAGATAGATAGCCAGTTCTGGTCACTGAGATAGATGTCCAGTTCTGGTCACTGAGATAGATGGTCGTTTCTAGTCACTGAGATAGATGTCCAGTTCTGGTCACTCAGATAGACGACCAGTTCTCATCACTGGGGTAGATGGCCATATCTGGCCACTGAGGTAGATGGCCAGTTCTGGTCACTGAGATAGATGTCCAGTTCTGGTCAGTAAGATAGATGTCCAGCTCTGGTCACTGAGATAGATGTCCGGTTCTGATCACTGAGATAGATGTCCATTTCTCATCACTGAGATAGATATCCAGTTCTGGTCACTGAGGTACATGTCCAGTTCTGGCCACTGAGATAGATCAATGGATCTGGTCACTGAGATAGTCATCCCGTTCTGGCCACTGATATAGGTGGCCGATTCTGGTCATTGAGATAGATATCCAGCTCAGTTCACTGAGATTGATGACTGGTTTGGTCACTGAGTTAGATATCCTGCTCTGGTCAATGAGGTAAATGGCCAGTTCTGGTCACTGAGGTAGATGACCAGTTCTGGTCACTGAGATAGATATCTAGATCTGGTCGCTGAGGTAGATTTCCAGTTCAGGTCACGGAGGTCGATGTCCAGTTCTGGTCACTGAGGTAGATGTCCAGTTCAGGTCACTGAGGTAGATGTCCAGTTCATGTCACTGAGGTAAATGTACTGTTCTGGTCACCGAGATAGATGACCAGTTCTGGTCACTGAGAAAGATGGCAGGTTCCTGTCACTGAGATAGAAGTCCAGTTCTGGTCACTGAGAAAGATGTCCAGTTCTGGTCACTGAGATAGATTGCCAGATCTGGTCACTGAGATAGATGTCCATTTCTGGTCACTGAGGTAGATGGCCAGCTCAGGTAATGAGACAGATGTCCCGTTCATGTCACTGAGAAAGGTGGGCAGTTCTGGTCACTGAGATAGATGGGAAGTGCTTGTCACTGAGATAGTTGTCCAGTTATGGTCACTGAGATAGATGTCCAGTTCTGGTCACTGAGGTAGATGGACAGTTCTGTTCACTGTGGTAGATGGACGGATCTGGTCACTGAGATAGATAGCCAGTTCTGGTCACTGAGATAGACAAACAGTTCTCTCATCACTCAGGTAGATTTCCAGTTCTGGTCACTGAGGTAGATGGCCAGTTCTGGTCACTGAGATAGATGTCCGGTTCTGATCACTGAGATAGATGTCCGGTTCTGGTCACTGAGATAGATATCCAGTTCTGGTCACTGAGGTAGATATCCAGTTCTGGTCACTAAGATAGATCGATGGTTCTGGTCACTGAGATAAATGTTCCGTTCTGGTCACTGAGATAGATGTCCAGTTCTGGTCACTGAGATAGATGTCCGGTTCTGGTAACTGAGATAGTTGTCCGGTTCTGGTCACTGAGATAGATATTCAGTTCTGGTCACAGAGGTAGATGTCCAGTTCCAGTCACTGAGATAGATCGATGGTTCTGGTCACTGAGATAGATGTCCCGTTCTGGTCACTGATATAGATGGCCGTTTCTGGTCATTGAGATAGATATCCTGTTCTGGCCACTGAGGTAGATGGTCATTTCTGTTCATTGTGGTAGATGGACGGATCTGGTCACTGAGATAGATAGCCAGTTCTGGTCACTGAGATAGATGTCCAGTCCTGGTCACTGAGAGAGATGTTCGCTTCTGGTCACTGAGATAGACGTCCAATTCTGGTCACTGAGATAGACGACCAGTTCTCATCACTGAGGTAGATTTCCAGTTCAGGTCACTGAGGTAGATGGCCGGATCTGGTCACTCAGTTAGATAGCCAGTTCTGGTCACTGAGATAGATTTCCAGTTCTGGTCACTGAGATAGATAGCCAGTTCTGGTCACTGAGATAGATTTCCAGTTCTGGTCACTGAGATAGATGTCCGGTTCTGATCACTGAGATAGATGTCCGCATCTGGTCACCGAGATAGATATCCAGTTCTGGTCACTGATATAGATGGCCGATTCTGGTCATTGAGATAAATATCCAGCTCATGTCACTGAGATTGATGGCTGGTTTGGTCACTGAGTTAGATCTCCTGCTCTGCTCAATGAGCTAAATGGATGGTTCTGGTCACTGTGATAGATGTCCAGTTGTGGACACTGTGATCGATGTCCAGTTCTGGACACTGAGGTAACTGTCAAGTTCTGGTTAAACAGATAGATGTCCATTTCTGGTCACTGAATAGATGACCGGTTCTCATCACTGAGATAGATGTCCATTTCTTGTCACTGGGATAGCCGACCAGTTCTCATCACTGAGGTAGGTTTTTGGTTCTGGTCACTGAGGTAGATGGCCGGTTCTGGTCACTGATATAGATGTCCCTTTCTGGTCACTAAGATAGATGTCCATTTCTTTTCACTGAGGGAGATGGCCAGTCTGGTCACTGACGTAGAAGGCCCGTTCTGGTCACTGAGATAGATGTACAGTCCTGGTCACTGAGATAGATGGCCATGTCTGGTCACTGAGATAGATGGTCAGTTCATATCACTGAGGTAGATTTCCAGTTCTGGTCACTGAGATAGATATCCAGTTCTGCTCATTAAGATAGATGTACAGTTCTGGTCACTGAGATAGATGGCCAGTTCTGGTCACTGAGATAGATGGCCAGTTCTGGTCACTGAGATAAATGTCCAGTTCTGGTCTCTGAGAGAGATGTTCAGTTCTGGTCACTGAGGTAGATGTCTAGTTCTGGATACTGAGATAGATGTCCAGTTCTGGTCACTGAGATAGATATCCAGTTCTGTTCACTGAGGTGGATGTCCAGTTTTGGTCACTGAGATAGATGGACAGTTCTGGTCACTGAGATAGATATCCGGTTCTGGTCACTGAGATAGATGTCCAGTTCTGGTCACTGAGATAGATGGCCTGTTCTGGTCACTGAGATAGATTTCCAGTTCAGGTCACTGAGATAGATGGTCGGTTTGGTCACATAGGTAGATCTCCTGTTGTGGTCAATGAGGTAAATGGCCAGTTCTGGTCACTGTGATTGATGTCCAGCTCTGGTCACTGAGGTAAATGTCCAGTTCTGGTTAATGAGATTCATGTCCATTTCTGGCCACTGAGATAGACGACCAGTTCTCGTCATTGAGGTAGATGTCCGCTTCTGGTCACTGAGGTCGATGGCCAGTTCTGGTCACTGTGGTAGATGGACGGATCTGGTCACTGAGATAGACGTCCATTTCTGGTCACTGAGATAGATGGCCGCTTCTGATCACTGTGATTCATGAACAGTTCTGGTCACTGAGATAGATGTCCAGTTCTGGTCACTGATACAGATGTCCAGTTCTGGTCACTGAGATAGATGTACAGTTCTGGTCACTGAGATAGACGGCCTGTTCTGGTCACTGATATAGATGGCCAGTTCTGCTCACTGAGATTGATGTCCGGCTCTGGTCACTGAGATAGATGGCCAGTTCTGGTCATTGAGGTAGATGACCGATTCTGGTCACTGAGTTGGTTGTCTAGTTCTGGTCACTGAGATAGATGGCTGGTTCTGGTCACTGAGATAGATGTCCAGTTCTGGTCACTGAGATAGATGTACCGTTCTGGTCACTGAGATAGATTTCAAATTCTGCTCACTGATGTAGAAGTCTTGTACTGGTCACTGAATTAGATGTCCAGTTCTGGACACTGAGATAGATTGCTGGTTCTGGTTACTGAGATTGATGGCTAGATCTTTTCACTGAGATAGATGGATGGATCTGGTCACTGATATAGATGTCCAGTTCAGGTCACTGAGATAGATGGCTAGATTTGGTCACTGAGGTAGATGTCCAGTTCCAATCACTGAGATAGATGTCCAGTTCTGGTCACTTGGATAGATGCCCAGTTCTGCTCACTGAGGTAGATGGCCAGTTCTAGTCACTGAGATTGATGGCCAGTTCTGGTCACTGAGATAGATGTCCATTTCTGGTCACTGAGATAGATGTCCGGTTCTGGTCACTGAGACAGCTATCCAGTTCTGGTCACTGAGTTAGATGTCCATTTCTGGTCACTGAGATAGTTGTCCAGTTTTGGTCACTGAGATAGATGGCCAGTTCAGGTCATTGGGATACATTTCCAGTTCAGGGCACTGAGATAGATGGCCGGTTTCGTCAATGAGGTAGATGTCATTTTCTGGTCAATGAGGTAAATGCCCGGTTCTGGTCACTGTGATAGATGTCCAGTTCTGATCACTGAGCTAGATGTCCGGTTCTGGATAATGAGATAGATGGCCAGTTCTGGTCACTGACATAGATGTCCGGTTCTGGTCACTGAGATCGATGTCCAATCCTGGTCAATGAGATAGATGTCCAGTTCTGGGCACTGAAATAGACAACCGGTACGCTTCACTGAGGTAGATGCCCGTTTCTGGTCACTGAGGTCGATGGTCGGTTCTGGTCACTGAGATGGATGTCCAGTTCTGGTCACTGAGATAGATGTCATTTTCAGGTCACTGAGATAGATGTCCAGTTCTGGTCACTGAGTTAGATGTACAGCTCTGTTCACTGAGATAGATGTCCATTTCTGGTCACTGAGGTAGATGTCCAGCTCTGGTCACTGTGATATATGTCCAGTTCTGTTCACTGAGATAGACGGCAAGTGCTTGTCACTGAGATAGAAATCCAGTTCTGGTCACTGAGTTAGATATCAAGTTCTGGTCACTGCGGTAGATGTCCAGTTCTGGTCACTGATATAGATGTCCTGTTCTGGTCACTGAGATAGATGGCCAGTTCTGGTCACTTGGATAGGTGCCCAGTTCTGGTCACTGAGTTGGATGGCCAGTTCTGGTCACTGAGATAAATGTCCTGTTCTGGTCACTGAGATAAATGTCCAGTTCTGGTCATTGAGATAGATGGCCAGTTCTTGTCACTGTGGTAGATGGCCAGTTCTGGTCACTGAGATAGATGGCATGTGCTTGTCTCTGTGATATATGTCCAGGTCAGGTCACTGAGGTAGGTATCCATTTCTGGTCACTGAGAGAGATGGCCAGTTCTGGTAACTGAGATAGATGTCCAGTTCTGGACACTGAGGTAAATGTACTTTTCTGGTCACGGAGATAGATGGCCAGTTCTGGTCACTGAGAAAGATGGCAAGTTCCGGTCACTGAGGTAGTTGTCCAGTTCTGGTCACTGAGATAGATGTTCAGTTCTGGTCACTGAGATAGATGTTCAGTTCTGGTCACTGAGATAGATGTCCAGTTCTGGTCACTTGGATAGATGCACAGTTCTGTTCACTGAGATATATGTCCGGTGCTTGTCTCTGTGATATATGTCCAGTTCTGGTCACTGAGATAGTTGTCCAGTGCTTGTCACTGAGATAGAAATCTAGTTCTGGTCACTGAGGTAGATGACCAGTTATAGTCACTGACATAGATGTCCAGTTCTGCTCAAAGAGATAGATGTCCTGTTCTGGTCACTGAGTTAGATGGCCAGTTTTGGTCACTGAGATAGATGTCCAATTCTGGTCACTGAGATTGAGGTAAAGTTCTGGTAACTGAGATAGATGGCCAGTTCTAGTCACTGAGATAGATGTAAAGTTCTGGTCATTGAGATAGAGGTCCAGTTCTGGTCACTGAGGTAGATGGCCAGATCTGGTCACTGAGATAGATGTCCTGTTCTGGTCCCTGAGATAGATGTCCAGTTCTGGTCACTGAGATAGATGTCCAGGTCTGACCACAGAGATAGATGTCCATTTCTGGTAGTTGATATAGATGTCCAGTTCTGGTCACTGAGATAAATGTCCAGTTCTGGTCACTGACACAGATGTCCAGTTCGGGTCACTGAGATAGAGGTCCTGTTCTGGTCACTGAGGTAGATGGCCAGATCTGGTCACTGAGATAGATGTCCTGTTCTGGTCCCTGAGATAAATGTCCAATTCTGGTCACTGAGATAGATGTCCAGGTCTGACCACAGAGATAGATGTCCATTTCTGGTAGTTGATATAGATGTCCAGCTCTGGTCTCTGAGATAATTGTACAGTTCTGGTCACTGAGATAGATGGCCCGTTCTGTTCACTGAGATTTATGGCCAGTTCTGTAAGATTCACAAAATATCCACATTTCCCCAAAGGTTATTATTAATAAAAGATACCCTGCATGGATATTTTTTTTTTAAAGAGTACCCAAAGATGGTGTCCGCACCTCATGACCAAAAGCCTGCAACATTTTAAAAGCTTGGACTCTGTGACACAAGCAGCTTTTGGGGAAATTGAAACCTAAAATGCAGTTTCTGGGAATAAGGACTTTGTATTTTGGAAAGCAGACAGAACTTTGAATATGCATTAAGCCAAATCGTAGGCAGACCAAAACCAGTTAGGCCTATACTTGAGGCCATCAAGTTGTTTGCATCTATAATCAGAAACAGCTTAAGGAAGCCATCGAGGCTGGACAGGCCTATTAGGATGCATTAACAGCAGAGCAGCTCAGATATCAGGCCATTAGGTGCGATAAACGGCCTTCTAAAAACAGTTAGTTTAGATTGCTACAATTATTTAAACCAGCGCACCAAAATTGGAACATTGAACTAACCTGATTTGGCTTGCAGATAAGGGGCTATCGTAAGGAGTATAACTGCATTCCCCGTTTAGCAGTCTCTCTCTTGCTCTGCTCTCTTTCTCGCTTACTCTTGCCCTGGTCCCTGCTCTCGTGGCTCCAGCCTCTTGGGCTGCCGCTCATACACGTGCCCTGGCCTCGTGGTGGGTTCTCTCCCCATAGCAGATTTTCAGTAACCAGTTACACCATACCAACAGCAGGGGAGGGGAACGAGACCCAAGTCCATAGCCATCCAGGATGACCAGGCCGCAGAAAGGGGCGAGACGAAGTTGAGCAGGAAGCCCAGGACCCGTATAGTAGTCCGGCGAGATGAGACGAGTAGAGACGAAGAAGACGATAACAACTCAATAAGAACAGAGCAGGGCAGCGAAAAACATATCGATAAACACCAAGCGCCTAGTTATATGCTGGCACTTGGGAAGACGAACATCTTGTTGAACACTGCAAAAACACAGGTGGCCATGCCACGATGAATAGACTGGGGTTCTTAAGCTTGGGCAGGAAAATCTAGGCAGTTAAAACTGCCAACTACCCTGTAGGCACAACGTTGCTGCCAACGACCGCCTGAGGGAGAAGATGAGGAGAACCCGTCACGACGAGACGACGACGGCAGCGGAGGGGAGAAGGTGTGTCGCAGCAGCAGATCCAGCACCGCGCCCCTGAAGACCATGTGGCTACGGGGTACCTAGGAGGACCAATGACCAGACATCAAAATTTGCACTCGTTAACAGTTGGCTTTATTTTGGATTGGTGAGCATGAATTCTGGCCCCTCATAGCTCACTCTGGTTAGGTTAGGGAGTGGGATAAAGATAAGGGGATTGTGAAGATACTTTGTTTTCCCTCGATGTGCCGTGTGTTCCCCATTCCCTGTATAAGTATAGTTATTTGTATTTGCCTGTAATTTTATTCTGGCAACTTCTCGTAAGACTGTTATTTTCTATTTTAATAAAATCATGGTTTTCTTACATCGAAACCACATGTCTACTCGAGTCTTTTCTTTATCGCCGCCTGTACCTAAGTCGGGTGTCTAGAACACAGGGGAGTGGGAGCAATTGGAACTGCTCACAAACAGTCAGGGGCCTAACTGACTGGGCGCACGCACCACCCAACCACACCACCCACTACAGTTCAGGTCACTGAGGAAGATGTCCAGTTCTGGTCACTGAGATAGATGTACAGTTCTGGTCAATGAGATAGATGTCCAGTTCTGGTCAATGAGATAGATGTCCAGTTCTGGTCACTGAGATAAATGGCCAGTTCTGGTCACTGAGATAGATGGGCAGTTCTGGTCAATGAGATAGATGTACAGTTCTGGTCACTGAGATAGATGGGCAGTTCTGGTCAATGAGATAGATGTCCAGTTCTGGTCACTGAGATAAATGGCCAGTTCTGGTCACTGACATAGATGTCCAGTTCTGGTCACAGAGATAGATGGCCGATATTGGTCACTGAGTTAGGTGTCCAGTTCTGGTCACTGAGATAGATACCCAGTTCTGGTCACTGAGATAAATCTGCAGTTCTGGTCACTGAGATAGATGGCAGGTTCTGGTCAATGAGATAGATGGCCGGTTCTGGTCACTGAGCTAGATGGCCAGTTCTGGTCACTGAGATAGATGTGCAGTTCGGGTCACTGAGATAGATGGCCGGTTCTGTTCACTGAGATAGATGGCCAGTTCTGGTTACTGAGATAGATGTCCAGTTCAGGTCACTGAGATAGATGGCCGGATCTGGTCACTGAGGTTGATGTCCAGTTCTGGTCAATGAGGTAGATGGCCTGCTCTGGTCACTGTAATAGATGGCCAGTTCTGGTCACTGAGATAGATGTCCAGTTCTGGTCGCTGAGATTGATGTCCAGTTCTGGTCACTGAGGTAGATGGCCAGTTCTGGTCAATGAGATAGATGTCCAGTTCTGGTCACTGAGATAAATCGCCAGTTCTGGTCACTGAGATAGCTGTCCAGTTCTGGTCACTGAGATAGATGGCCAGTTCTGGTCACTGAGATAGATGTCCAGTTCTGGTCACTGAGATAGATGTCCAGTTCTGGTCACCGAGGTAGATGGCCAGTTCTGGTCAATGAGATAGATGTCCAGTTCTGATCACTGAGTTAAATGGCCAGTTCTGGTCACTGAGATAGATGTGCAGTTCAGGTCACTGAGATAGATGGCCGGTTCTGTTCTCTGAGATAGATGGCCGTTTCTGGTCATTGAGATAGATGGCCAGTTCTGGTTACTGAGATAGATGTCCAGTTCAGGTCACTGAGATAGATGGCCGGTTCTGGTCACTGAGGTTGATGTCCAGTTCTGGTCAATGAGGTAGATGGCTGGCTCTGGTCACTGTGATAGATGTCCAGTTCTGGTCACTGAGATAGCTGTCCAGTTCTGGTCATTGAGATAGATGTCATGTTATGGTCATTGAGGTAGATGTCCAGTTCTGGTCATTGAGATTGATGGCCAGTTCAGGTCACTGAGATAGATGGCTGATTCTCGTCACTGAGGTAGATGTCTGGTTCTGGTCACTGAGGTAAATGGCCAGTTCTCGTCACTGAGATGGATGTCCAGTTCTGGTCACTGAGCTAGTTGTCCAGTTCTGGTCACTGAGAGCAAGCACTGAGTGTGAATCAGCAGAGAGTGCTGTGAGTTTGGATATGTGTGAGAGTTCTTTAATTGTTATTTCTCTTCAAATCATTCTTGATAAGATTACTTAAGCAGTTTAAGTAACGGGGAAAAGTTAAATGTTTGGGATTCTGTTGGTTTAAGAAGAGTAAAACAAGGTTACAATGCAGTAGGAGTAAATTGGCTCAGCAGGCAGTGGAAACCAGTTTTCTAACCAATCAGCAGGGGTGACTCATTTGGCTGTAAACAAACAAACAGTAAAAAAAGACCAGTGCTAGTGTGAGCAAGCACTGAGTGCGAGTCAGCAGAGAGTGCTGTGAGTTTGGGTAAGTGTGAGTTAGGGTAAGTGGGCTGTTAGGTGCTCTTTTCAAACATTAACTCTGTAGGTTGTAGTTAATAAGGCCTTTCTGGTGCAGAGTGACTGTTGGTAAACCATTTAACTGGTGTAATTAGAGGGATTGCTTTAACTTAAATCCAATTAATTAAAGGGGATACTAGCATCTAAAATCGGGAGGATTTAAACTAATTTGGCAGAGGGATGGGAACCTAGGTAGTGGAAAAGAGGGAAGTCATATGAAGTCAGAAATAGATGGTAGAAAGGTGAGAAGCAATAAGCAAAGGAGAGAAACACAAAGGGCCAAACTAATTCATAATGAGAGTGTGAAAAAAGCAAGCCTGAAGGCTTTGTATCTTAATGCTAGAAGCATTAGGAACAAGGTGGATGAATTAGTTGTGGAAATAGAGGTAAACAAGTATGATTTGATTGGGATTACAGAAACGTGGCTGCAGGGTGGGCAAGGCTGGGAACTTAACATCCAGGGATATACAATATTTAGGAAGGATCGGCAAAAAGGTAGGGGAGGTGGGGTAGCATTGCTGGTAAAGGAGGGGATTAATGCAATGGAAAGGAAGGATATTAACTCGGATGAAACGGAATCTGTATGGGTAGAAATGAGAAATAGCAAGGGGAGGAAAACGTTAGTGGGTGTGATATATAGGCCTCCAAATAGTAATATGGAGGTGAGGGAAGGCATAAAAAGGGAAATTAGAGAAGCGTGCGATAAGAGCACAGCTGTCATCATGGGTGACTTTAATTTACATATTGATTGGACTACCCAAATTAGTAAAAATTCTGAGGAGGAGGAATTCCTGGAATGTTTTCGGGACGGTTATCTGGACCAATATGTCGAGGAGCCGACTCGAGATCAGGCCATTTTAGACTGGGTATTGTGCAATGAGAAGGGACTTATCAGCAATCTTCTTGTACGAGGCCCCTTGGGTCAGAGCGATCATAATATGATCGAGCTCTCAGTCGAGATGGAGAGTGAGGAAATTGAATCAGAGACTAAGGTCCAGAACTTAAATAAAGGGAATTATGAGGGTATGAGACGGGAATTGGGTAAGATTGATTGGGTGGTGTTTCTGGGGGGATTGACAGTGGATAGACAATGGCAAGCATTCAAAGATAGAATGGAAGAATTCCAGAACATGTTTATACCGGTTTGGCATAAAAATAAACCTAAAAAGGTGACTCAACCATGGATAACGAGGGAAATTAGGGACAGCATAAAATTAAAAAAAAGGGCATATCAATTGGCAAAAAAAAGCACCAGACCGGAAGATTGGGGGCAGTACAGGGTACAGCAAAAGAGGACAAAGGGATTAATCAGGAAGGGGAAAATAGAATACGAAAGTAAACTTGCAGCAAACATAAAGACAGACTGCAAAAGCTTTTATCGGTATATCAGGAGGAAAAGACTGGTAAAATCCCAAGTCGGTCCCTTGCAGTCCGATTCGGGAGAATATATAATGGAGAATAAGGAAATGGCAGACCAATTAAACTCATACTTTGGTTCTGTATTCACAAAGGAGGACACAAATAACCTCCCAGGAATATCGGCAAACATAGGGACTAATGAGAGGGAGGAGCTGACAGAAATTAGTATCTCTAGGGATATGGTGTTGGGTAAGTTGAGGGGACTGAAGGCCGACAAATCCCCGGGGCCTGATAAACTACATCCTAGGGTACTTAAGGAGGTGGCCCTGGAGATAGCAGATGCTCTAAGGATCATCTTCCGGAACTCCATTGACTCGGGAACAGTACCCGTGGATTGGAGGGTAGCTAATGTTACCCCAATATTTAAAAAGGGGGGTAGAGAGAAAGCAGGGAATTATAGACCAGTAAGCCTTACATCGGTTGTGAGCAAAATGCTAGAGTCCATTATTAAGGATAAAATAGCGGAGAACTTGACAAATGGGGAAAGGATCGGACAGAGTCAACATGGATTTACAAAGGGTAAATCGTGTTTGACTAATCTGCTGGAATTTTTTGAGGAAGTAACTGGTAAAATAGATGGGGGAGAGCCAGTGGATGTGGTGTACCTTGACTTCCAGAAAGCCTTCGATAAGGTTCCACACAAAAGATTATCATGCAAAATTAAGGCTCATGGAATTGGGGGCAAAGTATTAACGTGGATAGAGAACTGGCTGGCGGATAGAAAACAGAGAGTTGGAATAAACGGCTCGTTTTCGGAGTGGCAGGCAGTGACCAGCGGGGTGCCGCAAGGATCTGTCCTGGGACCCCAGCTGTTCACAATATATATAAATGATCTGGATCAGGGAATTGGATGCAATATTTCCAAATTCGCTGACGACACTAAACTAGGAGGAGGGGTGGGCTCTGATGAGGATGTCAGGAGGCTACAGTGCGATTTGGACAGGTTGGGGGAATGGGCGGATACGTGGCAGATGCACTATAATGTGGATAAATGCGAGGTTATCCACTTTGGGGGTAAAAACAGGAGGGTAGATTATTATCTAAATGGCAATAGATTGGGAGATGGGGAAGTGCAGAGGGACCTGGGTGTTCTTGTGCACCAGTCACTGAAGGAGAGCATGCAGGTGCAACAGGCGATTAAGAAGGCAAATGGTATGTTGGCCTTCATATCAAGGGGGTTCGAGTATAGGAATAGGGATACCTTACTACAGCTGTACAAGGTGCTGGTGAGACCGCATCTGGAGTATTGTGTACAGTTTTGGTCGCCCCATCTGCGGAAGGATGTTCTTGCCATGGAAAGAGTGCAACGGCGATTCACCAGGCTGATACCTGGAATGGCGGGAATGACCTACGAAGAGAGATTAAATAGTTTGGGCTTGTACTCACTGGAGTTTAGAAGATTGAGAGGGGATCTCATCGAAACATATAAAATTATGGCAGGCCTGGACAGGCTGAATTCAGAGAGAATGTTTCCAATGGCCGGGGAGCACAGAACCAGGGGCCACAGTCTAAAAATAGCGGGCAAATCATTTAAAACAGAGATGAGGAAGAATTTCTTCACTCAAAGAGTGGTGAGCCTGTGGAATTCCCTGCCACAGAAGGCTGTGAAGGCTAATTCAATAAATATTTTCAAGAGAGAATTGGATATATTTCTGAAGGCTAAGGGGATTAAGGGTTACGGAGAAAAGGCGGGGACGGGGTACTGAACTGGTAAGATCAGCTATGATCACAGACAAAGATCAGCCATGATCTCATTGAATGGCGGAGCAGGCTCGAAGGGCCGAATGGCCTACTCCTGTTCCTATCTCTATGTTTCTATGTTAAAATCGGGCAGAGGGTGTCCATAACTAACAATAAAATCTTAATTAATTACATAGAATGGAGCAGGTGATGTGTTACTGTTGCGAGATGTGGGAGCCAGTGGACCCCATTGAGGCTCACGGTGATTACGTCTGTGACAAGTGTCTGCTGCTACAAGAGCTCCAGCTCCATGTTGATGAGCTGGAGTCTGAGCTTCAGTCACTGTGACACAACAGGGAGGGGGAGAAGTACCTGGACTCTATGTTTCAGGAGGTGGTCACACTTATGAAGTTAATTAATTCAGATGTAGCCAATGGTCAGGGACGAGACGGTGTGACTACGAGTGAGGCAGGTACGGGGATCCAGGAGGTAGTGTTGGAGGAGCCGCAGCCCTTGCTCTTGTCCAACAGGTTTGAGGTTCTTACTCCCTGTGGGAACGGCAGCAGGGACTGCAGGGAGCATGAGCAACCTGGCCGCAGCACCGTGGAACGGGGGGCCATTCAAGAGGGGGGAGTAAATAGAAATGTTGTAGCGGTAGGAGATAGTATTATTAGGGGGATAGATAGAGTTCTCTGCAGCCGAGAGCGAGAGTCCCGAAGGCTGTGTTGCCTACCCGGTGCCAGGGTTAAGGACATCTCCTCTGGGCTGGAAAGAAACTTGCAGTGGGAGGGGGTGGATCCAGCTGTCGTGGTCCATGTTGGTACAAACGATGTAGATAGGGCTAGGAAGCTGGTTCTATTAAAGGAGTATGAGCAGCTAGGGTTCAAATTAAAAAACAGAACCTCAAGGGTAATAATCTCTGGATTATTACCTGAGCCACGAGCGAATTTGGCTAGGACAAATAAAATTAGAGAGTTAAATGCGTGGCTCAAAGACTGGTGTGGGAGAAATGGGTTTTGCTTCCTGGGACACTGGCACCAGTACTGGGGCAGGAGGGAGCTGTTCCATTGGGACGGGCTTCACTTGGCCAGTGCTGGGCCTAGAGTCCTGGCGGATCATATAAGTGGGCTGCAGAGAGGGCTTTAAACTAACTAGTGGGGGGGAGGTTCCTAGAGAGCAAATAATAAAAATGACAACAGAGAAGGTCATAGACTTAGGTAGCAGTGAGGAAATTAAAAACCAGAGCGTGTCAGGAAGGGGCAGAAGGTATGGAGTAAAA
This sequence comes from Somniosus microcephalus, assembly GCF_052327205.1. Lineage (NCBI taxonomy): Eukaryota > Metazoa > Chordata > Chondrichthyes > Squaliformes > Somniosidae > Somniosus > Somniosus microcephalus. The sequence continues at coordinate 97,180,661 of NC_140999.1, forward strand.
GGTAAAGTAATAAAAAGGGCAAAAGCAGGAACTAAGGCCTAGAAATTCAGTATAGCCACTTTTGGGGCGGTAAAGTCGGGCGGCCGCTAAAGTTTGCGCCCGGCACAAAGTGGAGGCCACTTCGCCGATATTCCGTAGCTTTGGCCAAGGAGTTTGCTCGAGCGCTAAAACTGGCGATGCACGGCTATCTTTAGGCGCTAAGCCGGCGGTGCAGAGTGATACCGCCGAGGCCGGGCGCAGCGCAGGTGCGGTCATTTCTTGATTGACAGCAGACACCCTGGCGCCGGCCAGCTCTTAAAGGGGGAAGGGTCGAGTTCGTCTGCTGCCACGCCCTGGATACTGCAGCCCTCCAGCTAGGCCTAAACACTGCTGCTGGAGAGAAATAGCGCCAGGAAGGATGCAGAGGGCCCGTGAGCGAGCGCAGCGCTTCTCTGCCCATGATTTAAAGGTGCTGGTTAGGGCTTTGGAGAGGAGACGCCATATCTTGTTCCCGGACAGTGGCAAGAATCCTGCCACCAGGGTGTACAGGAAAGCCTGGAGGGATGTCGCCCAGAGGGTCACAGCCACCTGCGATGTCCCCAGGACTGGTGTCCAATGCCGGAAAAAAGTTTAACGACCTCACTCGGATTGTCAGGGTGAGTACCCTTTCCAGTGTCCTCCTCATCCTTGCATGTGCACCTCACATTATGGGCAAAGGGACCTCAAAGCCCTAATGGCCAGCCCTCATCCAGCAGCTATGGCACTGGCATGAACATCAATTGCACTTTCTGCACTTTACACACTGGCCAAGCTATTCGACCATGGGAGGCAGTGCATACAGCAACAGGGCACCACACTGGCCAAGCTATTCGACCATGGGAGGCAGTGCATACACCAACAGGGCACCACACTGGACAAGCTATTCGACCATGGGAGGCAGTGCACACAACAACAGGGCACCACACTGTACTTAGAGGCCGTCCTTTCTCTTGCAGGCCAAGCTGGCCCAGAATCTGAGGAGCCGGACTGACACCGGGGGAGGCCGTCCCCAGTTCCAGCAGCTCAGTGACCTGGAGGGGCACGTGGGTCGACTCATGTGTGGCCGGCTGATTGGCCCCATTGCATGTGGAGATGCCGACCCTGTGCTGGGCCCCAATGGTAAGGACATCACCTTTTGGACCTCTCTCGTTCCCCTTGCGCTTCAGATCTACATCCTTTGCCACTGTCCGACCAATGCGCTGAATGCCACCACTCATGCCTCCCTCGCTGATGCCCTGTCCTCACTCTAAAGCTACTCTTGTGCCTTCCTGCTTTCAGCTGGTGAGGAGGAGGCCCCTGAAGCTGCCAGTGACAGTCCCTCAGAAGAGGAGGATGAGGAGGAGCAAGAGGAAGGCGGCCCATCGGGGGAACCCTCATCCGCACCAGGGGATGGCAATGGAGGGGACACGTCTTCCCTGGAGGAGAGCCAGGGGGAAGTGTCGGAGGGGGGTGTAGCTCCTGTGCCCAGTGGCGTCCAGCAACGCAGGAAGGGTCGGCCAGCTCGGCGGCCTTCTCCCCAGTGGGGGGAAGTGTTGCAGGGGAGTGTAGTTGCTGGGCCCAGTGGCGTCCAGCCACGCGGGAAGGGTCGGGCAGCTCGGCGGCCTTCTCCCCAGAGGGGGGAAGTGTTGCAGGGGAGTGTAGTTGCTGGGCCCAGTGGCGTCCAGCCACGCGGGAAGGGTCGGGCAGCTCGGCGGCCTTCTCCCCAGAGGGAGAGTCCGGCCTCCAGTCCGGAGATGGTCCTCGCCCAGGAGGTGCGCCTCCTCGATCAAATGTCCACGGACTCGGATCGCCGGCACACCGAGTTCATGGGGGTTGTGGCACGGTTGCCTGAGGCCATCGAGTCCCTGGCTCATAGTGTGTCCGATTTCGGGGCCTCACAGGCCAGGGGTTTCGAGCAACTCGGGGCAGCACAGGCCAGGGGTTTCGAGCAATTCGGGGCAGCACAGGACGCGAGTCGGGCCGAATTTAGGGCAGCACAGGACGCGAGTCGGGACGACTTCAGGGCAGCACAGGCAGCGAATGGCCAGTTGATCAGTGGTGCCGTGCCATCTCTGGCTGGTCTGATGCAGGCACAGACCAGGGCAGTACGGGCACTCACTGCTGCCACACTCGCTGTGTCAGCCAGGCATCGCCAGGGCACCCGCCGCGCTGCAGCAGCACAGCGGTCTGGCCTTCAGCAGATTGCTGCGCTTGCTGCAGTCCCAGCCCGGCCAAGTGCCAGTGTCTCAGGCGAGCAGCGAGCGCCTGGCATCAGCCAGCTTGCCCCCATTGCTGCAGCCGCCACTGCCACTCCCCCAGTGAAGCTGCCACGAGCTGCTGGAGAGACTGATGCTGCCCAGCCACAGCTGCAGCAGTCAGCAGCCGGCCCCTCGAGGGACAGAGCTCGTCTAGGCCGACCCCCAAGGGCATCTGCCGTCACGCCATGTGCCCCTCAGGAGCCTTCCCCCAGCCTTGCAGCACCCACAGGGCCCAGGTTGAGGTGGAGCAGCAGGTCGGCCAGGTGCCGGAAAAGGCTGGACAAGGACTCGCCCTCTCGGCACACAAAGTAGAGGGTGTTGCCAAATGTTTTTTTATATGGGGGTGGTTGTGTTTTCTATGGGGGGGGTTGTTTTGGTAAGGCCGAGGATGAAGGCCATTTGGATGGAAAAGTTTTGTTATTCCTCCCCAGGTTGTGGGAGTGAGTCATGTGTTTGACTGTATTTTGGGGGTGTTGTCTGTTTTTGGGTTTCATGTGGGAAGTGCCCTGAGTTTGTTCAATAAAGCTTTTTCTTTATTCAGCTTGTCCATGTTTGATGTTTGAAGTGGTTGTTGCGTTAACCGGCTGAGGGCTTGCGGAGCGGCTGCATTCATGTCCCTTCATTGCCACAAGCCATTCCCTGACAGGGGGCCTAGAAGTGTCGTTCAATAAGCCGCCGGCGGACGGCCCTTGGACCTTGTGGCTCCCTCCTGGGCTGGTACTCCTCCTCCTCCTCCTCATGGTCCTCCTGCTCCTCCTCCTGAGGTGGTGGTCCAACGTGAGGTGGCAGTGCCTGAGTCCTGCGGATAGCCAGGTTGTGCAGCATGCAGCAAACGACGACGAACTGGGAGACTCTATCCGGCGAATACTGCAGAGATCCGCCAGAGCGATCCAGGCAGCAGAACCGTTGCTTGAGGCTGCCAATCATTTGCTCTATGATGTTCCTTGTGGCTTGATGGCTTTTCATGTATGCCTCCTCAGCAGGGGTCCTGGGCGCGCGGAGCGGGGTCATGAGCCACGTACACAAAGGATAGCCTTTGTCCCCGATAAGCCATCCTCTTGGGGGAGGCTGTGCCTGGAACATGTCAGCCACAGTAGTCTGGCGCAGGATAAATGCATCATGGCTGCTGCCTGGAAAGCGGGCATTGACAGCTAGGATGCGCTGCCTGTTGTCACACACAAGCTGTATATTGAGGGAATGGTAGCCCTTCCGGTTGCGGTAATCCTCGGCATTGTCGATAGGTGCCCGCAAAGCCACATGCGTGCAGTCAATGGCGCCCTGCACCATGGGGAAGTCCGCGATCCTCGCAAATCCGACTGCACACTGCTCCTGCCTCTCCAGGGTCATGGGGAAGGAGATGAATTGGCGTCTCCTTGTCAAAAGGGCATCGGTGACCTGCTGGATGCTGCGATGCACGGCAAACTGGGATATGTTAGCTATGTCCCCAGCAGCGGCTTGGAAGGAGCCGCTTGCATAAAAGTGCAGAGCCACCATGACCTTCACTTCCACCAACAGAGACGTCCTGCACATCAGCTGTGGATGCAGATCTCTGTGAAGCAGCTGGCAGATCTCTGCAACCACCTCACTTCTGAAGCGCAGCCTCTTAACACACTGCGCGGCAGTCATGGTGAGATAGGACACCTGCTGGCGGTATTCCCTGAGTGGGTAAGGCCTACGTTGCCGACGCCTGATGCCCCCTCTGCGTCTAGGCATGGCTGTCCCTCTCACACTGCGTCTGCGAGCCCTTCGCACATAATGCTGGAACTGAGGGTTGGCACCCCATGCAGCCCCCATAATATACTGGCAAACAATGAAATCACAATGAGGCAAATTGCCAAGCTCTGGCCAGAAGCCAAAAACACCTCTCCTATGTTGGGCCAAATCAGTAAGGTCTCTTCCTTGATCTCTGTCCAGAAATCCGTTGCACAAAAGTCATTGCAGCAAAATGGCTGGCCTTTATAGTTCAGTGTAAGTGCCCTTTAATTAGCGCTCCCCGAGGCCTGCAGGGCGTCTGCTGCGTTCCACTTCACAGTTCTTAGCACCGCCACACCCACATTGGGCGGGCACAACTGAAGTTCCAGTTTGGGGCGCACAAAGGGCGTTGAACGATGAAATGACATCATAAACTGCGCGCGCAGCTGAGCGCACGCAAACACTTTGCGCCGGCGCTAAATGTCTACTGAAGTTGGGCGTAGGCGCAGATCGCGCTGCGCCCGGCCGCTAAGTGCCTAGCGCTCGAAGTCTACTCCTCTTAAGGCGCTAACGGCTGGTGCACACAACTGAATTTCTAGGCCTAAGTGTCACAAAACATATTTGAAAGTTCTCTATCTGAATGCACGTAGCATTCGTAACAAAATAGACGAGTTAATGGCACAAATAACTATATATGGGTATGATCTTTTGGCCATTAGAGAAACATGGCTGCAGGGCGACAATGCCTGGGAATTAAACATACCAGGTTATTTAATGATAAGGAAGGACAGGCAGGAAGGAAGGGGAGGTGGGGTGGCTATGTTAATAAAGGAAGGAATCACTGTAATACAGAGAAATGATATTGGATCAAAAGATCAGGATAATGAAACAGTTTGGGTGGAGATAAGCAATAATAAGGGGAAAAAAGCACTAGTGGGCATAGTCTATAGGCCTCCGAACAGTTGCAACTCTGTTGGAGGGAGTATCAATCAGGAAATAGTTGAGGCTTGTAATAAGGGAACATCTATAATTATGGGGGATTTTAACTATCGTATTAATTGGACAAATCAAATTGGGCAGGGCTGCCTTGAGGATGAGTTCATTGAGTGTACTAGGGGTGGGTTTCTTGAGCAGTATGTAACTGAACCGACCAGGGGGAAGCAACCTTTGATCTGGTCCTGTGTAACGAGACAGGATTAATTAAAAATGTCCTAGTAAAGGATCCCCTTGGAATGAGTGACCATAACATGGTTGAATTCCATATTCAATTAGAGGGTGAGAAGGTTGAATCTCAAACAAGCGTGCTAAGCTTGAATAAAGGAGACTATGAAAGTATGAGAGCGGAATTGAGTAGAGTGGATTGGGAAAATAGATTAAAGGGTAAGGCGATACATGATCAGTGGTGTACATTTAAGGAGTTATTTTACAACTTCCAAAAAAAATATATTCCACTGAGAAGAAAACGGTGTGAAAGAAAAGACAGCCATCCGTGGCTAAGTAAAGAAATTAAGGACAGTATTTGATTAAAAACAAGGGCATATAAGGTAGCCATATCTAGTGGGAAGATAGAGGATTGGGAAAACTTTAAAAGACAGCAAAAAATAACAAAAAGATTGATTAAGAAAGGGAAGATAGATTATGAAAGTAAATTAGCAAAAAATATAAAAACAGGTACTAAGAGTTTTTATAGTTATATAAAAAGAAAAAGGGTGGCTAAAGTAAATGTTGGTCCCTTAGAGGATGAGACCGGGAAATTAATGGTGGGAAGTAAGGAGATAGCAAAAACATTGAATGAATATTTTGTAACAGTCTTTACAGTATAGGACACTAAGAATATCCCAACACTGGACAAACAGGGGGCTATAGGGGGGGAGGAGCTAAACATGATCAAAATCACTAAGGAAGTGGTACTTGGTAAAATAATGGGACTCAAGGCAGATAAATCACCTGGACCTGATGGCTTACATCCTAGGGTCTTGAGGGAAGTGGCAGTAGGGATTGTGGATGCATTAGTAATAATTTTCCAAAACTCCCTGGACTCAGCAAAGGTCCCGGCAGACTGGAAAACTGCTAATGTAACACCCTTATTTAAAAAGGGCAGTAGACAGAAGGCTGGAAACTATAGATCGGTTAGCCTAACAACTGTGGTAGGTAAAATTTTGGAGTCCATTATTAAGGAGACAGTAACAGGACATTTGGATAATCATCATTTAATAGGACAAAGTCAGCATGGTTTTATGAAGGGGAAGTCATGTTTGACAAATTTGCCGGAGTTCTTTGAGGAAGTAACATATAGGGTGGATAAAGGGGAACCAGTGGACATAGTGTATTTAGACTTCCAAAAGGCATTTGACAAGGTGCCAGACAAAAGATTATTGCTTAAGATAAAAAATCACGGGATTGGGGGTAATATTCTGGCATGGATAGAGGACTGGCTATCTAACAGAAGGCAGAGAGTTGGGATAAATGGCTCATTCTCAGACTGGCAATCAGTAACTAGTGGTGTTCTGCAGGGGTCAGTGCTGGATCCCCAACTCTTTACAAACTATATTAACGATTTGGAGGAGGGGACCGAGTGTAACATATCAAAGTTTGCAGATGATACTAAGATGGGAGGGAAAGTAGTGAGTGAGGAGGACATAAAAAACCTGCAAGGGGACATAGACAGGCTAAGTAAGTGGGTAGAGATTTGGCAGATGGAATACAATATTGGAAAGTGTGAGGTTATGCACTTTGGCAGGAAAAATCGTAGAGCAAGTTATTATCTTAATGGCAAGAAACTGGAAAGTACAGAAGTACAAAGGGATCTGGGGGTCCTGGTGCACGAAACTCAAAAGGTTAGTATGCAGGTGCAGCAAGTGATTAAGAAGGCCAATGGAATGTTGGCTTTCATTGCTAAGGGGATAGAATATATAAATAGGGAGGTATTGCTTCAGTTGTACAAGGTATTGGGGAGACCGCACCTGAAATACTGCATACAGTTTTGGTGTCCATACTGAAGATAAGACATACTTGCTCTCGAGTTAGTACAAAGAAGGTTCACTCGGTTAATCCCGGGGATGGACATATGAGGAGAGGTGGAGTAGATTGGGACTCTACTCATTGGAGTTCAGAAGAATGAGAGGCAATCTTATTGAAACATATAAGATTGTGAAGGGGTTGGATCAGGTGGATGCGGGGAGGATGTTCCCGATGATGGGTGAAAGTAGAACTAGGGGGCATAGTCTTAGAATAAGGGGCTGCTCTTTCAAAACTGAGATGAGGAGGAACTACTTCACTCAGAGGGTGGTAGGTCCATGGAATATGCTGCCCCAAAAAGATGTAGAAGCTACATCATTACATAAATTTAAAACAGGAATAGACAGTTTCCTAGAAGTAAAGGGAATTAAGGGTTACGGGGAGCGGGCAGGAATTTGGACATGAGCCTAGGTTCGGATCGGACATGGCCCTGTGGGTAGCGGAGCGGGCCCAAGGGCCGTGTAGCCTGATCCTGCTCCTATTTCGTGTGTCTAATTCTGTTAGATTCAGGAGATGGTTCTGTGATAGTAGATTGGCGATTAGGATCAGATCAGCCATGATCTTATTGAATGACGGAGCAGGCTCGAGGGGTCGATTGGCCTACTCCTGCTTCTATTTCTTATGTTCTTATGTTCTTATGAGATAGATGGGCAGTTCTGGTCACTGAGGTAGATGGCCTGTTCTGGTCACTGAGGTAGAAGTCCAGTTCTGGTTACTGAGATGGATGGCCAGTTCTGGTCACTGTGATAGATGTCCAGTTCTGGTCACTGAGATAGATGTCCAGTTCTCGTCACTGAGTTAGATGGCCCGTTCTGTTCACTGAGAGTTATGGCCAGTTCTGTAAGATTCTCAAAATTTCCACATTTCCCCAAAGGTTATTATTAATAAAAGGTACTCTGCATGGACATTTAAAAAAAAATGGTAACCAAAGGCAGCGTCCGCACATCATGACCAAAAGCCTGCAAGCTTTTATAAGCTTGGAATCTGTGGCACAAGCAGCTTTTGGAGAAATCTAAACCTAAAATGCAGTTTCTGTGAATAAGGACTTTGTATTTTGGAAAGCAGACAGAACTTTGAATATGCATTCAGCCAAATCGTAGACAGACCAAAACAAGTTAGGCCTATACTTGAGACCATCAAGTTGTTTGCATCTATAATCAGAAACAGCTTAAGGAAGCCACCGAGGTGGGACAGGCCGATTAGGATGCATTACTAACAATGCAGCTCAGACATCAGGCCATTAGGTGCGATAAACGGCCATCTAAAAACTGTTAGTTTAGATTGCTACAATTATTTAAAGTAGCCCACCAAAATTGGAACAATGAACAAACCAGATTTGGCGCGCAGATAAGGGGCTATCGTAAGGAGTATAACTGCAGGCCCCGGGTAGCAGTCTCTCTCGTGCTCTGCTCTCTTTCTCACTTGCTCTTGCCCTTGCCCCTGCTCTCGTGGCTCCGGCCTCTTGGGCTGCCACTCATACTCGTGCCCTGGCCTCGTGGCGGGTTCTCTCCCCGTAGCAGATTTTCAGTAAAGCAGCTACACCATACCAAGAGCAGTGGAGGTGAACGAGACCCAAGTCCATAGCCATCCAGGATGCCCAGGCCGCAGAAAGGGGCGAGACGAAGTAGAGCAGGTAGCCCAGGACCTGTATAGGACCGGCGAGACGAGACGAGTAGAGACGAAGAAGACGATAACAACTCGATAAGGGCAGAGCAGGGCAGCAAAAAACGTATCGATAAAGACCAAGCGCCTAGTTATAAGCTGACGCTTGGAAAGACGAACATCTTGTTGAACACTGCGAAAACACAGGTGGCCACGCCACGACGAATAGACTGGCGTACTTAAGCTTGGGTAGGAAAATCTAGGCAGTTAAAACTGCCAACTACCCTGTAGGCACAACATTGCTGCCGACAACCGCCGAGGGAGAAGAGGAGGAGAACCCATCGCGACGAGACGATGACGGCAGCGGAGGAGAGAAGGTGTGTCGCAGCAGCAGATCCAGTACCGCACCCCTGAAGACCACATGGCGACGGGGTACCTAGAAGGACCAAAGACCAGACCTCAAAACATGCACTCGTTAACAGTTGGCTTTTTTGGATTGGTGAGCATGAATTCTGGCCCCTCATAGCTCACTCTGGTTAGGTTTAGGGGGTGGGATAATGATAAGGGGATTGTAAAGATAGTTTGATTTCCCTCGATGTGCCGTGTGTTCCCCATTCCCTGTATAAGTATAGTTATTTGTATTTGACTGTAATTTTATACTGGTAACTTCTCGTAAGACTGTTATTTTCTATTTTAATAAAATCATGGTTTTCTTAGATCCAAACCACCTGTCTACTCGAGCCTTTTCTGCATCGCCTCCTGTACCTGCATCCGGTGTCTAGAACACAGGGGCGTGGGAGCGATTCGAACTGCTCACAAACAGTCAGGGGCATAACTGACTGGGCGCATGCACCACCCAACCACACCACCCTGTACAGTTCATGACACTGAGGAAGATATCCAGTTCTGGTCACTGAGATAGATGGCCTGTTCTGGTCACTGAGATAAATGTACACTTCTGGTCACAGAGATAGACGGCCAGTTCTGGTCCCTGAGATAGATGGCCAGTTCACGTCACTGAGGTAGATGTCCAGTTCTGGTCACTGTGTTAGATGTCCAGTTCTGGTCACTAAGATAGATGTCCAGTTTTGTTCACTGAGATAGATGGCCGGTCCTGGTTACTGAGATAGATGGCCTGCTCTGGTCACTGACATAGATATCCAGTTCTGGTCACTGAGATAGATGGCCGGTTCTGGTCACTGAGATAGATGGACGCTGCTTGTCACTGTGATATATGTCCAGTTCTGGTCACTGAGATAGATAGCCAATGCTTGTCACTGGGATAGAAATCCAAATCTGGTCACTCAGGTAGATGGCCATTTCTAGTCACTGAGATAGATATCCAGTTCAGGTCACTGAGATAGATGTCCAGTCCTGGTCACTAAGATAAATGTCCAGTTCTGGTCACTGAGATAGATGTCCAGTTCTGGTCACTGAGATAGATGTCCAGTTCTGATCACTGAGGTAGATGGCCGGTTCTAGTCACTGAGATAGATGGCCTGTTCTGGTCACTGACATAGATATCCAGTTCTCTCACTGAGATAGATGGCCGGTTCTGGTCACTGAGATAGATGGCCAATTCTGGTCACTGAGATAGATGTCTAGTTCTGGTCACAGAGGTAGATGTCCAGCTCTTGTCACTCAGGTAGATGGTCGGTTCTGGTCACTGATGTAGATGGCTTGTTCTGGTCACTGACATAGATGTCCAGTTCTGGTCACTGAGATAGATGGCCAGTTCAGTTCACGGAGATAGTTGGACAGTTCTGGTCACTGAGATAGATGGTCAATTCTGGACACTGTGATAGATGTCCAGTTCTGGTCACTGAGATAACTGTCCAGTTCTGGTCACTGAGGTAGATCTCCAGTTCTGGTCACAGAGATAGATGTCTAGTTCTTGTCACAGAGATTGATGTCCTGTTCTGGTCACTGAGATACATGTCTGATTCTGGTCACAGAGATAGATGGCCGGTTCTGGTCACTGAGATAAATGGACAGTTCTGGTCACTGAGATAGATGTCCAGTTCTAGTCACTGAGATAGATGTCCAGATCTGGTCACTGAGATAGATAGCCGGTTCTTGACACTGAGATAGATGGCCGGTGCTTGACACTGAGATAGATGTCCAGTTCTGGTCACTGAGGTAGATGTCCACTTCTGGTGACTGAGATAGATGGCTGGTTCTCGTCACTGAGGTAGATGGCCGGTTCTGTTCATTGAGATAGATGTCCAGTTCTGGTCACTGAGATAGATGTACAGTTCTGCTCACTGAGTTAGTTGATCAGTTCTGGACACTGAGATAGATGTCCAGTTCTAGTCACTGTGATAGATGGCCAGTTCTGTTCACTGAGATAGATGTCCATTTCTGGTCACTGAGAAAATTGTCCAGTTCTGGTCACTGAGATCAATTGAGAGTTCAGGACACTGAGATAAATGTCCAGTTCGGGTCACTGAGATAGATGTTGGTTTCTAGTCACTGAGTTAGATGTCCAATTCTGGTCACTGAGACAGATGGCCAGTTCTGGTTACTGACATAGATGTCCCGTTCCGGTCACTGAGGTAGATGGCCGTTTCGGGTCATTGAGATAGATGGCCAGTTCTGGTCACTGAGATAGATGGACGCTGCTTGTCACTGTGATATATGTCCAGTTCTGGTCACTGAGAGAGATAGCCAATGCTTGTCACTGGGATAGAAATCCAAATCTGGTCACTCAGGTAGATGGCCATTTCTAGTCACTGAGATAGATATCCAGTTCAGGTCACTGAGATAGATGTCCAGTCCTGGTCACTGAGATAAATGTCCAGTTCTGGTCACTGAGATAGATGTCCAGTTCTGGTCACTGAGATAGATGTCCAGTTCTGTTCACTGAGGTAGATGGCCGGTTCTAGTCACTGAGATAGATGGCCTGTTCTGGTCACTGACATAGATATCCAGTTCTCTCACTGAGATAGATGGCCGGTTCTGGTCACTGAGATAGATGGCCAATTCTGGTCACTGAGATAGATGTCTAGTTCTGGTCACAGAGGTAGATGTCCAGCTCTTGTCACTCAGGTAGATGGTCGGTTCTGGTCACTGATGTAGATAGCTTGTTCTGGTCACTGACATAGATGTCCAGTTCTGGTCACTGAGATAGATGGCCATTTCAGTTCACGGAGATAGTTGGACAGTTCTGGTCACTGAGATAGATGGTCAATTCTGGACACTGTGATAGATGTCCAGTTCTGGTCACTGAGATAGCTGTCCAGTTCTGGTCACTGAGATAGCTGTCCAGTTCTGGTCACTGTGGTAGATCTCCAGTTCTGGTCACAGAGATAGATGTCTAGTTCTTGTCACAGAGATTGATGTCCTGTTCTGGTCACTGAGATACATATCTGATTCTGGTCACAGAGATAGATGGCCGGTTCTGGTCACTGAGATAAATGGACAGTTCTGGTCACTGAGATAGATGTCCAGTTCTAGTCACTGAGATAGATGTCCAGATCTGGTCACTGAGATAGATAGCCGGTTCTTGACACTGAGATAGATGGCCGGTGCTTGACACTGAGATAGATGTCCAGTTCTGGTCACTGAGGTAGATGTCCACTTCTGGTGACTGAGATAGATGGCTGGTTCTCGTCACTGAGGTAGATGGCCGGTTCTGTTCATTGAGATAGATGTCCAGTTCTGGTCACTGAGATAGATGTACAGTTCTGCTCACTGAGTTAGTTGATCAGTTCTGGACACTGAGATAGATGTCCAGTTCTAGTCACTGTGATAGATGGCCAGTTCTGTTCACTGAGATAGATGTCCATTTCTGGTCACTGAGAAAATTGTCCAGTTCTGGTCACTGAGATCAATTGAGAGTTCAGGTCACTGAGATAAATGTCCAGTTCGGGTCACTGAGATAGATGTTGGTTTCTAGTCACTGAGTTAGATGTCCAGTTCTGGTCACTGAGACAGATGGCCAGTTCTGGTCACTGACATAGATGTCCCGTTCCGGTCACTGAGGTAGATGGCCGTTTCGGGTCATTGAGATAGATGGCCAGTTCTGGTCACTGAGATAACTGTCCTGTTCTGGTCACTGAGATAGATGTCCAGTTCTGGTCACTGAGATACATGTTCGATTCTGGTCACTGTGATATATGTCCAGTTCTGGTCACTGAGATAGATAGCCAATGCTTGTCACTGGGATAGAAATCCAAATCTGGTCACTCAGGTAGAAGGCCATTTCTAGTCACTGAGATAGATATCCAGTTCAAGTCACTGAGATAGATGTCCAGTCCTGGTCACTGTGATAAATGTCCAGTTCTGGTCACTGAGATAGATGTCCAGTTCTGGTCACTGAGGTAGATGTCCAGTTCTGATCACTGAGGTAGATGGTCGGTTCTAGTCACTGAGATAGATGGCCTGTTCTGGTCACTGACATAGATATCCAGTTCTCTCACTCAGATAGATGGCCGGTTCTGGTCACTGAGATAGATGGCCAATTCCGGTCACTGAGATAGATGTCTAGTTCTGGTCACAGAGGTAGATGTCCAGTTCTTGTCACTCAGGTAGATGGTCGGTTCTGGTCACTGAGGTAGATGGCTTGATCTGGTCACTGACAAAGATGTCCAGTTCTGGTCACTGAGATAGATGGCCAGTTCAGTTCACGGAGATACTTGGCCAGTTCTGGTCTCTGAGAAAGATGGTCGATTCTGGACACTGTGATAGATGTCCAGTTCTGGTCACTGAGATAGCTGTCCAGTTCTGGTCACTGAGGTAGATCTCCAGTTCTGGCCACAGAGATAGATGTCTAGTTCTTGTCACAGAGATTGATGTCCTGTTCTGGTCACTGAGATATATGTCTGATTCTGGTCACAGAGATAGATGGCCGGTTCTGGTCACTGAGATAAATGGACAGTTCTGGTCACTGAGATAGATGCCCAGTTCTGGTCACTGAGATAGATGTCCAGATCTGGTCACTGGGATAGATAGCCAGTTCCTGACACTGAGATAGATGGCCAGTGCTTGTCACTGTGATAGATGTCCAGTTCTGGTCACTGAGATAGCTGTCCAGTTCTGGTCACTGAGGTAGATCTCCAGTTCTGGTCACAGAGATAGATGTCTAGTTCTTGTCACAGAGATTGATGTCCTGTTCTGGTCACTGAGTTACATGTCTGATTCTGGTCACAGAGATAGATGGCCGGTTCTGGTCACTGAGATAAATGGACAGTTCTGGCCACTGAGATAGATGTCCAGTACTGGTCACTGAGATAGATGTCCAGATCTGGTCACTGGGATAGATAGCCGGTTCCTGACACGAAGATAGATGGCCAGTGCTTGTCACTGAGATAGATGTCCAGTTCTGGTCATTGAGGTAGATGTCCACTTCTGGTGACTGAGATAGATGGCTGGTTCTCATCACTGAGGTAGATGGCCGGTTCTGTTCATTGAGATAGATGTCCAGTTCTGGTCACTGAGATAGATGTACAGTTCTGGTCACTGTGATAGATGGCCAGTTCTGGTCACTGAGAAAATTGTCCAGTTCTGGTCACTGAGATTAATTGAGTGTTCAGGTCACTGAGATAAATGTCCAGTTCGGGTCACTGAGATAGATGTTGGGTTCTAGTCACTGAGTTAGATGTCCAGTTCTGGTCACTGAGACAGATGGCCAGTTCTGGTCACTGACATAGATGTCCCGTTCCGGTCACTGAGGTAGATGGCCATTTCGGGTCATTGAGATAGATGGCCAGTTCTGGTCACTGAGATAGCTGTCCAGTTCTGGTCACTGAGATAGAAGACCAGTTTTGGTCACTGAGATAGATCTCCAGTTCTGGTCACTGAGGTAGATGGCCCATTCTGGTCACTGAGATACATGTCCAATTCTGGCCACAGAGATTGATATCTAGTTCTTGTCACTAAGATTGATGTCCGGTTCTGGTCACTGAGATACATGTTCGATTCTGGTCACTGAGAGAGATGGCCTGTTCTGGTCACTGAGATAAATGGACAGGTCAGGTCACTGAGATAGATGTCCAGTTCTGGTAACTGTGCTGGATATCCGGTTCTGGTCACTGAGCTACATGGACAGTTCTGGTCCCTCAGATAGATGTCCAGGTCTGGTCACTGAGATAGTTGTCCAGTTCTGGTCACTAAGATATGTGTCCAGATCTGGTCACTGAGATAGATGGACATTTCTAGTCAATGAGATAGATGTCCAGTTCAGTTCACTGAGATAGATGGCCAGTTCTGGTCACTGAGATAGATGTCCGGTTCTGGACACTGAGATAGATGGCTGGTGCTTATCACTGAGAGAGATGTCCAGTTCTGGTCACTGAGGTAGATGTCCACTTCTGGTCACTGAGATAGATGGCTGGTTCTCGTCACTGAGGTAAATGGCTGCTTCTGGTCACTGAGATAGATGTCCAGTTCTGGTTACTGAGATAGATGTAAAGTTCTGCTCACTGAGCTTGTTGGCCATTTCTGGCCACTGAGATAGATGTCCAGTTCTGGTCACTGTGATAGATGGCCAGTTCTGTTCACTGAGATAGATGTCCATTTCTGGTCACTGAGATAGTTGTCCAGTTCTGGTCACTGAGATCAATGGACAGTTCTGGTCACTGAGATAAATGTCCAGTTCGGGTCACTGAGATAGATGTTGGGTTCTAGTCACTGAGTTCGATGTCCAGTTCTGGTCACTGTGACAGATGGCCAGTTCTGGTCACTGACATAGATGTCCGGTTCCGGTCACTGAGGTGGATGGCCGGTCCTGGTCATTGAGATAGACAGCCAGTTCTGGTCACTGAGATTGTGTCCTGTTCTGGTCACTGAGGTAGATGGCCAGTTGTGGTCACTGAGATAGATGTCCAGTTCTGTTCACTGAGATCAATGTACAGTTCTTGTCACTGAGATAAATGTCCAGTTCGGGTCACTGAGATAGATGTCCAGTTCTAGTCACTGAGGTAGTTGTCCAGTTCTGGTCACTGAGACAGATGGGCAGTTCTGGTCACTGAGTTTGATGTCTGGTTCTGGTCACTGAGGTAGTTGACCGGTTCTGGTCACTGAGATAGATGTCCGGTTCTGGTCAACCTGAGATTGATGTCCAGTTCTGATCACTGAGATAGATGGCCAGGTCTGGTCACTGATGTAGATGTCTGGTTCTGGTCACTGAGGTAGTTGAATGGTTCTGGTCACTGAGGTAGATGTCTGGTTCTGGTCACTGAGGTAGTTTAATGGTTCTGGTCACTGAGGTAGATGTCCAGTTCTGGTCACTGAGATAGATGGCCAGTTCTGGATGCATTGAAGAGAAGAGCCACAAGGCTGGACCTCGAGTGTAGAGTTGCCAACCCTCCAGGATTGACCTGAAATTGAATATTTATTTCCAGGCCGCTGCTGCGAGCAACCTAGGAGAAAAATCATAAAATTAAACAAAATTCTGTTCCTTTAAATTTTCTTCAAACACTTTGGCCGGAATTTTCTGGGAGGTCAGCGGGCAGGATTGGGTGGGAAATTTGATTTTTTTGACAATGAGTCGTGACCCCGCTGTCAAAACGCTGCCAGGCACCTTTCCCAATATCGGGTCTGTCAGCGCTGAGCAGACCCAACAGGCAGCAGCGGGTGACCCAATTAAACACATTATCATCTAGTTGACAGATCATTAACAAGCTGTTTTAACTTACCTTTTCACTTTAACTTCATGGCCTCAGGAACCACGCTGTTCGGGGAACATGGCTGTCAACCTGAGGCTGGAGGTCAGTGACCATTGCTCCAGTTGCTTACTTGACAGTTTCAAATGTATAGTAAAAGCTCCCACCTGACAGATCATCACTTTTTTCAGCCATAAGCTGTTTCTCAGTCCATTTCCAGCACAGATTCTGCAGGCTTTCCTTTTTCCACTCTCCATCCAGTCTCACCTCATTGGAAGAACTCTCTCACCATTGACAGAATGCTTCTGTCACTTGTACTTTACCTGCCATCTTTTCCATCAACATGGGTGCCCTTTATATTGTCACCTTAGTTTTCATAATCCGAGCATGATCAGCCCCAAAACCAGCAGCACCAGGCACACCAGCAGCACCAACAACATCACCAAGCTTCTCTTCAATCACCTGATGCTATACAGGACACAGGGCATTAGCACCCGACCACATTGCTGCCCGGGAGACCAGGGATGGCCTCACCATGGCCAGATTTACTTCACTTGAAGCTGTACACCTTGGCTGCCACTTGATGTGCCAGGTAGGCACCACCCCACACCAACACCATAAAACATCCCTACAATGACCAAGCCATTCCTTTCACACTCACCACCATTGTGGAGGCTACCGTTATGTCTTACCATTCACTGCAGCTCACTAAGCCACTTCCAAAGGTGCACACAAATCTGTCCAAGAATGGAAAGTGCTGAAAATAAAAGGTTTCAATGTTTGACAGCACATTAACAGAAACTTTACATGAACATTGGATAAAACACCCAATTGGCTACCCTTGTGTGCTGTTAGTTGGTATGACTGCACTAGAATGAGGGTGAGTGTGAGGGCTGGCTAGTGAGATGGGGAAGTGATCATGTAGATAGAGAGGAATGGATGGAGGTGCAAGGTAAGTTGGTGTGAGTAAGGATGTGCAGCAGTAGGGTAAGGAAGGCAGAGTGATGTGGATGTGATGAGATGCACAACAGGATGAGGTTGAATGTGGCAGGAGATGAGAATGTGGCTTTGTACTAATATTTCTTGATCTACTGAGATCATTGAAACGTTTGCTCCACTGCACCCAGGTCCTCCTAATCACATCCCTGATTGTGACTTCCTCTGCAATGTGCAACCAGGCTGCGTTGGTCTGTTGGGGAGGTCTGTTCCAGCCATGGGTAGGGAAGAGGACCACCCTGTGTGCTCATAGGAGAACCTCTGTGCAGTGATTGTCAGCGTTTGCAGCACTTCAATGCTGCAGAACACTGACAGCACAAATGTTAAAAGAAAGTTGGCCATGGTCCCTTTAAGGAAATCGGCTGATGACGTGTCATGAATGATAACACCGGACCTGCTTCCTCTAATTGGACCGGGAAACACAATAGGCGGGCTTAACAAACTCTATCAATGGAAAAACTTTATCCAGAGCGGGATGGAGCCAGCAGCGGGGTCGGGACCCGCCACTGACATCGCCCACCCCGGACCCGCCAAGGTAAGGAAGATCTCGGCCTTTCATTTAGTAATTATAAAAATATTGGAGATGTGGGGAAAAGGCTGTTTCACTAACCATCAAGATTAATCCAATTGGGTAGCACAGAGTCTGTTCCATTTGCAATTGGCTGTGGGAAGGCAGTGTGCCTGGAGAATGGACCAATGGGGGAAGTGTGGGGGTGGAGCCATTGGGGTCAGGATGTCCTACGTTGAAACCCCCAGGAATAAGTCCAACCAGAGATGGCCACCCTACTCTAGTATCAGGGATCGAGTTATGAGGAAAGACCAGAGCTACCTGGCTTTTTCAGACTGGAGAAGATGTGTCAGTGAGGTGATCTTGTAGAGGGGTAGAAGATGGTAAATGGTACGGAAAATGTCAATCTGGAGTATTACTTTAAATTAGACTAGGACAAAAGGACACAGCTTCACATAGTAAAAAGGAAATGTAGGGCTGATATCAGGAAGTTCTCACAGAGAGTGATCAACACTTGGGATCAACACCCAGGTGGAGTGGTGAAGGTGAAAATCCTGAAATAATTTAAGAATTGAGTAAATGTGCAATGATGGGAAAGCAGAGTCTTCCTGGAGGGATGAGTTAAGTGGATCAAATGGCCTCCCTCATCTGAAATTCTCTTGTGATCCAGGGATCAATTGCAGTCAGATTGGTGTCACTCTCACTTCTGAGTCAGAAGGTTGTGGGTTCAAGCGACTTCAAGTGATAACTCCAGAGACTTGAGCATAAAATCCAGGCTGACACCCCAGTGCAGTACTGAGGGAGTGCTGCACTGTCGGAGGTGCTGCCTTTCAGATGAGACGTTAAACCAAGGCCCCTTCTGCCTTCTCAGGTGGAGCAAAACTGATCCCATGGCATTAATTTGGAGAAGAGCAGTGGAGTTCTCCCACTGTCCAGGCCAATAATTATCCCTCAACCAGCATCACTAAAAACAGATTGTCTCCCTCATGTTACCTTGTCAAATACTTTCTTGACATCCACGTACACTACATCCACTGCATTTCCCTATCTCTCATGTCTGTTACATACTCAAAGAATTCTGTGAGGTTTGTGGAACACAATTATCCATTTTGAAATACATGCTGGCTACTTCTAATCATTTTCTCTTTATCTAGAATCTGGTAATTTCATCCTTAATTAAAGACTCTGAAAGCTCTACCATAGATGTTAAGCTAACTGGTGTGTAATTACCCGGATTGGCTCTGTCTCCTATTTTAAAAATGGGCACTATATTGGCTACTCCCTCATCTTCCAGCACAGGGAACCTGAGCAGGAGCGGCGGCAGCAATATAAGGAATGGGAGAGGAGAAGGCCCAGGACACAGTGGGCCTGAGTGTGGGAGGAGGCTGGTGTCGGGAGCGGAGAGAGCGAAGGTTCAGTGAGTATTTAAACTCACTTTCGCGGGCTTTCTTTCACAGGCCATCTTCGGGAGCGGTGAGAGCGGAGACTCAGTGAGTATTTAAACTCACTTTCGTGGGCTTTCTTTCATAGGCAATTGTTGGGAGCAGTGAGAGTGGAGGTTCAGTGAGTATTTAAACTCACTTTCGTGGGCTTTCTTTCACAGGCCATTGTCGGGAGCACAAGAACATAAGAACATAAGAAATAGGAGCAGGGGTAGGCCAATTGGCCCCTCGAGCCTACTCCACCATTCAATAAGATCATGGCTGATCTGATCCTAACCTCAAATCTACCATCACTCTACATCCCACCCAAACCCATGTGATCGCCTGGGAGAGGCGAAAAACAAGATAAAAAACCAAATGGCCAATTTGGGAGAAAAAATCTGGGAAATTCCTCTCCAACCCATCCAGGTGATCGAAACACGTCCAGGAGATCACTCTGTCCCTATATTTTCTACAGTACTTACCTTCTGTAAAAGGTGATCTCCACCCCAGCCAGGAACAGGAATAGAACCATCTCCTGAAATCTAACACATAATTAGAACACAAGAAGTAGGAGCAAAACCAGACTACACAGCCCCTGGGCCTGCTCCGCTACCCACAGGGCCATGACCATTCCGAACCTAAGCTCATGTCCAATTTCCTGCCCGCTCCCCGTAACCCCTAATTCCCTTTACTTCTAAGAAACTGTCTATTTCTGTTTTAAATTTATTTAATGATGTAGCTTCCACAGCTTTCTTGGGCAGCAAATTCCACAGACCCACTACCCTCTGAGTGAAGAAGTTTCTCCTCATCTCAGTTTTGAAAGAGCAGCCCCTTATTCTAAGATTACGCCCCCTAGTTCTAGTTTCGCCCATCATTGGGAACATCCTCACCGCATCCACCTGATCCAACCCCTTCACAATCTTATATGTTTCAATAAGATCGCCTCCCATTCTTCTGAACTCCAATGAGTAGACTCCCAGTCTACTCAATCTCTCCTCATATGTCCACCCCCTCATCCCCAGGATTAACCGAATGAACCTTCTTTGTACTGACGCGAGAGCAAGTATGTCTTTTCTTAAGTATGGACACCAAAACTGTATGCAGTATTCCAGGTGCGGTCTCACCAATACCTTGTACAACTGTAACAATACCTCCCTGTTTTTATATTCTATCCCCCTAGCAATAAAAGCCAACATTCCATTGGCCTTCTTGATCACTTGCTGCACCTGCATACTAACTTTTTGCGTTTCGTGCACCAGGACCCCCAGATCCCTTTGTACTACAGTACTTTCCAGTTTCTTGCCATTAAGATAATAACTTGCTCTATGATTTTTCCTGCCAAAGTGCATAACCTCACACTTTCCAGTATTGTATTCCATCTGCCAAATCTCTGCCCACTTACTTAGCCTGTCTATGTCTCTTTGCAGGTTTTTATGTCCTCCTCACTCACTACTTTCCTTCCCATCCTTGTATCATCTGCAAACTTTGATAAGTTACACTCGGTCCCCTCCTCCAAATCGTTAATATAGATTGTAAAGAGTTGGGGACCCAGCATTGACCGCTGCGGAACACCACTAGTTACTGATTGCCAGTCTGAGAACAAACCATATATCCCAACTCTCTGCTTTCTGTTAGATAGCCAATCCTCCACCCATGCCAGCATATTACCCCCAATCCCGTGATTTTTTATCTTGAGCAATAATCTTTTGTGTAGCACCTTGTCAAATGCCTTTTGGTAGTCTAAATACACTACGTCAACTGGTTCCCCTTTATCCACCCTATATGTTACTTCCTCAAAGAACTCAAGCAAATTTGTCAAACATGACTTCCCCTTCATAAAACCATGCTGACTTTGTCCTATTAAATTACGTTTATCCAAATGTCCCGTTACTGTCTCCTTAATAATGGACTCTAAAATTTTACCAACCACAGATGTTAGGCTAACAGGTCTATAGTTTCCAGCCTTCTGCCTACTACCCTTTTTAAATAAGGGTGTTACATTAGCAGTTTTCCAATCTGCCGGGACCTTTGCTGAGTCCAGGGAGTTTTGGAAAATTATTACCAATGCATCCACAATCCCTACCGTCACTTCCCTCAAGACCCTAGGATGTAAGCCATCAGGCCATGGGGATTTATCTGCCTTGAGTCCCATTATTTAACCAAGTACCACTTCCTTTAGTGATTTTAATCATATTTTGCTCCTCCCCCACTAGAGCCCCCTGTTTGTCCAGTGTTGGGATATTCTTAGTGTCCTCTGCCATAAAGACTGATACAAAATAATTGTTCAGCGTTTTTGCCATCTCCATGTTTCCCACCATTAATTTCCTGGTCTCATCCTCTAAGGGACCAACATTTACTTTAGCCACCCTTTTTCTTTTTATATAACTATAGAAGCTTTTGTTATCTGTTTTTATATTTTTTGCTAATTTACTTTCATAACCTATCTTCCCTTTCTTAATCAATCTTTTAGTTATTTTTTGCTGTCTTTTAAAGACTTCCCAATCTTCTATCCTCCCACTTGATTTGGCTACCTTATATGCCCTTGTTTTTAGTCAGATACTATCCTTAATTACTTCACTTAGCCACAGATGGCTATCTTTTCTTTTACACCCTTTATTCCTCAGTGGAATATATTTTTTTTGGAAATTGTAAAATAACTCCTTAAATGTACACCACTGATCATGTATCATCTTACACTTTAATCTATTTTCCCAGTCCACTCTAATCAATTCTGCTCTCATACCTTCATAATCTCCTTTATTCAAGCTCAGCACACCTGTTTGAGATCCAACCTTCTCACCCTCTAATTGAATATGGAATTCAACCATGTTATGGTCACTCATTCCAAGGGGATCCTTTACTAGGACATTTTTAATTAATGCTGTCTCATTACACAGGACCAAATCTAAGGTTGCTTGTCCCCTGGTCGGTTCAGTTACATACTGCTCAAGAAACCCATCCCTAATACACTCAATGAACTCATCCTCAAGGCTGCCCTGCCCAATTTGATTTGTCAGTTAATATGACAGTTAAAATCCCCCATAATTATAGCTGTTCCCTTATTACAAGCCTCAACTATTTCCTGATTAATACTCCGTCCAACAGAGTTGCAACTGTTCGGAGGCCTATAGACTTGTAGGGGGCCATCTTTAAACTGGTTTAAGGTAATCCATCTGGTCTGCGGTCTTTGCCTGCAATCTGACCAATTTCCAATAAACCAATTTTAAAACAGCGGTTTTGAATTGCTACCCCACCTTCCAGTTCTGACTGCAGGACTTATAATTAATTATATTAAAACAGACATGTTGTTTGGATGAGAGAAAAGTCAAGTTTTATTAACTAAAAGAAACTATAATCAAATATCAAACTATACCACACAAACACAGTAATTACAGTAAAATTGCTTAAATGTTGGAATCCAGATGGTAACAATGAGGGGTAAGTGACTACAATGTTGATTAAACAATCTTAGCAATGTCCCCTTAATTACCATCCCTTAACTCCTTACTAGGTTGCTTTGCTGAGGAGTCAGAAACTCTGCTCACATGTGGTCCAGCGAAGTGAGAGAGAGAGAGAGAGAGAGAGAGGGAGAGAGGTTCGCCTGTGGTCCCAGGAAGTAAAGAGAGAGTGATAGCTTCTCAGGAGCTATCATATATACCTTGTGAGCCCCCTCCCCCCTCTGCTGTTTGCCTGTCTGGGAAATTAGCGCCCAAAAAGTTCCAATTCACAAGCGAAAAGCTGTGATTGGCTAACTCAAAGTGGTTGGACTGGGTTAGTGTGTTCACTGTTGGGCCAAAATGATCCTGCGCCCATCCAGAGTTCACCTGGGCTAAAGCAAAAGAGAATGCAACAGCCCTATTGTTCAGAATGCTAGGTGATTTAAACCCATTCAATTCTTAAAACGGTTGCAAATCGAAACCCATTCCAGGATTTCAGTCTATCATTGTCTGTGAATGCCTTGAATGGCTATGTAAACAGAAGCAGTTTCAAATCGATAGTCTTGCGGTTTTCTCAAGTGGGCTAATCTCTTAAGTAAATAAACAACTTCAAGTGCTTCTGAAGGGAACCTCCCTTTGATTGGCAGGTCTGACTCACGGCCCCTGTATCCGCCCACTTTTTCACACAGGCAACTTTGCTGCGAGCTGCTTGTCCTTTTGGCCAAGCTTTCTGTGGCCATTTTAAAACCTTTTGTGATTGCCCAAACTCCAGGGAATGATTTTATTAATAAAGTACTGTCTTTGGATGTGTGAATATTTTCCACAGAGCTCCACGACTCCCCTGTTGTCCACGTTCTTTCCATCTCAGAACAGTCTTTTGCAGTTCTAGGCACATTTTAAAACATTGTAGACAAGTCACATCACCCAATTCTTCATCCACGATGTGGACCAATATTTTCAATCTTGAGGGAAAATAGGGGAAATTTTGCAAAACCCCTACATTCCTC
This sequence comes from Somniosus microcephalus, assembly GCF_052327205.1. Taxonomy (NCBI): domain Eukaryota; kingdom Metazoa; phylum Chordata; class Chondrichthyes; order Squaliformes; family Somniosidae; genus Somniosus; species Somniosus microcephalus. The sequence continues at coordinate 97,204,204 of NC_140999.1, forward strand.
CCTTTTGATACTCCCAACTTGCTTGTAGTATCAACTCGAAGGAGTGAGCAAAATTTTCAGACCCCCTCACAAACAACCATCCACTGTATTTACCTAATAGCTATCTGCCACTGATCCCCCGAACCATCCTTTCCCCTAAAATTTGAGAAAAACCATGGTATGGTAGGCATCCTACAGATATATCAGTTTACAATAAAGGGTCTCATACCCCTACACGCTTGTAAAATTACAATGCAATCAAAATTTACAATGACTTTTCACATTATAACTTATTACAAAATGTAATCAAAATGATCCCAAGCACGGAGAGGGTCCTACGGCTCTGCTCAACTTGGAGTTATCACAAAATGATCCCAAGCACAGAGAGGATCCTACGCCTCTGCTCAACTTGGGGCTGTAACACAAAATACAAAAAAAAATTAAACATTTGAAGCAACATGCTTAAATAAAACCCTGACCATCACGTGCCGATGATGGGTCATGAAATTCATGTGGGTATTGCTCCTCCCACCCGAGCAGTAAAAGTACCTTCCACCCCCTTTGATCGTCTTAAACTTTAAAACAGGCAGAATGGATTTACAGACCAGCCTGCTCCGCCAGCCCCGAGCCGTTCCCTTGTCCCTGTGTGGAGGCGGGGTACCCCTCATGTTGAAAATTCCCTGGCATAGACCGAGACCGGGGAGTATGGGACCATGACTCCCAGTCCCACCCCCTTCCATCTTCCCTCGACTGTCTGCAGAAAATTATGGGTGCCTGTGTGGCAGCTCTCCCTGGCCCCACACAAACTTGGATCCCAGATCCGGCCACCCACTCATCCTTCCCAGCCACTCTTACCCTCTTTGCCTGTGGGCCCCCGGGTGAGTTTCTCCCTCCCCCGACCACACCCACGCGACTCTTGTGTCTCCCCCTCCTCTATACAATCTTTCCCGGGCCATCACCACCCACCCCCCGAGGAACGCATCCCTATCACAAGGCGCCCGCGCTTCCCCATCATGACTTCTCAACAGTGAGGTCTCCCGCAAGTGAACTTCGGTCAGGATAGTGCTGGGTTGGGGGCCGTACCCCACCCAGCTGGGGCCATCTCCTCCCCATAGGAAGAGTAGGCATGTTCCTCCAGATCCTGTCCGGTTTTTCCCAAAGATCGCTGCGGGGTCTGCTGGATTCGTCAAGTGGCGAGGTGATCCCCAACATTCCGTATCCGTATCTTCATTCGATGCCCAGCTCGGGCTGGGCAAACATGGCTGCTTCATTTTCCAATCTCCTGCAAAAACTTAAAAGGACATGCAGCCAGGTCTCACTGACCTGCTGCCTTAGGTGGAGACATGGTCGGGTCCCTTGACCTCGGACCAAAATACAAACATTCGGCACACATGTAAACTTAAACTCTTTAAACTTAAACTTAAAACTAGTTATTTCAACAAAACTTAAAATACACCTTAAAAGCAAGCTACATTCACACCAAAGCTATAATACAAATGCCACCCATCTCCGGACGGCCAGACTAGTCTCCGGCATGCTCACAGATTGCTGCTGGCTGCAGCGAAGCTGGACTGCCTCCTGTCTCTGGTCCCCCGCAGCTCATGGCTGTTGAGTGGGGACCCCTGCCCTTTGGCTTCTCCCCAGTTTGGGAGATCGCCTTACTCCACTGTAAGGTGGGTGACCATCTTGTCTCGGGCTTGCGGACCTGCTGAGACCTTCTGAGGTGTGTCTCAGTGGGGGAAACTTTGGCTGGCAGACCCTGAGCCAAGGTCGCAGCCTTAGCTGGCTGGGTACCTTCTCCCCCATGTCCAAAACCTGTTACCAGCCCCCCTGCAAGAGGAATTACTATCCCTGCACCCCCAGGGTCCCACATCATGGGGGGAACCATTCTAGAGGCTGGCTGGGAAGCTGGTCCCTTTAAACAGGCGAGTGCACCTGCGCAAACATTCTCCCCTGAGTCCCACGGCAGAGGCTGTGAAGCCTGTGTCGTCAAACAAGCAGGTGCGCCTGCTTGAAAAAAATTGAGGAAGAGCCGCTGTGGTCCCGCAGGCAACCGTGCCTGCGCGAACAATCTTTTTGGAGTCCCTCGGCAGAGGCTGTGAAGCCTCTGTATTTAAGCAGGCGAGTGCGCCTGCGCAAACCTCCTGGAAAAGAGCCGCGCTGGTCCCGCCGGCAACTGCGCTTGCGTGAACTTCCTCTTCGGAGTCCCGCGGCAGAGGCTGTGAAGCCTCTGTATTCAAGCAGGTGGCCGCGCCTGCGCAAACCTCCTCCTCTTTGTCCCACGGCAGAGGCTGTGAAGCCTCTGGCTTCAAACAGGTGATCGCGCCTGCGCGGGAAAATAGAAGAGGGGCCGCTAGGGTTCCACAGGCAACCGCGCCTGTGTAAACAATTTCTTTAATGGGCTGGGGAACTGCTACACTAGCACAGGCAACCGCACCTGCACGTTCGGTCTCTTCAAAAAAGGTTGGAAGAACCGCTGGGTCTTCCAAGCAGGCTTCTGCGCCTGCGCGTAAAAACTGAGCAGCAGGGATCTTTAAATGGCTGACTGCGCCTGCGCGCTCAGCCTCACTGTGGGCAAGAGCCGCTGAGGGTTCAGGGTTCATGACTGCGCCTGCGCGAACCCGGTGTTGGGGAAACTTTTCCCTCAGGTGCTCGACTGCGCCTGTGCAGGAAAAGTTGAGATGATCCGCTGGGGGTACCAAGCTCGCGACTGCGCCTGCGCGAGCCCAGTGTTGGGGAACCTCTTCCCTCAGGCGCGCTACTGCACCTGTGCGAGAAGAGTAAAGAAGATCCACTGGGGGTACGGGCTGGGGAACCGCGCCTGCGCGAGCAGTTTCAGTGGATGGAGTGGCAGCAGCCTGCAGATTTCTGATCCCAGGCTGCTGTTTCTCTGTTCCTAAGCCATCTAACCATTTCAAATTTGAACCTTTGCCAAAACTAGGGTCCCACTGGGGTAGGGAAGTGTCCCAATTTGTGGGCTGGACAACTTTACTCTGGAAACAAGCCACCGAGCCTGTCTTTACAAGCTGTGAACTTGAACTTGACTTGTACAATTTTTCTGAATTTCTCTGTGCCCCATCCCTGCCTGTAATCGCTGCCACTGGCCCAGACCCATATGGGTCCCAGAAAGTGCTTGCACGTGCACCCTCTTTGACCAGCATGCCGGCCAGTCATTGTGGGGAGGCAGAGGTGGGCGAGGGGGTTGCAGCACCACTGATGGCTGCTACCTTTCCCTGGTTGGTCAGGAGAGACTGCATTGCTTCCAGTAGCGACTCGACTGAGGCGGGGGAGATTCCTGTCTCTACCCTTTGGGCTGGGGCTGGGGGATTCTTTCCCTTGCTATCCTTCCAGGGATTCTTACAGTCTTTTCTCCAGTGACCATCTTTCCCACACCCATAACAATTTAACCTAGCCTGGGAGGGACTGTTCCCCTCCTGGTGCCACTCTTTCTTATACTGAGCCCCAGGTTTAACCTCGTGGACTTTACCCTTTTGCTGGGGGCTCTCACTATTCCTCCCATTTCTAAATGTCACCGTGAGCTGTCGGATTACAGTCTCTTCGGTTACTAGGGGGTCTCGGGGGTCAAACCAAGCATTGGCCTTTGCTCTTATCTGGGGCAGGCAATTGTACACCAGGCAACGAAGCCATTGGGTCTGCTGCTGTTGGTTCAGCTGTGCCCTATCTTGTCCCCCTGTACATGCACGGTTGTAGACTGGCCACAGCCTGTCTGCAAATGCCTGTGGAGTCTCCCCTTCCTGCTGCAGGGTTCTCCCTACGCGATCGAATGGATTGCTGTCGTTTGCACCCATGGCTTCCAGTATTTCCTCCTTCAGGTCCTCAAAACCCTTCCCTCCTCTCTTGGCCTCATCCGAAAGGGTCTGATAGAGCTTACTATCCACAGAGAAAAACAACATTCTGGCTTTCTCTTCATCATCACAGCCGTTAACACCGGCTGCCTGGTCTACTTGTTGGAAGTGCAGTGAGGGGTCTCCCTTTTCAGAGAGCATAGGAATATGTTTCACCATACCCCTGAGCTGTGGGGTATCGTAAGGGACCAGATAGGTATTCTGAACAGCCCCTGTGTTATTATCATTCACGGGCTGACCGTACCTCCATTGTCTGAGGGTGTACACTGGTCCTGGTCCCCGCCTGCCTAGCGGAACCTGCTGGCGTTCTACCACCCCATTGTCCACGCCTCCTTGCTGCCCGAGCTCCCCAAAACCCGGAGCTGTGGGCTGCTGTCTTGAGATCCCTAATTCCCTAGCCAGCCTTTCCCTGGGTGTTGCCTGTGGGGCGGTTTGATTTGGGCTGCCAGTAAAATCCAGCTGATCTGCCTTTGGGCTGATCACGCAAATCATTCCCCTTGCTACCTTTAGAGCCACGTTAAGGCTTTCTATCTCTGCCCTACAGGGGCCATGATCTGCTTCATGAAACCGAGCATTCTCTTCCCGCAGTCTCATCTCACTTTCCCTGGCCTCAGTGATTTCCTGCACCAGGCGCTCTATAAATGCCTGGCATTTTTCAAACTGGGACTCCCGATTCTTGGCCTCCTTAACCTCCTCCTGCTGCCTCACCTCATCCTTCCTAAACCAGCCACCTATACCCCGATAGGTCAGCCTACATACTGCCGCTAAAATTTGCAGGGCTACCCACATACTGAAAATGAGAGAAACAAGAGCTGGTACTTTCTCCAGATCCAGACCACTTATTATATCAAAAACGGCCTGCAGTCCTGCCGCAGTCACCATATTGTAAGGGGGGAGCTTCTGAAGGGAACCTCCCTTTGATTGGCAGGTCTGCCTCACAGCCCCTCTATCCGCCCACTTTTTCACACAGACAACTTTGCTGCGAGCTGCTTGTCCTTTTGGCCAAGCTTTCTGTGGCCATTTTAAAACCTTTTGTGATTGCCCAAACTCCAGGGAACGATTTTATTAATAAAGTACTGTCTTCAGAAGTGTGAATATTTTCCACAGAGCTCCACGCCTCCTGGGTTGTCCACATTCTTTCCATCTCAGAACAGTCATTTGCGGTTCTAGGCACATTTTAAAACATTGTAGACAAGTCACATCACCCAATTCTTCGTCCACGATGTGGACCAATATTTTCAATCTTGAGGGAAAATAGGGGAAATTTTGCGAAACCCCTACAGACTACGCCCGCTCGTGTTTTTTCCCCCTTATTATTCCTTATCTCCACCCAAACTGTTTCACTATCCTGATCCTTTGACCCAATATCATTTCTCTGTATTACAGTGATTCCTTCCTTTATTAACATAGCCACCCCACCTCCCCTTCCTTCCTGCCTGTCCTTCTTGATTGTTAAATAACCTGGTATATTTAATTCCCAGTCATGGTCACCCTGAAGCCATGTTTCTGTAATGGCCACAAGATCATACCCATATATAGTTATTTGTGCCGTTAACTCCTCCATTTTGTTACGAATGTTACGTGCATTCAGATAAAGAACTTTCAAATACGTTTTGTGACACTTTGTTCCTGCTTTTTCCCCTTTTACTACTTTACCTTTTACTCCATACCTTCTGTCCCTTCCTGACATGCTCTGTTTTTTAATTCCCCCACTGCTACCTAAGTCTATGACCTTCTCCGCAGTCATTTTTATTATTTGCTCTCTAGAAACCTCCCCCCCACTAATTAGTTTAAAGCCCTCTCTACAGCCCTAGTTATATGATTCACCAGGATTCTAGTCCCAGTACTGGCCAAGTGAAGTCCGTCCCAACGGAACAGCTCCCTCTTGCCCCAGTACTGGTGCCAGTGTCCCAAGAAGCAAAACCCATTTTTCCCACACCAGTCTTGGAGCCACGCATTTAACCCTCTAATTTTATTTATCCTAGCCAAATTCGCTCGTGGCTCAGGTAATAATCCAGAGTTTATTACCCATGAGGGTCTGTTTTTTAATTTGACCCCTAGCTGTTCATACTCCTTTAACAGAACCTTCTTCCTTGTCCTATCTACATCATTTGTACCAACATGGACCATGACAACTGGATCCTCCCCCTCCCACTCCAAGTTTCTTTCCAGCCCAGAAGAGATGTCCTTAACCCTGGTACCGGGCAGACAACACAGCCTTCGGGACTCCCGCTCTCGACTGCAGAGAACCCTATCTATCCCCCTAATGATACTATCCCCTAACACTACATCATTTCTTTTTACTCCCCCCACTTGAATGGCCCCCTGTTCCATGGTGCTGTGGCCAGATTGCTCATCCTCCGCGCAGTCCCCGCTCCCGCCCTCACAGGGAGAAAGAATCTCGAAACTGTTTGACAAGAGCAAGGGCTGCGGCTCCTTCAACACTACCTCCTGGATCCCTGTACCTGCCTCACTCATAGTCACACTGTCCTGTCCCTGACCATGGACTACATCTGAATTAATTAATTTCATAGGTGTGACTACCTCCTGAAACATAGAGTCCAGGAACTTCTCCCCCTCCCTGATGTGTCGCAGTGTCTGAAGCTCGGTCTCAAGCACCTCAATACGGAGCCAGAGTTCCTCTAGCAGCAAACAGTTGTTGCAGATGTATTCACCATGAGCCTCAATGGGGTCCACCAGCTCCCACATCTCGCAACAGTAACACATCACCTGCTCCATTCTATATAATTAATTAAATTTCTTAATATTAGTTATGAAGACCCTGCCCGGATATAGATGATAATATCACACCACTATTCAATAGGACTTACCAACTTAAAGGAATAAAAGAGAAGGAAGAGAACCTACCAACCAGCTGATCACCAACCTCCTCTTTGAATGCTGTCTGTGGGGCCTGTTTCATTGATTCATCTCGCTGCTCCGCTTCCGCAGTGCTATCTAAGCCTGGGAGTAGGGAACAAAACAGAGCAAAAACACCCCCTCACCTCCCACTTGCCTGAACTCTCCCACTTACAAACTCTCGCTCCACTCAATGGACCGCACTCTGTGCAGCCGCACTAGTCCCGCCCCTTTTATACCCGGATTCTACTTCCGGTTTCAGCTCCCCAGCAGCTTAATTTACACTAAAAAATTAAACTCACTTCAAATAATTAACTTTTTAGCACACTAAAATTCACGAAATACACTTAAATGACTTTTTCTCCTACCTACCACACTCTCTCTCCACTGAAATGCCACAGTACTCTGTGAGAGCGGAGATTCAGTGAGTATTTAAACACACTTTCGTGGACTTTTTTTCACAGGCCAGTGTCGGGAGCGGTGAGAGCAGAGACTCAGTGAGTATTTAAACTCACTTTCGCAGTTTTTCTTTCACAGGCCATTGTCGGGAGCAATACGAGCAGTGGTTCAGTATGTAAGCTCACTTTCATGGGCTTTCATTCACAGGCCATTGTCGGGAGTGGTGAGTGCGGCAGTACAGTGAGTATTTAAACTCACTTTCACAGGCTTTTTTACAGAGGCTTACCAATCTCGCAGACCGGCGGCGGCGTTCCAGAACCACGTCACGATTCAAAATGTGATGCAGGCAGGAGGAAGCAGCTGATTGGGTGAGTACTTATACTACTCTATAGTTTGACAATTAAAGTTCATCATTTATAAAGGTTAGAAGGTCTTAATTTTGTGGTTATAGTTTCTAAGGCCTCTGTTGTGTAGCGGGGAGTGCTAGGAAACAAGAACCCTTGAGTATATCATTTAATTGTAGTATAATTGGTGGTATTGATTTAATTTAAATTAATTAAAAGATAAGTCATGGCAGGACAGCTCAGCCCCGTGGCATGCTCCTCCTGCACTATGTGGGAAATCAGGGACACTTCCTGTGACCCCGACGACCATGTGTGCAGGAAGCGTATCCAGCTGCAGCTGCTGGCAGACCGCATTGTGGTGCTGGAGCTGCAAATGAATACACACTGGAGCATTCGCCATGCTGAGGACATCATGGATAACATGTTTAATCAGTTGGGCACACCGCAGGTAAAGGCTGCACAGGCAGGAAGGGAATGGGTGACCAACAGGCAGAGTAGTAGGCGCAGGCAGGTAGTGCAAGGGCCCTCTGTGGCCATCCCCCTCTCAAACAGATATACCATGTTGGATATTGTTGGGGAGGATGGCTTATCGGGGGAAGGCAGCAGCAACCAACTTCCTGGCAGCATGGGTAGTTCTGCTACATGGGACAGGAGGAAAAAGTGCAGGAGAGCAATAGTGATAGGGGATTCTATTGTAAGGGAAAGAGATAGGCATTTCTCTGGCCGCAAATGAGACTCCAGGATGGTATGTTGCCTCCCTAGTGCAAGGGTCAAGGATGTCTTGGAGTGGCTGCAGGGCATTCTGGAGGGGGAGGGTGAACAGCCAGTTATCATGGTGCATATAGGTACCAACAATATAGGTAAAAAATGGGATGAGGTCCTAAAAGCTGAATATAGAGAGTTGGGACGTAAATTTAAAAATAGGACCAAAAAGGACCTCAGGATTGCTACCAGTGCCACGTGCTAGTCAGAGTAGAAATAGAAGGATATTTCAGATGAATACATGGCTAGAAGAATGGTGCAAGGGGGAGGGATTCAGATTCCTGGGAATTTTGGAACAGGTTCTGGGGGAGGTGGGACCAGTACAAACTGAATGGTTTACACCTGGGCAGGACCGGGACCAATGTCCTAGGGGGAGTGTTTGCTAGTGCTCTGGGGGAGGGGTTAAACAAAAAGGCAGGGGGATAGAAGCAAAAGACAGGAAGGAGAAAAGCAAAAGTGGAAGTCATAGAAATCAAGGGTGTAAATCAAAAAGGCTGCATTAAACAATAATTCTAAAGGGTCTAAGAGTGTCAGAAAAACAAGCCTGAAGGCTTTGTGCCTTAATGCAAGGAACATTCATAATAAGTTGGATGAATTAGCTGCACAAATAGATGTAAATGCATGTGATATAATTGGGAATATGGAGACATGGCTCCAGGGTGACCAAGGCTGGGAATTCAACACCCAGGGGTATTCAATATTCAGGAAGGACAGGCAAAAGGGAAAAGGCAGTGACGTAGCATTGCTGGTTAAAGAGGAGATAAATACAATAGTAAGGAAGGATATTAGCTATGATGATGTGGAATCTGTATGGGTAGAGCTGAGAAATACCAAGGGGCAGAAAACATTAGTGGGAGATGTATACAGACCCCCAAACAGTAATGCTGAGGTTGGGGATGGCATTAAATGGGAAATTAGAGATGCGTGCAATAAGGGCACGGCAGTTATCATGGGTTACTTTAATTTACATATAGATGGGTCTAACCAAATTAGTAACAATACTGTGGAAGAGGAATTCCTAGAGTGTATACGGGATGGTTTCCTGGACCAATATGTTGAGGAAACAACTAGAGATCAGGCCAACTTAGACTGGGTATTATGTAATGAAAAAGGATTAATTAGCAATCTTGTTTGGCAAGGCCCCTTGGGGAGGAGTGATCATAATATGATGGAATTCTTCATTAAGATGGAGAGGGAAGTAGTTGATTCAGAGACTTGCGTACTGAATTTAAATAAAGGAAACTATGATGGTATGAGGCACGATTTGGCTAGGATGGATTGGGGAATGTTACTTAAAGGGTTGATGGTGAATAGGCAATGGCAAACATTTAAAGATCACATGGATGAACTACAGAGTTTTTTCATCCCTGTTTGGCATTAAAATAAAACAAAAAAGGTGACACATCATTGGCTAACAAGGGAAATTAGGGATAGAATAAGATCCAAGGAGAGGACATAAAATTGGCCAGAAAAAGCAGCAAACCTGAGGATTGGGAACAGTTTAGGATTCAGCAAAGGAGGACAAAGGAATTAATTAAGAGGGGGAAAATAGAGTATGAGAGTAAGCTTGCTGGGAACATAAACATTGACTGTAAAATCTTCTATTGATATGTGAAGAGAAAAAGATTGGTAAAGTCAAGCATAGGTCCCTTGCAGTCAGAATCAGGGGAATTTATACTGGGGAACAAAGACATGGCATACCAATTCAATACATACTTTGGTTCTGTCTTCACAAAGGAGGTCAGAAATAAACTCCCAGAGATGTCGGGGAACACAGGATCTAATGAGAGGGAGGAACTGAATGAAATCAGTTTTTGTAGGGAAATGGTGTTCGGGAAACTGATGGGATTGAAGGCCGATAAATCCCCAGGGCCTGATAATCTACATCCTAGGGTACTTAAGGAAGTGGCCCTAGAAATAGTAGATGCATTGCTGGTCATCTTCCAAAATTCTATAGACACTGGAACAGTTCCCATGGATTGGAGGGTAGCTAATGTAACTCCACTATTTAAAAAAGGTGGTAGAGAAAAAACGGAATTTTAGACCGGTAAGCCTGACATCAGTAGTGGGGAAAATGCTTGAGTCCATTATAAATGATGTAATAGCAGAGCACTTGGAAAACAGTGACAGGATTGGACAAAGTCAACATGCATTTACAAAAGGTAAATCATGCTTGACTAATCTACTGGAATTTTTTTGAAGATGTAACTGCTAGAATAGATAAGGGAGAACCAGTGAATGTGGTGTATTTGGACTTTCAGAAGGCTTTTGATAAAATCCCACATAAGAGACTAGCATGCAAAGTTAAAGCACATGGGATTGGGGGTAAGGTACTGACTTGGATAGAAAACTGTTTGGCAGACAGGGAGCAAAGAGTTGGAATAAATGGATCTTTTTCTGAGTGGAAGGCAGTGACTAGTGGGGTACCACAGGGATCGGTGCCAGGACCCCAGTTATTCACAATATACATTAATGATCTAGACGAGGGTACTAGATGTAATATCTCCAAGTTTGCAGATGACACAAAGCTGGGTGGGCGTGTGTGCTGTGAGGAGGATGCAGAGAAACTCCAGTACGATTTGGACAGGTTGGGTGATTGGGCAGATGCATGGCAGATGCAGTATAATGTTGATAAATGCGAGGTTATCCACTTTGGTAGCAAAAACAGGAAGGCAGATTATTATTTGAACGGCAATAGATTGGCAAAAGGGGAAGAGCAATGAGCCCTGGGTTTCCTTGTGCACCAGTCACTGAAGGTAAGCATGCAGGTGCAGCAGGCGGTTAAGAAGGCAAATGGTATGCTGGCCTTCATAGCGAGAGGATTCGAGTACAGGAGCAAGGATGTCGTGCTGCAGTTGTACAGGGTTTTGGTGAGAACACACCTTGAGTACTGTGTGCAGTTTTGTTCAACTTATCTGAGGAAGGATGATCTTGCCATGGAGGGAGTGCAGCGAAGATTCACCAGACTCATACCTGGGATGGCAGGAATGGCATATGAATAGAGATTGGGTCGATTAGGCTTATATTCACCAGAGTTTAGAAGAATGAAAGGGGATCTCACTGAAACTTATAAAATTCTAACAGGACTAGACAGACTAGATGCAGTAAGGCTGTTCCCAATGGCGGGGGAGTCCAGAACCAGGGCCATAGTTTAAGGATAAGGGGTAAGCCATTTACGACTGAGATGAGGAGGAATTTCTTCATCCAGAGAGTGGTGAACCTGTGGAATTCTCTACCACAGAAGAGAGTTGAGGCCAATTCATTAAATATATTCAAGAAGGAGTTAGATATATTTCTTAAGGCTAAGGGGATCAAGGGATATGGGGAGAAAGCAGGAACAGGGTATTGAATATGGATGATCAGCCATGCTCACATTGAATGGTGGAGCAGGCTCGAGGGGCTGAATGGCCTACTGCTACTCCTATTTTCTAAGTTTCTATATTTATATGAGAAGGCCCAGGAAATAGTGTGGCTGAGCAGGGGAGAAGAAGGCCCAGGACGCAATGGGCCTGAGTGGGAGAGGTGAAGGCCCAGGACACAGAGGACCTCAGTGGCAGAGGAGAAGGCCCAGGATACAACAGGCCTGAGTGGGAGAGGAGAATGCCCAGGACAGCGCAAGCCTGAGCAGGAACGGCAAAGGCCCAGAACACCGCGGGCCTGAGCAGAAGGGGAGAAGGCCCAGGACACAGCGGGCCTGAGCGGGAGCGGAGAAGGCACAGGACACAGGCGACCAGAGCAGAAGAAAAGATGTTGCGTCCGTCAGTAGTAAGACACAAAACTGCAGGAGAACGGTACAACAGGTGTTTACTCAACGTGGCTCACTCTGGAACTGAACTGTACAGATTGCTACTCAGTGCTATATACAGGTGTGGTCACTGCCGGTACTACAGTATACATGAGCTGTAAAAAGAAATTCCCCCCTTAAAGGTATATACATTACAATTCCTCCCCTTTTAGATTAACAGTACCATAACACTCATTTAACAATTAAATATCAAACTAATTACAATTAACACATTTAACATACAACGTTAGCTGAAAATAGTCCATTTATATATTCAGTCTTTGGGGAGGTTTCCTGATCCTTTCTGGATAGCGCCTTTCCCGAGTGTCTCGCTCTTGGTGCGGAGGCGATTCTGGCACCCTGTCGTCAGTTGGGTCATCAACTTCCGATGCTACTGTTTCTGGGGTAGATGCGACCTGTACGTCGGGTTCCTCACCAGGTACGTATGGGCGAGGCATGGGGTTGACTTGTTCCTGTGACTCTAGGATCTGGTCAGCATGGCGTCTCACAATGTTCTCCCCAACGTCCACTGTGTACATTAGTGGGCCCTGCCGTGTGCATACCGTTCCTGGCTGCCATTTTTCTGTTCGGTAGTCGCGGGCCAAGACTGATTGCCCTACATTGAAGCTCCTTGTTGGCTTCTCATGGATGTGCTGGAATTGCTTACTCTCAACATCTCTTCGTACATTTGGTCTGAGCAAATCCAGGGGAGATCTTAACCTTTGGTTAAAGAACATCATGGCCGGGTCCTGGTTGGTGACTGCATGTGTCGCATTCTGGTAGGCGAACAGGAAATTGTCCACCTTATGCTGCAGCGGAATGTTGTCATTGTACATAGCCTTTATTGCCTTCTTTAAACGTTTGTGCGAACCTCTCAGCCAATCCATTTGTGGCTGGATGATACGGGGCGGATGTGTAATGCCTTACCCCATTCTCCTTCGTAAACCTCCGGAACTCTTCGGACACAAACTGTGGTCCGTTATCGGAGCAAATCTGTTCTGGCAAGCCGTTCCTAGCAAAAATGGTCCGTAGGACTGCAATAGTTTTCTCTGTGGTGGTGGAGGATATTTTGATGACCTCAGGCCATTTCGAGTGCGCATCCACGGCTATTAAAAACATTGAGTCCATGAATGGACCAGCAAAATCAATATGCACCCGTTGCCATGGAGATGAGGGCCACTCCCATGGGTGTAGAGGGGCATGTGGTGGTGCATTTTGGACCTTTTGGCATCCTGGGCAGCTCTTGGTCAGGTGCTCGATTTGTTTATCGATTCCCGGCCACCACACATATGCCCTGGCTAGGCTTTTCATTTTTACCCCTCCCAGATGACCCTCATGAAGCTCATTGAGCACTCTATCCCTTAACTTTGGTGGAATTACAACTCGGGATCCACACATCAAGGTCCCCCGGCACACTGACAGCTGTTCTCTTCTTGTCGAGAATGCTGGCAACAGTGAGTCGCCATGTGCTGGCCATCGCTTCACCGTCAAATCATATACCCGAGACAGTGTCGGGTCATTTCGGGTCTACTTTTCTATACGAGCGTTAGTTACCGGTAGGTATCCAGCGATAGTCGAATTAAATATTTTGACAGGATCCACTGCTGGTGCTTCCTCCGCAGTAGGCAGTGGCAGGCATGATAGCCCATCAGCATTTCCATGCTGTTTCGTGCCCTTATATTCAATCTCATAGTGGTGCGCCCCTAGAAAGAGTAACCTTCTTTGTAGTCATTGTGCAGTCATCATCGGAACGCCCTTCTTCGGATTAAAAATGGAGACAAGAGGCAGGTGGTCAGTCAGCAAGGTGAATTTCTGCCTGTGCAGATAGTGATTGAACTTTTTCACTCCCCACACTAGGCTGAGGGCCTCCCTGTCAATCTGGGCGTAGTTATGCTCGGCTGAGGTTAGTGATCATGACACAAATGCTATTGGCCTCTCTGAGCCGTCCGAGAAATTGTGCGACAGCACCGCTTCAATGCCGTAGGGTGAAGCATCACACGCCAACCGAATTGGTAGTGCTGGGTTGAAATGGGCCAATACCTCTTTCGATGTGATTAGTGTTTTGCTCTTCTGGAAAGCTTGTTTACATTCGTCACTCCACTTCCATGGCACTCCAGTTTACAGTAGGGTGTTCAGTGGGTGTAGTATTGTAGACAAATTTGGCAAGGACTTATGGTAGTAGTTTTCCAGCCCGAGGAACGACCTCAGTTGTGACACGTTTTCCGGTGCTGAAGCCTTGACTACTGCCTCAATCTTTTCTGGGGACTTATGTAACCCCTCTATATCGATAACGTGGCCACAATACGAGATCTGGTTTTTTAAAAACTCGCATTTGGGGCGGTTAGCTCAGAGCCCATATTCCTTCAATCTAGTGAGCACCTGCTCCAGGTTGGCGAGGTGATCACTGTCATTTTCGCCCGTGACCAGGATTTCATCCAAATTACACTGGGTCCCTAGGATCCCTTGCAGGACCTGTTCCATTGCCCTTTGCCAAATAGCCGGAGCTGATGCTACCCCGAATACCAGCCGGTTGTATTGGTAGAGACCATTATGGGTGTTGATTGTGAGGTATTTTTTTGATGCTTCTTCTACCTCCATTGGCAGATACGCCTGGGCCAGATCAATCTTAGTGAAGCGTTTCCCTCCAGATAGCGAGGCGAAAATATCTTCAATCCGCGGAAGTGGATATTGCACAGTGTGAAGGACTGGGTTCACTGTTACCTTAAAGTCCCCACAGATGCGAACCTTCCTTGGTTCCCCAGGCGTGCTGCTCAACGACTTTTTCATCACACGGATGATGGGTGAAGCCCACTCGCTCCAGTCTACCTTGGACAGTACTCCTGTGATGCGCTATCAATTACTCATAAAAGACTGAGAGTTAAGAGAGTAACTAAAGGCTTTTATTAACAAAAGAATGAAGGTCTGCCTCGAGTGGTCGACCGGTCCAGAAATACAAAGGGCTGGGGAGCAGTCACCTTTATACTAGGACTTGTGGGAGGAGTCAGCCGAGGCATGTCCAGGCATGTACACAGTGGAATACAAACAGTGGTTTACCACATTCACCCCTTGTTTAAAATTGAGTCCGGCGGGGTGAAGTGTATTAAAAGTTAGTGTATTGGAGTCTCTCCAGAGGTCTTGTCTGCCGCTGTGATCGGTGTGGCGACGGCAGGGGTAGTGGAGCTTCCAGCGTCGAGTCCTGCGTGGGCTGTGGCACAGGCGTGTCATCCTCGTAGATGTTGAGCAGGTCACGGGGCCCAGGCCTGCCGTCTGCTGGGGCTGGATATCGGATCGTGGGGGGGGTGGTAGTGAGTAGTGGGTTACTGCAGCCCCCGAGGGTGCAAGGTCTCTTATGGAGACTGTGTCCTCCCGCCCGTCCGGGTATGCAATGTAAGCATACTGGGGGTTGGCGTGGAGGAGGTCGACCCTCTCGACCAGGGGGTCCGTTTTATGGGTCCTCACGTGCCTTCTCAGTAGGACCAGCCCTGGGGACGTCAGCCATGGCGGTAGCGATGTCCCCGATGTGGACTTCCTTGGGAAGACAAACATTTTCTCATGAGGGGTGGCGTTAGTGGCAGTGCAGAGCAGTGACCGAATAGAGTGGAGCACATCGGGGAGCACATCCTGCCAGCGGGAGGTTGGAAGGCCCCTAGACTTTAAGGCTAGCAGGGCGGCCTTCCAAACTGTCGCATTTTCTCTTTCCACCTGTCCGTTCCCCCGGGGGTTGTAACTGGTGGTCCTGCTTGTGGCAATACCCCTAGTTAGCAGGTACTGACGGAGTTCGTCGCTCATAAACGATGAGCCCCGGTCGCTATGGATATAGCTGGGGAAACCGAACAGGGTGAAGAGGTCGTTCAGACATTTAATGACCGTGGCACTGGTCATGTCCGGGCAGGGGATGGCGAACGGGAAACGGGAGTACTCATCAATAATATTGAGGAAGTACACATTGCGGTCGGAGGAGGGGAGAGGCCCTTTAAAATCAACGCTCAGGCGCTCGAAGGGGCGAGTGGCTTTTATCAGGTGGGCCCTGTCTGGTCTATAAAAGTGCGGTTTGCACTCAGTGCAGACTTGGCAGTTCCTGGTCATGGTCCTGACCTCCTCAATAGAGTAAGGCAGGTTGCGGGCCTTGATGAAGTGGAAGAACCTGGTGACCCCCGGGTGGCAGAGGTCATTGTGGAGGGCCCGCAGTCTATCGATCTGCGCGCTGGCGCAGGTGCCATGCGATAGCGCATCCGGGGGTTCATTGAGCTTCCCGGGCCGGTACAAGATCTCGTAATTGTAGGTGGAAAGTTCGATTCTCCACCTCAAGATCTTGTCATTTTTGATTTTGCCCCTCTGCTTGTTGTTAAACATGAAAGCAACTGAACGTTGGTCAGTGAGCAGGGTAAATCGTTTTCCGGCCAGGTAGTGCCTCCAATGACGCACAGCCTCCACAATCGCCTGGGCCTCCTTCTCAACAGCGGAGTGTCTGGTCTCCGGGCCTTGGAGGGTTCGTGAAAAGAAGGCCACGGGTCTCCCCGCCTGATTGAGGGTAGCGGCCAGGGCAAAGTCAGATGTGTCGCTTTCCACCTGGAAGGGGATGGATTCGTCCACTGCGTGCATGGTGGCTTTGGCAATGTCTTCCTTGATACGGTGGAAGGCTAAGCGGGCCTCTGCCATCAAGGGAAAAGAGGTGGACTTGATCAGCGGATGGGCCTTGTCCGCATAGTAGGGGACCCACTGGGCATAATAGGAGAAAAACCCTAGGCACCTCTTCAGGGCCTTGAGGCAGTGGGGCAGTGGGAGTTCCATAAGGGGACGCATCCGGTCGGGGTCGGGGCCGATGACTCCGTGTTCCACAACACAGCCAAGGATGGCGAGGCGGTTTGTGCGGAATATGCACTTCTCCTTGTTATATGTCAGGTTCAGGAGCTGGGCGGTGCGGAGGAATTTTTCGAGGTTTGTGTAATGGTCCTGCAAGTCACGGCCGCAGATGGTCACATTGTCCAGATATGGGAAAGTGGCCTGCAACGCATTTTGGTCTACCATCCGGTCCATCTCCCTTTGGAAGATGGAGACCCCGTTGGTGACGCCAAAGGGAACCCTAAGGAAGTGGTAGAGGTGGCCGTTTGCCTCAAAGGCAGTATACTGGCGGTCCTCAGGTCGGATAGGGAGCTGGTGGTACGCTGATTTCAGGTCAATGGTCGAGAAGACGCGGTACTGCGCGATCTGGTTGACCATATCAGCTATGCGGGGGAGTGGGTAGGCGTCCAGCAGGGTGTAGCGATTTATTGTCTGGCTGTAGTCGATGACCAGGCGCTGCTTCTCACCGGTCTTAACGACCACAACCTGGGCTCGCCAGGGGCTGGTGCTGCCCTCAATAATCCCTTCTTTCAGGAGCCGCTCCACTTCAGTTTTAATGAAAACCCTGTCCCCGGCACTGTATCGCCTGCTCTTTGTGGCGATGGGCTTACAGTCGGGGGTGATGTTAGCAAACAGTGGGGGGGGGGTGACTCTGAGTGTGGAGAGGTTGCACCTGGTGCGCGGCGGGCAATTTGGGAGCTGCTGGCTGCGGACTGTGAGTGGGGGTAGGGGTCCACCGTATGCCATCGTAACACTTTTAAGGTGGCACTGAAAATCTAACCCCAGCAGGACGGCAGCGCAGAGGTCGGGCAGGAGCAGAAGTTTAAAATGATCGTACACGGTCCCGTCTACTACGAGTGTCACTACGCAGTAGCCGCCGATGTCCGCCGACTGGGACTCGGAGGCCATAGAAATCCGCTGGTGCGCAGGCAGGACTGGGAGAGAGCAACGCCGCACCGTGTCAGGGTGGATGAAGCTTTCCGTGCTCCCAGAGTCAAAAAGGCAGATTGTATCGTGGCCATTTACCTTAATGTCCATTGTGGAACTGGCCAGCTGGTGCGGTCTCGCTTGGTCCAGTGTAACGGATGCCAGCGTAGGGGTCGGTGTGTCGCTGCGGGTATCAGATGAGGCGGTGTTGGGGGCCTGCTGCATTCCGGCTGTCGTCCAAGATGGCGGCGTCCATGATCCCCATGTGGCTGGAGGCGTCCAAAATGGTTGCTGTACCGGTGGTTCGCACATGGCCGGGGAGGCCCAAGATGACGGCCCGCATGGCCCACACGCGGCGCTGCTGGGGTTCGGGGTGGCTTTGGCCCTGCAGACATTAGCGTAGTGTCCCTTCTTCCCGCAGCCCGAGCAGATCGCGTTTTTCGCCGGGCAGCGCGCTCTGGGGTGTTTTGCCTGGCCACAGAAGTAGCATTTCTGGCCTTGGGGCACTGCTGTCTGGCCTTGGGACACTGCTGTGGTAGTTGTGCTGTTGCTGGGGTGTGGCTGGGGTGGCACGGCGCTATGAGGCAGTCCTACCGTGTCCCAGGCTGTCATTCCCCGCGGCATCCACGGTGCAGAGGAGTAGGCATCCATGCCCCGGTAGGCTGCATCCAATGATAGTGCGAGTTCAGAGGCCTTGTTGAGGTCGAGGTCACTCTGCTCCAACAGTCGCTGTCGGGTGTAATTGGATCTGTGGCCCGCTACAAAAGCGTCCCGGATAAGTTCCTCTGTGTACACGGCGGCCTTTACATCCTTACAACCACAGGCCCGGCCAAGCACAGACAGTGCCTGAAGGTATTCCACGGTCGATTCCCCAGGTTGTTGTTTACGACTCCCCAGAAGGTGCCTGGCGTACACTTCGTTCACTGGGCGCGTGTACTGGTCCTTGAGGAGCTTGATAGCGTCCGTGTACAAGGTCGCGTCTTGGATGACCGAGTACACTCGGTGGTTCACTTTGGAGGTCAGGACATCCAGTTTGTCCTCGTCCGATTTGATTGCTGCGGAGGCGGTCAGGAATTTTTCGAAACACTTAAGCCAGTGAGTAAACTTGGTGGATGAGTCCGCCTCCCGATGATCTAAGTCCAGGCACGCTGGTGTGAGGATCTTCTCCATTATAAAAATGTTGTTAATAAAATTGATGCGCTATCAATTACTCATTAAAGACTGAGAGTTAAGAGAGTAACTAAAGGCTTTTATTAACAAAAGAATGAAGGTCTGCCTCGAGTGGTCGACCGGTCCAGAAATACAAAGGGCTGGGGAGCAGTCACCTTTATACTAGGACTTGTGGGAGGAGTCAGCCGAGGCATGTCCAGGCATGTACACAGTGGAATACAAACAGTGGTTTACCACATCCTGAAAGTTCCAAACTCTCCAGCTCTGCTTTGACGGCTGGGCGGATCGCATAAGGCCTTAAAAAATTTTGTGCTAGCGTTTTCTTCGCTTTTAATTGTTGCTGTCATGCCTTTTAGTGTTTCGAGTCCTTGCTGGAACACTTCTTGCGCGTCGGTTAGGATCTTTGACATTCGCCCAGGTGTGACGTCGTCATCCTTTTTGGCAGCCACAGTCAGTGCTTGTATGGAATGCCAATCCAGCTGTATTATCTGGATCCATTCATGTCCCAGTAATGGTGGTCCTCCATCTTGCAATACATACAGGTCTAGTTTTGGTGTTTCCTTACCGTTATATATAACGGCCACCCTTATTTTTCCTTTGGGGCAGACTTATTGCCCCGTGTACGTCTTCAAAATAATTTTTGTGTCTCTCAAGGGTATGTGTGAGAATAGCCGCTCGTAGTCCCGTCGGTTTATGACTGTTAGGGCTGACCCTGTGTTCAATTCCATTTTTACCTGGACTCCTGCTATCTTGAGAGTGACCCAAATGGTTCGGTGATCCTCCGTTTTGATCACATTATGCAGTTTCAGACAACTCAGCTCACTGCTTTCGGAGTCGGTATCACTCTTTTGTTCGTCTGAACTATTCTCCGTCACCTTATGTACCTTCTTGTACTTTTCTTTTGGAGATTTCTTATTGCTGGTTTTCTTTCCTGACCTGCAGACTCGTGCTATGTGTTCTACTTTTCCACACTGCCTCCACACTTTGTCTTTGAACCAGCAATCATTGTGGTCATGTGTTTTTCTGCCGCAGCGATAGCACTTCTCTGTTCTGTATGACATTTCGTTTGTGCCATATTCTTGCGGTTTCTGTTGTATCTCTGCAGCGCCCCGTGCTGCTGCTTCATATGATACCACAATGCTGAAAGCCTTGTCCAGTGCAAGGTCCTTTTCAGATAAAAGCCGTTTCTGGGTTCCTTCACTTTGAAGCCCACACACAAACTTGGCCCTTAAGGTATCTGCCAGTCCCGTTCCAAATTGGCAGTGTTTCGATAGTTTGTGCAGTTCTGTTAAATATTCAGCATTGCTTTCATCCTTATGCTGGTCCCGTTTGTGAAACTTGAATCTTTCTGCTGTCAGCAGCGGTGTGGGGTTTAAATGTTCCTGTAGTATCGTCACTATGTCTCCAAAATTCTTTTCAACTGGCTTCGTTGGGGTTACTAGATTTTGTAATAAGCCATACGTCTTTGCACCCGTTAAATTTAACAATACCGGCGCTTTCTTGTCATCTGACACCTCATTTGCCTTGCAGTATACCTCTATACATTCGACATATGTAGTCCAATCTTCAACTTCATTGTCAAATGCGGTGATACTGCCACTCTTTGGCATTTTGGGTGTGGTTTAAAATGGATTAAAATGGCGTCTCCCGCGCTTTCCTTCCTCCCCCGCTGCTAACGCCGCTCTCAGCGGTCCTCGTGGCAATGGCGGCGCCCTATAGGTTTCGCGTGCTTCTCCTGCGCTGCTGCCAACGTCGCTCACGGCGGTCCTCGTGGCAATGGCGGCGCCTCGCGGGTTTCTGTGCGTCTCTCTCCCTCTCCTCGACGCTGCTCGGCCCCTGAACACCGGCTGCGCCCTGTGTGCTCTGCCCTCTCTCTCTCTCTCCCATCAACGCTGCTCGGCCCTTTGCCGTGCCGCTCGGTCGGGCTCTATCCTGCCGCTGTCCGGGAAGGGTCTGCGCACTACCTGTTGCCAGCCCGTATCGCTGGACCACCACGACTGGAAAGCCAAGCCTGGCTCTCAACAGCCTCCCCCGCAATTCTCGAGTCTCTGCTGGATGACTGGGCGGTTGCCCGTGGTTGACGCCCGTGTCTCTGGCCTTGACCTCCAATCTACTGGTCTCCAGGAATGAATCCCTGGGAGTTGATGCAGAGTTGCAGGTAGGATGGAATTTATCTCATCGCCAATGTTGTGTCCATCAGTAGTAAGACACAAGACTGCAGGAGAACGGTACAACAGGTGTTTACTCAACGTGGCTCACTCTGGAACTGAACTGTACAGATTACTACTCAGTGCAATATATAGGTGTGGTCACTGCTGGTACTACAGTATACATGAGCTGTGAAAAGTAGTTCCCCCCTTAAAGGTATATACATTACAAAAGACACATGACACAGTGGACCTGAGTGGGAGAGGAGAAGGCCCAGGACACAGTGGGCTTGAGCAGGAGAGGAGAAGGCCAAGGACACCGCGAGCCTGAGCGGGAGAGGAGAAGGCCCAGGACAGAGGCGAAATGAGCAAGAGAGCAGAAGGCCCAGGACACAGCGGACCTGAGCGGGAGAGGAGAAGATCCAGGACACAGCGGACCTGAGTGGGAGCAGAGAAGGCCCAGGACGCAGCGAGCCTGAGCCTGAGAGTGGATGACCCAGGACACAGCCGACCAGAGTGGGAGAGGAGAAGGCCCAGGACACAGCGGACCAGAGTGGGAGAGGAGAAGGCCCAGGACACAGCGGGCCTGAGCTGGAGAGGAGAAGGCCCAGGACACAGCGGACCTCAACAGGAAAGGAGAAGGCCCAGGACACAGTGGGCATGAGTGGGAGAGGATAAGGCCCAGGACACAGTGAGCCTGAGTGGCAGCGGAGAAGGCCCAGGACACAGTGGGCATGAGTGGGAGAGGATAATGCCCAGGATACAGCAAGCCTGAGTGGGAGAGGATAATGCCCAGGACATAGCAGACCTGAGCGGGATAGGAGAAGGCCCAGGACACAGCGGGCCTGAGCTGGAGAGGAGAATGCCCAGGACTCAGTGGGCATGAGTGGGAGAGGAGAAGGCCCAGGTCACAGTGGGCATGAGTGGGAGAGGATAATGCCCAGGAGACAGCGACCTGAGCAGGAGAGGAGAAGGCCCAGGACACAATGAGCCTGAGTGGGAGAGGAGAATGCCCAGGATGCAGTGGGCATGAGTGGGAGAGGAGAAGGCCCAGGTCACAGTGGGCATGAGTGGGAGAGGATAATGCCCAGGAGACAGCGACCTGAGCAGGAGAGGAGAAGGCCCAGGACACAATGAGCCTGAGTGGGAGAGGAGAATGCCCAGGACACAGCGAGCCTGAGCTGGTGAGGAGAAGGCCCAGGACACAGGCGATCTGAGCAGGAGAGGAGAAGGCCTAGGACACAGCGAGCCTGAGCTGGTGAGGAGAAGGCCCAGGACACAGGTGAAGTGAGCAGGAGAGGAGAAGGCCCAGGACACAGCGAGCCTGAGCTGGTGAGGAGAATGCCCAGGAGACAGGTGTGAGTGGGAACGGGGAAGGCCCAGGACATAGCAGATTCAGTGGTAGTGGAGAAGGCCCAGGACACAGCAGACCTGAGCGGGAGCAGAGAAAGCCCAGGACACAGCCGGCCTGAGCAGGGGAAGAAAAGGCCAGGACATAGCAGGCCTGAGCGGGAGAGGAAAAGGCCCAGGACATAGCAGACCTGAGCGATATAGGAGAAGGCCCAGGACACAGGCTACCTGAGCAGGAGAGGATAAGACCCAGGATACAGTGAGCCTGAGCAGGAGAGGAAAAGTCCCATGACACAGCGGGCCTGAGCTGGAGAGTGGATGACCCAGGACACAGCCGACCAGAGTGGGAGAGGAAAAGGCCCAGGACACAGCGGACCAGGTTGGGAGAGGAGAAGGCCCAGGACACGGCGGACCAGAGTGAGAGAGGAGAAGGCCCAGGACACAGCGGAACTGAGCAGGAGAGGAGAAGGCCCAGGACAGAGTGGGCATGAATGGGAGAGGAGAAGGCCCAGGACACAGTGGGCATGAGTGGGAGAGGATAAGGCCCAGGACACAGCAAGCCTGAGCGGGAGAGGAGAAGGCCCAGGACACAATGGACCTGATTGGGAGTGGAGAAGGCCCAGGACACAGCGACATGAGCACAAAAGGAGAAGGCCCAGGACACAGCGACCTGAGCGCGAGAGGAGAAGGCCCAGGACACAGCTGTAGTTTCCGAGGATCAATAACACTCAGACTGCAGGAGAACAAATAAACAGGTATTTACTGAACAGAGAGTAATTCAAGACTGAAGTACATAAGCCTGCTATGGCTTTATATACATGGGTGGTCACTGCCGGTACTGCAGTATAGAGTCAGTTCTTCTCTTAAAGGTACATACACAACAATTCCTCCCCTTTTAGATAAACAGTACATAACATTCATTTAACAACTAAATAATAACTAATTACAATTACAATTTTCTCTGTACTATATACATCAACTGAAATAATCATTTGTAAGTTCAGTCTTTGAGGAGGCTTCCTGATCCTGACTGGATAACGCCTTTCTCGAGTATCCTGTTCTTGCGGCGGAGTTGATTCTGGCTCATTGTCATTGGTTGGCTCGTCAGCTTCCAATACCACTGCTTCTGAGGTAGACGCAATCTGTACTTCGGGTTGATTACCAGGTGCACCTGCTCATGGTATGGGTTTGGCTTGTTCCTGTGACTCTAGAATCTGGTCAGCATGGCGTCTCACAATGCTCTCTCCAACGTCCACTGTGTACATTAGTGGTCCCTGCTGTGTGCATATTGTTCCTGGCTGCCATTTTTCTGTTCGGTAGTCGCAGGCCAAGACTGGTTGCCCTATCTTGAAGCTCCTGGTTGGCTTCTCATTTATGTGCTGGAATTGCTTATCCTCAACATCTCGTCTTATGTTTGGTTTGAGCAAATCCAGGTGAAATCTTAGCCTTCGGTTGAAGAACATTATGGCTGGAGCTTCTTTGGTGACTGCATGTGTCGCATTCCGGTAAGCAAACAAGAAATTATCCACCTTGTATAGTAGTGGTATGTCGTCATTATGCATTGCCTTTATTGCCTTTTTAAAGGCCTGAACAAACCTCTCAGCCAATCCATTTGTGGCTGGATGATATGGGGCAGATGTGTAATGTTTCACCCCATTATTCCTCAGAAACCTCCGGAAATCCTCAGACACAAACTGTGGCCCATTGTCGGAGCAAATCTGTTCTGGCAAGCCATTCCTGGCGAAGATGGTCCGTAGGACTGCAATAGTTTTCTCTGTGGTGGTGGAGGGCATTTTGATGACCTCTGGCCATTTTGAATGGGCGTCCACAGCGATTAGGAACAGTGAGTCCATAAATGGACCAGCAAAATCAATGTGTACCCGTTGCCATGGAGATGAGGTCCACTCCCATGGATGTAGCGGGGCCTGTGGTGAAGCGTTTTGGACCTTCTGGCATCCTGTGCATCTCTTGGTCATATCCTTGATTTCTTTATCAATTCCCGGCCACCACACAAACGCCCTGGCTAGGCTCTTCATTTTTACCCCTCCCAGATGACCCTCATGAAGCTCATTGAGCACTCTATCTCTCAACTTGGGTGGAATTACCACTCGGGATCCACACATCAAGGTTCCCCGGCACACTGACAGCTGTTCTCTCCTTGGCGAGAATGCTGGCAACAGTGAGTCACCATGTGCTGGCCATCCCTTCACCGTCAAATCATAGACCCGAGAGAGTGTCGGGTCATTTCGGGTTTCCTTCTCTATACTTGAGTTTGTATCAGGTAGACATTCGACTATGGTCGCATGGAATATCTCAACAGGGTCCACTGCAGGTGCTTCCTCTACTGTAGGCAACGGTAGGCGCGACAGCCCATCAGCGTTTCCATGCTGTTTCGTACCCTTGTACTCTATGTCGTACTGATGTGCCCCTAGAAAAAGTGACCATCTTTGCAGCCATTGCGCCGTCATCACCGGAACGCCCTTCATTGGGTTAAAAATGGAGACCAGGGGCTGATGATCAGTCAGTAGGGTGAATTTCTGCCCATTGCAGATAGTGATTGAACTTCTTCACCCCCCACACCAGGCTGAGGGCCTCCCTGTCAATCTGGGCATAGTTACGCTCGGCTGAGGTTAACGAGCGCGACGCAAAGGCTATTGGCCTCTCTGAACCGTCAAGGAATTTGTGTGACAGCACCGCTCCGATGCCGTAGGGAGACGCATCATATGCTAACCGAGTCGGTAGTGTTGGATTGTAGTGGGCCAATACTTCTTTTGAAGTGATTAGGCATTTACATTTCTGAAAGGCATGCTTACACTCATCACTCCATTTCCATGTTACTCCAGTTTGCAGTAGGGTGTTCAGTGGGTGCAGAATTGTAGATAAATTCGGCAAGAACTTATGGTAGTAGTTCACCAACCCGAGGACCGACCTCAGTTGCTACACATTTTCTGGTGCTGGAGCCTTGACTACAGCCTCAATCTTGTCTGGTGACTTATGCAACCCTTCCTCATCAATCATGTGGCCACAATACGAAATTTGTCTCCTGAAGAACTCGCATTTGGGGCGGTTGGCTCGTAGCCCATATTCCTGTAATCTAGTGAGCACCTGCTCCAGGTTGGCAAGGTGTTCACTGTCATTTTTGCCCGTAACCAGGATGTCGTCCAAATATCACTGGATCCCCGGGATGCCTTGCAGGACTTGTTCCATCACCCTCTGCCAAATAGCCGGGGCTGATGCTACCCCGACTACCAGTCGATTGTACTGGTAAAGGCCTTTGTGAGTGTTTATGGTGAGGTATTTCCTAGATGCTTCTTCCACCTCCATTTGTAGATACGCTTGGGCCAGATCAATCTTCGTAAAGCGTTTCCCTCCAGATAGTGAGGCGAAAATATCTTCTATCCGTGGAAGAGGATATTGTACTGTGTGCAGGACTGGGTTCACAGTTACCTTGAAGTCCCCACAGATGCGAACCTTCTTCGGCACCCCTGGCGTGCTGCTCAATGATTTCTTCATTACAGGAACGATGGGTGTGGCCCACACGCTCCAGTCCACCTTGGACAGCACACCCGAATGCTCCAGACTCTCCAGTTCTGCTTCAACGGCTGGGCGGATCGCGTACGGTACCGGTCTGGCCTTAAAAAATTTTGGGTTTGCGTTATCTTCGATTTTTATCATTGCCTTTACTTCTTTTAGAGTCCCAAGTCCTTATTGGAACACCTCTTTTGCGTCAGTTAGAATTTTTGGCAGTCGTCCAGGTGTGACGTCATCATCCTTTTTGTCAGTCACAGTTAGCGCCTGAATGGAATGCCAATCCAATTGTATTTTTTGGATCCATTCACGTCCCAATAATGGTGGTCCTCCATCTTGTAGTATCTATATATATAAAGCGGCTCTTCTGTCTGTCCCGATGTCTGTCTGTCTGTCTGTCCGTTCTCTATACGTTTGAAAGTTACAGAGCGTACCGACGCGCGCGTCACCTCAAAAGAAAGCTTGCGATTCCGGACCAGTCATAGGTGTATTTACGTTTCGGCCGGACAAAAATCCTGCCCGCGGTATCCCAAAAACGTTCAGCGTTCCGCTCATTAGCAGCTCATTAGCGACCGTGTGACGTCGAGGTCCACCAATCGGACGGCGGGTTCCTTCCTACAGTTGAGTGTCGAGTGACTCGACGATTGACCAATCCTACGCTTCGGTGACCTGACCGGTCGACCAATTGGTGCGTGTGTGGGTGGGCCTTATCCTTCTGAACCAAGGTGAGTGGCCGCCATCTTGATTTTTCACAATTTTTTCCCCCACACTTTCTGTGTGTTAGGGAACTAAGGTAAATATTTTAATGATGTGTTAGGGAATTAAATAACAATTTAATAGTGGGGGGGAGAGCCTCGGGAAATCGCGGGGGGGGGGAGAGCCTCGGGAAATCGCGGGGGGTGGGCGGGGGGAAAGCCTCGGGAAATCGCGGGGGGGGAGCGAGCCTCGGGAAATCGCGGGGGGCTCGCGCCGCCCGCACTGACCGCGCATGCGCCGCCCGCCCGCCCACAGCGGCCGCCCATCAGCCGCGCGATACGTGGGGGACCTCAGCTCCGGAACTCAGGCGCTAGGCAGGGGGAGCGGCCAGAGAGAGGGACAGAGGGGAGTGGGGGAGTGGGGGAGGGGAGGGGTGGGGGTGGGCGAGGGAGACGGGGAGGGGAGGGGTGGGGGTGGGCGAGGGGAGGGAGACAGGGGAGGGGAGGGAGGGAGACAGGGGAGGGGAGGAGGGGAGGGGAGGGAGGGAGAGGAGGGGAGGGGAGGGAGGGAGAGGAGGGGAGGGGAGGGAGGGAGAGGAGGGGAGGGGAGGGAGGGAGTGGAGGGGAGGGGAGGGAGGGATAGGACAGGGAGAGGACATGACAGGGAGAGGGGGGACACACAGGGGCAGGGAGACCAAGCGCCCCAAAATTGCCCTCGCAACGCGGGGCTCCCCAGCTAGTATATAGATACAGTTTATGTTTTTCCTTGCCGTTGTATTTAACTGGCACCCTTATTTTTCCTCTGGGGTAGACTTTTTGCCCCGTGTATGTCTTCAATACAATGGACGTGTCCTTCAAGGGTATGTGTGAGAATAGCCCCTCATAGTCTCATCGATTCATGACAGTTAGGGCTGATCCTGTATCCAATTCCATCTTTACTTGGGACCCAGCTGTCATGAGGGTGACCCAAATGGTTCGGTGATCCTCCTTTGCGATCACGTTGTGTAACTTTAGACAACTTACTCTCCTGTTCCCGGAGTCATTATCACTCTCCTGATCTTCCGAACTACTGTCTGTCATTTTGTTTACTTTCTTATACTTTTCCTTAGTAGTTCTTGTAGTGTTGGTTCTCTTTCCCGACCTGCAGACTCTTGCTATATGTCCCATTTTCCCACATTGACTGCATACTTTGTCCTTAAACCAGCAGTCCTTCTGAACATGGGTTGTTCTGCCGCAGCTGTAGTGTATGTAACCTGTACCACCTTAAGAGCATACCTTAAGGTGATGGACTACTCTTTGATGGCTCCTGTACATAGTAGTACCGGTGGTGACCACACCGGTATATAAACCCTGCGGAGCAAAGTGTATCCCAGTTCAGCCCTGACCCTCAATCACTAAAGAACTGTTTACTTACTTCTGTAGTCTGTGTCCTGTTATTCAGTATAATTGCAATTGAAACCACAGACTCAACAGTGGCGACGAGTCTGATCTTACCTTGCGGCAGTTTTGCATCAAAGGAAGCTTCGTCCTCAGAAACGGGCGTCGAAAAAGGGCATCCACCCTCAACATCCTGCATCGCACGGGAGGCCATCGGAAACCCGGGTTGGTTTGCTGACCATGAAGTCAAGCATCAGTGAGCATCCCTTCTACGACAGCGGTGGGTAAGCCCGATCGAGCAGCACGGGGGGGAAGTCGGCCGAATTGTCAGTGGGAGAAGGGGAGGGAAAACGACGAAAAGGGCGGAGAACATGACCGCAGCCGGTGTCAGAGGCCGGACTGCAATCGGGCAGAGACGCGCAGCAGCCAGAAAAGCATTTATGGCCACAAGGACCGCGGGAGCGGCGGGGGAACAAGAGCAGCAATGCAGGGGAAAATAAAGGACCGCTGGGAGGCGTGTATGGCAACAGCGCGGAAATCGCCATTTTGAGTCGGCGGGGGAAGAAGACAAGTGCGGGAAAAGCTGCCAAGAGCGGGAAAAGCCGCCATCTTGGAAAAAAAAGTAATAATAATAATAATATCCAAAGGGGAAGGAGAAACTCAGCAAGGATGCCAAAAACGGGTAACATCACTGCTTTTGATAACGATGTGGAAGATTGGGCCACTTATGTGGAACGCATCAAAGTTTACTGTACAATGAATGAGGTACCAGAGGATAAGAAAGCACTAACCCTATTAAACTCAATGGTGCAAAGACGTACGAGTTATTAAGGAACCTTGTAACACCAGACAAACTGGTAGGAAAGGGTTTCGCGGATATTGTTACTATCCTGCAGGAGCAGTTAATCCCCACGCCGCTGCTGATAGTGAAACAATTTAAATTCTACAAAAGAATTCAAGTTAAAGCAGAAAGCAACGCTGAATTCCTAACAGAACTGCGCAAGTTATCAAAGTACTGCCAGTTCGGAACAGGACTAGCAGACGCACTGATAGATAAGTTTGTGTGTGGGCTCCTAAGGGAAGGAACCCAGAAGCGACTGCTAGAGGAAAAAGACCTTACGCTGGACAATGCTTTCAGCATTGCAGCATCCCACGAGGCAGCAGCACAGGGCGCTGCAGAGATACAGCAAAGGCCATTGGAATTCAGCACCAATGAAATGGCATTGGGCACAGTAAAGTGCTATCGTTGTGGAAGGACAATGCATGACCAGAACCAGTGCTGGTTCAAAGATAAAGAATGCAGGCAATGTGACAAACTTGGTCACATAGCGAGAGTATGCCGGTCCGGAAAGAAGACCAGCAGCAAGAAGTCACCGCAGGAGAAGTACAAAAAAGTACACAAGGTGACAGAGAACAGTTCGGATGAACAGAAGACGGATTCAGACTCCAGCAGTAAGCAACTGGGTTGTCTGAAAATACATAATGTGGGTAACACAGCAGACCACCAAACTATCTGGGTCATGCTTCGGATTGCAGGAGTCCAAGTGAAGATGGAATTGGACACTGGGTCGGCATTAACGGTCATGAATAAGCATGATTACAAAAGGTTATTCTCGCACATTCCCCTGAGGGATACGGAGATTGTATTGAAAATGTACACGGGGCAAATAGTATACCCCAAAGGAAAGATAACAGTAAATGTGGTCTACAATGGTAAAGAAAGTCAGAAAATGGACTTGTATGTTTTTCCTGATGGAGGTCCGCCACTACTGGGACCGGAATGGATCCGGAGAATAAATGTGGACTGGCATTCCATACAAGCACTGACTGTAGATGCTTGTAAGGAGGACGACGTCAAAACTAAACGACTGTCCAAAATCTTAGACGATGCTAAGGAGGTGTTCCAACAGGGACTTGGAACACTGAAAGGAATTACAGCAACCATCAAGGTTGAAGAACATGCAAACCCAAAATTTTTCAAAGCCAGACCGGTGCCTTATGCTATACGACCTGCTGTGGAAGCAGAGCTGGAAGGGCTAGAACATTCAGGGGTACTGTCCAAGGTGGACTGGAGCGAATGGGCTACACCCATTGTTCCTGTCATGAAGCGTTCGTTGAGCAACAAGCCGGGGGAACCTGGGAAGGTTCGCATCTGTGGTGATTTCAAGATCACTGTTAATCCGGTACTTCACACGGTGCAGTATCCCAGTTCAGCCCTGACCCTCAATCACTAAAGACCTGTTTACTTACTTCTGTAGTCTGTGTCCTGTTATTCAGTATAACCGCAATTGAAACCACAGACTCAACAGTGGCGACGAGTTTGATCTTACCTTGTGGCAGTTTTGCATCAAAGGAAGCTTCGTCCTCAGAAACGGGCGTCGAAAAAGGGCATCCGCCCTCAACATCCTGCATCGCACGGGTGGCCATCGGAAACCCGGGTTGGTTTGCTGACGACGAAGTCAAGCATCAGCGAGCATCCCTTCTACGACAGCGGCGGGTAAGCCCGATTGAGCGGCACAGGGGGGGGAAGTCGGCCGAGTTGTCAGTGGGAGAAGGGGAGGGAAAACGATGAAAAGAGCGGAGAACATGACCGCAGCCGGTGTCAGGGGCCTGACTGCAATCGGGCAGAGACGCGCAGCAGCCAGAAAAGTGTTTATGGCCACAAGGACCGCGGCAGCGCCGGGGGAACCTGGTAAGGTTCGCATCTGTGGCGATTTCAAGATCACTGTTAATCCGGTTCTTCACACGGTGCAATATCCGCTTCCGCAGATTGAAGATATCTTCACTTCGCTGTCTGGCAGGAAACACTTCACTAAGATAGACCTGGCGCAGGTGTACCTACAGATGGAAGTTGATGAAGCATCACGTCAGTATCTCACGATCAACACGCATAAGGGCTTATATCAGTATAATAGACTGGTTTTTGGAGTGGCATCGGCTCCAGCAATTTGGCAAAGGGCCATGGAGCAGGTATTGCAGGGAATTCCAGGCACACAATGCTACCTGGATGACATCCTGATTACAGGAGATAACGATAAGGATCACCTCGCGAATTTGGAGCAGGTGCTCATCAGATTGAAAGAATATGGGCTCAGAGTTCATCGCCAGAAATGCGAGTTCTTTCAAAAGCGAATCTCGTACTGCGGCCACGTCATTGACCGGGAGGGGCTCCATAAGTCACCTGACAAGATCGAAGCTGTTGTAAAAGCTCCTGCACCAGAAAATGTATCCCAGTTGAGGTCGTTCCTCGGGTTGGTTAACTATTACCACAAGTTTCTTCCAAATGTATCCACGGTGTTTCACCCGCTAAACACTCTTTTGCAAATGGGAATACCATGGAAGTGGAGCGATGATTGTAAGCGGGCTTTTCAAAGAGCAAGGCACTGATCACCTCTATGGAAGTGTTGGCTCACTTTAACCCAACGCTGCCTATTCGCTTAGCTTGTGATGCTTCTCCATATGGTATCGGGGCCGTGCTCTCACATAAGTTTCCAGATGGCTCGGAAAGGCCAGTCGCTTTCGCATCCAGATCATTGACCTCTGCTGAGCGCAACTATGCTCAGATAGATAGGGAGGCTCTCAGCCACGTGTGGGGCGTTAAGAAATTTAACCATTACCTGCAAGGCCAAAAGTTTACGCTGCTGACAGATCACCAGCCGTTGGTTTCCATTTTCAACCCGAAGAAGGGTGTTCCGGTAATGATGGCGCAGAGGCTTCAGAGATGGTCCCTTTTCCTAGGGGCACATCAAAATGATATTGAATTCAAAGGTACAAAGCAACATGGAAATGCTGATGGGCTGTTGCGCCTGCCACTACCTACAGCGGAAGAGGCACCGGCAGTTGACCCTGTCGAGATATTTCACTCGACCATCATCAAATGCTTACCAGTCACCAATGCGGGTAATGAGAGAGAGACCCGAAATGACCCGACACTGTCTCGGGTCTACGACTTGACAGTGAAGGGATGGCCAGCACATGGCGAACCACTGTTACCAGCATTCTCAGCCAGACGAGAACAGCTGTCCGTATGTCAAGGAGCATTGATGTATGGAACAAGGGTGATTATTCCTCCGAAATTAAGAGACAGAGTTCTGAAAGAATTGCACGAAGGTCATCTGGGGGGAGTCAAGATGAAAAGCCTTGCTAGGGCTTATGTGTGGTGGCCAGGTATCGACAAACAAATAGAGGATCTGACTAAAAGCTGCTCAGGGTGCCAAAAAGTTCAAAACGCACCTCCAATTGCACCGCTGCATCCGTGGGAATGGCCTTCAGCCCCATGGCAATGTGTGCATATCGACTTTGCAGGTCCATTCATGGATTCCATGTTTTTGATAGCAGTAGACGCACATTCTAAATGGCCAGAAGTGATTAAGATGTCGACCACTACCTCTGAGAAGACGATCGCAGTTCTAAGAACCATATTTGCAAGGAATGGGTTGCCGGAGCAAATTTGTTCAGACAACGGACCACAGTTCGTGTCAGAAGAATTCCAGAAATTCATGAAAAAGAATGGGGTGAAACACTATACATCTGCCCCATATCATCCGGCTACAAGTGGGTTGGCCGAGAGATTTGTACAAACGTTCAAAAAGGCGATAAAGGCCATGAGTGAAGACCATATTCCACTACAACACAAGATGGACAATTTCCTGATGGCGTATCGAAACACCACGCATGCAGTGACAAATCAAAGCCCTGCCATAATGTTCTATAACAGAAGGTTGCGGTCCCGGTTGGATTTGTTAAAACCCAATGTGCGAAGGGAAGTCGAAAACAAGCAATTCCAGCATGTAAGTAACAAGGCCGCTCGTAGTTTCGAAATAGGACAACCAGTGTTGGCCAGGGACTATAGGGATGATAAATGGCAACCTGGAACAATTCGTGCACGACAAGGACCCTTGATGTACACGGTAGACGTTGGAGAGAACGTAATACGACGTCATGCTGACCAACTTGTGGAATCAAGAACAAGGGTCGACCCCATGTCTACGGCAGAGACACCAGTTGAAGAACTTATTGAGCCTGTAGCATCTACCTCAGACTCGAACGTACCTGATGATGTTCAATCCATAGGAGATCAAGTGGATGAGTCACCCCAGCAACGAGAACCAGAGACCCCTGAAAGGCGTTATCTGGCCCGGATCAGGAGGCCTCCTCAGATACTGAATCTTTGAACAGTTTTGTGTGTAAATTGTATATATGTTATCCATGTAATGTTTAATTTGGGGTGTACACTGTTAAGCTAAAAGGGGAGGAATTGTAGTGTATGTAACCAGTACCACCTTAAGAGGATACCTTAAGGTGATGGACTACTTTTTGATGGCTCCTGTACATTGTAGTACCGGTGGTGACCACACCGGTATAAAAACCCTGCGGAGCAAAGTGTTTCCCAGTTCAGCCCTGACCCTCAATCACTAAAGACCTGTTTACTTACTTCTGTAGTCTGTGTCCTGTTATTCAGTATAACTGCAATTGAAACCACAGACTCAACAGCAGCGATAGCACTTTTCTGCTCCATACGCCATTTCGTTAGTGCTGTATTCTTGTGGTTTCTGTTGTATTTCTGCAGCTCCCCGTGCTGCTGCTTCATAGTATACTGCCACGCTGGAAGCCTGTTCTAGCGTCAGGTCTGTAGGGAGTTTGCAAAATTCCCCCACCTCGCCTGCTTTCTGAATCAAACAAAGTTGGCCACTTTTTAAACGTACAAAATGGAGTTCTGGGACACGTGACCAGAAAGCTGTTGGAAGCGAGTCATTTTTCTCCCCAGCAACAAGATTGGAGAAAGGGCCTGGAATTCCACAGTCCCTATGTGGATTCCAGGCCAGACATGGAATTGAATATGTAATAGCAAGTTGCCAGTAGGCCGGTAAGAACAATGAACCTGGTTGCACTGCAATCAGGGTTAAGCTAGTTAAAACCATCATCGGGCCCATCCTAACAGATCCAATCATATCAGAAGCCGTTTTAGAAGACTAGGCACCAGAGACACCATTGTGTGACTGAAACCAAAAACAATGAGGGCCGGTGATCAGGCTGTTAATGGGAAATCGGCCGTTTTGCAGCCATTTACAGTTAATGAAGTAACCTGGGACACCTCTCGATCTGGGGGAGGCAAGGCAGATCGAGAGAGTATAACTTTTTTTAGTAAGCAGACAGAAAGGGCAGTTTGAGACACTTCGACTTGGAACACACTTCGGGAGAGAAAGCTTCTACACTTCACTTCGATTTCATCCTGGGACTTCGCTGCAAAAGGAAACTTCGAGGACTCTACTGGGAGAAGCAGTCTCCAAGACGGGGAAGGCTATGCGCAGCAGGCCCATGCTTTGGTAAGCAGGCAAAGCTCCTGGTCCATACTGCCTCCCGATTTAAACCTGACTGTTCCCCCGCCCCTGTGCCCACCACCTCAGGCAGGGATTCAGAGTGGAACCAGGAAGACACGGGACAGAGTGCACCATTCGGTACGGACCAGAGCCCAGAGTGGGCCTCGCTAAACGGCGCAGCCCGACCCAGGAGGGAAGCCTTTTCGCCCAGCCAAGGAGGAAGATCCACTACCTGACTGACGGGAGAGTGTGTGGCCAGTGCAAACTGAACTTTACCAGGCCAGACCAACTAAAGCTGCAGTCCCAGGACAACCTAAAGGCCTTTGTTCCAATGCGTTGGGTGAGCATGAGAGTCTGACCCCCCTTTAGTTCGACCTAGGTTAGGGATAGTGTAGGAGGTGGGGATAAGGCTAAGGGGAGTGTTAATGTGTGATACCCCTCGATGTGTCGTACTCCTTCCCGCACTCGCGTGCCCTCTGTTTTGAATATATAGTATTCCTTTTTTTTTAAAAGTGTATAGAGCTGTAGTCTTGGTTTAGTATCGTTGAACCAATTAATTTCTCTGCTTGCTTGTTTTGTTTTATTTTTCTCTCAATAAAACCGTTATTATTTTAACCTTTCACCTGCTTGTCTGTCTTGAGCTTGTTATTCTGCGCATCAGCTGCCTGGTAGGATCCCAGTGTTAGAACTAAGTGGGAGTGTGGGGACGCCTCAAAAACGTCCACTGGGTCAGGCCCGGGCCAAACCGACCACCCAACCAACAACCCCTACAAAATGGCGACCGCGGCAGGACACTGGGCGCAGGCATCTGGTGTTGTAGATGGCGAGTCGAATGAGACAAGCTTGATGGACGAGAGAATCTTGGACGATGTGTTCAGGAAGGTGAATCTCACTAAGAAGTGGATCACCGCTCTGCTGAAGGCTGGCCGTCCGGTGGACACCGCAGCTCAGTGGACACAGGGGAGGGAACACAAGAGATCTCTTGAAAAGGCTGTGTGGCTGTGCTGCTACAAAAAGCAGGTACAGCTCCTGGATGGGCTTGTCGCAGCCCAGGCAGCCAGGTTAAAGGGGCTGGAACTGGAAGTCCAGGAGAAGGCTCAGGCAGGAGAGAAGTTAGTTGTGGCGCTGCAGGCTCTCACACAGGAGAGGGTGCAGCTCTTAGGGGATTGTAATTCCCAGTTGGAATACCTGCTGTGTCAAGTCACCGAGGCCAAGGGGAATGAGTTTAGGCTGCGGGACAAAAGTGCCCGCTTGGTAAAGGAAGTAAAAGAACAGGAGGAGAAAGTCAGGGAAGTGAAGGCAGCCTATAAGTTGGCCAGTGAACAGGGGTTTGGGGAAGCTGACCACAGCCCGTGTCAGGAGAAGATAGAGAGTCTTAGCCGAGCCCTCTGGAAGGCAAAGGGCATGATATGCCTGATGAATCCGAAGGTGGGTCAGGCGGATTTTCTGGGGAACGAGGGTAGGACCATTTCACCATCCCAAGTGGTACCTAGGGAAGCAATAGAGGAAAGAATGGAAACCGCACGTCCACCACCCACTACTCCAAGTTTCGGGGAAGTGTGGCTCCAAGGGGAGGTGAAGGCGGAGGTGGTCCAAGCCCCAGCTAGGACGGGAGCGGGGCCCATGTGCCCGGCCCGGCAGCTGAGGTTAGGTCCGCCCGCCGAAGGGGACGGGGAAGGGCCTCTCCAGAACCAGTTTGTGGTCCCTTTTAATACCCAACAGCTTAGGAGTATGGTGAGCCATATTCCAAAGCTCTCCCAGAAGGGAGATCCCTCGGTTCATTTTAGGGAGGTAGAGCAGGCAGCCAGCGTCAATGACTGTGATGACGCTGAGCAGGCCAAAATGCTGCTATTTTCCCTAGAAAGCAGCCTCCTCCGGTCCCTCTCTGACGGGGATAAAAGAGGTCAGAGTGGGTACGAGGAGCTCAAGGACGCAGTCTTAGAGGCATTGGGCATGGATGAGGGTAGTCCGTTCTCCCGTGCGGAGAAAACGGTCCAATTGGTGGAAGAGACTCCGCAAGCTTTCGCAGACCGGCTGTGGCCGGTGTACCGGAGAGCTTGCCCAGGGACACCCAACTGGGCGTTCCTGAACAGAGATCTCCTGACCCATTGGCTCTGTTGCTTGGTGGCGAACAGCCTGCCGCAAGTTAGAGCAAAAGCGGAAGTTTGATTCGACCCCAAGGACCTCGGGACCACAGAAGCCGGGGTGATCCGACAGCTCACCCTAGCCTACAAGAACGGTCGGGCAGCCGAAGCACTCCCAGCAAAATGGAAGCTGCATGAGGCAAAACCTGGGCCGGGTAGGAAGGAGTGGCGCCAGGAAGGGACTACCCCAACACACCCCAAACTTAATTGTTACGGGTGTGGTAAAGATGGCCACTGGCTGAAGGAGTGTAGAAACCCTTGGAAAGAGACCAGGGGGAAGGTGCCCACTGCCCTAGCCCAACCGGCGGGGGCAGGACCCAGCCAGGTCGAGATAATACTGGACGCCATACGGTCCATATTGTTTGGCCAGGGGAAGGTAGCAATGGCCACCGGTGCTCTTACTCCGGCAGCCCCAGCCAATTCCCAACCCTGACGAGCAAGAACGCAACCGGTCCACCTGTGCTCTGTCCGCTATGACGAGTGGGGGAGACCCCTCATGGAGATGGAGGTGGAGAGGCTGAAGGGGACCTATCTGCTGGATACGGAAGCATCAAGCACCGTAATCTATGCAGATAACCCCGCCGCCTCGCCCCTCTCCAGCGGGGTCCCCTACAGTCTATCGGGATTTACAGGGAAGGAACAGGCTGGGTCAGTGTTCATCCCGCTTTCCATCAAGTTGGGACCACTCCACACCACATGGAAGTGCATCCTGATGAGGTGGGAGGTGGAGGGTGGAAGGGGAGTCCTGGGAGCCGACTTCATTGTAGGTCACGGGATTCTGGTGGATCTAAGGAACCACTGCTTGTGGGGAGCAGGTGGAATAAAGGATGGTGAGGTAGTAGTGATCCCGGGAAAGGAAGGGAAGGGGACTCTCTGCACCATGAAGCCAAAGGGAGGCTACGACCTCGGGCTTATGGTCAGTGGTGTCCCCGCGGAGTTTCGGGCATTCGTGAAGGCGCACCTGGCCACGTTTGCCACTCACCAGCACGACTGCGGTAGGGTCACGGGGTTTGAGGTCATGGTAGACGGGGATCCCATGGCCAGACCACAGAAACAGTATAATTTCCCCAGGGAAGCTGAGCCAGACATGGAAGCAGCCATGTCCTCCCTAGTGCAGCAGGGAGTTCTGAGACCTATAGCAACCCACGTGAACTCTCCATTGTGGCCGGTGAGGAAACCGGACGGTGCCTGGAGAGCCACGGTGGACTATCGGGTCCTCAATAGTAACATTCCTGCCTGCGCCCCCACCGTGGCAGCAGTCGCTGACCTAATTGGGAGTATCCCAGCATCCGCGACCACGTTCACGGTACTGGATATTTCAAATGGGTTTTGGTCCATCCCTGTACGGAGGGAGGACCAGTACAAGTTTGCCTTTACATTTAGGGGGCAACAGTACACTTGGAACTGCTTGCCACAGGGCTTTCACAACAGCCCCAGCATCTTCCATCAGTGCATGGCAGGTAGCATCAAAGAGTTTAGCCAGCCCAGACAACTAGTCCAATATGTGGACGACCTACTCCTCTTCACTGATTCAAAGGAGGAGCATGGCCCACTATTGGCCGAGTTGCTGGAGCTGTTAGGGCAGAAGGGGTTTAAAGTTAACCCCAAGAAAGCACAGATCGGCCGGCAGGAGGTAAAATTCCTGGGCCTGACCATGCGCGCTGGAGAAAGGGCCATAGAAAAGGCCAGGAGGGAGGCAGTGCAAGAGCTACCGATCCCAAAAACAGTATCGGGTGTGAGGTCGTTTCTGGGACTGACCGGTTACTGTCGAGATTTTATTGAGGACTATGCAGCCTTTGCAGCTCCTCTGCTCCGACTCCTGCACAAGGGAGTGGAGTGGCGTTGGGATGAGGAGTGCCAGGCAGCGTTTGTCGGGCTCAAAGAGAATCTGCAGACCGCACCAGCCCTGGGAGCCATAGATGAGGGAAAGGAGTTTTTTCTGGAGGTAGCAGCCAGCGGGGACAGCCTGAGCTCAGTGCTGCTTCAAGAGCGGCATGGCCGGCTGCGGCCCATGGTATACTCCTCCAGGGTGCTCACTGATGTTGAGAGGAGCTACTCCAATTGTGAGAGGCATCTGTTAGCCACGCATTGGGCTGTGAAGAGGTCCCTAATCTTCACAGGCACCTCTCCCATCACCCTCCTCATGCATCACACGCCGACTCAGGTGATACTGGATGGGAGAATTAAGGATGGGACAGTGAGCAGTGCCCGCATTGCTCGCTGGACCTTGCTCCTCTCCCAGATGGATCTGAGGGTGAAGGGTCTCTGTGAGCCAAAGCTCACTACAACCCATCCCTACCGATAGGACTGGCGTGTGATGCGTCTCCCTACGGCATTGGGGCGGTACTGTCACATAAATTCCTTGATGGTTCTCAGAGGCCGATAGCTTTTGCGTCACGCTCGTTAACGTCAGCCGAGCGCAACTACGCCCAGATTGACAGAGAGGCGCTCAGCCTGGTGTGGGGGGTGAAGATGTTCAATCACTACCTGCACGGTCGGAAATTTACTCTACTTACTGATCATCAACCTCTTGTCTCCATTTTCAACCCTCAGAAGGGCGTACCAATAATGACAGCACAACGGCTACAGAGGTGGTCCCTTTTCCTAGGGGCACACCAATATGACATCGAGAACAAAGGAACTAAACAGCATGGGAATGCTGATGGATTGTCGCGCCTACCGTTGCCGACGATGGAAGAAGAACTTGCAGTGGATCCAGTGGAGTTATTCCACTCGACCATAGTCGAATGTCTCCCTGTGACGAATGCAAACATAGAAAAGGAAACACGAAATGACCCGACACTCTCCTGGGTCTATGATTTAACGGTGAAGGGGTGGCCAGCCCATGGCGAACCACTGCTGCCAGCATTCTCGCTGAGAAGAGAACAGCTGTCAGTGTGCAGAGGAACCTTGATGTGTGGATCCAGAGTAGTAATTCCACCAAATTGAAGGATAGAGTGCTCAATGAGCTTTCTGAGGGTCATCTGCGAGGGGTAAAAATGAAAAACTTAGCAAGAGCGTTTGTGTGGTGGCCGGGAATCGATAGAGAAATCGAAGAGATGACCAAGAGCTGTACAGGATGCCAGAAG
Organism: Somniosus microcephalus; assembly: GCF_052327205.1. NCBI lineage: Eukaryota > Metazoa > Chordata > Chondrichthyes > Squaliformes > Somniosidae > Somniosus > Somniosus microcephalus. Next base: position 97,243,786 of record NC_140999.1, read on the forward strand.
GTCCAAAACGCCCCACCACAAGCCCCTCTACATCCATGGGAGTGGCCCTCATCACCATGGCAAAGGGTGCACATTGATTTTGCTGGTCCATTTATGGACTCGATGTTGTTAATTGCGGTGGATGCACATTCAAAGTGGCCAGAGGTAATAAAAATGTCCTCAACCACCACAGAAGAAACTATCACAGTCTTACAAAGCATATTCACCAGGAATGGGCTGCCTGAACAGATTTGCTCCGACAATGGACCACAGTTTGTGTCTGAAGAGTTCTGGAGGTTCTTAAAGAACAATGCTGTTAAGCATTACACATCCGCCCCATATCATCCAGCCACTAATGGATTGGCCGAGAGGTTCGTTCAAACATTCAAGAAGGCTATCAAGGCAATGTGTAATGAGGATATACCCCTACAGCACAAGGTGGATAACTTCTTGTTTGCCTACCGGAATGCGACACATAAGGTTACCAACCAAACTCCAGCCATGCTGTTCTTCAATCGAAGACTACGATGCCGCTTGGATTTGGTTAAGCCAAACATCAGAAGAGATGTGGAGAATAGGTAGTTTCAGAATATGAATGAAAGGCCGACCAGGAGTTTTAAGATAGGTCAAACAGTTTTGGCCCGGGACTACCGCACAGAGAAATGGCAGCCAGGAACGATCTGCACACGGCAAGGACCTCTAATGTATACCGTGGATGTTGGAGAGAGAGCACTGTAAGACGCCATGCTGACCAGATTCTAGAGTCACTGGAAAACGTCAAATCTACACCACGATTCTATACACCTGGTGATGAAACCGAAGTACCAATTGCATCTACCTCAGAATCGGTGATATTGGAAGCAGACGAACCAAACAACGACATTGATTCTGACTCAACTTTGCCAGAAGAACCTGATACCCCAAAGAGGCGTTATCCAGACAGAATCAGGAAGCCTCCTCAAAGACTGAACTTATAATTGCTTAACTTCAACTAATGTATCTAGCAACTGTAATTGTAAATATGTTATTTCATTGTTGATTGAATGTTATGTACTGTTTAGCTAAAAGGGGAGGAATTGTAGTGTATGTACTTTGCAGAAGGAACTATATTCTGCAGCCCCTGTATACTGCAGTACCAGTAGTGACCACCCCTGTATATAAGCCTGTGTAGTAACATTTGCATAGTAGTTCCAGGTTGCCTCCATTCAGTAAAGACCTGTTATAACCAACTCCTGCAGTCCGTGTCCCAATTATACACAGACATAATAGATAAGGCCCAGGATACAGTGAGCCTGAGTGGAAGAGGAGAAGGCCCAAGACACAGCAGGACTGAGTGGGAGAGGAGATGGCCCAGGACACAGCGGGCATGAGCGGGAGAGGAGAAGGCCCAGGGCAGAGCGAGACTGAGCGGGAGAGGAGATTTCGGCCCAGGACACAGCGGACCTCAGCGGGAGAGGAGAAGACCCAGGACACAGCGGGCCTGAGCAGGAGATGAGAGGCCCAGGATACAGCGGGCCTGAGTGGGAGAGCAGAAGGCCCAGGACAAAGCGGACCTGAGCGGGAGAGGAGAATGTCCAGGACACAATGGACCTGAGCAGGAGTGGAGAAGGCCCAGGACACAATGGACCTGAGTGGGAGTGGAGAAGGCCCAGGACACAGCGGACCTCAGCAGGAGAGGAGAAAGCCCAGGAAACAGCTAGACTGAGCAGGAGAGGAGAATGCCCAGTATAAAGCAAACCTGAGCGGGAGAGAAGAAGGCCCAGGACACAGCAGGCCTGAGTGGGAGAGGAGAAGGCCCAGGACACAGCAAACCTGAGTGGGAGAGCACAATGCCCAGGACACAGTTGACCTGAGCGGGAGAGGAGAAAGCTCAGGATACAGCGGGCCTGAGCAGGTGAGGAGTAGGCCCAGGTTACAGTGGGCCTGAGCGGGAGAGGAGAAGGCCCAGGTCACTGCCGACCTGAGCGGGAGCAGAGAAGGCCCAGGACACAGCTACCTGAGCGGGAGTGAATAAGGCGAAGGACAGAGCGAGCCTGAGTGGGAGAGGAGAAAGCCCAGGACACAGCAGACCTGAGCTGGAGAGGAGAAGGCCCAGGACACAACCGGTCTGAGTGGGGGAGCAGAAGGCCCAGTACATAGCTAGCATGAGCGGGAGAGGAGCAGGCCCAGGTCACAGCAGGCCTGAGCGGGAGTGGAGTAGGCCCAGGATACAGCGGGCCTGAGCGGGAGAGCAGAAGGCCCAAACACAGCGAGCCTGATTAGGAGAGGAAAAGGCACAGGTCACAGATGGCCTTGGCAGGAGAGGAGAAGGTCCAGGACAGAGCGGACTTAAGCAGGAGAGGAGAAGGCCCAGGACACAGCGAGGCTGATCCAGTGTGGAGAAAGCCCAGGACACAGCGGGCCTGAGTGGGAGAGGAGAAAGCCCAGGACACAGCGGGCCTGAGCGGGTGAGGAGAAGGCCCAGGACACAGCGAGTCTGAACAGGAGAGGAGGAGGCCCAGGACACAGCAGGCCTGAGTGGGAGAGGAGAAGGCCCAGGACACAACGTATCTGAAAGGGAGAGGAGAAGGCCCAGGACACAGCGAGCCTGAGAGGCAGTGGAAAATGCCCAGGACAGAGCGAGCCTCAGCGGGAGAGGAGAAGGTCCAGGACACAGCAAGCCTGAGCAGGAGAGGATAAGGCCCAGGATACAGTGAGTCTGAGCAGCAGTGGAGAAGGCCCAGGACACATCGGACTTGAACGGGATTGGAGAACGCCCAGGACACAGCAGACCTGAACAGGAGCAGTGAAAGCCCAGGACACAGTGGACCTGAGTTGGAGAGAAGAAGTCCCAGGACACAGCTGGACTGAGCAGGGGAGCAGAAGGCCCAGGACATAGCGAGCATGAGCAGGAGAGGAGCAGTACCAGGACACAGCCAGCCTGAACAGGGAAGCAGAAGGCCCAAGACACAGCAAGCCTGAGTGGGAGAGGATAAGGCCCAGGGTACAGTGAGCCTGAGTGGAAGAGGAGAAGGCCCAAGACACAGCGGGACTGAGTGGAAGAGGAGAAGGCCCATGGCAGAGCGAGACTGAGCGGGAGAGGAGAATTCAGCCCAAGGACACAGCGGACCTGAGCGGGAGAGGAGAAGACCCAGGACACAGCGGGCCTGAGTAGGAGACGAGAGGCCCAGGATACAGCGGGCGTGAGTGGGAGAGCAAAAGGCCCAGGACAAAGCGGACCTGAGTGGGAGAGGAGAAGGGCCAGGACACAATGAACCTGAGCAGAAGTGGAGAAGGCCCAGGACACAGCGGACCTCAGCAGGAGTGGATAAAACCCAGGAAACAGCTAGCCTGAGCAGGAGAGGAGAATGCCCAGTATACAGCGAGCCTGAGCTGGAGAGAAGAAGGCCCAGGACACAGCAGGCCTGAGTGGGAGAGGAGAAGGCCCAGGACATAGCAGGCCTGAGCAGGAGAGGAGAAGGCCCAGGATACAGCGGGCCTGAGCGGGAGAGCAGAAGGCCCAAGACACAGCGGACTTGAGCTGGATAGGAGAAGGCCCAGGACACAGCAGGCCTGAGCGGGAGAGGAGAAGGCCTAAGAAACAGCAAGCCTGAGCCAGAGAGGGTAAGGCCCAGGATACAGTGAATCTGAGTGGGAGAGGAGAAGGCCCAGGACATAACGGGCCTGAGTGGGGGAGGAGAACGCCCAGGACTCAGCGAGCCTGAGCGGGAGCAGGGAAGGACCAGGATGCAGCAGACCTGAGCGGTAGAGGAGAAGACCCAGGACACAGCTAACCTGAGCAGAAGAGGAGAAGTCCCAGGACACAGGGGGCCTGAGCGGGAGAGAAGAATGCCCAAGACACAGCAAGCCTGAGCGGGAGAGGAGAAGGCCCAGGACATAGCGAGCCTGAGCGGGAGAGGAGAAGGCCCAGTACACAGCGGGCCTGAGCAGGAGTTTATAAAGACCAGGATACAGTGAGCCTGAGTGGGAGAGGAGATGGCCCAGGACGCAGCGGGCCTGTGTGGTAGAGGAGAAGGCACAGGGCACAGCTAGCCTGAGCGGGAGAGGAGAAGGCCCAGGACAGAGTGAGCCTGAGTGGGAGAGGAGATGGCCCAGGGTGCAACGGGCCTGTGTGGTAGAGGATAAGGCCCAGGATACAGTGAGCCTGAGTGGGAGAGGAGATGGCCCAGGGTGCAGCGGGCCTGTGTGGTAGAGGAGAAGGCACAGGGCACAGCGAGCCTGAGTGGGAGAGGAGAAGGCGCAGGACAGAGCGAGCCTGAGCGGGAGAGGAGAAGGCCCAGGACACAGCGGGCCTGAGCGGGAGAGGATAAGGCCCAGGGCACAGCAAGCCTGAGTGGGAGAGGAGATGGCCCAGGGTGCAGCGGGCCTGTGTGGTAGAGGAGAAGGCACAGGGCACAACGAGCCTGAGTGGGAGAGGAGAAGGCCCAAGGCACAGAAGACCTGCGAGGGAGAGGAGATGGCACAGGACAAAGCTGACCTGAGCAGAAGAGGAGAAGGCCCAGGACACATTGGACTTGAGTGGGAGTTAAGAAGGTCCAGGACACAGGGGGCCTGAGCCGGAGAGGAGAAGTCCCAGGACACAATGGGCCTGATTGGGAGAGGAGAAGGCCCAGGACACAGCAGACCTGAGGGGGGGCGGAGAAGGCTCAAGACACAGTGGACCTGAGCAGGAGTGGAGAATGCCCCTGACACAATGAGCCTGAGTGGGAGAGGAGAAGGCCAAGGACACAGCAGACCTGAGCGGGAGCAGAGAAAGCCCAGGACACAGCCAGCCTGAGCGGGAGAGGAGAAGGTGCAGGACACAGTGAGCCTGAGCAGGAGAGGAGAAGGCCCAGGACACATCGGACTTGAGCGGGAATGAAGAAGGTCCAGGACACAGCAGACCTGAGCGGGAGCAGTGAAAGCCCAGGACACAGTGGATCTGAGCAGGGGAGCAGAAGGCCCAGGACATAGTGAGCATGATCAGGAGCGGAGCAGCCACAGGACACAGCCGGCCTGAACAGGGGAGGAGAAGGCCCAGGACACAGCGGGCCTGAGCGGGATAGAAGACCCAGGACACAGCAATACTGAGCGGGAGATGATAAGGCTCAGGATACAGTGAGCCTGAGTGGAAGAGGAGAAGGCCCAAGACACAGCGGGACTGAGTGTGAGAGGAGAAGGCCCAGGACACCGCGGGCATGAGTGGGAGAGGAGAAGGCCCAGGGCAGAGCGAGACTGAGCGGGAGAGGAGATTTCGGCCCAGGACACAGCGGACCTGAGAGGGAGAGGAGAAGACCCAGGACACAGCGGGCCTGAGCAAGAGATGAGAGGCCCAGGATACAGCGGGCCTGAGTGGGAGAGCAGAAGGCCCAGGGCAAAGCGGTCCTGTGCGGGAGAGGAGAATGTCCAGGACACAATGGACCTGAGCGGGAGTGGAGAAGGCCCAGGACACAATGGCCCTGAGTGGGAGTGGAGAAGGCCCAGGACACAACGGACCTCAGCAGGAGAGGAGAAAGCCCAGGATACAGCTAGCCTGAGCAGGAGAGGAGAATGCCCAGTATACAGCGAACCTGAGCGGGAGAGAAGAAGGCCCAGGACACAGCAAGGCTGAGTGGGAGAGGAGAAGGCCCAGGACACAGCGAACCTGAGTGGGGGAGCAGAATGCCCAGAACACAGTTGACCTGAGCGTGAGAAGAGAAAGCTCAGGATACAGCGGGCCTGAGCGGGAGTGGAGTAGGCCCAGGTCACAACCGGTCTGAGTGGGGGAGCAGAAGGCCCAGTACATAGCGAGCATGAGCGGGAGAGGAGCAGGCCCAGGACACAGCAGGCCTGAGCGGGAGTGGAGTAGGCCCAGGATACAGCGGGCCTGAGCGGGAGAGCAGAAGGCCCAAACACAGCGAGCCTCATCAGGAGAGGGGAAGGCCCAGGTCACAGATGGCCTTGGCAGGAGAGGAGAAGGTCCAGGACAAAGCGGACTTAAGCAGGAGAGGAGAAGGCCCAGGACACAGCGAGGCTGATCCAGTGTGGAGAAAGCCCAGGAAACAGCGGGCCTTAGTGGGAGAGGAGAAAGCCCAGGACACAGCGGGCCTGAGCGGGTGAGGAGAAGGCCCAGGACACAGCGAGTCTGATCAGGAGAGGGGGAGGCCCAGGACACAACAGGCCTGAGTGGGAGAGGACAAGGCCCAGGACACAATGGGCCTGAGTGGGAGAGGAGAAGCCCCAGGACACAGCGAGCCTGAGCGTGAGAGGAGAAGGCCCAGGACACAGTGAGCCTGAGCAGGAGAGGTGAAGCCCCAGGACACAGCGGACCTGAGTGGGAGAGGAGAAGGCCCAGGACACAGCGAGCCTGAGCAGGAGAGGAGAAGTCCCAGCATACAGCGGGCCTGAGCGGGTGAGGTGAAGGCCCAGGACACAACGGGCCTGAACGGGTGAGGAGAAGGCCCAGGAAACAGCGAGCCTGAGCAGGAGAGGCGAAGCCCCAGGACACAGCGGGCCTGAGTGGGAGAGGAGAAGGCCCAGGACACAGCGAGCCTGAGCAGGAGAGGAGAAGGCCCAGGACACAGCGGACCTGAGTGGGAGAGGAGAAGGCCCAGGTTACAGCGGGCCTCAGTGGCGATTTAATAAAAAATGAGTGATGTTACAGGACAGCAGGTAGGTGATTGGTCTTTAAACTAAGAGCTGGGGAACTATAACCATTATGTTATTAAATATTAACTTAATGTTGAGATACCGCGGCAAACGTGGGAGTCGAGACCAGAGCTAGTAAAACACAACTGCTTTTATTCCACCTCATGGCAAAGAGGAACTGGAAAAGCCCGCGCATCCATTTAAATACTCCCCAGACAGGAAGTGCTCCCGGCAGCCTGTCCCTGCGGGAAAAAAGTTGCTGGAGGAAAGGGCCCCCGGCTGGGGGCATCTGCTTAAACTGTCCATGCCGCCGTGAGCGGATTATGTCCAGTGGTGGCGTGTCGCCACAGAGCTCCACCCAGAATCTGCTTAGGAGGAGTGGACGAGTCGTGACGGTGGTCTGATGGTTCTGCCACAGCGGCTCTGAGTGGTCGCCGGTCTAGCTGGTGGGGCCGGGCGGTTCGCCGCCGGCTGTGCTGGCTTGCTGGCGGGACGGCCTCTAGTTGGAGGCCGGGCCACGGGGACCTGTTCCCCTGGTTCTGTGTCGACCCTGTCGCCGAGTCGCAGCTTGAAGACCTTGTCCCCGGTTTGTAGTACCTCGTACGGTCCGTCGTACGGGGGTCGCAGTGGCCCGCGGTGCGCGTCGTGTCGCACGAAGACGAAGCGCGCCTGCTGTAAATTTGGCGGGACATGAGGTGCGAATTCGCCGTGTCGGTTGACCGGAAGTGGGGCGAAATGCTGAGCGGAAGAGAAAGAGTTGAGCCGCTGCTGTTCGGCCGACCAAGGCATGATAGCCTCCGGAAGGAATTTGCCTGGGACGCGCAGCGGTTGTCCGTAGACTAACTCCGCTGCTGAGGACTGGAGGTCTTCCTTGGCCGCGGTGCGTAGGCCTAGTAGCACCCACGGTAGGCGGTCAGTCCAGGTACTGTCCTGCAGGCCGGCGCGGAGTGAGACCTTGAGTGACCTGTGGAAGCGTTCACAAAGCCCGTTGGCCTGCGGGTGGTACGCCGTGGCCCAGTGGAGCGTCACCCCGAGGTTGCGTGCTGTGGCCGTCCAGAGTTCGGAGGTGAACTGGGCGCCTCTGTCGGAGGTTATGTCGGCCGGTACGCTGAACCTCGCAACCCAGGTGTTAACGAACGCCCTGGCAATGTCGGCTGTGGTGGTGGAGGTCAGCGGCACTGCCTCAGGCCAGCGTGTGTAGCGGTCGACCATCGTGAGGAGATAAGTTTGGCCTTGCGATGGCGGCAGAGGACCGACGATGTCGACGTGTACGTGGTCGAAGCGGCGGCTGGGTACCTCGAAGTCTCCCAGGGGTGCTTTTGTGTGCAGCTGTACATTAGCCCATTGGCAGGCGAGGCAGGAGGTGGCCCAAGTCCGAACATCTCTGCTGAGGCCACGCCAGACGAAGTGCTGGGAGAGGAGTTTGACGGATGCGCGGGAACCCGGGTGGGAGAGCCCGTGGAGCGCGTCGAAGATGCGGCGGCGCCAGGTTGCAGGGATGACCGGCCTGGGTTGGCCGAGTGACACGTCGCAAGTGACTGCCGTGGCTTTGGCCCCGTGCGCGACCTTGGCTAGGCGTAGCCCTGGCAGGCTGGTAGCCGCTGAGAGGAGGTCTGGGTCCATGAGCTGGGCCGCTGCTAGTTGCGCGTAGTCGACCGCGAGGTGATTCGCGCAGATGGCGGGACGGGAAAGGCAGTCGGCGACAACGTTGTCTCTACCGGAGATGTACTGGATGTCCGTAGTAAACTCGGACACGGCCACGAGCTGGCGTTGCTGCCTAGCGGACCAGGGTTTGGTGTGCTTGGCCATCGCGTATGTGAGTGGCTTGTGGTCCATGTACGCGGTGAAGGGGCAGCCTTCCAGGAGGAACCTGAAATGGCGGACCGACAGGTGGAGCGCGAGAAGCTCGCGGTCGAAAGTGGAGTATTTGACCTCCGGGGGGCGCAGTTGGTGGCTGTAGAAGGCAAGTGGCTGCCACGCGCCATTGACCCACTGCTCGAACACGGCGCTGACCGCGTGGTCGGAGGCGTCGGTGGTGAGCGCGACCCGGGCATCGGCCCTCGGGTGCGCGAGCAGGGTGGCGTCGGCGAGCGCGTTTTTGGTGGCGTCGAAGGCGGCTGACGTGTCAGTGGTCCAGGCTACATCCATCTTGCCGGATTTACCTCGGAGGGAGTCGTATAGGGCTTCATGAGGGCTGCAGCTCTGGGGATGAACCTGTTGTAGAAGTTCACCATCCCGAAGAACTCCTGGAGGCCCTTGATGGTTGTGGGGCGGGGGAATTGCTGGACGGCCTGCACCTTGTTGGGCAGGGGGACGGCCCCAGCAGGGGTGATGTGGTGATCGAGAAAATCGATCTTGGTTAGGCCGAATTGGCACTTCGCCGGGCTGTGGATGAGCCCGTGTTGGGCTAGGCACCCGAACAGGGTGCGAAGGTGTTCGAGGTGTTCCTGTTTGGAGGAGCTGGCCACGAGAATGTCGCCTAGATAGACGAATAGGAAGTTCAGGTCCCGGAGGACTGAGTCCATAAGGCACTGGAAAGCCTGGGCTGCATTCTTGAGGCCGAAGGGCATCCTCAGGAACTCGAACAGGCCGAATGGGGTGATGACCGCCGTTTTGGGGATGTCCGCGGGGTGTACGGGGACTTGGTGGTACCCGCGCACCAGGTCGACCTTGAAAAAGACGGTTCGTCCGGCCAGTCGGGCCGAGAAGTCCTGGATGTGTGGCACCGGGTATCGGTTGGGGGTGGTGGCGTCGTTGAGGCGGCGGTAGTCCCCGCAAGGGCGCCAGCCTCCGCCGGGCTTGGGGGCGATGTGGAGGGGCGAGGCCCAAGGGCTGCTGGAGCGGCGGATGATGCCGAGTTGTTCCATGGTGGTGAACTCGGCCCGCACGATTTCCAGCTTGGCCGGGTTGAGTCTGCGGGCGTGGGCAGAAACTGGGGGGCCGGTGGTGGGGATATAATTCTCCACACCGTGTTTGGTGGCTTTGGCCGAAAAGGTCGGGTTAGTGAGGGCGGGAAACTCGGCTAGGAGTGCCGAGTAGTCGTCCGTGGCTCTGGCGAGGCAGTAGGTCGTCAGGCCGGCCGATTGGGCCGGGGTGAATGCACCGGGGATGGGGGCCATAGTGTTGATGTCGATGAGGCGGTGCCTCGGAATGTCGACAAGGAGGCCGTGGGCGCGTAGGAAGTCAGCGCCGATGAGTGGGCAGAGGACCTTGGCTGTGAGGAACTCCCAGCGGTAGCGGCGGCCCGCGAGGTCGAGCGTGACCATCCGGGTGCCATATGTGCGGATGTCAGAGCCATTGGCTGCGGCCAGCGTGATACCCCGTGTGCCGCATTGGATTTCGAGGGCGGAGGCGGGGGTGATGCTGTGCTGGGCCCCTGTGTCGCACAGAAATCGGCGGTTGGTTCTGTCGTCGGTGACGTACAGTAGAGGCCCCTTTTGCCCCGCGTCCATCGCGGGGGCCGGTGCGGGGGGGGGTTTGAAAATACACGGTGGCGTGCAGCGTTGGGCCCTAGTGCCAAAACGGGTGTGGTAGTAGCAGTGACCCAGAGTGGTAGGGCGGTCGGGCCTAGTGGGCCGGGAAGACCGCGTGGTCGTTGCCATGAGGTCGGGCGCGACGTCGTGAGCGGACTGTGCAGAGAGCAGCAGGTTGGCCTTTTCGGCTATGTCATTCAGGTCCGTGGAGCCAGACTCCACAAAGAGCGGGCGGATGCTGGCGGGGAGCTGCCGAATGAAAAGCGTGTGAAAGAGGGCGCCGGTGTTTTTGTCGTCTGAGAGGGACAGCATGTGGGAAAGCAGATCCGAGGGTGAAGCATCACCAAGGCCGGGGAGGTCAAGGAGTTGGCAGTTGCGCTGGTAAGAGGACGTTTGAAATTTTTTAAGGAGCGCAGCCTTCAGATGTTCGTACTTGCCTTCCGGTGGTGGATCCTGCAGCGCTGCCCAAACCTTGGGGACTGTGGCGTAGGTGAGAGAGGAGACGAGGTAGTCGTACTTTGTGGCATCGACTGTAATGTGTTTCAGCCGGAATCTGGACTCAGCTTGAACAAACCAGGCTTCGGCCAGGTTCTCCCAAAAGTCCGGTAGTTTAACTGTGGCTGCGTTTGTATCCGCCATGCTAGCTTAGGTTTCGTCCTGAGCGTCGGGGTCACGAGTGTTGAGATACCGCGGCAAACGTGGGAGTCGAGACCAGAGCTAGTAAAACACAACTGCTTTTATTCTACCTCATGGCAAAGAGGAACTGGAAAAGCCCGCGCATCCACTTAAATACTCCCCAGACAGGAAGTGCTCCCGGCAGCCTGTCCCTGCTGGAAACAAGTTGCTGGAGGAAAGGGCCCCCAGCTGGGGGCGTCTGCTTAAACTGTCCGTGCTGCCGTGAGCGGATTATGTCCAGTGGTGGCGTGTCGCCACATTAACTAGATAAACTAATTAATTATTATAACTATAAATAATCATTTGTTTAATAACTTTAACTAATTAAATAAGCAAATAAATAAAAATGTCTAGAGACGGCAGGGCAGTCTATGTGTCGGGACTGTTGAATGTGGGAGGTCGTGGACAGAGAGACTGTCCCGGATTCCCACATCTGCAGGAAATGTCTCTGCCTTCAGTCACTCCGGCTCAGAGTCTTTGAGCTGGAGTATGAGTTAGAGATACTCCAAAACATAAGGGAGGGGGAAGAATTTCTGGATAGTTTTATCCAGAATACAGTCACACCCCAGACTAAAGACCAGGTTCAGGAAAGGGAGAGTGTGACTGTTAAGGCGCCAGGTATCAGGGACCTAGGAGAGGTTGTGAAGGAGTTCCCGCAGATACTGGTCCTGTCCATCAGGTATGATGTACTCGCTACCTGTGAGGACAAGGAGGAAGACTGCGGGAGGACAGCCATAATGCCTCAAAAGGGTGTCCAAGGTGGGTAAGAGCAGAATAGAAATGTAGTAGTGATAGGGTATACTATAATTAGGGGGATAGATAGCATTCTCTGCAGCCAAGAACGAGAATCCCGAAGGGTGTGTTGCCTATCTGGAGCCTGGTGCCAGATATCTCATGGCGGCTGTCGAGGAACTTGGAAAGGGAGGGAGTAAATCCAGTTGTCATGGTCCATATCAGAACAAACGACTTAGGTAGGAACAGGGAGGAGGTCCTGCTGAGGGAGTATCAGGAGTTAGGAGCTAAATGAAAAAGCAGGACCTCGAGGGTAATAATCTCTGGATTAATGCCCGCGCCATTTGCAAATTGACATTGAAACAGTCTGATCAGGAGAATTAACACGTGGCTAAAGTGCTGGTGTGGGAAAGAGTGGTTCCTTTTCATGGGACACTGGCACCAGGACTGTGACAGAAAGGAGCTGTACCGATGGGACCGGCTCCACCTGAACCGGGATGGGACCTGTGTTCTAGCGGAAAGTGTAAATAGGGAGGTGGCAAAGGCTTTAAACAGGGGGAGGAATCTACAATAAATGAAACCAGCCTAATATAAACAAAACAGGAAAGAAGAGCATAGGAAAGAGTAAAATAAGGGAGGACATTGATGGCAAGGGAATAAATAGAGTTCTGGAACAGGAGTTTAAAAAGATGGTTAAAAATAAAGTGAGAGGAGCTGCTATTAAAAATGAGTTAATCTGTCTGTACAGTATTGTACACAGTGTTCGTAATAAAACAAGGGAGCTGGAGGCAATCATGCATTGCGAGAAACCAGACATAGTAGGGATTACTGAGACATGACTATAGAAAAATCAGGACTGTGAATTAAACATTGCAGGGTTTAACATATTTAGAAAAGATAGAGAGGAAAAAAGGGGAGGTGGAGTAGCTGTACTTATTAGGGATAACATAATGCAGTAGAATAAAGTGACACAGCTGTCAGCAAAACAGAAGTAGAATCCATGTGGATAGAGATAAAAGATAATAAAGGATCAATCACGTTAATGGGGTAGTCTACAGACCACCTAGTAATGGAAGGGAGGTGGAAGAAGAAATATGCAGGCAAATTTGGGAAATTAGTAAAAAACATAGAATATTAATCATGAGGGATTTCAACTACCTCGAAATTAATTGGATAGAAGAGGTAGGTAAAGGGGATATGGGAATGGAGTTCCTACAATGTGTACAGGACTCCTTTCTAACCCAATATTTAAAAGGCTCAACAAGGGAGGATTCACTATTGGATCTAGTAATAGGGAATGAACCAGAGCAGATAAGAGAAGTAAAAGTAGGGGAACATCTAGGCAATAGTGACCATAATATAATACGCTTTAAGATAGTAATTGAGAAAGACATAAGTATGACAAAGACCAGGTTAATAGATTGGAGAAAATCTAAGGGCCTGAGAATAGAACTTGGAATAATAAAATGGACAACAATATTGGCAAACAGTGATGTAGAACAGCAACGGGAAACAATTAAAACAGTGTTCAACAGAGTGCAGGGACAATATATTCTGCTAAAAAACAAGAACAAGCTAAACACTAATGAGACACCGTGGATGGATAAAGCCATAAGGGAAAAATTGAGGGTAAGGAAAGTGGCATACATTAAGCACATGGACAGCAGGGGAGTGCATGATAAGGGAGAATATGAAGAGATTAGGAGAGAAGTCAAACAAAAATTAGGAAGGCAATGAGTAACTATGAAATTAAATTATCCAGGAACATAAAACAAAATAGTAAAATATTTTGCAGGCACATCAATAAAAAATGAAAGGTCGGGATGGGAATAGGGCCACTAATGGATCACAGGATAATACCACAGGCAGCGATAGAGGGATGGCAGAGATATTAAATGAATACTTTACTTCAGTATTAACCAGGGAGATAGAACAGGTGGAGATGACATTGTTTGATGAGATTAGTAATGAGATAAGTGCATTTAAAATAAAACGAGGAGATATATTAAATAAACTAATGAAACTCAAAGAGGATAAAACCCCTGGTCTGGCAGGATTACATCCATACATTTAAAAATAATCTAGGGAAGAGAAAGCAGACACATTACTACACAAATGTAGTAATTCATTAGAAAAAGGTGTAGTGCCAGAGGACTGGTGGATAGCTAACAAAACACCTATATTTAAGAAGGGAGATAGAACATGTCCAGGGAACTATAGACCAGTCAGCTTAACATCGGTGGTAGGAAAAATATTGGAATCCCTACTAAAGGAGAAAATGGAAGAACATCTAGAAACCAAAAATGCAATAATAACTAGTCAGCATGGATTTCAAAAGGGAAAGTCTTGCTTGACCATCCTAATTGAATATTTTGAAGAGGTAACAGAGAGAGTAGACAAGGGTAATGCAGTAAATGTAATTTATCTAGATTTTCAAAAGGCCTTTGATATGGTACCACATAATAGACAAATGAATAAGGTCAGGGAATGCAGAGTCAGGGGACAAGTAGCAGGATGGATAGTTAGCTGGCTTCAGGACAGAAAGCAGAGAGTAGGGGTAAAGAGTAGCTGTTCAGAGTGGCAGAAGGTGGGAAGTGGTATTCCACAAGGATTGGTACTGGGACCACTGCTGTTCACAATTTATATTAACGATTTAGACTTTAGGATCAGAAACACAATTTCTAAATTTGCGGATGACACCAAATTGGGGAGGATAATCAATACTGAGGAGGACTGCAACAATTTACAATAAGACATTAATAAACTTGCAGAATAGGCATATAATTGGCAAATGAAATTCAACACAGATAAATGTGAGGTATTACATTTTGGTAAGAAAATTAGGGAAGTCACATATTACAATACTTGGAAAATAAGAATCTGGGGTAGAGGAGCAAAGGGATCTCTGAGTACGAATACACAAATCATTAAAAGTATTTGTGGTGTATGTAACCTGTTCCACCTTAAGAGAACTTAAGCCTTTTCCACCTTAAGAGATGTACTACTTTCTCTGGCTGCTGTATACGTAATACCGGTGGTGACCACACCGGTATATAAGCACTGTGTAGTAATATTGTATTCAGAATAGTCCCGACCTCCAACCAGTAAAGACCTGTTAAATTTACTCTTGTAGTCTGTGTAGTAATTATCACTATAACACACAGACTTAACAGTGGCGACGAGTCCGATTCTTACCCTGCGGCAGTTATTTCCACGGCAGCTTCGTCCACAGACAGGGCGTCGAAGAGAGGTTTCCACCCTCATCACCCTACTGGAAGACACGTCGAGCGGCAGGCATCAAGAAACCGGAGTGCAGAAGACATCCTGACCTCAAAGCCTCCATCAGCGACTGTCAGCTTTCTTCTTTCTACCTCGGTGGTGGGTAAGCCGGGCAGCGACGCGACAGAAAGTCAACCGCGTTGGCTGTACAGACAGGGCTGGGAAGACGGAGGAATAAGGGCGGTGAGATCGATCGCGACCGGAGATAAGGGCTGGGCCGCTTTCGAGCGAGAGGTGCAGCGCGGGGACATCGATCGCGACCGGAGATAAGGGCCGCATTCGGGCTAAAAGGCGCAGCGTCTGGGGAAACTGAAGGCGCGAGAGCCGTGGTGAAGCGGAGACAGCGTCGGGGGACGGTTGAAGACCGCCAAGCGCGGGAAAACCGCCATTTTGTGGGCAGAGGACGACGACAAGAGCGGGAAGCCGCCATCTTGGATAACATAAAAATACAATAAATTGCAACGATGCCTAAACATGGGAACATTAATACCTTTGATAGTGACATCGAAGATTGGGCCATGTATGTAGAACGCATACAAAATTATTGTAAGGCAAATAAAATTCCTGATGCAGATAAAGCACTAACATTATTAAATTTAATGGGTGCGAAGACATACGGGCAATTGAAACACCTGTTATCACCAGATGAACCGGCGGATAAGACGTTCGATGAGATTGTTACTGTCCTGAAAAATCATCTAAACCCCACGCCGCTGATGCTAGCGGAACGATTTAAATTTTACGACAGAAGGCAGCTGCAGAATGAAAGCAATGCTGAATATTTGATAGAATTACGTATGCTAGCAAAATATTGTCAGTTTGGAACGGGACTGACAGAGGCACTACGAGATAAATTTGTGTGTGGTTTATTTAAACAGGATACACAAAAGCGACTGCTCGAGGAGAATGAGCTGACGCTTGAGAAGGTGGTTACTATGGCAGCAGCACACGAAGCCGCAGTGAGAGGCACGGCAGTAATGCAGCTACGGTCACCGGAACTCGGTACAAACAAATTGGGTTTGAGTTCTGTCAAATGTTATCATTGTGGAAAGACAACGCACGATCAGAACCAGTGTTGGTTTAAAAACCAAGAATGCAGAACGTGTGGCAGGCTTGGCCACATAGCTAAAGTATGCCGGTCAGGAAAGAAGACCAGCAACAAAAAGTCACCGCAAGGAAAATACGCAAAGGTACACAAGGTGACAAAGAACAGTTTGACCGAACAGAAGTCAGATTCAGACGCTAGCAGTAATGAACTGGATAGCTTAAGAGTACACAACGTTGGTAAGGATGCAGATCTCCAGACAATTTGGGTCACTCTTCAGATAGCAGGAGTCCAAGTAAAAATGGAATTGGACACTGGATCGGCATTGACGGTCATGAATAAGAAAGATTACAGAAGGTTATTCCAACATATTCCCCTACAGGATACGGAGATTATATTGAAAACATACACGGGGCAAAGAGTGTACCCCATCGGAAAAATAGAGGTAGAAGTGGTCCACAAGGGCGAAGAAAGCCAAGTAATGGACTTATATGTGCTACCTGAAGGAGGTTCACCACTACTAGGATGGGAGTGGATTAGGAAAATGAATATGGGCTGGCACTCCTTGAAGGCACTAACGGTAGATTCCGGGGAAACAGATGTCAAACCTAAATGATTGTCCAGAATATTGGATGATGCTAAAGAGGTGTTCCAGCAGGGACTGGGAACACTGAGAGGAATTACGGCAAACATCAAGATTGATGAACATGCACAACCAAAATTTTTTAAAGTCAGACCGGTACCCTATGCAATACGACCTACTGTTGAAGCGGAACTGGAAGCACTAGAACGTTCAGGTGTACTATCTAAGGTAGATTGGAGTGAGTGGGCTACGCCCATTGTTCCCGTTATGAAACGTCCTGTGAGCAACAAGCCAGGAGATCCAGGGAAGGTTCGCATCTGTGGAGATTTCAAAATCACCGTTAATCCGGTGCTTCACACGGTGCAGTATCCGCTTCCACGGATTGAGGATATTTTCGCTTCATTGTCTGGCGGAAAACACTTCACCAAGATAGACCTGGCGCAGGCGTACTTGCAGATGGAGGTTGAGGAAGAGTCACGCCAATACCTCACGATCAACACGCATCGAGGGTTGTACCGGTACAATAGGCTGGTTTTTGAAGTGGCATCGGCTCCAGCAATTTGGCAGAGGGCCATGGAGTAGGCATTACAGGGAATTCCAGGCACACAATGTTACCTGGACGATATTCTGATCACAGGTGATGGTGTTGAACAACATCTCGCAAACTTGGAACTGGTGCTCAACAGATTGAAAGAGTATGGACTTAGAGTAAATCAGCAGAAATGTGAGTTCTTCCAGAAGTGGATCTCGTACTGTGGCCATGTCATTGACCGGGAGGGGCTTCATAAGTCTCCTGACAAGATTGAGGCAGTTGTAAAGGCTCCCGCTCCGGAGAATGTCTCCCAGTTGAGGTCGTTTCTAGGATTAATTAACTATTACCATAAATTTCTGCCAAATCTATCCACGGTACTGCACCCGTTAAATGCTCTTTTACAGAAAGGGGTACCATGGGAATGGGGCAAAAACTGTAAGAAGGCATTTCGCAGAAGCAAAGAATTGATCACCTCAGAGGAAGTGTTGTCTCACTTCAACCCGACACTGCCTATTCGGTTGGCTTGTGATGCTTCGCCATATGGTATTGGGGCAGTACTCTCACACAAGTTGCCAAATGGCACGGAAAGGCCAGTCGCGTTTGCATCCAGATCATTGACCTCCGCTGAGCGCAACTATGCGCAGATCGATAGGGGGGCTCTTAGCCTTGTATGGGGAGTGAAGAAGTTTAATCATTACCTGCAGGGCCAAAAATTCACACTTCTGACAGACCATCAACCGTTGGTATCCATTTTTAACCCTAAGAAGGGTGTTTCGGTGATGACAGCGCAGCGTCTCCAGAGATGGTCTCTTTTCCTAGGGGCACATCAATATCAAATAGAATTCAAAGGTACGAAACAGCATGGCAATGCAGATGGGCTGTCGCGCCTGCCACTACCTGAAGAAGAAGACACGATGAAAGTTGACCCTGTTGAGTTATTTCATTCGACCATCATCGAGTGTTTACCAGTCACCAATGCAAGTATTGAAAGAGAAACCAGGAATGACCCGACACTGTCCAGAGTCTACGAGGTGACAGTGAAAGGATGGCCAACACGAGGTGATCCTCTGTTACCAGTATTTTCGGCAAGGCGAGACCCGCTGTCCGTCTGCCATGGTACCTTGATGTACGGGACAAGAGTGATTATTCCTCCCAAGTTAAGGGAAAGAGTTTTAAACGAACTGCATGAAGGTCATCTGGGGGGAGTTAAAGAAAAGTCTTGCTAGGTATGGTGGCCGGGTATTGACCAACAGATTGAGGAGTTAACAAAAAGCTGCGCTGGGTGCCAAAAAGAGCAAAATGCACCTCCGATTGCACTGCTACACCCATGGGAATGGCCTTCAGCCCCATGGCAACGTGTACACATTGACTTTGCTGGTCCATTCATGGACTCCATGTTCCTAATCGCGGTGGACGCACATTCCAAATGGCCAGAAGTCATCAAGATGAATACCACTACTTCAGAAAAGACAATTGCGGTGTTAAGAACAATATTCGCAAGGAACGGATTGCCAGAACAGATCTGTTCGGACAACGGACCACAGTTTGTATCGGAAGAATTCCGACAATTCTTAAAGAAGAATGGAGTAAAACATTATACCTCTGCCCCATATCATCCGGCGACAAACGGGTTGGCTGAAAGATTTGTCCAGACATTCAAAAAGGCAATTAAGGCCATGAACAATGATCAGATTCCGCTGCAACACAAGGTCGACAAGTTCCTGATGTCATATCGAAATGCCGATCATGCAGTGACTAACCAAAGTCCTGCCATGATGTTTTATAACAGGAGGTTGCGGTCCAAGTTGGACTTGTTAAAACCAAATGTGCGGAGGGAAGTGGAAAACAAACAGTTTCGGCATATTAACAACAAGACCACTCGAACTTTCGACGTAGGACAACCAGTGTTGGCAAGGGGCTATGGAAACAAAAAATGGCAGTCTGGAACAATTCGGGCCAGACAAGGACCTCTGATGTACACAGTAGATATTGGTCATAATGTGATAAGGCGTCATGCGGATCAACTGGTAGAGTCGAGAGCAAGGGTCGAACCCATGGTTGTGACAGAGACAACTGTGGAAGACGTTAATGAACCTGAAGCATCGACCTCGGCAGGGAATGTACTTGATGATGATGACACCCAATACATTGGAAACCAAATAGAGGAGGCACCTCAACAACAAGAATCAGAGACTACTGAGAGGCGTTAACCAAGCCGCATCAGAAAGCCTCCTGAGAAACTGAACCTTTGAACTGTTATACCTGAAGTTATATATGTATATATGTTATTATGTTATGTTAAATGGGGATATGACTGTTAAGCTAAAAAGGGAGGATTGTGGTGTATGTAACCTGTTCCACCTTAAGAGAACTTAAGCCTGTTCCACCTTAAGAGATGTACTACTTTCTCTGGCTGCTGTATACGTAATACCGGTGGTGACCACGCCGGTATATAAGCACTGTGTAGTAATATTGTATTCAGAATAGTCCCGACCTCCAACCAGTAAAGACCTGTTAAATTTACTCTTGTAGTCTGTGTAGTAATTATCACTATAACACACAGACTTAACAGTATTGACACAGTTTAACAAGACCATAATAAAAGCAAAGCAAGAACTAGGGTTTATTTCTAGAGGGATAGAATTGAAAAGTAGTGGAGTTATGTTAAACTTATATCAAACCTTGGTCAGACCACACTTATGGAGTACTGCATACAATTCTGTTCGCCATATTATAAAAAGCATATAGAGGCTCTGGAGAGGGTGCAGAGAAGATTTACAAGGATGATACCAGACATGCGAGGGTATACCTATCAGGAAAGGATGAACAGGCCGGGTCTCTTTTCTCTTGAAAAGAGAAGTCTGAGGGGTGACCTAATAGAGGTCTTTAAAAAATCATGAAAGGTTTTGATAGAGTGGATACAGAGAGAGTGTTTTTACTTGTGGGGAAGAGCAAAACTAGAGGCCATCAATATAAGATAGTCACCAAGAAATCCTATAGGGAATTCAGAAGAAATTTATTTACCCAAAGAGTGATGAGAATGTGGAACTCGCTACCACAGGGAGTGGTTGAGGCAAATAGTATAGACGCATTTAAGGGGTGGTTAGATAAGCATATGAGGGAGAAGGGAATAGAGGGTTATGCTGATAGTTAGATGAGGAAAGATGGAAGCAGGCTTGGGTGGAGCATAAGCACCGACATGAACTGGTTGGGCCGAATGGCCTGTTCTGTGCCATATATCCTAATTAACCCTGTGTAATTCAATAGAGCCCTGAAATTTCTAGGGCTTTAGCAATTTCCTTCTTCACCTCCCTCGGGGTCCCAGGATATTTCCTATTGTCTTCCTTTAGCCTAACTAACTTCTCCAACATTTTACTTTTATCACTCACCTCGCTCTAAACCACTTTAGGATTCACCTCCTCACCCATCTCCTTCTCCGACATCCAATTACCAGTACAGATTTATACATTACTGAGAAGGGAG
Source organism: Somniosus microcephalus (assembly GCF_052327205.1). Lineage (NCBI taxonomy): Eukaryota > Metazoa > Chordata > Chondrichthyes > Squaliformes > Somniosidae > Somniosus > Somniosus microcephalus. The sequence goes on from NC_140999.1 coordinate 97,264,173, forward strand.
CAGGACAACACACAATGTAACTTCACACACAGAGCAGCACGAAATAAGAACTTCACAAAGAACTAAAGCTCTGACCAGTTTACTTGCCCCAGCAATGTTGGGACACTCCAATGAAGACATTTATTCAGCAGAGCTGCTTCCTCATTAACTGTTTTTTCATGCATCAAAGATTGACCTGATTGAGACCGTGAATGTCATTCTTAAGAATTGAGGCTTTTAATTACCTGGCAAGAACCTTTTCAAGGCCAATTTTCAACAAATCAACACTTAATTTTCTGCAAGTTCCTCCCACTTCCAAAATGGATGACCAGAACCAGGAAAATAAAGAAAATATGTTAACATTCTGATTAAAGTTAATTAAAGGGTTTGAATAAATACATTAGGTTAAATTAGATTTAAAAGTAAAATAAAAGCACCATTTTAAAGGGGGTGTATGTACACAAATTTTTGAAGGTGGCAGGACAAGTTCAGAAGGCTGTTAAAAAAGCACATGGCATCCTTGGTTTTATAATTAGAGGAATAGAGTACAAAAGCAAGGAAGGTATACTAAACCTTTATAAATCACTGGTTAGGACTCAGCTGGAGTATTGTGTCCAATTCTGGGCACCACACTTTAGGAAGAATATCAAGGCCTTGGAGAGGGTGCAGAGGAGATTTACCAGAATGGTACCAGGGATGAGGGACTTCAGTTGTGTGGCAAGGCTGGAGAAGCTGGGATTGTTCTCCTTAGAGCAGAGAAGGTTAAGGGGAAATTTAATTGAGGTGTTCAAAATTATGAGGGGTTTTGATAGAGTAAATAAGGAGAAACTGTTTCCAGTGGCAGGAGGGCTGGTAACAAGAGGACACAGATTTAAGATAATTAGCAAAAGAGCCAGAGGGGATGAGGAGAAATTTGTTTATGTAGGGAGTTGTTATGATCTGAAAGTCTGAAAGGATGGTGGGAGTTGATTCAATAGTAACTTTCAAAAGGGAATGAGATATATACCAGAAAAGGAAACATTTACAGGGCTATGAGGAAAGAGCAGGGGAGTGGGACTAATTCAATAGCTCTTTCAAAGAGCCAGTGTAGGGGGTGGCGTGCGCCCAGTCAGCATCACCTCTGACTGTCTTTTGAGCAGTTCGAATCGCTCCCACACCCCTGGGTTCTAGACACCGGACTTAGGTACAGGCGGCGATACAGAAAATCGAGCAGACAAGTGGTTTGGTGTAAGAAAACCAAAATTTTTGAAAAGCAGAATAAAACAATCTTATGAAAATTACTGGTATGAAATACAGGCATAAACAATTACACTTATATGGGAATGGGGAACACACGGCACATCGAGGGAAAACAACTACATCAACAATCCCCTTATCCTTATCCCACCCCCTATACCTAACTAGTTTAAGCTATGAGGGGCCAGGAATACATGCTCACCAATCCGAAACATGTTGCTTTAACTGGGTTGGGTTTTGAGGTCCGCTCTTGCTGTCCTTTGGGGTATCCCATCGCCACATGGTCTCAGGGCGCGGCGCTGAAGTTGTTGATGCGAAGCACCCTCCTTTTCCTCAGCTACCGTCATCGTCGAGTCGTGATGGGTCTTCTTCTTCTTCTTCCTCGGGTGGTCGTCGGCGGTAATGTTACGGTTGGGGGTCAGTTGGCCGTCTTTACCGTCTAAATGATTTTACTACCTGTTGTGTATGTACCTTTAAGAGAAGAACTGATTCTATACTGCAGTACCGGCAGTGACCAGCCCTGTATATAAAGCCATAGCAGGCTTCTGTACTTCAGTCTTAAGTTACCCTCTGTTCAGTAAATACCTGTTATTATTGTTCTCCTGCAGTCCGTGTATTCATAGAGTCATAGAGTCATAGAGTTTTACAGCACAGAAAGAGGCCCTTCGGCCCATCGTGTCTGCGCCGCCCATCCATCCCTGTCCAGTCTAATCCCATTTTCCAGCATTTGGTCCATAGCCTTGTATGCAATGGCATTTCAAGTGCTCATCCAAATGCTTCTTGAATGTTGTGAGGGTTCCTGCCTCTACCACCCTTTCAGGCATTGAGTTCCACATTCCAACCACCCTCTGGGTGAAAAAGTTCCTCCTCAAATCCCCTCTAAATCTCCTGCCCCTTACCCTGAATCTATGCCCCCTTGTTATTGACCCCCCTACTAAGGGGAAAAGTTCCTCTTTGTCTACCCTATCTATGCCCCTCATCATTTTGTACACCTCAATCAGGTCCCCCCTCAGCCTTCTTTGCTCCAAGGAAAACAACCCCAGCCTGTCCAGCCTCTCTTCATAGCTGAGGCGCTCCATCCCAGGTAACATCCTGGTGAATCTTCTCTGCACCCTCTCCAAAGCAATCACATCCTTCCTATAGTGAGGCGACCAGAACTGCACACAGTACTCCAGCTGTGGCCTCACCAGCGTTTTGTACAGCTCCATCATAACCTCCCTGCTCTTATATTCTATGCCTCGGCTAATGAAGGCAAGTATCCCATATGCCTTTTTAACCACCTTATCTACCTGTTCCGCTGCCTTCAGGGATCTATGTACATGTACACCAAGGTCCCTCTGACCCTTTGTACTTCCTAGGGTCCTACCACTCATTGTGTATTCCCTTGCCTTATTTGTCCGTCCAAAATGCATCACCTCGCACTTTTCAGGGTTAAATTCCATTTGCCACTTTTCCGCCCATCTGACCAACCCGTTTATATCGTCCTGTAGCCTGAGGCTTTCCTCCTCACAATTTACCACCCCACCAATTTTCGTGTCATCTTCGAACTTACTGATCATACCTTTTACATTCTCATCCAAATCATTTATGTAGATCACAAACAACAAGGGACCCAGCACCGATCCCTGAGGTACCCCACTGGACACAGGCTTCCAGTCACAAAAGCAATCTTCGACCATCACCCTCTGCCTCCTGCCACTCAGCCAGTTTATGATCCAACGCACCAAGGCACCCTGGATCCCATGGGCTCTTACCTTCTTGACCAGTCTCCTATGCGGGACTTTGTCAAAAGCTTTACTGAAGTCCATGTAAACCACATCCACAGCATTTCCCTCATCCACCCCCCTAGTCACCCCCTCGAAAAATTCAATCAGATTTGTCAGACATGATTTACCCTTGACAAAGCCATGCTGACTATCCCCGATTAATCCTTGCCTCTCCAAGTGGAGACTAATTTTGTCCCTCAGAATTTTTTCCAATAATTTCCCTACCACAGATGTTAGGCTCACTGGCCTGTAATTCCCTGGTTTATCCCTGCTACCCTTCTTGAATAATGGTACTACGTTAGCTGTTCTCCAGTCCTCTGGTACATCCCCTTATACTCGGACACTAAATTGGCGATGAACAGGTTCGAACTCACCTGCAGTACTGCATCACCTCACGGGGATCTTCCCTGAGAAAAAGCTTCTTGGAGGTCGAAGTCAGAACAACAGGCGTCGACCGCGGGCAACCGCCCAAGGATCCATCGGAGTTCGGAGAGTTGCAGGAGAGGCTGTGGAGAGCTGGACTTGGCTCCCCAGTCAAGGTGTTCCAGCAAATCGTGCTGGTAGCAGGTAGTGCGCTGACCCTTCCGGACTGCGGCGGGCTCGAGCTCGATCGAGCGGTTCTGCAAAAGGAGCCGTGCAGCGTCGTCGGGAAAAAAAAAGAGAGAGAGAGAGGGTGGAGCGCACATGGTGCAGTCGATGCTCAAGAACCGGGCAGCGTAGCGAAAATAAAACAAGGGGAAGGAAAAGTGAGATGCGCCGAAGCCACGGGTCGCCGCCATTACCCTGCAGAACGCTAGGAGCAGCGTGGCAGCAAGGGGAAGAAGGAAAAGCGCGTGAGGGGCCATTTTCTTCCATTGGGGAAGAAGGAAAAGCGCGGGAGGCGCCATTTTAATCCATTGGTGAAGAAGAAAAAGCACGGGAGGCGCCATTTTAAATCACCCAAGATGCCGAAAAGTGGCAGTATCACTGCTTTCGACAACGAGGTAGAAGACTGGACCACGTATGTGGAAAGAATTGAAGTGTACTGCAAGGCAAATGAAGTGGCTGATGGAAAGAAGGCGTCAGTATTATTAAATTTGATGGACGCGAGAGCGTACGGCCTATTGCGGAATTTAATTACCCCAGCTAAACCAATGGAGAAAAGTTTTGAAGAGATTGTTAATATCTTACAGGAACACCTAAACCCTATACCGCTGCTGATACCGGAAAGATTCAAGTTCCATAAAAGAAACCAGCACAAAGATGAGAGCAATGCTGACTATCTTACGGAACTACGCAAGTTATCGAAGCACTGCCAGTTCGGAGCAGGACTGGCAGACACCTTACGGGATAAGTTTGTCTGCAGGCTCCAGAGTGAAGGAACTCAGAAATGACTACTTTCAGAAAAGGACCTGACGCTAGAACAGGCTTTCAGCGTGGCAGTATCCTACGAAGCAGCAGCACGGGGAGCGGCAGAAATACAACAGAAACCACAAAAATACAGCGCTAACGAAATGGCGTATGGAGCCGAAAAGTGCTATCGCTGCGGCAGAACAACCCATGATCAGAAGGACTGCTGATTTAAGGACAAAGTATGCAGGCAACGTGGGAAAATGGGACACATAGCAAGAGTCTGCAGGTCGGGAAAGAAAACCAACACTACAAGAACTACTAAGGAAAAGTACAAGAAAGTAAAGAAATTGACAGACAGTAGTTCGGAAGATCAGGAGAGTGATAAGGACTCCGGGAGCAGGAGATGAAGTTGTCTAAAGTTACACAACCTGTTCGCAAAGGAGGATCACCGAACCATTTGGGTCACCCTCATGATAACAGGGTCCCGAGTAAAGATGGAATCGGACACAGGATCAGCCCTAACTGTCATGAATCGACGAGACTATGAGCGGCTATTCTCACACATACCCTTGAAGGACACGTCCATTGTATTGAAGACATGCACGGGGCAAAAAGCCTACCCCAGAGGAAAAATAAGGGTGCCAGTTGAGTACAACGGCAAGGAAACACAGAAACTGTATCTATATATACTACCAGATGGAGGACCACCATTATTGGGACGTGAATGGATCCGAAAAATACAATTGGATTGGCATTCCATTCAGGCGCTAACTGTGACTGATAAAAAGGATGATGACGTCACACCTGGATGACTGTCAAAAATTCTAACTGACGCAAAAGAGGTGTTCCAACAAGGACTTGGGACTCTAAAAGGAGTAACGGCAACAATAAAAATCAAAGATAACGCAAAGGTGATCCGCCCAGCCATTGAAGCAAAGCTGGAGAGGCTGGAGCGTTCGGGTGTGCTGTCCAAGGTGGACTGGAGCGAGTGGGCCACACCCATCGTTCCTGTAATGAAGAAATCATTGAGCAGCACGCCTGGGGAACCGAAGAAGGTTCGCATCTGCGGGGACTTCAAGGTAACTGTGAACCCAGTCCTGCACACAGTACAATATCCACTTCCACGGATAGAAGATATTTTTGCCTCACTATCTGGAGGGAAAGGCTTTACAAAGATTGATCTGGCCCAAGCGTATCTACAAATGGAGGTGGAAGAAGCATCTAGGAAATACCTCACCATAAACACTCACAAAGGCCTTTACCAGTATAATCGACTGGTATTCGGGGTAGCATCAGCCCCGGCTATTTGGCAGAGGGTGATGGAACAAGTCCTGCAAGGGATCCCAGGGACCCAGTGTTATTTGGATGACATCCTGGTTGCAGGCGAAATTGAAAGTGAACACCTTGCCAACCTGGAGCAGGTGCTCACAAGATTACAGGAATATGGGCTATGAGCCAACCGCCCCAAATGCGAGTTCATCAGGAGACAAATCTCGTATTGTGGCCACATGATTGATGAGGAAGTGTTGCATAAGTCGCCGGACAATTTGAGGCTGTAGTCAAGGCTCCAGCACCGGAAAATGTGTCGCAACTGAGGTCGTTCCTTGGGTTGGTGAACTATTACCATAAGTTCTTGCTGAATTTATCTACAATTCTGCACCCACTGAACGCCCTACTGCAAACTGGAGTAACATGGAAATGGAGTGATGAGTGTAAGCGTGCCTTTCAGAAATGTAAATGCCTAATCACTTCAAACGAAGTATTGGCCCACTACAATCCAACACTACCGATTTGGTTAGCATGTGATGCATCTCCCTTCGGCATCAGAGCGGTGCTGTCACACAAATTCCTTGATGGTTCAGAGAGGCCAATAGCCTTTGCGTCGCGCTCGTTAACCTCAGCAGAGCGTAACTATGCCCAGATTGACAGAGAGGCCCTCAGCCTGGTGTGGAGGGTGAAGAAGTTAAATCACTATCTGCACGGGCAGGAATTCACCCGACTGACTGATCATCAGCCCCTGGTCTCCATTTTTAACCCAAAGAAGGGCGTTCCGGTGATGACGGCGCAACGGCTGCAAAGATGGTCACTTTTTCTAGGGGCACATCAGTACGACATAGAGTACAAGGGTATGCAACAGCATGGAAACGCTGATGGGCTGTTGTGCCTACCGTTGCCTACGGTTGAGGAAGCACCTGCAGTGGACCCTGTTGAGATATTCCATGCGACCATAGTCGAATGTCTACCTGTTACAAACTCAAGTATAGAGAAGGAAACCCGAAATGACCCGACACTCTCTCGGGTCTATGATTTGACGGTGAAGGAATGGCCAGCACATGGCGACTCACTGTTGCCAGCATTCTCACCAAGGAGAGAACAGCTGTCAGTGTGCCGGGGGACCTTGATGTGTGGATCCCGAGTGGTAATTCCACCCAAGTTCAGAGATAGAGTGCTCAATGAGCTTCATGAGGGTCATCTGGGAGGGGTAAAAATGAAGAGCCTAGCCAGGGCGTTTGTGTGGTGGCCGGGAATCGATAAAGAAATCGAGGATATGACCAAGAGATGCATCGGATGCCAGAAGGTCCAAAACGCTCCACCACAGGCCCTCATCTCCATGGCGACGGGTACACATTGATTTTGCTGGTCCATTTATGGACTCAATGTTCCTAATCGCTGTGGACGCCCATTCGAAATGGCCAGAGGTCATCCAAATGTCCTCCACCACCACGGAGAAAACTATTGCAGTCCTACGGACCATCTTCGCCAGGAATGGCTTGCCAGAACAGATTTGCTCCGACAATGGGCCACTGTTTGTGTCTGAGGATTTCCAGAGGTTTCTGAGGAATAATGGGGTGAAACATTACACATCTGCCCCATATCATCCAGCCACAAATGGATTGGCTGAGAGGTTTGTTCAGACCTTTAAAAAGGCCATAAAGGCAAGGCATAATGACGACATACCACTACAACACAAGGTGGATAATTTCTTGTTTGCTTACCGGAATGCGACACATGCAGTCACCAACCAAGCTCCAGCCATAATGTTCTTCAACCAAAGGCAAAATGTCACCTGGATTTGCTCAAACCAAACATAAGACGAGATGTTGAGGATAAGCAATTCTACCACATAAATGAGAAGCCAACCAGGAGCTTCAAGATAGGGCAACCAGTTTTGGCCTGCGACTACCTAACAGAAAAAAGGCAGCCAGGAACGATATGCACACAGCAAGGACCACTAATGTACACAGTGGACATTGGAGAGAGCATCGTGAGATGCCATGCTGACCAGATTCTAGAGTCACAGGAACAAGCCAAACCCATACCACGAGCAGGTGCACCTGGTAATCAACCCAAAGTACAGATTGCGTCTACCTCAGAAGCAGTGGTATTGGAAGCTGACGAACCAACCAATGACAATGAGCCAGAATCAACTCCGCCGCAAGAACAGGATACTCGAGAAAGGCGCTATCCAGTCAGGATCAGGAAGCCTCCTCAAAGACTGAACTTATAAATGATTATTTCAGTTGATGTATATAGTACAGAGAAAATTGTAATTGTAATTAGTTATTATTTAGTTGTTAAATGAATGTTATGTACTGTTTATCTAAAAGGGGAGGAATTGTTGTGTATGTACCTTTAAGAGAAGAATTGATTCTATACTGCAGTACCGGCAGTGACCACCCCTGTATATAAAGCCATAGCAGGCTTCTGTACTTCAGGCTTAAGTTAAATACCTGTTATTATTGTTCTCCTGCAGTCCGTGTATCTATATATATAAAGCGGCTCTTCTGTCTGTCCCGATGTCTGTCCGTTCTCTATACGTTTGAAAGTTACAGAGCGTACCGACGTGCGCGTCACCTCAAAAGAAAGCTTGCGATTCCGGACCAGTCATAGGTGTATTTACGTTTCGGCTAGACAAAAATCCCGCCCGCGGTATCCCAAAAACGTTCAGCGTTCCGCTCATTAGCATCTCACTAGCGACCGTGTGACGTCGAGGTCCACCAATCGGACGGCGGGTTCCTTCCTACCGTTGAGTGTCGAGTGACTCGACGATTGACCAATCCTACGCTTCAGGGACCTGACCGGTCGACCAATCAGTGCGTGTGTGGGCGGGCCTTATCCTTCTGAACCGAGGTGGGTGGCCGCCATCTTGATTTTTCACAATTTTTTCCCCCACACTTTCTGTGTGTTAGGGAACTAAGGTAAATATTTTAATGATGTGTTAGGGAATTAAATAACAATTTAACAGGGGGGGGGAGAGCCTCGGGAAGTCGCGGTGGGGGGGAGAGCCTCGGGAAATCGTGGGGGGTGGGGTAGAGCCTCGGGAAATCGCGGGGGGGGAGAGCCTCGGGAAATCGCGGGGGGGAGAGCCTCGGGAAATCACGGGGGGGGAGAGCCTCGGGAAATCGCGGGGGGGCGGGAGAGCCTCGGGAAATCGTGGGGGGGGCGAGCCTCGGGAAATTGCGGGGTGCTCGCGCCGCCCGCACTGACCGCGCATGCGCCGCCCGCACTGACCGCGCATGCGCTGCCCGCGAGAGCCCGCTCCCGGCGCCGGCCGCCGCTCAGCATTCCCGCTATTGGAACGGCACCGGACCTCAGGCGCTAGGCAGGGGGAGGGGCCGGAGAGAGGGACAGAGTGGAGCGGGGGAGTGGGGGAGGGGTGGGGGTGGGCGAGGGGAGGGGAGGGAGACAGGGGAGGGGAGGGAGGGAGAGGAGGGGAGGGGAGGGTAGGGAAGGGAGGGATAGGACAGGGAGAGGACATGACATGGAGAGGGGGGAAACACAGGGGCAGGGAGACCAAGTGCTCCAAAATAGCCCTCGCAACACGGGGCTCCCCAGCTAGTTATGTATACTCGGACACTACACTGCCCATGCATCAAACGCCAGTTTATTCGTCATGGACGCTGCTACCCATTCTTTGAACGCCAGCTTATTCTTCACCTGAGCTATGGCTCTGGGGTTTTATTGTCCATGCATGTAAATGCCAACTTATTCACCAAACACCAGCTTATAACTGGGCGTTTGTCCCCAAATGCATCTTTCCACTGCCCTTCTCTGCCTTTACCGGCTTACCTCCTTCTTCGTCTCATCTCGTCTCGTCTGCCCGTTTGTGGCCTGTGCGTCCAGTGTGGTTTTTAACTCAGGTCTCGTTTGTTGTATCCGTGTGTTAATGGAGACACGGAATGCAGGAGTTGGTTTACAGGTGTTTACTGAACAAAGTCTGGAGGTGAACTAAAAGATACAAGGCACTATACAGGCTTATATAGCCCGAGTGGCCACTACCAGCATTACAGTACACAGGGGCTCTTAAAGGCACATACACCACAATTCCTCCCCTTTTAGACAACCAGTACATAACATTTTAATTAATCATTAATTAACATGTTTACAAGAACAATAATCTACACATTTGCTGCAGTTAATCAATTATAAGTCAGTCTCTCTGGAGGCTTCCTGACTCGGTCCGGATAACGCCTCGGTGGTGTAGTAGTTTTCGGTGGTGTAGTTGGTTCTTTTGGCAAGGTCGATTCGGCTTGAATGCCAGTGTCGGGTTCATCTGGTTCCAGTGTCACCGGATCGGAGGTAGATACTATGGGTATCTCTGCTTCATCATTAGGTGTATAGAGTTGTGGTGTAGGTTGTCCCTTTTCAGATGACTCTATGATCTGGTCAACATGGCGCCTTATTATGCTTTCTCCAATGTCCACGGTATACATCAGCGGTCCTATTCGTGTGCAAATAGTTCCAGGCTGCCATTTCTCAGTACGGTAGTCCCGGGCCAAAACTTGTTGACCTATCTGGAAGGCTCTAGTTGGCCTTTCATTCATGCCTTGAAATTGCCAGTTCTCTACGTCCCTTCTGATGTTTGGCTTGATCAAATCCAGCCAGCATCTTAGTCTTCTATTGAAAAACATCATGGCGGGAGTTTGGTTTGTAACCACATGTGTTGCATTCCTGTATGCAAACAAGAAGTTATCTACCTTATGCTGTAGATTTATGTCTTCATTACTGAAATAAAGAATAGATTTGCCTTTCTAATCTAGGCTTTATTAACTTAAAAATCCTGTAGCACATCTTCAACACCCAGTCCCAACTAAAGGCTGGAAAGAACTGAATTTAAGATGGCCACCACAAATCACATGACATCAACTACCAATGAGATTACAGCATATATCCCAAGGCAGGAAACAAACAACCAATCACAATACTTCTTACTAAACATAAAGAATAATCACCACATTCACCCCTCCTTTTAAAATATACTCCAACCTAAATAACCTTTACAATTTATAATTAATTATTTACAACTAAAACTATGCACAGACAAAATAAAACTATTCAACATGACACAATACTAAGTGAGCAACAACAAATAGTAACATTGCACATAAGTATTAAGTATCTCTCAACTAAAACAATATAATATAATATTTCAACAATTTTAAAACATTACTATCAATTTAAAAGTCCATTTTCAATCGGTCGACCGGATATCTTGTTCGTGTCGACCTTCTCAACCTTGGTAAAATTCCTTGCCCTCCCACACCAGGAGACACAGAAGTATCTTCTGCAGGAAGGCTATCCATATCCCGATTTTCAACGGTTTCCGGATTAGAAATCCCATCAGGAGGTAAACTGGGACGGTCATGAACATCCATCGAAGGCTGACTAATAGAAGTATAATTATCTGCAGTTGGATTGGAAATATTCATAGTATCTGTAACAGCATCCACATTATCTGAATCATGACTATTGTTAATATCCTCAGAAGAGGGCTGACCATCACAAGGAGCCAAGTCTTTAATTGAAACGGTACTTTCTTTCCCATCTTGGAATCGAATATGAGCATATTGGGAATTTGCCTCCAACAGCTCCACCTCCTCCACTAAAGGATCATATTTTGACAATCTAACATGGCGTCGAAGCAGCACAGGTCCCTGCATAGTAAGCCATGAAGGTACCGAATATCTCGTAGTAGATCTCCGCGGATAGTTAAAGAGCCTTTCATGGGGGGTCACATTAGTAACCGTTGAAAGCAATGATCTAATTGAATGCAGGGCATCAGGCAGTACCATTTCCCACTGTGTATTCTTAAGGTTCCGGGATGTCAAAGCCAACATAACTGCCTTCCAGATCACCCCATTGTATCGTTCACACTGTCCATTACCCTGGGGATTATATGGGGTAGTTCTGCTAGTAGAAATTCCCCGACTCTGAAGGTATTCCTTCAACTGGGAAGACATAAAAGAACTTCCCTGATCCGAATGGATATACGCAGGCATCCCAAAGATGACAAAAAGTTGAGCCAGACATTTGATAACTGTAGCAGCTGATACATCTGCGCAAGGAAAAGCAAAAGGGAACCTTGAAAACTCATCCACAACAGTAAATATATATCGATTTTGAGAAGTTGAAGGAAGAGGCCCCTTGAAATCGACGCTCAAACGTTCAAAAGGAGAAGTAGCCTTTATAAGATGAGCTCGTTGAGGCTTAAAGAAATTCGGTTTACACTGAGCACAGATAGAACATGATGAAGTCATCTGCTTGACGTCTTCAACTGAAAAGGGCAAATTCTTATTGCGTACGAAGTGTATCATCCTCGTAACCCCAGGATGGCATAAGGCATTGTGAAGATTAATAAGCGTATCTCCGTGAATCACAGAACAATAAGCCCTCGACAGCGCATCAGCAGCAACATTATCCTTCCCCGGACGATAAACTATATCAAAATGGTAACATGCCAACTCAATCCTCCACCTCATTATTTTATCATTCTTAATCTTTCCAAAATGTTTGACATCAAACATAAAGGACACAGACTTTTGATCAGTTACCAACGTAAAATGTCGCCCCGATAAATAATGTCTCCATTTACGCAGTGCTTCTACTATTGCATACGCCTCTTTCTCTATTGAAGAATGCCTTTTTTCACTATTGTTCAAGGTACGTGAGAAAAAGGCCACAGGTCTTCCATTTTGGTTCAGAGTAGCCCCAATTGCAAAATCAGAAGCATCCGTCTCAATCACAAAAGGAACCTACTCATCAATAGCATGCACAACTGCTCCAAGGATATCCTTTTTAAAATTATCAAAACACGTCCTGGCCTCCCATGATAGAGGATATGTCGTAACCAGAATAAGAGGCCAGATCTTCTGTGAAAAATTTGCAATCCAATTAGAATAGTAAGAAAACAGTCCAACAACTCGTTGCAAAGCCTTAGAATTAGTAGGAGAAGGTAAATCAATCAATGGTCGCAGACGTTCTGGGTCTGGTTTAATCTTGTTCCCTGAGATAATGTACCCCAGTAGATTTACCTCAGTGGTCGAAAAGGTACACTTCTCTTTATTGGAAGTTAAACCAACTTTTTCTGCAGCTTGAAGGAATCTCTCTAAATTAGAATCATGCTCCACCCTTGATTTGCCACACACCGTGATGTCATCTAAGTATGAAAAGGTGTCAGAGAGAGAGTTATCACTTATAAAAGCATCAATTGCCCGTTGAAAACAAGCAACACCATTAGTAACACCAAATGATATTTGGCAAAACTGATACAGCTTTCCACCAGCCTCAAAGGCTGTATATGGTTGATCCTTCTTAACAATAGGAATCTGATGATAAGCACTCTTTAAGTCAATAGTGCTAAAAACCTTATACTGAGATACATTATTGATAAGCTCATCAATCTTAGGCAAAGGGTACGCATCTAATTGAGTATACCTATTAATAGTTTGGGAATAGTCTATCACCATTCGTTTCTTATGTCTCTCATTAGTCATGACAACCACCTGTGCCCGCCAAGGCGAACAACTAGGTTCAATGATTCCTTTCAATAAGAGACGTTGAACTTCAGAATTAATATATTCTCTATCCTGACTGCTATACCTTCTTGACTTGGTAGCAATTGGCTTACAATCCGGCATCAAATTGGAAAAAAGTGATAATGGAGAAATGGATAAAGAGGTTAATCCACAAATAGATAAAGGTGGCTTCGTCCCGCCAAATGAAAGACGGAGAGACTCGTGTAACTGAAGCACATCATGACCAATCAAAATATCCGCACAGATTAGGCAAAACAGATAGGCATATATCAGTATACGTATTACCTAGAAGAATCAATTTCACAAGGCAACAACCAGCTACTTGTGAAGTGAGAGTCGTCTGAGCCATACACACCTGATAGGAAACAGGCAAAATTTTCAAATGCTTCTCCTTTGCAAACTGAAGACTTATAAAACTCTCGGTACTGCCTGTATCTATAAGGGCCTTCACTTCCAACCCATTAACTTGGGCCGTAACTATAGCATTGTTTAGGCCATGAGCAAATGCAGCAGAAATTGATGCAATAAAGGCCCTATCTAAAGGCTGAATAGTCACAGAGGAGGTAATTGAACCTGATGATTTACACACACGTGCGTAATGACCTCTCTTGCCGCATTTACTACACACAGCCTCCCGAGCAGGACACTTCAGACGAGGGTGCCGGACGTTCCCACAAAAATAACACTTCTGAATCCTAGAGGCAACAGCCGCTGAAGTAGAAACTGTTTCAGAATCTAGTAAACCACTCCTATTAAGTCCACATAATTCCTTTTCATCCGGAACTGCTGAAACCACAGTCACAGGCTGATTAAAAAGAGCATAAGAATCCGAACTTCTCTGAGCCACATCCAATGTAGAAGCTTGCTCAAAAACACTCTTAAGATCCAAAGTCTTATTTTCTAACAACCGCTGATGAATTGATCTAGACAGTAATCCATTAATAAAAGCATCCCGTACCGATTCTTCCTTATATTCTTCAGCCGTCACGGCCTTATAATTACAGTTAACACTAAGGCACCGAAGTGCTTGTAAATAAGTATCCAAAGATTCTCCCACCTGCTGCCTACGGGCAGATAGAAGGTGACATGCAAATACCTCATTCTTTGGTTTAACAAAAATCTTTTCCAATGTAGAAATAGCCACTTCGTAAGTTTAACAGTCCAAAATATACTTATACACATCCGGAGCAATGTAGTTGATCAGCATATTCAGCTTATTTAGAGACTCTTGATCCAACACGCCCAAAAAGTTTTAAAATGTACAATACCAGTGTTTCCATTTATCATCCACTCCTGCAGAATTAGGGTCAGCATTGAATCGTTCTGGTTGAAGATATCGCTCCATTCTGACATAAAGTTAATAAATTGAAATAAAGAATAGATTTGCCTTTCTAATCTAGGCTTTATTAACTTAAAAATCCTGTAGCACATCTTCAACACCCAGCCCCAACTAAAGGCTGGAAAGAACTGAATTTAAGATGGCCACCACAAATCACATGACATCAACTACCAATGAGATTACAGCATATATCCCAAGGCAGGAAACAAACAACCAATCACAATACTTCTTACTAAACATAAAGAATAATCACCACATTTACCCATGGCCTTTATGGCCTTCTTGAAGGTCTGGACAAACCTTTCAGCCAATCCATTGGTGGCGGGATGGTATGGGGCAGACGTGTAGTGCTTAACCCCATTGTTTTTTAAGAACTTCCTGAATTCTTCGGACACAAATTGCGGTCTATTATCAGAACAGATTTGTTCAGGTAGCCCATTCCTGGCAAATATGGTCCTTAATACTGTGATGGTTTTTTCCGTGGTGGTGGAGGACATCTTTATTACCTCCGGCCACTTGGAGTGTGCATCAACCGCGATTAAGATCATTGAGTCCATAAATGGACCAGCAAAGTCGATGTGTACCCTTTGCCATGGAGATGAGGGCCACTCCCATGGATGTAGAGGGGCTTGTGGTGGGGCGTTTTGGACCTTCTGGCATCCTAAACAGCCCTTGGTCATTTCTTCGATGTCTCCATCGATACCTGGCCACCACACAAACGCTTTGGCTAGGGTCTTCATTTTCACTCCACCCAGATGCCCCTCGTGAAGCTCCTTTAGCACTTTATCCTGGAGTTTGGGTGGAATCACCACTCTGGATCCACACATCAACGTTCCTCGGCACACTGACAGCTGTTCTCTTCTTTGCGAGAATGCTGGCAACGGTGGTTTGCCATGTGCTGGCCATCCCTTCACCGTTAAATCGTAGACTCGGGAGAGAGTCGGGTCATTTCTTGTTTCCTTTTCAGTGGTAGAATTTGTTACTGTTAGACATGCCACAATGGTTGAGTGGAACATCTCCACTGGGTCCACTGTAGGTGCCTCTTCTACCATTGGCAACGGTAGACGCGATAAACCATCAGCATTTCCATGCTGTTTTGATCCTTTGTATTCTATGCCATATTGGTGTGCCCCTAGGAAAAGGGACCACCTCTGTAGCCTTTGCGCTGTCATAATGGGAACGCCCTATTTAGGGTTGAATATGGAGACGAGGGGTTGATGGTTAGTCAACAAGGTAAATTTTTGTCCGTGTAGGTAATGGTTGAATTTCTTCACTCCCCACACCAGGCTGAGTGCTTCCCTGTCGATCTGGGCATAGTTACACTCAGCTGAGTTCAATGAGCATGACGCAAAAGCTATCGGCCGCTCCGAGCCATCAGGGAATCTATGCGATAATACCACTCCTACACCGTAAGGGGATGCATCGCACGCCAGTCTGATTGGCAGTGATGGGTTGTAATGAGCCAAAACTTCCTTGGACGTGATCAAGCCTTTGCATTTATGGAAGGCACATTTACAGTCTTCGCTCCATTTCCAAATTACTCCCATTTGTAGCAGTTCGTTAAGAGGGTGCAGAACAGTTGACAAGTTCGGTAAAAATTTATGATAGTAATTTATCAATCCCAGGAACTACCTTAATTGTGAGACATTTTCAGGTGCTGGGGCTTTTATGACCACTTCAATTTTTTCAGGTGACTTATGCAACCCTTCTTCGTTAATTATGTGGCCACAATATGATATTTGTTTCTGGAAAAATTCGCACTTGGGGCGATTTGCTCGTAGGCCCCGTTCTCTCAGCCTAGTGAACACCTGCTCCAAATTGGCCAGGTGCTCGTTGTCATTTTCTCCTGTTACAAGGATGTCGTCTAGGTAGCATTGGGCCCCCGGAATCCCTTGCAGGACTTGCTCCATAGCTCTTTGCCAGATAGCTGGAGCTGATGCTACTCCGAAAACCAGTCAATTGTACTGGTACAGGCCGTTGCGTGTGTTTATTGTGAGATACTTTTTAGAGGCCTCCTCAACCTCCACCTGTAGATATGCCTGTGCCAAGTCAATTTTGGAGACTCGTTCCCGCCGGACTCTCTGGGACTTTTCCCTCCCTCTGCTTGGTCCGAACGCCGACCTGCTTAGCAGCGCTGGCCGTCTCCCGAGTGCTCCACCCTCCGTCTCTGTTTGCTTCCACCTTCGCTGCTCGGCCCCGCTGCAGAGCCAGCTGATCGAGACCCAGCCCGCCGCCCAGGAAGGATTATTGCAGTACCTGCCACCAGCCCGGCTCGCTGGTGAAACCACAGTTTTTTCTCCTTTTCTTTTTTCTTCGACCTTCGTCTGAGGAAGCGATCTCCTTGAGGTGCTGCCAAATTGCAGGTAAGTCCTATCCCATCCTCATCGCCACTGTTGTATCCGTGTGTTAATGGAGACACGGAATGCAGGATTTGGTTTACAGGTGTTTACTGAACAAAGTCTGGAGGTGAACTAAAAGATACAAGACACTATACAGGCTTATATAGCCAGAGTGGCCACTACCGACATTACAGTACACAGGGGCTCTTAAAGGCACATACACCACATCGTTCTCCTCCCGCATTTGGCCCCGGCGTAATGGGCGTCCTTGGTTATTGAGCGGCGCGGGGAGCGAGAAGAGAGCCTGCCACGAGGCCAGGGCACGAGAACGATAGGCAGCAGGCCAAGGCTACAGGCAAGCGATAAGAGTCAAGAGCCAAGAGAGCGATTGCCACTGATCGGCCTACAATTATACCCATTCTTCAACTCCTTATCTGTGCGCCAAATCAGCTCAGTCCTTTGTCTAACTTTTGGCGGGCTCGTTTAAAATGATTACAGCCATTTACTTTAATGACTTCTGGAGTGGTTGTCTCCGGGTCTAATGGCCCTGATGTCCTGGTTGTTTGTCATGGATGAAACTTAATTGTCCCCATCCTGACTTGATGGCTACTGTGAGCTGTTACCGATTAAATATGCAGAAACGTAATGGCCTCGATTTTAGGCCCATTCTAGCTTGATCTGTTTCAAGGCGAATGAATGCATATTCTGTGTTTACTTTGGCTGTCTGGCTCCAGAGTCTTTTCACAGATTCCTGCATTTTAAGTTTCGTCTCCGGGCCTGCCTGTCTGCAGGGCCTTGCTTTAAAAATCCTGTCAGTTTTGGTCACAAGGTTACAGAAGCCATTTTGGGTACCCTGTTTTTAATAACTTGTCCAAGCAGGGTCCCTTGAGCCATAATTTGGGGAGTGCGGGAATTTTGAGAACCCTGCACTTACACCGGCACAGGCATGATGGGCCGAATGGCCTCCTTCTGTGTAGACTTTGAAGACTACCAAACGATTCACTCCTTTTTTTAATTCTAGGATTCAATAATGCTAAAATGATAAAAAGGAGAGATGCAGAGAAAGAGGCAATAGGACAAGCAGAATCAAGAGCATTTAAAATGTTTGATTTTTATTCAAACATGTAATAAATCTATATTTGAGTAACTTTGTTGCTGCAATTTGAGTTTCAGTGTAAACAGAGCGCAAGCTGAGAGAAGCAGGCTGGCACAGGGAGACAGACATTTCCCTGTATTAGCCAGCTGTCCACGGGTTAAAGCGCCTTCTTTCGGAACAGTTTAGCAGAGAAAACAAAGTTCTGGCAGCACTTCAGTGCAGGTGTTGAATCACCAGAATGAACACGGCACATAATAGAGAACGTGACTGTGATTTGTCTGCGTTGGAGATGAGGGATTGCGAAGAATGAGATCTCTCACATTCTACCGACAACAGTAGACTTTGAAGACTACCAAACGATTCACTTCTTTTTTTAATTTAAAAGGAGGTTACATCTAGTTTTTAATAATTAATTCCCTGTGTTAATAGAGGTACATCAAGTGATTGACACAGCTCATTAACTTACTGCTTTGTTAATTGGGGAAAGTCAATAAAACAGGAAGGAACATATTCCAATTCTAATTAGTTTGTTGTGTCCTTGTAGGCCTATTAGGAAGTAAATTAATAATTGCCTGGATATTCACCACTTTGAAATGAAGGAAATGAATATACAGAGGGAATGATCTCAGATAGAATTGATTGCTCTTAAAACTGCAGCTGCCCTTGACAATCTTCTATTCTCTGCTCCACCAATTCACAGGTCCCATCAAATGTTTCCATTGTTTCAGCGATGGCTGCTCCACAGTCTCACTCCAGCCTCCAGCATTCTAGCCCCAGTGTTTGGAACATAGGTTGGCACGGGCCTTGAATCCAGGCTTCAGACTCAGGTAAAGGGCCAGGACTCTGGTAAATTTGGCCTCAATAAACAATAGTTCACGCCAATTCAATACAACCCCCTGACCCTCCCACAGACCCTGCATCGGAAGAGACAGTTACTTTCAAGTTGGTCTGGAACCAATAAACAGTGTGGTTAACATGCAGGCTGGAGGAGAGTAGAGGAGCGGAGATTGCGCATGGTTTGTGCAACTAGAATTGCTTAACTGATTTTTTAAATTGTGTTTCCAAAGCTAGGAAGCAATGACTGTAGTTATTTCATTCATTCTCAGGATGTGTGCCAGCCCATCCCTAGTTGCCCTGAGAAGGTGGTGGTGAGCCTACTGGTTTGACACGGAGGTGTTTGCTCAGCCACTTCAGAGGGCAGTGAAGAGTCAATCACCTTGGTGTGGACTGGAGTCACATATAGACCAGATCAGGTAAGGACAGCAGGTTTCCTTCCCTAAAGGACATTAGTGAACTAGTTGGGTTTTTACGACAATCCTACAGTTTCATGGTCACTTTTACTGATTCCTCTTTTTTTATTTCCAGATGTTTTAACCGGAAGGACTATTGACACTGCATGGTTTATGGCTAATGTCAGGACAACTTCTTCTTAGGCAGTCCCTCGGAACCGAGGATGACTTGCTTCCACACTAAAAATGAGTTCTCAGGTGACTGATGAGTACAATGCGGGACCTACAGTCTCTGTCACAGATGGGGCAGACGGTGGTTGAAGGGGCAGGTGGGTGGGGTGCTTGGGATGACGTACGCACCATCCGCTGTTTGCGCTTGGCTTCCGCTTGCTCCTGCCGAAGAGACTCGAGGTGTTCGGCGCCTTCCCGAATGCTTCTCCTCCACTTTGAGTGGTCTTGGGTCAGGTGTCAGTGGGGATGTTGCACTTTTTCAAGGAGGCTTTGAGGGTGTCCTTGAAGCATTTCCTCTGCCCACCTGGGGCTTTCTTGCCGTGTTGGAGCTCTGAGTAGAGCACTTGTTTTGGGAGTCTCGTATCGGGCATGCAGATGATGTGGCCCATCCATCGGAGCTGATCGAGCGTGGTCAAAGCTTCGATGCTGGGGATGTTGCTCTGAGCGAGAACACGGACGTTGGTGGGCCTATCCTGCCAATGGATTTGCAGGATCTTACAGAGGCAGCTTTGGTGGTACCTCTCCAGCACTTTGAGGTTCCTGCTGTACATGGTCCATGTCTCTGAAGCATACAGGAGGGTGGGTTTCACCACTGTTCTGTAGACCATGAGCTTGGTGCCGAGTTTGAGGTCCTGGTCTTTAAACACTCTCTTCCTCAGGCGGCCGAAGGCTGCACTGGCACACTGCAGGTGGTGTTGGACATCATCATCGATGTCTGCCCTTGTTGACAGTAGGTTCCCGAGGTATGGAAAGTGGTCCACGTTGTCCACGGCCTTGTCGTGGATTTTAATAATCGGGGGGCAGTACTGTTTGCTACAAGACACATCCTTATAAACTGAATTCAAATTTTCAAACTGCCATGGTGGGATATCTAGCTTGTACTTACCATGTGCCCTTTCCTTTTGCCAATGGTGGTCGGAGCCTTCAGCCAATGGGCTCTACTCGCTACACTCCCGAAAATGAATTTAAGATGTTTTGGCCCTCAGCTTCCAGAAATATGATTAACCACTTTGTGCAACCATCAGTACAGTTTCTGCTAAATGAAGGCCTGAGAAAGAGGTCCAGATCACCCCGATCCCGATTTCACTTGGTGAAGAACTGCGTTCATCGAGCCAACAAATGTCCCAGATCTCTATTCTCTGCTAAGTCGGTTGAGCTCAGCTCAGGTGCAATGAGGCCACCTGATGTTGATCAGTGCCCAGTGAGTATTGCTAAAAGATCCATGTGTTTAGACTTTGAGTGAGGACAGGATTGCGTTTGTCTGTAATTCGTCCCATATTTGAATAGGCCGTCAACACTCACTGCCTCCAACAATAACCAGTGCATTCATATAGTGCCCTTAACATGATAAACATCCTGAGGTGTTTCACAGAAGAGAGAGCAAAACAAATCGTACCAAGAGCTTGGAGAAGTGACCAAATGCACGGTTAAAAAGGTGGTGTGTAAAGGTGTGAGGGGAGTAGCAAATTTAAAAGTTTTAGGGAGAAGGTTTCAGAGAGTAAGACCCATTTGCTGAAGGCACATGGTAAGTGAAAGTTAGATGCAATGTTACTGCATTGATGGTACACTGTATACCTGTAGAAACAACGGCAGCAGTTTAATGGTAAGGCACTTCACCCACACAATGTTTGAGATCTGACTAATGTACTAAAATGATCAGCCAGGTGTGTAAATGATCAGAGTTAAGGGGGTTAAATAGGATAACCCCAGAAAACGGGTGCGATGATCAAGGTGCGCAATTAACCCACACCCGCACATTGTGTTGCAGGCGACACAGTAAATTGGTGCTGCCCGCTGCTTTACATGGTTGCAGCGTGCAGCCAGCGCTCCCCACACTGCTCATTGGCTGCACGCATCAGCAGGGGGTATGATATCAGGGGGTACCAGTCCTGATGAAAGGTCATCAACCTGAAACATTAACTCTGTTTCTATCTCCACAGATGCTGCCTGACCTGCTGAGTATTCCCAGCATTTTCTGTTTTTAGTACAATATCATGGGTGGCTAGCGCTACTAAAAGGCAGCCTGCACCTCTTAAAGGGGAGGTGCATTGTGGCTGCAAGAAGTGGTGGAAGTCCTTTGTGAACTGAACCTGTGCTGTAATATAGTGAAGAATGGCTGAACATGCGAGAGAGCCAAGTATAGGAAACCTCCCTGATGTCCTTTAGGAAACCTGCCGTCATGATGCCATCTGGCCTATATGTGACTCCAGACCTACACCAATGCGGTTGACTCTTAACTGCCCCCTGAAGTTGTTCAAGTAGAAGGCCCACCACCACCTTCTCAATGACAAGATAATGAGGGATGGGCCGTGACATCCACATCCTGAGATTGAATTTAAAAAAGCGAGCTTATCGTTTCACCCGTAACTCACTGGATCCTTTCATATTGGCCAGCCTGCATTTATGTATGGTTCTCTTCAATGCTTGGAGATATCTCATATGTCTGAGCTTCCATTGCAGCACAACCAGAAGCCACACAATGTCTGTGTGCTGCAGTGGAAGCTCAGACTGCTGCCATCACGGTTCTGGATTCCAGTGTTCAAAGGGGCTTGCAGGGTGTCACAGCAGGCCAGCAATCTGTCCTCCAACAGATTACTAGGATTGCTGAGGCACTGTGCCAGGGAGTGGCAGTGGCTCCTTGGAGCATGAACCTGCTATTCTCTCTTAGGATGACAGCATTCATGTTCCCACCACTGCCACTCCGCCAGTGCCCTTGCTGTTGCCTGTCAGCCTACCAGCCCAGACTGCTGCAGCCCTTGCTAAGATGGTGCAGTCGGAAGCTGGGTCTTCTTGGCTCAGAGCAGCTTGAGGTTGCCCTCCAAGGCCATCTGCAGTCTCCTCCACTGAAAGTCAGTAGCCTTCCAGCAGCCATACTGCAGCCACTGGGGTAGCACTGCGTAGGAGCACTAGGACAGGCAAAGGCATTCAGAAGACAGGCACTAAGGGAAAGCACAAGGATGTTTAGTTTAAGTTTGTATGCAATATGGCATGATTTAAGTTATACATTTGGTTTGCAATGCGTATTTTGTGTTGGCCTTTTTTTGTTGCATTGGGGCCAGGAGGACGATGTGATGGTCAGTGACAGAGGGAAGGTAAGGAGTGTCGGTATGTTGGTGATTGGGGAATTGGGGTTGAGGTTACTGGTATCGCACTTGAATTAGTTCTTCACGTAGAGCCTGGGCAGAAAGGGGGTGCAGCCAAGCCCAATTTCATCCCCAGTGTTTTGTAAATTCATTCTTGGGAAGTGGGCTTTGCTGGTCAGCCCGGCATTTATTGCCCATCCCTAATTGCCCTTGAGAAGGTGGTGGTGAACCACCTCCTTGAACCGCCGTAGTTCGTGACTTCAGTTTTACTAGGACTCCTTGTTGCCACACTCGGTCAAAGGCTGCCTTGATGTCAAGGGCAGTCACTCTCACCTCACCTCTGGAATTCAGCTCTTTTGCCCATATTTAGACCAAGGCTGTAATGAGGTCTGGAGTTGAGTGGTCCTCGCAGAACCCAAACTGGGCAGTGAGCAGGTTATTGGTGATTAAGTGCCACTTGAAAGCATTGTCGCCGACACCTTCCATCACTTTGCTGTTAATTGAGAGTAAGCTAGTAATTGGCTGGATTGGATTAGTACTTCTTTTAGACAGGACGTACCTGGGCAATTTTCCACATTGCCGGATAGATGCCAGTGTTGTAGCTGTACCGGAACAGCTTGGCAAGAGGCTAGTTCTGGAGCACAGGCCTTCAGCACGACACGAGATGGATCATCCACTCGGCACTTCTGGCTGGAGATGGTTACAAATATTCAGCCTTGTCTTTTGCACTCACGTGCTGGGCTCCACCATCATTGAGGATGGGGATATTCATGGAGCTTCCTCCTCTCGTTAGTTGCTTAATTGTCCACCACCATTCGCGACTGGATGTGGCAGGACTGCAAAGCTTTGATCTGATCCTTTGGTTGTGAAATCAGTTAGCTCTGTCTAGAGCATGCTGCTTCTGCTTTTTAGCATGCACGTAGTCCTGTGTTTGAGCTTCACCAGGTTGGCACCTCTTTTTCAGGTACACCTGGTGCTGCTCCTGGCATGCTCTTCTACACTCCTCCAGTGTTGGTATGTAGGCAACACTGGCAAGGCCACATTGCATTGGCCATCCCCAGTTGCCCTGAAAGAACCACATATTGTCGAGTCACGTGAAGGCCAGACCAGATTAGTGAACCAATTGGATTGTTACAACAATCCAGCAGCTTTCATGCTCATTTTCTGCTGCCAGCCCACAAATCACCAGTTTTATTGCTTACACTTTGTGCAGTTTGTTGGAAACCAAAATCGGGAGAGGAGTTATAATGGATTGTTGATCCCATATCACCCGTTTTACAGGTTGCTCAGGTGGGATTTACAGCTCATGACCTCTGGGCTGCTAGTCCAGGAGCATCAACCACGAGACAGCCATATTAACACCAGTTTGGGGCACTATTCTAAATACTTTTGGATTGTCCTCTAATTTCTGTGA
The DNA here is from genome assembly GCF_052327205.1 of Somniosus microcephalus. Lineage (NCBI taxonomy): Eukaryota > Metazoa > Chordata > Chondrichthyes > Squaliformes > Somniosidae > Somniosus > Somniosus microcephalus. The sequence goes on from NC_140999.1 coordinate 97,288,033, forward strand.
TAGTTTCTGTGGTGTATGTGCCTTTAAGAGCAATTATGGTGTATGTGCCTTTAAGAGCCCCAGGTGTGCGTAATGCCGGTAATTGCCACTTGGGCTATATAAGCCTGTGTATTGTGTATATCCTTTAGAAACCGCCCCCCCAGACTTGCTTAGTAAATACCTATGAACCAATTCCTGTCTTCAGTGTCTTTATCTACACACGGACACTACAGTGGCGACGAAGTGGAAATGGACTTACCTGCAATTCGGCAGCACCTCAAGGACATCGATTCCTCCAGCGTCCAGAAGACTCAAGGGAGTAAGAGAAACTGTGGTTTCACCAGCTGGCCAAGCTGGTGACAGGTACTGCGCTAATCCTTCCTGGGCGTCAGGCTGGAGCTCCAGCGGCGGGCTCTACAGCTGAGACAGGCAGCGAAATCGGAGGCAAGCAATAACGGACTGGGAGGGTGCACTCGAGAGACGGCCGGCGCGGCAAGCAGGTCAGCGTTTAGACCTCCGTCGGGAATGAGTCTCCAACAGTGAATAAATGGAAACCACAGTAAAACAGCGTTGTTATCGGTAGCAGCGGCGGGAAAGCGCGGGAACCGCCATATTGTTGCTACAGAGAGAAAAAAAAAGCGTGGGAAGCGCCATATCTTTTCTGAAATGCCTAAATCTGGTAATATTGAGGCTTTTGATGGCGAAATAGAAGATTGGACCACATACGTGGAAAGAGTAGAGGTTTATTGCACTGCAAATGGAATAACAGATGAAAAAAAAGCTTCAGTACTTCTGAACTTAATGGGCGCGAAGACATACGGGCTGTTACGAAATTTAATCACTACAGCCAAACCAAAGGACAAGACTTTTAAAGAAATTGTTGATACCCTGCAGGAGCATTTAAACCCAACACCGCTGCTGATAGCGGAACGAGTCAAGTTTTTCAAGAGAAATCAACACAAGAATGAAAGTAACACTGATTACCTAAACGAATTAAGAAAGCTATCAAAGTACTGCCAATTCGGAGCAGGACTATCGGATTATCTTCGAGACAAATTTGTTTGCGGTCTCTTAAGTGAAGGAACACAAAAAAGACTGCTTTCTGAAAAAGATTTAACATTGGACAAAGCTTTCAGTATGGCTGTATCATACGACGCAGCAGCAAAAGGAGCTGCAGAGATACAACAAGAGACACAGGACTTCAGCAACCATAAAATGACACAGGAGTTCGGAAGATGTTATCGCTGCGGCAGATCCACCCATTACCAGAGGGACTGCTGGTTCAAGGGCAAAGCATGCAGGCAATGTGGTAAGATTGGACACATTGCACGGGTATGCTAATCTGGACAAAATAAATCCACTGACAGAAAACAAAAAATCAATAAAGAAAAGTACAGGAAGGTACAAATGATGATGGACAATAGCTCCGAAGACCAGAATAGCGATAGCGACTCCGGAAACAAGAGACTAAGCTGTCTCAAATTACATAATGTACTTGCCAAAGAGGATTACCAAACCATTTGGGTTACCCTCACAATAGCAGGGTCCCCAGTTAAAATGGAGCTAGATACAGGATCAGCTCTAACCGTAATAAATCGACGAGATTACGAGAGGCTATTTTCGCATATACCTCTAAAAGACACATCCATTATCTTAAAAACATATACGGGGCAGAAAGTCTACCCCAAAGGAAAAATAAGGGTGCCTGTGGTATACAATGGCAAAGAAATACAAAAGTTGTATTTATACATTCTACAAGATGGTGGTCCACCGTTGTTGGGACGTGAATGGATAAGGAAGATACATTTAGACTGGCACTCCATTCAGGCACTGACGGTGACCAGTAAGGAAATAAACAATGATGACATCATACCTGAACGATTAAAAGACATCTTGGCCAACGCCAAAGAAGTGTTTCAAGAGAAACTAGGAACCTTGAAAGGCATCACCGCCTCAATAAAAGTGGAAGATACAGCAATTCTAAAAATTTTTAAGGCAAGACCGGTGCCATACGCAATACATCCAGCAGTCGAGGCAGAGCTGAAGAATTTGGAAAAGGCAGGCATATTATCCAAAATAGATTGGAGCGAATGGGCAACACCCATCGTTTCAGTCATGAAAAAAACATTGAAAAATAATTCTGAGGAACAGAAAAGAATTCGCATCTGTGGAGACTTTAAGATGACTGTAAACCCGGTCCTGCTCACGGTACAGTATCCTCTTCCGAGGATAGAAGATATTTTCGCCTCACTATCCGGAGGGAAACGTTTCACAAAAATTGACTTGGCACAAGCATATCTACAGATGGAGGTTGAGGAGACCTCTAAAAAGTATCTCACAATAAACACACACAAAGGCCTGTACCAGTACAATCGACTGGTTTTTGGAATAGCATCAGCTCCAGCTATCTGGCAAAGAGCTATGGAGCAAGTCCTGCAAGGGATTCCGGGGACTCAATGCTACCTAGACGACATCCTTATAACAGGAGAAAACGACAATGAGCACCTTGCCAATTTGGAGCAGGTGCTCACTAGGCTGAAAGAACGGGGCCTACGAGCAAATCGCCCCAAGTGCGAATTTTTCCAAAATCAGATATCATATTGTGGCCACATAATTAATAAGGAAGGGTTGCATAAGTCACCTGAAAAAATTGAAGCAGTTATAAAAGCCCCAGCACCTGAAAATGTTTCACAATTAAGGTCATTCCTGGGATTAATAAATTACTATCATAAATTTTTACCGAACTTATCAACTATTCTACAGCCTCTTAATGATCTTCTACAGACAGGAGTGATTTGGAAATGGAACGAAGACTGTAAACGTGCCTTCCATAAATGTAAAGACTTAATCACATCCGAGAAAATTTTGGCTCATAACAACCCATCACTACCAATCAGACTGGCGTGCGATGCATCCCCTTACGGCATAGGAGCGGTATTGTCCCATAGATTCCCTGATGGCTCGGAACGGCCGATAGCTTTTGCGTCACGCTCATTGAACTCAGCTGAGCGTAACTATGCCCAGATAGACAGGGAAGCACTCAGCCTGGTATGGGGAGTGAAGAAATTCAACCATTACCTACACGGACAAAAATTTACCTTGCTGACTGACCATCAACCCCTCATCTCCATATTCAACCCTAAAAAAGGTGTCCCCATTATGACGGCACAAAGACTACAGAGGTGGTCCCTTTTTCTAGTGGCACACCAATACAACATTGAATACAAAGGGTCAAAACAGCATGGGAATGCTGACGGTTTATCACGCCTACCGTTGCCAACGATAGAAGAGGCACCTACAGTAGACCCAGTAGAGATATTCCACTCTACCATAGTGGAATGTCTACCGGTGACAAATTCTGCCATTGAAAGGGAGACAAGAAATGACCCTACTCTCTCACGGGTCTACGATTTAACAGTGAAGGGATAGCCAGCACATGGTGAACCACTGTTGCCAGCATTCTCGCAAAGAAGAGAACAGCTGTCAGTGTGCCGAGGAACCTTGATGTGTGGATCCAGAGTGGTGATTCCACCCAAACTCCAGGATAAAGTACTAAAGGAGCTTCACGAGGGGCATCTGGGTGGAGTGAAAATGAAGAACCTAGCTAGGGCGTTTGTATGGTGGCCAGGTATCGATGGAGACATCGAAGACATGACCAAGAGCTGCCTAGGATGCCAGAAGGTCCAAAATGCTCCGCCACAGGCCCCTCTACATCCATGGGAGTGGCCCTCATCTCCCTGGCAAAGGGTGCACATCGACTTTGCTGGTCCATTTATGGACTCAATGTTCTTAATCGCAGTTGATGCACACTCCAAGTGGCCGGGGGTAATAAAGATGTCCTCCACCACCACGGAAAAAACCATCACAGTATTAAGGACCATATTTGCCAGGAATGGGCTGCCGGAGCAGATATGTTCTGATAATGGACCGCAATTTGTGTCCGAAGAATTCAGAAAGTTCTTAAAGAACAATGGGGTAAAGCACTACACGTCCGCCCCATACCATCCCGCCACCAATGGATTGGCTGAAAGGTTTGTCCAGACCTTCAAGAAGGCCATCAAGGCCATGGGTAATGAAGACATAAAACTTCAGCACAAGGTGGATAACTTCTTATTTGCATATAGGAATGCAACGCATATGGTTACTAACCAAACTCCCGCCATGATGTTCTACAATAGAAATCTAAGATGCCGGCTGGATTTGGTCAAGCCCAACATCCGAAGGGACGTGGAGAACCAGCATTTTCAGGGCATGAATGAAAGGCCAACTAGGGCCTTCCGGATAGGCCAACTGGTTTTGGCCCGGGACTACCGTACCGAGAAATGGCAGCCTGGAACTATCTGCACACGATTAGGACCACTGGTGTATACCGTGGACATCGGAGACAGCATAATAAGGCGCCATGCTGACCAAATCATCAAGTCATCCAAAAAGGGACAACCTACACCACCACTCTATACATCTAACGATGAAGTAGAGATACCCATATCTACCTCCGATCCGGTGATACTAGAGCCCGATGAACCCGACACTGGCCTTCAAGCCGAATCAGCCTTGCCAGAAGAACCTACTACACCACCAGAAACTACGACACCCCCGAGGCGTTATCCGGACCGAGTCAGGAAGCCTCCTGAGAGACTAACTTATAATTAATTAATGCAGCAATGTATATTAATTTGCATATAACATGTAATTAATAATTACTTAAAATATGATGTACTAGTTAGCTAGAAGGGGAGGAATTGTGGTGTATGTGCCTTTAAGAGCAATTATGGTGTATGTGCCTTTAAGAGCCCCAGGTGTGCGTAATGCCGGTAATTGCCACTTGGGCTATATAAGCCTGTGTATTGTGTATATCCTTTAGAAACCCCCCCCCAGACTTGCTTAGTAAATACCTATGAACCAACTCCTGTCTTCAGTGTCTTTATCTACACACGGACACTACAGTTTCTGCCCAGTGAAATGCAACTGAGCTATCAGAAAATGCAGATAAATGTTCTGAGTAAAATCACAATGAGGCCTCAGTAAAATCATGAAAATCATGATGGGGCCTCAGTAAAGAGGGCAGGCGCAGTACAATTTATTCGGAGCAGGAGATGTCCAGGAGTGAGAGTACGGTGAGCGGTAACATCCAGTGTTAATCATTGCATGTGGAAAATGAGAGCTGTCCCAATATACCCTACATTATTCAGTTGATTAACTTCCAAAATCCTGCCTCCCGGAGAACTACTATACGAGTTTCAGCTACCAGAAGGAACTGCTCTGTGTCCCCTGTCCCACTCAGTGTGTCAAATGTCGGATATTGTGAGGCCTGCCAAGAAAGGCTCATTCATATTTGATGGGTTTAGGTGTTAAAGCTGTTTCTTCATCTTCAGCAGTTGATATTGCTGTTCGTTATGGAGCTTGGCGGGAGTCCTAGTGTAGACATCTGTTCAGCTTGGCCTATGCCTCAATCTGCACTAGGATGACTGTCGAGTACTGTAATGCGAGAGACACTCATCATCTCCTTTTTATAGATCATTCTGTGCCAACTGGTATTTATTTTCTCTTCTCTTTTCCTGAGTTAGAAAATTTCTGTCAGCCATGGCTCAGTGGTAGCATTCTCGCCTCTGAGTCAGAAGGTTGTGGGTTTGAGTCCCACTCCAGGGACTTGAGCCCCTAATCCAGTCTGACACTTCACTGATGAGGTGCTGAATGGTCGGCAGTGCCATCTTTCGAATGAAGTAGAAGACCCCATAGCACTATTGGAAGAAAAGCAGGGAATTCTCCCCGGTTTCCTGGCCAGTATTTATCCCTCAACCAGCATCACTAAAACAGATGAACTAGTTGGAAATATCATTGATGTTTATAGGATCATGCTGTGTGCAAACTGGCTGCCTCTTTTCCTACATTACAACAGTGACTGCACATCTAACGTTCTTCACATTGGCTGTAAAGTGCTTTGGGATGAATTGCAGTTATGACTGTAACCCTGCATTCATCAATCCTAACTAATCAAACGCAGTATAACCCTGGGACCATCAGTACTAACTAATCAAACACAGTATAACCCTGGGGCCATCAGTACTAACTAATGTAACGCTGGGAGAGGAGGTATCTGGGTACAGTAACACTGGGAGAGGAGGTATCTGGGTACAGTAAGATTGGGGGAGGAGGTACCTGGGTACAGTAACACTGGGGGAGGAGGTATCTGGGTACAGTAAAACTGGGGGAGGAGGTATCTGGGTACAGTAACACTGGGTGAGGAGGTATCTGGGTACAGTAAGACTGGGGGAGGAGGTATCTGGGTACAGTAACACTGGGGGAGGAGGTATCTGGGTACAGTAAAACTGGGGGAGGAGGTATCTGGGTACAGTAACACTGGGAGAGGAGGTATCTGGGTACAGTAACACTGGGGGAGGAGATATCTGGGTACAGTAACACTGGGGAAGGAGGTATCTGGGTACAGTAACACTGGGGGAGGAGGTATCTGGGTACAGTAACACTGGGGGAGGAGGTATCTGGGTACAGTAAGACTGGGGGAGGAGGTATCTGGGTACAGTAACACAGGGGGAGGAGGTATCTGGGTACAGTAACACTGGGGGAGGAGGTATCTGAGTACAGTAACACAGGGGGAGGAGGTATCTGGGTACAGTAATACTGGGGGAGGAGGTATCTGGGTACAGTAACACTGGGAGAGGAGGTATCTGGGTACAGTAACACTGGGGGAGGAGGTATCTGGGTACAGTAACACTGGGAGAGGAGGTATCTGGGTACAGTAACACTGGGGGAGGAGGTATCTGGGTACAGTAACACTGGGAGAGGAGGTATCTGGGTACAGTAACACTGGGGGAGAAGGTATCTGGGTACAGTAACACAGGGGGAGGAGGTATCTGAGTACAGTAACACTGGGAGAGGAGGTATCTGGGTACAGTAACAATGGGGGAGGAGGTATCTGGGTACAGTAACACTGGGGGAGGAGGTATCTGGGTACAGTAACACTGGGGGAGGAGGTATCTGGGTATATTAAAACTGGGAGAGGAGGTATCTGGATACAGTAACACTGGGAGAGGAGGTATCTGGGTACAGTAACACTGGGAGAGGAGGTATCTGGGTACAGTAACACTGGGGGAGGAGGTATCTGGGTACAGTAACACTGGGAGAGGAGGTATCTGGGTACAGTAACACTGGGGGAGGAGGTATCTGGGTACAGTAAGACTGGGAGAGGATGTATCTGGGTACAGTAACACTGGGAGAGGAGGTAGCTGGGTACAGTAACACTGGGGGAGGAGGTATCTGGGTACAGAAACACTGGGAGAGGAGGTATCTGGGTACAGTAACACTGGGGGAGGAGGTATCTGGGTACAGTAACACTGGGAGAGGAGGTATCTGGGTACAGTAACACTGGGGGAGGAGGTATCTGGGTACAGTAACACTGGGAGAGGAGGTATCTGGGTACAGTAACACTGGGGGAGGAGGTATCTGGGTACAGTAACACTGGGGGAGGAGGTATCTGGGTACAGTAACACTGGGGGAGGAGGTATCTGGGTACAGTAACACTGGGGGAGGAGGTATCTGGGTACAGTAACACTGGGGGAGGAGGTATCTGGGTACAGTAACACTGGGGGAGGAGGTATCTGGGTACAGTAACACTGGGAGAGGAGGTACCTGGGTACAGTAACACTGGGGGAGGCGGTACCTGGGTACAGTAACACTGGGGGAGGAGGAACCTGGGTACAGTAACACTGGGGGAGGAGGTACCTGGGTACAGTAACACTGGTGGAGGAGGTACCTGGGTACAGTAACACTGGGAGAGGAGGTACCTGGGTACAGTAACACTGGGGGAGGAGGTACCTGGGTACAGTAACACTGGGAGAGGAGGTACCTGGGTACAGTAACACTGGGGGAGGAGGTACCTGGGTACAGTAACACTGGGAGAGGAGGTACCTGGGTACAGTAACACTGGGGGAGGAGGTACCTGGGTACAGTAACACTGGGAGAGGAGGTACCTGGGTACAGTAACACTGGGAGAGGAGGTACCTGAGTACAGTAACACTGGGGGAGGAGGTACCTGGGTACAGTAACACTGGGAGAGGATGTACCTGGATACAGTAACACTGGGAGAGGAGGTACCTGGGTACAGTAACACTGGGAGAGGAGGTACCTGAGTACAGTAACACTGGGAGAGGAGGTACCTGGGTACAGTAACACTGGGAGAGGATGTACCTGGGTACAGTAACACTGGGAGAGGAGGTACCTGGGTACAGTAACACTGGGGGAGGAGGTACCTGGGTACAGTAACACTGGGGGAGGAGGTACCTGGGTACAGTAACACTGGGAGAAGAGGTACCTGGGTACAGTAACACTGGGGGAGGAGGTATCTGGGTACAGTAATACTGGGAGAGGAGGTGTCTGGGTACAGTAACACTGGGAGAGGCAGTATTTTGGTACAGTAACACTGGGGAAGGAGTTATCTGGGTTTAGCAACACTGGGAGGGAAGGATTCTGGGTACAGTAACACTGGGAGTGTATGATACTGGGTACAGTATCACTGGGGGGAGGATTCTGGGCACAGTAACACTGGGAGGGAAGGATTCTGGGTACAGTGATATGAGGAGAGGATCTGGGTACAGTAACACTGGGAGATGAGGTTTCTGGGTAAAGTAACACTAGAAGGGGAGGATTCTGGGTACAGTACCACTAGAAGCGGAGGATTCTGGGTACAGTAACACTGGGAGAGGTGGCAACTGGGTGATGTAATTTTGCGGAGGAAGATTAGCAATGGATATGATGGGCAGGAGTTGAAGATGAGATTGGGGAGGGCTGGGTTGAGATGACTGGGCAAGGTTGGGATGAGATGACTGGGCAGGGTTGGGATGAGGAGAGTAGGCAGGGTTGGGATGAGGAGAGTGGGCAGGGTTGGGATGAGGAGAGTGGGCAGGGTTGTGATGAGGAGAGTGGGCAGGGTTGGGATGAGAAAAGTGGGCAGGTTGGGATGAGGAGAGTGGGCAGGATTGGGATGAGGTGAGTGGGCAGGGTTGGGATGAGAAGAGTGGGCAGTGTTGGGATGAGAAAAGTGGGCAGGTTGGGATGAGATGACTGGGCAGGGTTGGGATGAGGAGAGTAGGCAGGGTTGGGATGAGGAGAGTGGGCAGGGTTGGGATGAGGAGAGTGGGCAGGGTTGGGATGAGTAGAGTGGGCAGGATTGGGATGAGGAGAGTGGGCAGGGTTGGGATGAGGAGAGTGGGCAGGGTTGGGATGAGGAGAGTGGGCAGGGTTGGGATGAGGAGAGTGGACAGGGTTGGGATGAGATGACTGGGCAGGGTTGGGATGAGGAGAGTGGGCAGGGTTGGGATGAGATGACTGGGCAGGGTTGGGATGAGGAGAGTGGGCAGGGTTGGGATGAGGAGAGTGGACAGGGTTGGGATGAGGAGAGTGGGCAGGGTTGGGATGAGATGACTGGGCAGGGTTATGGTGAGGAAGGAGACACTGCAGCACTTTGCTACTGAGTCACCACTTGGGGAGGTAGTCACGTTTCAAAGAGTCACAGAGCAGAAGCAGACTCCGGACAAGTGTGAAGACAGAAACTTGTAGTGTATGTGCCTTTAAGTCAGAACTACTTTTTACAGCACCTGTATACTGTAGTACCGGCAGTGACCACACCGGTATATAAGCTGTGCACATGCCTCTGTACCCCAGTCTAGAGATTACCCTCCTCCGGTAAAGACCTGTTATTTGTTAATGTACAGCATCCGTGTGATTATTTATCCACTGAACCACAGATCTAACAGTGGCGACGAGTGTCGATTCGAATCTACCTGCAACATAAAAAAAAAAAGTAGTCGAGTCCAGGAACACGGGCGTCGACCGCGAGCAACCGCCCAGCAGTCAGGCAGAGATTCAACTTCGCTGGGGAGGCTGTGGAGAGCCGGGCTTGGTTCCCCAGCCTCAACGAGCAGTAAGAGACCGACGACAGGTCCAGAGCAGACCCTTCCTGAGCAGCGGCGGCGGGAGCCGACCGACGGCAAAGAGAGAGCCGAGCAGCATCGATGGGGTAAGAAAGAGGGTGAAGAGAGCAGGGCGCAGCCGGGGGTTGATCACCGAGCGGCGTCGAGGAAAAATACTGCAAACCGGAGAGAGAGAGGGTAAGAAACAGCCGGGTTCTCGACTGAGCGGCGTCGACAAATATCAAGAGAAGAACGCGCAGAGCACAGCCAGGGATCACGGGCTGATCAGGGTCTGCGGGGCGAAGCAAGGGGAGACGCCATTGAGCCGCGGAGAAGAAGGAAGAGCGCGGGAGATGCCATTTTGTGAAGCCACAGCGGAGAAGACGGGAGAGCGCGGGAAGGAAGGAAAGCGCGGGAGACGCCATTTTGTGCCAGCGGAGAAGAAGTGGAAGCGCGGGAGGTGCCATTGGTGATAGTTAACGCACAACCAAGGATGCCGAAGAGTGGCAGTATCTCTACGTTCGACAATGAAGTCAGAGATTGGGCGACATATGTGGAACGTATTGAGGTGTACTGCAGGGCGAATGAAGTGCCAGATGCTAATAAAGCACTGGTTCTGTTAAATTCCATGGGTGCAAAAACTTATGGGTTATGCGAAATCTAATAACCCCAGAGAAGCCGGTAAACAAGAATTTTGAAAGCATAGTAGAAATCCTACAGGACCACTTAAACCCCACACTGCTGCTGATAGCAGAACGATTTAAGTTCCATAAAAGGAACGAACACAAAGACGAAAGCAATGCTGAGTACCTAACGGAACTGCGCAAGCTATCGAAATACTGCCAGTTTGGAGCGGGACTAGCAGACACGTTAAGGGACAAGTTTGTGTGTGGGCTACAAAGTGAAGGAACCCAGAAACGGCTTCTCTCAGAAAAGGACCTTACGCTGGACAAAGCTTTCAGTATGGCAGTATCACACGAAGCAGCCGCAAGGGGTGCTGCAGAGATACAACGGAGACCGCAAGAATATGGCACCAACGAAATGACCTATGGAACAGGGAAGTGCTATCGCTGCGGCAGAACAACACATGACCAGAAAGATTGTTGGTTCAAGGACCAAGTGTGCAGACAGTGTGGGAAAGCAGGACACATAGCAAGAGTCTGCAGGTCTGGGAAGAAAACCAACAGTAAGAAATCTCCACAGGAGAAGTACAAAAAGGTACACCAGGTGATGGACAGTGGTTCAGACGAACAGAAAAGTGACACAGACTCCGGAAGCAAGGAGCTGGGTTGTCTGAAACTACATAATGTAACTGAAATGGAGGATCACCAGACTATCTGGGTTACACTCAAGATAGACGGAGTCCAAGTGGAAATGGAATTGGACACAGGGTCAGCTCTAACAGTCATAAATCAAAGAGACTACAAGCGGCTATTTTCACACATACCCTTGAAAGCTACAGAGATTGTCTTGAAGACGTATACGGGGCAAAAAGTCTACCCCAAAGGGAAAATAAGGGTGAAAGTGACATATAAAGGTCAGGAAATACCTAAAATGGATATATATGTATTGCCAAATGGAGGACCCCCACTGCTAGGACGTGAATGGATCCGAAAGATACAATTAGATTGGTATTCCATACAGGCACTGAAGGTTGAGGCCAAAAAGGATGACGATGTCACACCTGGACGACTGTCAAAAATGCTAACTGACGCAAAAGAAGTGTTCCAGGAGGGACTAGGAGCACTAAAAGGAATAAAAGCAACAATTAAAATAGAGGAAAATGCAAGCCCAAAGTTTCTGAAGGCCAGACCAGTGCCTTATGTGATCAGACCAGCGGTTGAAGCAGAGCTGGAAGGGTTGGAACGTTCAGGAGTACTGTCCAAAGTGGACTGGAGCGAGTGGGCTACACCCATTGTTCCTGTAATGAAGAGGTCGTTGAGTAATTCACCTGGGGAACCAAAGAAGGTCCGCATCTGTGGGGATGTTAAGGTGACAGTGAACCCAGTCCTTCACACGGTGCAATATCCGCTTCCACGAATTGAGGATATTTTCACCGCACTATCTGGTGGTAAACGCTTCACCAAAATTGATCTAGCCCAGGCGTACTTGCAAATGGAGGTAGAAGAAGCTTCAAAACATTACCTTACGATCAACACCCATAAAGGTCTCTATCAATACAACCGGCTGGTGTTTGGAGTAGCCTCGGCTCCGGGTATCTGGCAAAGGGTGATGAATCAGGTCCTGCAAGGGATTCCAGGGACCCAGTGTTATTTGGACGACATCTTGGTCACGGGCGAAAATGACGGTGATCACCTCGCTAACTTGGAGAAGGAGCTCGCCAGATTAAAGGAATATGGGCTACGAGCTAATCGCCAAAAGTTTGAGTTTTTCCAGAAACAGATCTCGTATTGCGGCCACGTCATCGATGAAGAGGGGTTACATAAGTCCCCTGACAAGATTGAGGCAGTAGTCAGGGCTCCAGCACCGGAAAATGTGTCACAACTGAGGTCGTTCCTCGGGCTGGTAAACTATTACCACAAGCTCTTACCAAATTTGTCTACGGTATTACACCCGCTGAACACCCTACTGCAAACAGGGGTACCATGGAAGTGGGATGACGAACGTAGACGAGCTTTCCAGAAGTGTAAAGAATTGATCACATCAAAAGAGGTGTTGGCCCATTTCAACCCAGCACTACCAATTCGTTTGGCATGTGATGCATCACCCTACGGCATTGGAGCGGTGCTGTCGCACAAGTTCCCAGATGGGTTGGAGAGGCCAGTAGCCTTTGCGTCTCGGTCACTAACCTCAGCCGAGGGCAACTACGCCCAGATTGACAGGGAGGCCCTCAGCCTAGTATGAGGAGTAAAAAAATTCAACCACTATCTGCATGGGCAGAAGTTCACCTTGCTGACTGACCACCAACAACTTGTCTCCATCTTTAATCCTAAGAAGGGCATGCCATTAATGACTGCACAGCGGTTACAAAGATGGTCCCTGTTTCTAGGGGCGAATCAATATGAAATAGAATATAAAGGCACGAAACAGCATGGGAATGCTGATGGGCTATCGCGCCTGCCACTGCCTACGGTGGAGGAAGCACCCGCAGTGGACCCTATCGAGATATTTTATTCGTCGATAATTGAACGATTGCCAGTAACAAACGCGGATATAGAGAAGGAGACCCGCAATGATCCTACGCTGTCACGGGTATGTGAATTGACGGTGAGGGGATGGCCAACACATGGTGACTCAATGTTGCCAGCATTCTCATCCAGAAGAGAACAGCTGTCAGTATGCCAGGGGACAGTGATGTGTGGATCTAGAGGGAGAGAGTGCTAAATGAGCTACATGAAGGTCATCTGGGGGGAGTGAAAATGAAAAGCCTAGCTAGGGCTTATGTGTGGTGGCCGGGAATCAATCAACAAATCGAAGACCTAACTAAGAGCTGCTTAGGATGCCAGAAGGTCCAAAATGCACGACCACATGCCCCTCTACACCCATGGGAGTGGCCCTCCTCTCCATGGCAATGGGTGCATATTGATTTTGCTGGTCCATTCATGGACTCAATGTTCTTAATAGCAGTGGATGCTCATTCAAAGTGGCCTGAGGTGATAAAGATGTCTTCAACCACTACAGAGAAAATGATTGCAGTCCTACAGATCATATTTGCCAGAAACGGTTTGCCAGAGCAGATCTGCTCTGATAATGGACCCCAGTTTGTGTCCGACGAGTTCCAAAAATTCATGAAAAGGAATGGGGTAAGGCATTACACATCCGCCCCGTATCATCCAGCCACCAATGAAATGGCTGAGAGGTTCGTACAAACCTTTAAGAAGGCAATAAAGGCCATGTGCGATGAGGAAATTCCACTACAGCATAAGCTGGACAATTTCTTATTAGCCTACCGAAACGCGACACATGCAGTTACCAACCAGACCCAGGCCATGATGTTCTTTAACCGAAGGTTGAGATCTCGTCTGGACTTGCTCAGACCAAATGTGCGAAGAAATGTTGAGGACAAACAATTCCAGCACATCAACGAGAAGCCGACAAGGAGCTTCAATGTAGGGCAACCAGTCTTGGCCCGGGACTATCGAACTGAGAAGTGGCAACCCGGAACGATATGTACAAGGCAGGGGCCATTAATGTACACAGTGGATGTCGGGGAGAACATTGTGAGACGCCACGTCGATCAGATCTTAGCATCACAGGAATGCATCAACCCCATGTCTTGAGTACCTGGGGATGAACCCAACATACCGGTAGCACCTACATCAGACCCAGTAGCAGTGGAACCTGATGAACTACCCGATGAAGAGGGGTCAGAATCGCCTCTGCACCAAGAACAAGAACCTCTGGAAAGGCGCTATCCCGAAAGGGTCAGGAAGCCGCCCCAAAAACTGAATCTATAAATGGACTTTTGTTATTGAATGTACATGTAAAAATGTAATTGTTATTTGAATATTAAGGGGGTATTATTAATCTAAAAAGGGAGGAATTGTAGTGTATGTGCCTTTAAGTCAGAACTACTTTTTACAGCTCCTGTATACTGTAGTACCGGCAGTGACCACACCGGTATATAAGCTGTGTGCATGCCTCTGTACCCCAGTCTAGAGACTACCCTCCTCCAGTAAAGACCTGTTATTTGTTAATGTACAGCATCCGTGTGATTATTTATCCACTGAACCACGAATCTAACAAAACTGGCCGTGAAGTAAATAGTAACACAGCTAAAGCACGAGTTTAACTGGATGGGAAACAGCCTGAAATCTAGGTTAGTTGTGACTGAGTGCCGGCTGGTTCAATCTAAATATAGGCGAGTGATGGTGAAAGGGCTCAGAAACAAATTAAACGAATTAACCAACTGATTGTCACCTTTGAAAATATGCTAATCTGTTAATTGTTCATCCAAATGGGTCATTTTAAGATATGACTTACTATCAGCTAGACTCCCTTCAGTACAAGTGTCACTTTTGCAGCCTATAGCAACAATAATCTTTTCTATTATTGTGAAAATTAGCTAGTACAGGAAATTCTCGTTTAAATGGCACCTAAATATCTGGAATTCTTTATTAACCGGCAAAATTCTCGCTCCGAAAACAACACCTCAATAACCGGCAATGTTGCCGAGTCCGAGTCTGAGTCTCCCGCAGTGGCCGAGTTAGTCAGTGGGGGTAGTTCTCCAAACTGCCACTACTCGGCTTCTTGGCACTGTCGGGAGTCGGAACACCTCAAAACCCCTGTAACAGGAGTCTGACTCTCCCGCGCTGCCAGTAGCCTCTTCTGATCCGCCATTTTACAGGGGTACTGTGTGTCTCCCACGCTGCTGGTAGTCATTGCATTGCATTATGGAAATCCCAAAAGTTGGTCCAAGCAAAAGGAAGAGAGTGGTGTTAACTTTAAAACAGAAAATCGATATATGCCAATGGCTAGAAAGGGGAGAGAAGCATATCAACATTATGAATGAATTCAAAATCGGTTCGTCAACAATCTACGAAATCAATCGCAGAAGGATAAGCTGCTCAAGTTTCATTCAAGCTCGGCGACATCTAAGGGTGTAGAGAAATGGCATGCGCTTCGTAAGCCTAAGCTTGAAGAGCTGGATACCGTGCTTTATGAGTGGTTTTCTCTTAAGCGTTCAGAGGATGTTCCGATTTCCGGACCCATGCTAATCGAAAAAGCGAAGGATTTCTACACAAAGATGGAGCTCACTGAAAAGTGTGCTTTCTCCGAGGGATGGCTAACGTGCTTCAAGGTACGGCACGGGATACGACGACTCGATATTTCCGGGGAGAAGAAATCAGCTGATCACGACGCTGCAGAAGAATACTGCGATTATTTCAATTGGATTGTGCAGCAACATGATTTGTCGCCAGCACAGCTACACAATGCCGATGAAACTGGCTTATTTTGGAGGTTTTTGCCAGAATCAACGCTTGCTGGGGATAGTAAGGCTAATGTGGTGTATGTAGCCGTTCCACCTTTAAGAGAACTATTTTAAGAGTTGCACTACTTTATCTTGGCTGCTGCATACTGTAATACCGGTGGTGACCACACCGGTATATAAGTGCTGTGTAAGGATTTATTGGGCAGTTCTGCCCTGACCTTCGACTTGTAAAGACCTGTTAAATTTTACTCTTGTGGTCTGTGTAGTAATTCTCAATATAACACACAGACTTAACAGTGGCGACGAGTACGATCTTACTCTGCGGCAGAGATACATCCAAGGCAGTTTAACGGGCGTTGAGAAGAGGCATCCGCCCTCATCATTCTGCTGAGAAAAGACTCGGGTCTGCAGAGCAAAGGAAGAATTCTGACACGAAGCCTTCCATCAGCAACAGGCAGTGATCATCCCTTCTATCACGGTGGTGGGTAAGCCGATCAGCGACGAGCAGCAAGTCGGCCACGTTGGCTGTGAAGTAGGGGAGGGAAAAATGGAGGATATAAGGGCGGAGAACTCGACCACGGCCGGGGAAAAGAGCCGGACAGAAGTCGGGGCCAGAGGCGCTGAGACTGGGGCAGCGTAAGGCACGGGAGCCGCGGTGAATGCAAACGCAGCCGGTGTAAAAGACCGGGCTGCAAGCGGGCTGGGAGACGCAACAGCGTCGAGAGAGAGCTCGACCGCGACCGGTGAAAAAGGCCGGGCAGCTACCGAGGCCGCGAGGCGCAGCGACCGGGTCAGCGTAAGGCGCGGGAGAAAATAATTTTTTTTTAAAAACCGCGGAGAACTCAGCCGCAGCCGGGGGGGAAAGGACCGGACTGCAAGAGGGGCTGGGAGGCACGATTTGAAAACCGCTGGGGAGGGCGAACGCAGCAATACGGCAATCGCCATTACAGCCAGCGGGGGAGAAAGGCAAATGCGGGAAGCCACCATTTTCGTAGGCGGGGGGAAGAAGACAAGCGCGGGAAACCGCCATTTTGAAAATAAAAAGGAAAGAAAAATTTATTTTTTTTCTCAAGAAGATTGCGAGGATGCCTAAGCATGGTAACATCAACGATTTCTATCCCGATGTTGAAGATTGGGCCACGTATGTAGAACGCATAGAGATTTATCGTAAGGCAAATAAAATATCAAATAAAGATAAAGCACTAACCTTACTATCTCAATGGGTGCGAAGACATACGGGCTATTGAAGCATCTTCTATCACCAGCTAAACCGGCGGATCAGACTTTCGCTAATATTGTTGCTGTCCTGAGAAATCATTTGAACCCCACACCGCTGATGTTAGTGGAACGATTTAAATTTTATGCGAGAACGCAACGGGAAGAGGAAAGCAACGCGGAGTATTTAATTGAACTGCGTAAGCTAGCGAAATACTGTCAGTTTGGGGAAAGACTGACAGAGGCACTGAGAGACAAATTCGTGTGTGGATTGTCGAAAGAAGGAACACAAAAACGGCTACTTGAAGAGAATGATCTTACACTTGATAAGGCTGTCACTATTGCAGCATCGCACGAAGCCGCAGCGAGAGGCACTGCGGAAATGCAGCTGAAGGCAGCGATACTCAACGTAGATCAAACGGCTTTGGGTACAACGAAATGTTATCGTTGTGGAAAGACAACACACGATCAGAACCAATGCTGGTTTAAAAACCAGGAATGTAGAAAATGTGGCAAACTTGGTCACATAGCTAAAGTATGCCGGTCAGGAAAGAAGGCCAGCAACAAAAAGTCACCGCAGGAAAAGTGCAGAAAGGTACATAAGGTGGCTGAGAAGAGTTCGGATGAACAGAATTCGGATTCAGACTCCAACAGCAAGGAACTGGGTAGTCTGAGAATTCACAATGTGAGTAAGGAAGCTGACCTACAAACTATCTGGGTCACACTGCAGATAGCAGGAGTCCAAGTGAAGATGGACTTGGACACCGGATCGGCGTTGACGGTCATGAATAAGCAAGATTACAAAAGGTTATTCGCACATATTCCCCTACGGGATACGGAGATAGTATTGCAGACATACACGGGGCAAAGAGTATACCCCATCGGAAAGATAAAAGTCAAGGTGATACACAAGGGCAAAGAACACCAAGGAATGGACATATATGTACTACCTAAGGGAGGTCCACCACTTCTGGGACGGGAGTGGATCAGGATAATAAATATGGACTGGCACTCCCTAAAAGCAATAACGGTAGATTCCGGAAAAAAAGATGTTAAACCTGAACGATTGTCCAGAATATTGGATGAGGGCATATGCAGCAGTGACAGTGACAAAGCAGAGAGTGAGAACTCGGTGAAGACAATCAGCTCAGACTCTGGAACTGATGATGGTAAGACCAGCCCATGTGCAAAAGGCAAGTCTAAAATGGACTTGCAGACTAATGATGGAAAAACGAAGGAGTGCATAAATGCTTCAGAAGAGAACAAAGTATCAGAACAGAATTCCACTGAACAACAACAACATAGTTTGACAGAGAATTCTGAGTCTGTCCAGTCTACAGACATGCACATTACTGAGGAACACTGGGCTCGAACTCAACTCAATTTCAAACTACAACAGCAATTAGAACAAATGATTCACCGTTTTGAGCAAGAGATGAATGCAAAGAAAAAGTTCTTGGACACAGAGTGGGAGAATCTGGAAAGACAGCAGAAGCAGCTGATTGAGAAAATGGAACAGGAACACACAAACCGTCTGCGCGATGAGGCCAAACGAATCAAAGCTGAGCAAGAAAGGGAATATGTCAAATTCATCGATCAGTTGAAAGCTAAGAAGAAAGAGCACCCTTTTGTGAGAAGTGTCAGCAGTAATAAGCCACTCAGGGAATTGGTGGCAGAGGCAAAAGCTGAAGTGATGGAGGAAATAGAAGACAATAGAGAAGAAGCAGAAGATGATGACTCATCTGAACCATTATCACCCCTACCAGGTCACGCACGTGGTCCCTCCGAACTGAGCCAAATCAGTCTGGAAGTAGAAAAACTTCCCAAGGTACTCGAGCCTTTAGAAGTCAGCAATGCTGGTTCTGAAGTTACGAAAGTTCAAGCTGTTAAGTCCAGTGAAGGACTATTAGATGAGTCACCCCAGCAACGAGAACCTACTACACCACCGAAAACTACTACACCACCGAGGCGTTATCCGGACCGAGTCAGGAGGCCTCCTCAGAGACTGAATCTGTGAACTGTTTTTACATGAAGTTGTGTATATATGTTAGTATGTTATGTTTAATGGGGAATATATACTGTTAAGCTAAAAAGGGAGGATTGTGGTGTATGTAACCGTTCCACCTTTAAGAGAACTATTTTAAGAGTTGCACTACTTTATCTTGGCTGCTGTATACTGTAATACCGATGGTGACCACACCGGTATATAAGTGCTGTGTAAGGATTTATTGGGCAGTTCCGCCCTGACCTTCGACTAGTAAAAACCTGTTAAATTTTACTCTTGTGGTCTGTGTAGTAATTCTCAATATAACACACAGACTTAACAGCTAATGCTTCAGGTTACAAGAAAAATAAGGACCGTGTAACCGTGCTAACATGTGCGAACGCTGCTGGATCACACCAGGTTAAACTTCTTGTCATTGGGAAGTATAAAAATCCCCGTGCATTTAAAAATGTGAGGCACTTACCTGTTGAGTACAAAGCTCAAAGAAATGCTTGGATGGTGAAGGAAATCTTTTCGAATTGGTTCCATCATATTTTTGTTCCATCTGTGAGGGAACATTTCCATAGAATAGCGAAACCTGAAGATAGCAAATGTATTTTATTGCTTGATAAATATAGAGCCCATCCGCATGAATCCGAGCTGGTTTCGGGAAATATTTTCACCATTTATTTGCCACCAAATGTAACTTCTCTCATACAACCCATGGACCAGGGCGTTATCCAAAATCTCAAGTGTCATTACAAGAAAGACTTCCTACGTAAACTGATAAGCCAAGATGACAATATTCATGCATTTCAGAAGGAATACAATCTTAAAGATGCCATTGTGGCGGAGCCACCAAAGGACTCAGAGCGGTTGTACATAATGCCTTTAACAGCAATGTAGTTACTGTCTGTGCCTGTACCTTTAATTACACTGTTTGACTGTACAATGTCTAGTTACCTTTACAGCGCGATTTCAACATGATGACGTCATGCCGTTAGTCACGTGATGCCCCAATGGCGGGAAGAACGTGATGACATCATGACATCAGTCTTCTGACCAGAGGATCAGTCCTCGTGGAGCCCTCAAGGAGAGTAGACCTGTTATTGATGTTTTCTAGCAGTTTCCAGTTTAAACTCATTTTGTTTCATTAAAGTTCATTATTTTAATTGCCTGAGTTGAACACAGTCTTTTTGATAGGAACCTCTGTTCCTACATTGGTGACCCCGACTTCTACGAACAATTTTCGTGGAAGATCTTCAGCATGGACACGAACGCCGTCACGCTGAAACTGCCACAGTTCTGGGAGCAACAACCAGACGCCTGGTTCATCCAAGCTGAAGCCCAGTTCGCCATTAGGAACATCGGCGCGGATCAGACCCGTTATTATTACGTGGTCTCCGCCTCAACAGCGCAACTGCATCACGGATCATCAGCCTCCTCGGTAGTCCTCCTACTGACAGAGCAAGTATGATGCAATTAAGGCGCGGTTGCTTCAGGTTTTCGGGCTCTCAAAGTCGGAGCGCGCTTGCCGGCTCATCATGCTGCCCGGCCTCGGGGACTGCAAACCATCCGAGCTAATGAGCCAAATGCTCACCCTCTTGGGTGCTGAACCGGAATGTTTCCTCTTCCGGGAGCTTTTCCTCTATCAACTGCCTGAACAGGTTCAGGCTGCCCTAGCCAGATCCGACATTACAGACTGCGCCAAGCTTGCGGCCGAAGCCAATAAGATTTTCACGGTTACCCAGCAGTGCTGTGCGGCCACGAGTTGCCCACCCCCCACAGACGCGGTTCTGGCTTCTCCTACAGCGGGCTGCTGCTCCAACCACACCCGTTTTGGCGCGAAAGCACGATGCTGCCATTCCCCCTGCAGTTTTTCGCCCAAAAAAAAGCAAGAAAGCGCAGGCGGCGTCCCTGGCGACGGATGACCAAGTCTAACAGGCATTCCGCGGTGGCGATGGCCGTCGGTTCTACAGGGAAACTCCTCTATATCACCGATTCCCTCTCGGGCCGCCTTTTTCTTTGTGACACCGGGGCGCAGTGTAGCATTCTACCTGCATCGAAGCTCGACATGCAGACTGGGAACCTCGGTTTTTTCCTCATAGCGGCTAATGGCGCAGCAATTCGAACGTTCCGAAAGCGTCGGGTCGAAGTCTGTTTCGGCGGTCAGCGCTTCTTTTGGGAATTCGTCACGGCCACAGTCTCACAGGCTATCCTAGGGGCAGATTTTTTGTGTGCCAACAGCCTACTAGTCGATGTCCGGCACCGCCGGCTGATCAACGCGGCCACCTTCCACTCGATCCCGTGCTTCCACTGTACCTCCGTGGCGCGCTCCATTGCCTGTGCTTTCCCTCCTCCAGATGACTTCACGCGGCTACTCGGGGAGTTTCTGGAGCTGACAAGGCCCACCTTCTCCTCTTCAGCGACAAAACATGGTGTTGAACATCATATCACCACTACTGGCTCGCCAGTTTATGCGCGGGCTAGAAGGCTCGAACCCGGCAAGCTCACAGCTGCGAAGGCGGAGATCAACACGATGGAGCGGCTCAGGATCATTCGGCAATCCAAGAATCCCTGGTCATCGCCTCTCCACATTGTGCCAAAACCAGGCGGCGGCTGGCGGCTGGTGGCTAGCGGCCATGCGGTGACTACCGACACCTCAACGATGCCACCACTCTGGATCGGTACCCGATCCCGCATATCCAGGATTTCTCGGCCCACTTGGCGGGAAATTCTATCTTCTCTAAAGTCGACCTCGTCCGTGGATATCACCAGGTTCCAGTGCACCCACAAGACGTCCCGAAAACCGCAGTCATCACCCCTTTTGGCCTCAATGAGTTCCTGCGGATGCTGTTTGGCTTAAAGAACGCAGCACAGGCGTTCCAGCGTTTAATGGACTCCGTTCTTTGAGACCTGCGTTACATTTTCGTCTACCTTGGCGACATACTCATCGCCAGTGCCAGCAAGGAGGAGCACATCTCCCATTTGCGTTCCCTCTTTACGCGCCTCAGCCAACACGGTTTAATCATCAACCCGGCCAAGTGCCAGTTCGGCCTGCAACAAATCGACTTCCTGGGACATCGTATAACATTGGATGGTGCCGTCCCTTTGTCGACGAAGGTTGAGGCGGTTACTTCTTTCCCACGGCCGTCGACAGTCAAGGCCTTGCAGGAGTTCCTGGGGATGGTCAACTTCTACCACCGTTTTGTCCCCAAGGCGGCTCAACTCATGCAACCTTTGTTCGGGGCCCTCAAGGGCAAGTCCGGTAAAGATCCAATCAGCTGGACAGCTGAGATGGTCCAGGCGTTCGGCGACACCAAGAACGCTTTGGCCAACGCAGCCATGCTGGCGCACCCACTTCCAGGTGCTACTATCGCCCTTACCACCGACGCGTCAGCCTACGCCATCGGTGCAGTGCAAGAACAGTGGGTCAACGGCACGTGGCAACCACTGGCGTTTTTCAGCCGTCAACTACGAAAGAATGAAAAAAAGTACAGCACCTTCGATAGGGAGCTACTGGCACTTTTCCTCGCCATTCGCCATTTCCGGTTTTTATTGGAGGGGCGTCCCTTCACGGTTTTTGTCGACAACAAACCCCTTACGTTCGCCATGGCCAAGACCGCCGAACCGTGGCCCGCTCGTCAACAGCATCACTTGATGTTCATTTCCGAATTTACCACGGACATTCAACATGTGTCTTGTAAGGACAACCTGGTGGCAGAATGCCTCTCCCGTGCGATGGTCCACGCGGTGCACCTGGGAGTCGACTACACCCTCATGACTGCAGATCAGGTTTCGGACTCGGAGGTCCAATCATATAGAACCGTTCCCTCTAGCTTCCAAGCGACCGACGTCATCTTCCAGGCCACAGGTGCCATGCTCCTTTGCGACGTTTCCATGGGATTTCCTCAACCTATCGTGCCAGTCACATGGCGCCGGAAGGTTTTTGATGCCATACACGGGTTGTCGCACCTGGGGATGAAGGCTTCGCAATGGCTTATGTCGGCCAAGTTCATCTGGAAAGGTATGCACATCGGTGTCCGTGACTGGGCTAATACCTGCGTCGTATGCCAGCGTCATGTCAAGGCTCCAGTGGCTGCGTTAAATGTTCCGGAGCGTTGTTTCGACCACGTGCATGTGGACCTCATGGGGCCGCTTCCGCCTTCTCAGGGTTATACTCATCTCCTCACCATAGTGGACCGCACCACTAGGTGGCCAGAGGCAATTCCTTTGGTTTCCACCACTTCAGCAGACGTCGCTACAGCTTTCATCTCCTGTTGGGTTGCCCGTTTCGGGGTACCAGCGGATATCTCTTCTGCCCGCGGGCCACAATTTTCCTCGGAGCTTTGGAACGCTGTGGCTCAGGGGCTCGGTACCAAACTTCATTGCACCACCACCTATCATCCACAGGCAAACGATCTTTGCGAGCGATTCCACAGGTCGCTTAAAGCCTCTCTTTGGGCCAGTCTTCAAGGCGCAGGATGGGTGGACAGACTCCCATGGGTCCTGTTGGGTCTTCGTACAGTACCCAAAGATGACCTATAATCATCTTCGGCTGCACTCATCTGTGGCTAACCGCTCCGTGTACCAGGAGATTTCCTCCCTTCTCCCACAGAGCCATGGTCCGCCTCCCAGCAACTCGTTCGCCACCAGGAAGCGGCCACATGTTTCGCTCCAAAACCTACGTCCAATCACGGTTTGCAGAACTCCTACGTGCCACCGGGACTGAAGAATGTGGAGCATGTCTTCTTCCGCCACGACGCTCACCGGGATCCGCTCAAGCCCCCTTACACTGGTCCTTTCCGCGTCATCGAACCAGGAGACAAATCCTTTTCGGTCGACGTCGGAGGGAAGCCGGATCACATCTCGGTGGGCAGCTTGAGGCCGCACCTGCTCAGCCACAACTGACTGCCAACTCGACCACCGGTCATCAACTTCCTCTACCAGGGTATCAAAGTCGATCGGACAGGCTCATCAGGCCTCCTCCTCGCCTCACCTTTTCTGTTAAAGACAATTCTGGGGGGGCGCATGTGGCGGAGCCACCAAAGGACTCAGAGCGGTTGTTCATAATTCCTTTAACAGCAATGTAGTTACTGTCTGTGCCTGTACCTTTAATTACACTGTTTCTGCATTCCACCTTTCTACAAAAAAGGCAAGAGTCCACTAAGCAAGCAGACATCCGGGACATGTTTAGGAAAGCTTCCAAAAGAGGTGAAGCAGTGGAAGTGCCTGAAGAATCTGTTGAAGTGCATGATCCTGATGACCCAGCTGACATGGATATTCCTGATGAACCAGTTGACTAGGAATAAGTGTACAGTCAACCACAGTACTTTATACTGTACTGTACAGTCATTTATAAGTTTTGTTTTACTGTTAAGTAATTAAAGAGTTATGGATTACCCTCAACTGGCAGTACTGCACTTAATCAAGCATCTTCCACTATCCATTTAACACAACATTCTGTAGGTGAGTACCCAATGACTGTATACTGCACATTTCTTGATTTTTTTTATTTTTCTTTGTTAAAAATAGCCTTGGTAGATAACCCTCTCCGTCATCCGGAAATTTTGATAAACCGGCATCACGCCGGTCCTGTCGGTGCAGGATAAAAAAGAGTTTCCTGTACTTTCTAAACTTGGAAAGAACAGTTGATTAGAATCCGCCAGATTACAAAGTATCTCAGACAAGCCTTTATTCCCACCTCCCACAGACCTATGAAAGAA
The DNA here is from genome assembly GCF_052327205.1 of Somniosus microcephalus. Lineage (NCBI taxonomy): Eukaryota > Metazoa > Chordata > Chondrichthyes > Squaliformes > Somniosidae > Somniosus > Somniosus microcephalus. The sequence goes on from NC_140999.1 coordinate 97,312,756, forward strand.
AGAGAGAAAGACTTGCATTTCTATAGCACCTTTCATGACCACCAGACGTCTCAAAGCACTTTACAGCCAATGAAGTACTTTTGAAGTGTCGTCATTGTTGTAATGTAGGAAACGCGGCAGCCAATTTGTGCACAGCAAGCTCCCATAAACAGCAATGTGGTAATGACCAGATAATCTGTTTTTAGTGATGTTGTTTGAGGGATAAATATTGGCCAGTATTAGGTCCGTGTATAATTGAGACACGGACAGCAGGAGTTGATTATAACAAGTCTTTACTGAATGGAAACAATCGGGAACTGAAACTACAGAAGGCTGCTAGCGCCTTTTTATGCAGGGGTGGTCACTGCCGGTACTGCAGTCTGAGACCAGTTATTCCCTTAAAGGTACATACACAACAATTCCTCCCCTTTTAGATAAACAGTACATAACATTCATTTAACAACTAAATGATAACTAATTACAATCACAATTACAGTTGCTAGATACATTGGTTGAGGTTAAGCAATTATAAGTTCAGTCTTTGAGGAGGCTTCCTGATTCTGTCTGAATAACGCCTCTTTGGGGTATCAGGTTCTTCTGGCAAGGTTGAGTCGGGATCAATGTCGTTGTTTGGTTCATCAGCTTCCAATATCACCGATTCTGCGGTAGATGCAATTGGTACGTCTGTTTCATCGCCAGGTGTATCAGATTGTGGTGTGGAGTTGACATTTTCCAGTGACTCTAGAATCTGGTCAGCATGGCATCTTACAATGCTCTCTCCAACGTCCACGGTATACATGAGAGGTCCTTGCCATGTACAAATCGTTCCTGGCTGCCATTTCTCTGTGCGGTAGTCCCGGGCCAAAACTGGTTGACCAATCTTAAAACTCCTGGTCGGTCTTTCATTCATATTCTGAAACTGTCTGTTCTCCACATCTCTTCTGATGTCCAGCTTAACCAAATCCAAGCGGCATCGTAGTCTTCGATTGAAGAACATCATGGCAGGAGTTTGGTTGGTAACCGCATGTGTTGCATTCCGGTAGGCAAACAAGAAGTTGTCCACCTTGTGTTGTAGGGGTATATCTTCATTACACATTGCCTTGATAGCCTTCTTGAATGTTTGAACAAACCTCTCGGCCAATCCATTAGTGGCTGGATGATATGGGGCAGATGTGTAATGCTTAACACCATTGTTCTTTAAGAACCTCCGGAACTCTTCAGACACAAACTGTGGTCCATTGTCAGAGCAAATCTGTTCAGGCAGCCCATTCCTGGCGAATATGGTTCGTAAGACTGTGATAGTTTTTTCTGTGGTGGTTGAGGACATTTTTATTACCTCTGGCAACTTTGAATGTGCATCCACCGCAATTAAAAACATCGAGTCCATGAAGGGACCAGCAAAATCAATGTGCACCCTTTGCCATGGTGATGAGGGCCACTCCCATGGATGTAGAGGGGCTTGTGCTGGGGCGTTTTGGACCTTCTGGCATCCTGTACAGCTCTTGGTCATCTCTTCGATTTCTCTATCGATTCCCGGCCACCACACAAATGCTCTGGCTAAGATTTTCATTTTTACCGCTCCCAGATGACCCTCATGAAGCTCATTGAGCACTCTATCCTTCAATTTGGGTGGAATTACTACTCTGGATCCGCACATCAAGGTTCCTCTGCACACTGACAGCTGTTCTCTTCTCGGCGAGAATGCTGGCAGCAGTGGTTCGCCATGTGCTGGCCACCCTTTCACCATTAAATCATAGACCCGAGATAGTGTCGGGTCATTTCGTGTTTCCTTTTCTATGTTTGCATTCGTCACAGGGAGACATTCGACTATGGTCGAGTGGAATATCTCCATTGGATCCACTGCAAGTTCTTCTTCCACCGTCGGCAACGGTAGGCGCGACAATCCATCAGCATTCCCATGCTGTTTTGTTCCTTTGTACTCGATGTCATATTGATGTGCCCCTAGGAAAAGGGACCACCTCTGTAGCCGTTGTGCTGTCATTATCGGTACGCCCTTCTGAGGGTTGAAAATGGAGACAAGAGGTTAATGATCAGTTAGTAGAGTAAATTTTTGACCGTGCAGGTAGTGATTGAACTTCTTCACCCCCCACACCAGGCTGAGGGCCTCTCTGTCAATCTGGGCATAGTTACGCTCGGCTGAAGTTAACGAGCGTGACGCAAAAGCTATCGGCCTCTCTAAACCATCAAGGAATTTATGTGACAGTACCGCCCCAATGCCATAGGGAGACGCATCACACGCCAGTCTTATCGGTAGTGATGGGTTGTAGTGAGCCAATACTTCTCTTGAAGTGATTAAGTCCTTACTCTTCTGAAAGGCCCACTTACAGTCATTGCTCCATTTCCATGCTACTCCCGTTCATAGTAGGGCGTTCAGTGGGTGCAGAATTGTGGACAAATTCGGTAAAAACTTATGGTAGTAATTCACCAATCCAAGGAATGACCTCAGTTGCGACACATTTTCAGGCGCTGGGGCCTTAACAACCGCTTCAATTTTGTCAGGGGACTTATGTAACCCCTCTTCATCAATCACGTGGCCACAATACGATATCTGTTTCTTAAAAAACTCGCACTTGGGGCGGTTGGCTCATAGCCCATGTTCACGTAGTCTAGTGAGCACCTGTTCTAGGTTGTTAAGGTGTTCACTGTCATCTTCACCTGTCACTAGGATGTCGTCCAAGTAACACTGAGTCCCCGGAATCCCTTGCAGGAATTGATCCATCGCTCTTTGCCATATCGCCGGAGCTGATGCTACTCCGAATACCAATCGATGATACTGGAAAAGACCTTTGTGAGTGTTTATCGTGAGATACTTCCTAGAGGATTCTTCAACCTCCATCTGCAAATACGCTTGTGCTAGGTCAATTTTTGTAAAACACTTCCCGCCAGATAGTGAGGTGAAGATATCTTCTATCCTTGGAGGAGGATATTGTACTGTGTGAAGGACTGGGTTCACCGTCACCTTGAAGTCCCCACAGATGCGAACCTTCCTTGGCTCCTCAGACTTATTGTTTAACGTTTTCTTCATGACAGGAATGATGGGTGTCACCCACTCGCTCCAGTCTACCTTAAACAACACGCCTGCATTCTACAGATTCTCCAGCTCTGCCTCAACAGCTGGGCGAATTGCATATGGTACCGGTCTTGCTTTGAAAAACTTGGGAATTGCATTCTCTTTTATATTTATCGAGGTGGTTACGCCTTTAAGAGTGCCCAGTTCTTGTTGAAATACCTCTTTGGCGTTAGCTAAGATTGTTGACAATCGTCCAGGAGTGATGTCGTCATCTTTTTTACCAGCCACCGTCATTGCCTGAATGGAGTGCCAGTCTAAGCTTATCTTTCTGATCCATTCACGTCCCAATAACGGTGGTCCACCATCTTGCAGTATGTAGAGATACAATTTCCGTATTTTCTTGCTGTTGTATTCGACAGGCACCCTTACTTTTCCTCTGGGGTATACTTTTTGCCCCGTATACGTCGTCAAGATGATGGATGTCTCTCTCAAGGGTATGTGTGAGAACAGCCGCTCATAGTCTCGTCGATTCATGATGGTTAGCGCTGATCCTGTATCCAATTCCATTTTAACTTGGGACCCTGCTATCGTGAGGGTGACCCAAATGGTTCGGTGATCCTCTTTTGTGATTACATTGTGAAGTTTGAGACAGCTTAGTCTCTTGTTCCCGGATTCACTATCGCTCATCTGGTCTTCGGAACTACTGTCCGCCATCTTTTGTACTTTCTTGTACGGTTCCTTAGTAGCCTTTTTGTTGTCGTTGGTCTTCTTCCCAGACTGCAAACTCGTGCAATGTGTCCCATCTTTCCGCATTGCCTGCATATTTTGTCCTTGGACCAGCAGTCCTACTGGTCATGGGTTGTTCTGCCGCAGCGATAACATTTTGCAAATCCCCATGTCATTTTGTGGGTGCCGTATTCCTGCGGCTTTTGTTGCATTTCCACAGCTCCCCTGGCTGCTGCTTCATATGATACTGCCACGCTGAAAGCCTTATCTAGCGTCAGCTCTTTCTCTGAGAGTAACTTCTTCTGGGTTCCTTCACTCAGGAGTCCACAGACAAATTTGTCCCGTAGGGTATCTGCCAGTCCTGCTCCGAACTGGCAGTGCTTTGATAGCTTGCGTAGTTCTGTAAGGTAATCAGCAGTGCTCTCATCTTTATGCTGAGTTCTCCTGTGGAATTTAAATCTTTCTGCTATCAGCAGCGGTGCAGGGTTTAGGTGTTCCTGTAGGATAGCAACAATCTCGTTAAAACTCTTCGCCTTCGGTTTGGCTGGAGTAATCAGGTCCCGCAATAGGCCGTACATTCTTGCGCCCATTAAGTTTAGCAGTACCGATGCCTTTTTCTCATCGGCTATTTCGTTTGCCTCGCAATATACCTTGACTCTTTCTACATACGTTTTCCAGTCTTCTATTGCATTATCAAAGGCAGTGATATAGCCAGTCTTCGGCATCTTGGAAATCTAAAATGGCTCCTCCCGCGCTTTGCCTTCTTCCCCGATTTAACAAAATGGCACCTCCCGCACTTTACCTTCTTCCCCGCTGGATTAAGATGGCGCCTCCCGCGCTTTGCCTTCTTCCCCGCTGTTGCTAGCGCTGCTTTCCACAGTTTCCATGGCAACCTGCAGCTCCTCGCGGCTTTCTGCGCGTTTAATATTTTATTTTTATTTTATTATTTTCCCGTCGTGGAACAACCCTGTGGGACTCTTGCCTCCCTCTTCTCGGGTCTGTACACTACCCGGCTTCTTAGCACCGGCTGCGCCCTGTGTGCTCCACCATCTCTCTCTCTCCTCTTCCCGACAACGCTGCTCGGCCCCGTTGCAAGCCACCCGCTCGAGTTCTAGACCGCCGCAGCCCAGGAAGGATCAGTGTACTACCTGCCACCAGCCCGATTAGCTGAAGCACCGTCGACAGGAACCAAGCCCCGCTCTCGACAGCCTCTCCTGCAAATCTTCAACTCCGCTGACTCAGGGGCGGATGCCCACGGTCGACGCCCGTTCCTATTGCTTCTTTCTTCCTTCTGGCCTCGACCTCTGCTCACTTCGCTTCAGGAATGGATCGCATGAGGTGGTGCAGACTGTAGGTAAGTTCGTATCTGCTCGTCGCCAATATTATGTCCGTGTATAATTGAGACACGGACAGCAGGAGTTGATTATAACAAGTCTTTACTGAATGGAGACAATCGGGAACTCAAACTACAGAAGGCTGCTAGCGCCTTTTTATACAGGGGTGGTCACTGCCGGTACTGCAGTCTGAGACCAGTTATTCCCTTAAAGGTACATACACAACAGCCAGGACTCCAGGGATAACTCCCCTACTCTTCTTCAAAATAGTGCCATGGGATCTTTAAGATCCACTTAAGAGGGCAGATGGGGCCTCGGTTTAACATCTGATCTGAAAGACGGCACCTCCGACAGTTCAGCACTCCCTCAGCACTGCACTGGAGTTTCAGCCTAGACTTTTATGCTTAAATCTCTGGAGTCGTACTTGAACCCACAACCTTCTTACTCAGAGGCAAGAGAGAGTGCTGCCCACTGAGCCACAGCTGACACTGTCCCATTCTTTATCTTGCACTGTCCACCCTCACCCTCTCACCACCCCAGCACTGGCTCTAGATTTATCAGATGGTTTATGACCTCTGGCAGTATCTCCCTATTTACCCAATTGTAGTGTATGTAACCTGAAGAAGGAACTATATTCTGCAGCCCCTGTATACTGCAGTACCAGTAGTGAACACCCCTGCATATAAGCCTGTGTAGTAGCCTTGCATAGTAGTTCCAGTTTTGTCTCCATTCAGTAAACACCTGTTATAACCAACTCCTGCAGTCCGTGTCTCAATTACACACGGACGTTACACTGGCGACGAACAGATCCGAACTTACCTACAGTTCTGCACCACCTCACGGGGATCCATCCCTGAAGCCAAGATGTTAGATGTCGAGGCCAGAAGGAAGAAATCCAAAAAGAAAAAAAAACAAACAGAAGAAACGGGCGTCGACCGTGGGCAACCGCCCTCTGCTTCATCGAATTCGAAGATTTGCAGGAAAGGCTGTCAAGAGCTGGGCTTGGTTATCCAGTCTATGGTGTTCCAGCTAATCGGGCTGGTGGCAGGTAGTACACTGATCCTTCCTGGGCTGCGGCGTGCTAGAGCTCGATCGGGTGGCTTTTCAACGGTGCCGAGCAGCGTTGTCGGGAAGAGGAGAGAGACAGAGAGGGTGGAGCACACAGGGCGCGGCCGGTGCTATGAAGCCGGGCAGCGTACAGACCCGAGAAGAGGGAGGAAAGAGTCCCATAGGGTCTGCTCTGACGACGGGAACAGTAATTAAAATAAAAGAAATTAGAAGCGCAGAAAGCCGCGAGGAGCTGTAGTTTGCCACGGGGACCGCTGAGAGCGGCACTGGCAGCAGCGCGGGGGGAAAGTGCGCAAAGACCATAGGGCGTCGCCATCAAGGCATAAAAACGCCAGCAACAGCGCTAGCAGCAGCGGAAAAGACAGAAAGCGTGGGAGGCGCCATTTAATCCAGCGGGGAAGAAGGCAAAGCACGGGAGGTGCCATTTTGTTCAATCGGGGAAGAAGGCAAAGCACGGGAGGCGCCATCTTAGATCTCCAAGATGCCAAAGACTGGCAATATCACTGCCTTCGATAATGCAATAGAACACTGGACCACGTATGTGGAAAGAGTCGAAGTATATTGCAAGGCAAATGAAGTAGCCGATGAGAAAAAGGCATCGGTACTACTAAACTTAATGGGCGCAAGAACGTACGGCCTATTGCGGAACCTGATCACTCCAGTCAAACCGATGGTGAAGAGTTTTAACGAAATTGTTGATATCCTACAGGAACACCTAAATCCTACGCCGCTGCTGATAGCAGAAAAATTTAAATTCCACAAGAGAAATCAGCATAAAGATGAGAGCAATGCTGATTACCTTACGGAACTACGCGGGCTATCGAAGCACTGCCAGTTCGGAGCAGGACTGGCAGATACCCTACGGGACAAATTTGCCTGTGGACTTCTGAGTGAAGGAATCCAGAAGAGGTTACTCTCAGAGAAAGAGCTGACGCTAGATAAGGCTTTCAGCGTGGCAGTATCGTACGAAGCAGCAGCAAGGGGAGCTGCGGAAATACAGCAAAAGCCACAGGAATACGGCACCCATGAAATGACACGGGGTTTTGAAAAATGTTATCGCTGCGGCAGAACAACCCATGACCAGAAGGGCTGCTGGTCCAAGGACAAAACATGCAGGCAATGCAGAAAGATGGGACACATTGCACGAGTTTGCAGGTCCGGGAAGAAGACTAACGACAACAAAAAGGCTACTAAGGAACAGTACAGGAAAGTACAAAAGATGACGGACAGTAGTTCCGAAGAACAGAAGAGCGATAGTGAATCCGGGAACAAGAGACTAAGCTGTCTCAAACTACACAACGTAGTCGCAAAAGAGGATCACCGAACCATTTGGGTCACCCTCACGATAGCAGGGTCCCAAGTCAAAATGGAATTGGATACAGGATCAGCCCTGACCGTCATGAATCGAAGAGACTACGAGCGGCTATTTTCAAACATACCCTTGAAAGACACATCCATTGTCTTGAAGACGTATACGGGGCAGAAAGTATACCACAGAGGGAAAATAAGGGTGCCTGTCGAATACAACGGCAAGGAAATACAGAAATTGTATCTGTACATACTGCAAGATGGTGGACCACCGTTATTGGGACGTGAATGGATCAGAAAGATAAGTTTAGACTGGCACTCCATTCAGGCACTGAATGTGGCTGGTGAAAAGGATGACGACGTCACACCTGGACGATTGTCAAAAATCTTAGCTAACGCTAAAGAGGTATTTCAATAAGGACTGGGAACTCTTAAAGGCATAACCGCCTTGATAAAAATAGAAGAGAATGCAATTCCCAAATTTTTCAAAGCAAGACCGGTACCGTATGCAATTCGCCCAGCCGTCGAGGCAGAGCTGGAGAATCTGGAGAATGCAGGTGTGTTATCTAAGGTAGACTGGAGCGAGTGGGCGACACCCATCGTTCCTGTCATGAAGAAAACGTTAAACAATAAGTCTGAGGAGCCAAGGAAGGTTCGCATTTGTGGGGACTTCAAGGTGACTGTGAACCCAGTCCTTCACACAGTGCAGTATCCTCTTCCGAGGATAGAAGATACTTTCACCTCACTATCTGGAGGGAAGCGTTTTACAAAAATTGACCTAGCACAAGCATATTTGCAGATGGAGGTTGAAGAATCCTCTAGGAAATATCTCACGATAAACACTCACAAAGATCTTTACCAGTATAATCGACTGGTATTCGGAGTAGCATTAGCTCTGGCGATATGGCAAAGAGCGATGGAACAAGTCCTGCAAGGGATTCCGGGGACTCAGTGTTACTTGGACGACATCCTAGTGACAGGTGAAAATGACAGTGAACACCTTGCCAACCTAGAACAGGTGCTCACTAGGCTAAGAGAGCATGGGCTACGAGCCAAAACGTCCCACCACAAGCCCCCCTACATCCATGGGAGTGGCCGTCATCTCCATGGCAAAGGGTGCACATTGATTTTGCTGGTCCATTTATGGACTCGATGTTTTTAATTGCGGTGGATGCACATTCAAAGTGGCCAGATGTAATAAAAATGTCCTCAACCACCACAGAAAAAACTATCACAGTCTTCCGAACCATATTCGCCAGAAATGGGCTGCCTGAACAGATTTGCTCCGACAATGGACCACAGTTTGTGTCTGAAGAGTTCTGGAGGTTCTTAAAGAACAATGGTGTTAAGCATTACACATCCGCCCCATATCATCCAGCCACCAATGGATTGGCTGAGAGACCCGTTCAAACATTCAAGAAGGCTATCAAGGCAATGTGTAATGAAGACATACCCCTACAACACAAGGTGGATAACTTCTTATTTGCCTACCGGAATGCGACACATGCGGTTACCAACCAATCTCCAGCCATGATGTTCTTCAATCGAAGACTAAGATGCCGCTAGGATTTGATTAAGCCAAACATCAGAAGAGATGTGGAGAACAGGCAGTTTCAGAATATGAATGAAAGGCCAACCAGGAGTTTTAAGATAGGTCAACCAGTTTTGGCCCGGGACAACCGCACAGAGAAATGGCAGCCAGGAACGATCTGCACACGGCAAGGACCTCTAATGTATACCGTGGACGTTGGAGAGAGCATTGTAAGACGCCATGCTGACCAGATTCTAGAGTCACTGGAAAACGTCAAATCCACACCACGATCCGATACACCTGGTGATGAAACCGAAGTACCAATTGCATCTACCTCAGAATCGGTGATATTGGAAGCAGACGAACCAAACAACGACGTTGATTCCGAATCAACTTTGCCAGAAGAACCTGATACCCCAAAGATGCATTATCCGGACAGAATCAGGAAGCCTCCTCACAGACTGATTTTATAATTGCTTAACTTCAGCTAATGTATATAGCAACTGTAATTGTAAATATGTTTTTTAATTATTAATCGAATGTTATGTACTGTTTAGCTAAAAGGGGAGGAATTGTAGTGTATGTAACCTGAAGAAGGAACTGTATTCTAAAGCCCCTGTATACTGCAGTACCAGTAGTGACCACCCCTGTATATAAGCCTGTGTAGTAACCTTGCATAGTAATTCCAGTTTTGTCTCCATTCAGTAAAAACCTGTTATAACCAACTCCTGCAGTCCGTGTCTCAATTACACATGGACATTACACCAATCACCTGGTGGCCGGGTGAAATTCTCCACTGTTTTATCGGACCAATTACACAAACGCGGTGAAAAATAGGCCACTGTAGGAACAGTTGTTCCTATCTGAATAATTGCAGTTCGATTCAGCAAAGCAAAACAACAAAGTTTAATAACAACGAGGTTAACTAGTAAACTACAGGAGAAGATGCATACAGGTCGGTTCAGGCTGCAAGGCAATCAAAGACTACTGGAAGGTTCTGGAAACTGACGTCATGATGTCATCGTGTTCTTCGCACCACTGGCGGTCACGTGATCGGCGTCATGACGTCATCACGCAGAGTAAAGGAAGGTACATACAGCATAGTTAACAAACAGTTTAAAGGTGCAGTACGTGGCTGCACTACAATGCAGTTAAAGAGATTATTCTCAAATGTTCTGAGTTTCTTAGTGGCTCCGCCACAGGCGCCCCCCCCAGAATGCTCTTTAAAAGACAGTGTCAAACGAACAGGAGGCTTCATAAGCCTGGTCGAGCGACGGTGAAACTCACGCAGCGGGAATGGAGCATTGAAGGACGAGTCGGTCCTTGGCTGCGTCTGGAGTGGCACGACAGGCATGGAGGAAACAAGAGGTACTAGTGTAGGTGACGTGGAAACCGATGCAGGCGGTTCATTGGCGGGCTGGTGCCGAGCTGGTCCGGCGGTCAACGGAGGTCGACCACGGCGAGGCGGTTGAGCAGCAACGACTGGTTCACTCCGATCGAGATGGGCCGGTTTAAGTCGGTCGATAGAGATGGTATCTGGTTTGGCACCGACGTCCACCGTGAAAATTTTTTCACCCGATGAGATGACACGAAACGGTTCAGCATAAGGTGGCTTCAACAGGCCTCTGTGAACATCCTGCCGAATAAAAACATACTCAGAGCTCATGAGCTCTGCCGGGACGTGAGGCCTCTGTAGGTTGTGATTCGAGGCTGGAATAGGCAGGAAATTCTTGGCCACCTCCTGATGCTGGAGGAGATGCTGAGCCGCAGACCACGATTCCATGTGTGAAGGGATAAAGTCACCTGGAACACGAAGTGGCTGGCCGTAGACTAACTCGGCCGATGAAGACTGGAGATCATCCTTGGGGGCTGTTCGAAGGCCTAGTAACACCCAGGGGAGCCTGTCCACCCAGTTGGAACCACGCAAGCTGGCCCGGAGTAAAGCCTTGAGCGACCGATGGAAACGCTCGCACAGGCCATTCGCTTGCGGATGGTATGCGGTGGTGCGGTGCAGCTTGGCACCCAAACCTTGCACGACTGCCGTCCACAACTCTGACATAAATTGTGGGCCTCTGTCAGAGGAGATGTCGGGTGGTACCCCGAACCGAGCTACCCACGATGAAACGAACGCCCTGGAGACATCTGATGCAGCAGTAGCACTCAATGGGCTCGCCTCTGGCCACCTGGTGGTACGGTCCACTACCGTCAGGAGATGTGTGAAGCCTCGCGAAACGGGAAGCGGACCCACGAAGTCCACGAGCACGTGGTCGAAACGGCGTTCTGGCACCGGAAATTCGGCCAGTGGAGCTTTGACATGGCGATTAACTTTTGCTTTTTGACAATCCACGCAATGGTTTGTCCAGTCCCGGACGTCCAAATGCATTCCTTTCCAGACAAATTTACGGGACATTAGCCGTTGTGAAGCACGCATCCCTGGGTGCGATAAACCATGTATGGCCTGGAAAATTTTCTTACGCCATTCCAACGGCACGATGGGCCTGGGCACTCCCATGGATGTGTCACACAAAAACGTGTTTCCCGCCTCCTGGAACTTAACATCGGCCACCTGCCAACTGGAAAGCGTGGTCCGGTATGCCTGTACTTCGCGATCTGCCAGTTGCTCTTCTGCCAACCCAACGAAATCGATACCCAGGTGGACTGCCTGGACTGGAGAATGGGAGCGACAATCGGCCACGAGATTATCTTTGCCGGACACGTGCCTTAGATCCGTCGTAAACTCGGATATAAAGGTGAGGTGGCGCTGCTGGCGGGCTGACCAAGGCTCTGTCGTTTTTGCCATTGCGAACATAAGTGGCTTGTGGTCCACGAATGCAGTAAACGGACGCCCTTCTAAGAGAAAATGGAAGTGTCGGACGGCTAAAAACAGGGCCAACAACTCCCTGTCGAAAGTGTTATAGTTTTGCTCATTCTTGCGAAGCAGGCGGCTGAAGAATGCTAACGGCTGCCACGCACCATCGACCCATTGCTCTTGAACCGCCCCGATAGCATAATCGGAGGCATCTGTAGTGAGGGCGATGGTCGCGCCCGGTAACGGGTGAGCAAGCATGGTTGCGTCTGCCAACGCCGCCTTGGTGTTAAGGAATGCCTGGTCCATCGGCGGCATCCAAGTGATAGCATCCTTTCCTGACTCTGTAAGGGGTTTTAGATCGCAGAGGTTTCTCTCTCTAGGGGCCTCTCTCTCTTGCACAGTAAAACCTTGAGTGGTTCGACCCACTCGCCCCTTAGATTCTGTACTCTGGAGTTTGGGGCAGGAACTACAATGTAGAGAAAACTCTTATAGACCAAGTTTGATGAAACAAAATGAAATTTTATTGCATATGGTAACACAAATCAAATGCAAGCAAATAAGTGAGTACATGGGAGGGAAAAACACAAACAAATCATAACGACACAATACTAACTAAGGCAAATACAGGCATATTATACTCTACAAAAATCATCATGAAATAGGGAACCACACGGAACATCGAGGGATAGCAACTCATGTTATTTATACTGTTAAATATCCACCCCCTTTAAACCTATCTAGGTCTGATTATGAAGGGCCAGAAACATGCTCACCAATCCAACTAGGAAGTGCAAGGTTTTGAAACAGGTCTGTGTTTTGATCCCTTCAGGCGTCCTGTCTCCTCGTGAATCGTGGAGCCCCAGCGAGCTGCGCCACACCTCTCTCCTGAGGTGGGGGTCGGGGGCGGCCTGGATGTCGGCGGGGTCGGGGATCATCGGCTCGACCCCGGTCAGAGGAGCCTTGTGCTGGCCCCCATCATTTCTTCAGTTTCTTCTTATCTCTCCTCCTGGGCCTGGAGTGGATCGATGGCCTCTCGGTTCGTCAATGGCCCGGGGTTGCTCGATGATCTCCCGATGTTTTACCCCGGGGCGGGACGCCGGCTCGAACGACCTTCTTGAAGGCGGCTAAGTCTTCTTCTTCTTCCTCTCCAACGATGGAGAGGAGTCACGCTGATCTTCTACCAAAACAGCTCCTCTTTACCCGGCTCAAAAGCTGGACAGGCCTGCAAGCTGGAAAGCTGAATAAAACTGAATTCCTACCCGTGTGTCTCCCAATTATACTTCTTTTCAGAAGCTCTTATCTCACGCCAAATCAGGTTAGTCTTTGTTTAACTTTTGGCGGGCTTATTGCACAACGGGGTAGTTATTATATTTTAAACTGTTCTTGGATGGTCGGTAACAGGCCATCTCTGGTCTGGAATGACCTTCATTTTTTTTAATGTCCTGGTGATGTAAGAACATAAGAACATAAGAAATAGGAGCAGGAGTAGGCCAATCGGCCCCTCAAGCCTGCTCCGCCATTCAATAAGATCATGGCTGATCTGATCCTAACCGCCAATCTACTATCATTGAACCATCTCCTGAATCTAACAGAATTAGACACACGAAATAGGAGCAGGATCAGGCTACACAGCCCCTGGGCCCGCTCCGCTACCCGGGCTTAACGGGCCCTTGATGCTCTTCTCATGAATATGAAACTGTTCCCTTTTGTCTGGGTCAACATTTAGATGGCCTTTATCTACAGGCCGATCTTGACTGGATCTGCATCCAATCTATATGTATATGTGGGTGTCTGGTTTCGTTCTCTCAGAAATGGCTTCCAAAACTTACTTTGGCTGAATCCACAAAGCTGTCTGAGGATTTGCAGGAACCATTTTAAAGTGTCCCAATAAGTTGATCACGGGGTCTGGCGGCCATTTTGTATGCCCCTTTTTCAGGGCTTCTTTTAAAATAGTCTTTAAATCATGGCCTCTTCTGTCATTCGACCCTTTATAATATAAAGTTCAATTTTGTGAATCCTACACTCCCCCCTGATGATACTGTAACTTGCTTGAAGTATCATACTTCTGGGTGAGCAAAATTTTCTGACTTTCCATAATCTAAGCATCCCCAATATTTACCTATCTATGACCCCACAACACATGCATTTCCCATTTCAGAAAAACCTAGTGTACATTAAGCATCTACAGATGGCAATACCTTGGAGTTAAAATCTGAAAACTTACTTCCAGGCGTGGAGGGGGGGCCTCATACCCCTACATCACCTGGTGCATACACACTGGCCTAGAAATTCAGTTGGTTGCGCCAGCCGGTAGCGCCTTAGGAGGAGTAGATGTCGGGCGCTAGGCAGCTAATGGCCGGGCGCAGCACGATCTGCGCCTCTCCCCAACTTCACTCACGATTTAGCGGCGGCGCAAAATCTATGCGCGCGCTCAGCTGCGCGCGCAGATCATGACATCATTTCCTCGTGCAACGCACTTTGTGCGCCCCCAACCGGAAATTCAGTCGCGACGCCCCATTGTGCGCCTGGCGCCCCTAGCGACTGGTAGAGTGGAACGGTGCTCAGTCGATGCGGGGCGCGGGGGGCGCAAATTAAAGGGCACTCCTCCTGCACTATAAAAGGCTGCCATTTCGCAGCACTCCTTCTTGAGAGACGGATCTTTGCAGAGAGACCAAGGTAGAGAGCTTTCTGCTTTGGCTCAACACTCGGACAGGTACTTGTGGCTTCAGGCCACAGCTTTCCACTTGTCTTTGCCTTCATTGACATATCATTGTTTGCCAGCATATTATGGGGGCTGCAATGGGTGCAAACGCTGGCTTTCTCCATTGCATCCAAAGGGCTCACAGACGCCGTGAGAGAGTGGCAGCCCTGGCTAGACAGAGAGGGGGCAACAGGCGTCAGGAAAGGAGGCCTTACCCACCCAGGGTATACCGCCAGCAGTTCTCCTATCGCAACATGTCTGACAAGCAGTGTGTTCGGAGGCTGCGATTCCGAAGGGAGGTGGTCACAGAGATCTGCCACCTGCTTGGCGGTGATCTGCAGCCACAGCCGAGGAGCAGGACGTCTCTGTCAGTGGCAGTGAAGGTGATGGTGGCTCTCAACTTCTATGCCACCGGCTCCTTCCAATCTGCTACTGGTGACATTTCCAACATCTCCCAGTTCGCCGTGCATTGCTGCATCCGCCAGGTGACCAATGCCCTTTTCAAAAGGAGACGTCAGTTCATCTCCTTCTCCATGGCCCTTGCCAAGCAGCAACAGCGTGCAATGGGCTTTGCAGCATTCGCGGGCTTCCCCATGGTGCAGGGCGCCATTGACTGCACGCATGTGGCTTTGCGGGCACCTCTGGAGAATGCCGAGGATTACCGCAACCGGAAGGGCTACCATTCGCTCAACGTCCAGCTGGTGTGTGACCACAGGCAGCTCATCCTGGCTGTCAATGCCCGCTTTCCAGGCAGCAGCCATGATGCCTTCATCCTGCGACAGACTTCTGTGGCAGACATGTTCCAGGCCCAGCCTCACCCACGAGGATGGCTTATCGGGGACAAAGGCTATCCTTTGTGCACCTGGCTGATGACCCCGCTCCGTGCACCCAGCACCCCTGCTGAAGAGGGATACAACGATAGCCATCAAGCGACCAGGAACATCCTCGAACAAACAATCGGCGTCCTGAAGCAACGGTTCCGCTGTCTGGATCGTTCCGGTGGAGCCCTACAATATTCGCCGGAGCGAGTCTCCCATTTTGTGGTCGTTTGCTGCATGCTGCACAACCTGGCTATCCGCAGGACTCAGCCACTGCCACCAGACATTGGAGGACCACCTGAGGAGGAGGAGGAGGAGGAGGAGGAGGAGGACCAGCACAGGAGGGAGGCAGAAAGTGCAAGGGCCGCCCGTCACCGGCTTATTGAACGTCGGTTCTAGGCCCCCTCTCAGGCAATGGCTTGTGCCAATGTCAGCAGATGAATGTAGCCGCTCCACAAGCCCTCAGCCGAGCAGGGCAACCAGGAATTTACAAAAAAACCATGCACAGTGCAATTTAATAACAATAATTTATTGCAAACCTCTGCCCTTCCCACATTACAACCTCATGTGGAGAAGCCCCCTCCAAAAACACAAAACTACCAGTCTCGGCCTTACAAAAAGAAAGAAAGACACCAGTCTCGGCCTTACAAAAACACAACTACACCAATCTCGGCCTTACAAAAAGCACCAGGCATTTGTGCAGACCTTCTACTTTTTGGCCTGCGAGGGCGATGCCTTTCACATCCTTGCCTGGCCCTGCCCGCCCTGCAGCTCCTCCTCAATGGGAGCCCAGTGGCTGCAGCAAGGCTGGGGGAAGGCTGCTGAGGGTCAGATGGTGAGACGGCAGATGCCCTTGGGGGTTGGCCTGCACCAGCGCTGGCCTTGGATTGGCCGGCTGCTGACTGCTCCAACTCTGCTTGGGCGGCAGCAGTCTGCCCAGCGGCTCGTGGCAGCTGCAATGGCGGAGTGGCAGTGTTGGCTGCAGGAATGGTGCCAACCTGGCAGATCGCAGGTGCTCCCTGGTCGCCTGATACATTGGCACTCGCACGGGCCAGCACTGCAGCATGCGCAGCAAACAGCTGAAGAACAGACTGCTGGGCTGCTGCTGCGCGGCGAGTGCCCTGGCGATGCCTGGCTGATCCAGCGAGGGTGGCAGCAGTTAGTGCCCGTGTGGCCCTGGTCTGTGTCTGCATGACAACAGCCAGTGAATGGACGGCATGACTGAGCACTTGGCTCGAAGCCGCCTGTGCTGCCGCGAAGTCCTGTAGACTCCTGGCCTGTGCTGCTCCAAATTGCTGCACACTCCTTGACAAAGACTCAATGGAGTCAGGCATCCTTGCCACTGCAGCCATGAGCTCATTGTGCCTGCGCTCAGCCTGGACGGCCATTTCCTCCAGGAGCCACACCTCCTCTGCGCTCACTGTCGCAGGACTGGAGGCTGCATTCACCCTCTGGGGAGAAGTCCGCCGAGCCTCCCCACCCCTCCCGCGTTGCTGCAGGCCGCTGGGCCCCGGAGCTTCACTCTCCTCCGACCCTTCCCCCTGGCTCCCCTCCAGGGAAGACATGTCCCCTTCATCGCCATGGGCTGGCACGGCTGAGGGTGGCACTGATGGTCCGGCTTCCTCTTCCTCCTCCTCTAATTCTGAAGCGCTGACAGTGGCAGCTTGAGGGCCCGCCTCCTCACCTGATGATTCACCATCTGAAAGCAGGAAGGCACAAGAGTAGCTTTAGAGTGAGGACAGGGCGGCAGCGAGGGAGGCATGAGTGCTGCCATGCACTGCATTGGTCGGACAGTGGCAAAGGATGCTGATCTGAGGCGCAAGTGTAACGAGGGAGGTCAAAAAGGTAATGCCTTACCATTGGTGCCCAGAACAGGGTCGGCTTCTCCACTGGCGACGGGGCCAATCAGCCGGCCTGCCATAATGCGCTCCACACGCTGGTCGAGGTCGGAGAGCTCTTTGACATCAGGATGGCCTCCCCCGGTCTCAGTCCGTTTCCGCCGGTTGTGCGCCACCTTGGCCTGCAAGAGAAAGGACGGCCTCTAAGTACAGTGTGAAGCCCTGATCCTGTCTGCAATGCCTCCCATGGTCGAATAGCTTGTACAGTGTGAAGCCCTGATCTTGTCTGCAATGCCTCCCATGGTGGACTGGCCCTGACAGTGTGAAGCCCTGAACTTGTCTGCAATGACTCCCATGGTCGAATAGCTTGTACAGTGTGTAAAGTGCTGAATGTGCAAGTGATTTTCATGACAGTACCATAGCTGCTGGATGAGGGCTGGCCATTAGGGCTTTCAGGTCCCTTTGCCCATAAAGTGAGGTGCACATGCAGGGATGAGGAGGACACTGGAAAGTGTATTCACCCTGACAACCCGAGTGAGGTCGTTGAACTTCTTTCGGCATTGCACAGGAGTCCTGGCAACCACGGTGTTGGAAGACACCCTGTTTGAGACCTCCCTCCAGGCTTTCCGGTAGGCGCTGGGCAGCGGCCTCTTGCCACCTTCTGGGAACAGAACATGGCGCCTGCGCTCCACTCCGCCAACCAGCAGCCTCAGGTCACCGTCGCTGAAGCGCTGCGCTCTCTCCCTGGCCTTCTCCATAGCCCTTGGCGTTGTGCAGGTGAAGCTGAAGTGGTCAGGCCTAGGTTGAGGGCTGCAGTGTGCAGGGCGTGGCAGGCAAACAAATCCACCCTCCCACTTTAAGAGCTGACCGGCGCCAGAGTGTCTGCCGTCAATCAACAACTCGCCGCACCGGCGCTGCGCCCGGCCTCGGGGGTATCGCTCAGCACCGCCGGCTTAGCACCTAAAGATAGTCGTGCATCGCCTGTTTTAGCGCAGCAGCAACCTCTTGGGGTGATGCGACTGAATATCGGCGAAGGTGGCGCGAATTTGCGCCGGCGCAAACTTTAGCGGCCGCCCGACTTTACCGCCCCAAACGTGGCTATACTGAATTTCTAGGCCACTATCTTTTAATACTAACAACACATCGGATAAACTTCAATAAGAAAAAATAAATTACACACACGAAAATTAAAATGCACATGAATACATGTCAAAAATAATACAGAGGAGGGAGGGAAAACTTTAACTTTATACAAAGCAGCAAAAATCTAAACAGGTGTCTCTTCTTCTACCCGCACATAATGCTTCCTCCATTCCCCTCTATTCTCGTACTTTTGCGACTGTTTGACCTTTTTACAGTGTACAAACAGTAAATAAACTACAATGATAACCTGGCATACTACAAGAATGTGGGAGGCTATCCTAATCCAAGAAGGGACTTCTATATTAGTGAACAGGTCCCACCATGGTGGGGTCATTATATCCAATATGTTTGCCCCATCTCTAAAGTCTTCTGCTCCAGTGTATAGAAATGTTTCTGCGAAACAACAACGGCTTTTAATATCTTGGTGAGGTGTTCAGGGAGAGGGGGAATGAAATATCCAAAATGTGCAACGAATCACTGCTGATCGGTGAAATTCTCTTTAACAGTGATGTGAACAGTGGAAGGTTCAGGAATGGGGACAATTCGCTCTTGGGCCACTTGAACTTCTGCCCTGGGCTTGAAACAGAAGCTGCTGCCACTAACCGGACACCAACCGTGCTGTTCATGTTGGTAGTGGGGCGCTGCAGTGGTGACACAGTATGTCCCACCTCCTATATATGCCACCTGCGGAGGCATATGGCCTTGTGCCATTGCCTCCATGGTGCAATTTATAGGCTCCGCACCAGCAGTTCTGAACCCGCACTGTGGTTTTGAATGGGCATTCAAGTGCTGGGGACACAGGATGATGTGTGCTCCCCGGCTCCGGCACCCTGAGAGGGCGGTACCCGTCATTGCATGCTCCCATCGAATGACGTAAGATGGGACCCCTGTGTAGCGAATGTGCGCACCCCCCTGAATGACTCCAATGTTCTCCACCCTGTATACCGGGGCGGGTTTAGCTGTCTTTCCCACCACCGGCATCCTTACCACTATACCCATAATGGTGTGATTAGACCGTCCACAGTCCACTGGGACTGGGTAGGCCTCTGAAGCTAGTCTGAGCTGGCACGGACTCAATGCATTCACAAAAGGGTCGAGGGCTGCGAGGTGCTTGTTGCTGATCCAGGAGGGGACTAAACCTTGTTTCAAATCCTCCAGGTTACTGCGGCCCTCGCCCAGTAACCACGCCCCATACAACACACAAGCTTCGTTCTGCGCAGCCTGATCAGACGCGTTCCGATCCTCCCTGATGAGATCATTTACCGTTTTGGCGTGTTTCTCCAGCTGAGCTATTATCTCTTTTAAGTGTAGTGTCATGGCCTGGTCCTCATGTAACTCAGAACCCAATACCTTATTCTCGTCAGTCAGTATCTTTCTTAACTGTGTTTTCAAACCATTGATTTGGGTTTGCAGCTCCACATCATCCAGTGTGTTGATGACGGAAGTTCCTGTATTAAAAGCTGTGAAAATATCATTTACTGCACTCCTTCTTTGCCTCCCTATCCTGTCCAAGACCTCATGTGGTGTGGTGTACAATTCGGCTCTGTCGACATCGGCAAAGTCGAATTCGTAAAACTGTTTAAACATGTTTGTTAACAGGACCTGGTATAATTGCTCCATTTCCCTGGGGCACCACTCTGGCAACCGCAACTTGTTGAGGTTTATAATCACCGAAGCCATCGCGTAGTGCACCCCTTGGTACAGCAACTGACCTGTGTGTACCAATACCAATCCGTTCCCGGGTCCATTTGTTGTGGTGGGGCACCCTTCCTTGAGGGCTTTAGCTACCGGAATTGTGGGCAGGGGCTTGCAGGGTCGGGTGATGAGCTCAGTGGCGTTTACTGGGATCTGAGAGTATGGGACTCCGCATGCCCATGTGCTGACATCCCACCTCATTCCTTGTCCAGCATCCTGCCACTGCCTTTGGAAAAAGATGGAGACGCCTGTGGGGCAGGCGCATTCTGAACCCCACATACAGATGTAGATCCCCTCATCTGGTTCCCACCATTTGTCCCAAAAGACACTCAACCCCCGATGAGTTCCCGTAATAGTCCGATGGGTGTTGTTACCCAGTCTTTCCCACTCAATTGTGGAGTTCTTCATGGTGCTGCTCAACTTGCGCAGCCACCACCAGCGATTCAAAGGTACCTGTCCGTTGCAAACAAGGCAAATCTTCTTCCCGGCGGTGACGCTGATCCTGGGTGCGATGACCCTCACCCTGGGGCACATCAGAGACATTTCTCTGTATGCAAAACCCGTCTGGCTGGAGTATTCAGTGGAGTTCAACCCCAGCCAGCCTGGCCATCTCCCTTCATGGAAGTATACGGCAGTCTCTTCAGCGTCCCATGGGCCGGTTCCATCAGTCGCGACGGGGCCTCTGCTGCCAGAGCACCCATAAATGGTGGAGTCCTAAGTGCGGCCCCGAAAGGCCCAGCACCATCCGATCATCATGAACGCGACGAGGATCCCTCTCATCTTTCTCCTGGTTCCTGCAACAAATTAAACAATGCCGCCAGGCTCCCGAGAGATTCTGGCTTTGGTGAAGGCATGATCGGGTCTTTCGACCTCGATCCAAAATAGCACACATACCTGTTGTGTATGTACCTTTAAGAGAAGAACTGATTCTATACTGCAGTACCGGCAGTGACCACCCCTGTATATAAAGCCATAGCAGGCTTCTGTACGTCAGTCTTAAGTCACCCTCTGTTCAGTAAATACCTGTTATTATTGTTCTCCTGCAGTCCGTGTATTATTTATACTCGGACACTACATTGGCGACGAACAGGTTCGAACTCACCTGCAGTACTGCATGACCTCACGGGGATCTTTCCCTGAGAAGAAGCTTTTGGAGGAAGAAGTCAGAACAACAGGCGTCGACCGCGGGCAACCGCCCAAGGATCCATCGGAGTTCGGAGAGTTGCAGGAGAGGCTGTGGAGAGCTGGGCTTGGCTCCCCAGTCAAGGTGTTCCAGCAAATCGTGCTGGTAGCAGGTAGTGCGCTGACCCTTCCGGACTGCGGCGGGCTTGAGCTCGATCGAGCGGCTCTGCAAAGGGGCCGTGCAGCGTCGTCGGGAGGAAAAGAGAGAGAGAGAGGGTGGAGCGCACAGGGCGCAGTCGGTGCTCAAGAACCGGGCAGCGTAGCGAAAATAAAACAAGGGGAAGGAAAAGTGAGACGCGCCGAAGCCGCGGGTCACCGCCTTTACCCTGCAGAACGCTAGGAGAAGCGTGGCAGCAAGGGGAAAAAGGAAAAGCGCGGGAGGTGCCATTTTATTCCATTGGCGAAGAAGGAAAAGCGCGGGAGGTGCCATTTTAAATCACCCAAGATGCCGAAAAGTGGCAGTATCACTGCTTTCGACAATGAGGTAGAAGAATGGACCACGTATGTGGAAAGAATTGAAGTGTACTGCAAGGCAAATGAGGTCGCCGATGGAAAGAAGGCATCGGTATTATTAAATTTGATGGGCACGCGAACGTACGGCCTATTGCGGAATTTAATTACCCCAGCTAAACCAATGGAGAAAAGTTTTGAAGAGATTGTTAATATCTTACAGGAACACATAAACCCTACACCGCTGCTGATAGCAGAAAGATTCAAGTTCCATAAAAGAAACCAGCACAAAGATGAGAGCAATGCTGACTATCTTACGGAACTACGCAAGTTATCGAAGCACTGCCAGTTCGGAGCAGGACTGGCAGACACCTTACGGGATAAGTTTGGCTGCGGGCTCCAGAGTGAAGGAACCCAGAAATGACTACTTTCGGAAAAGGACCTGATGCTAGAACGGGCTTTCAGCGTGGCAGTATCCTACGAAGCAGCAGCATGGGGAGCTGCGGAAATACATCAGAAACCACAGGAATACAGCGTTAACGAAATGGCGTATGGAGCAGAAAAGTGCGTTCGCTGTGGCAGAACAACCCATGATCAGAAGGACTGCTGGTTTAAGGACAACGTATGCAGGCAATGTGGGGAAATGGGACACATAGCAAGAGTCTGCAGGTCAGGAAAGAAAACCAACACTACAAGAACTACTAAGGAAAAGTACAAGAAAGTAAAGAAATTGACAGACAGTAGTTCGGAAGATCAGGAGAGTGATAAGGACTCCGGGAGCAGGAGACTAAGTTGTCTAAAGTTACACAACGTGATCGCAAAGGAGGATCACTGAACCATTTGGGTCACCCTCATGATAGCAGGGTCCCCAGTAAAGATGGAATTGGACACAGGATCAGCCCTAACTGTCATGAATCGACGAGACTGTGAGCGGCTATTCTCACACATACCCTTGAAGGACACGTCCATTGTATTGAAGACATACACGGGGCAAAAAGTCTACCCCAGAGGAAAAATAAGGGTGCCAGTTGAATACAACGACAAGGAAACACAGAAACTGTATCTATATATACTACCAGATGGAGGACCACCATTATTGGGACGTGAATGGATGCGAAAAATACATTTGGGTTGGCATTCCATTCAGGTGCTAACTGTGACTGATAAAAAGGATGATGACGTCACACCTGGACGACTGTCAATGATTCTAACTGATGCGAAAGAGGTGTTCCAACAAGGACTTGGGACTCTAAAAGGAGTAACGGCAATGATAAAAATCAAAGATAACGCAAACCCAAAATTTTTTAATGCCAGATCGGTACCTTACGCGATCCGCCCAGCCGTTGAAGCAGAGCTGGAGAGTCTGGAGCGTTCAGGTGTGCTGTCCAAGGTGGACTGGAGCGAGTGGGCCACACCCATCATTCCTGTAATGAAAAAATCATTGAGCAGCACGCCTGGGGAACCGAAGAAGGTTCGTATCTGTGGGGACTTCAAGGTAACTGTGAACCCAGTCCTGCACACAGTACAATATCCACTTCCACAGATAGAAGATATTTTCGCCTCACTATCTGGAGGGAAATGCTTTACAAAGATTGATCTGGCCCAAGCGTGTCTACAAATGAAGGTGGAAGAAGCATCTAGGAAATACGTCATGATAAACACTCACAAAGGCCTTTACTAGTACAATCGACTGGTATTCGGTGTAGCATCAGCCCCGGCTATTTGGCAGAGGGCGATGGAACAAGTCCTGCAAGGGATCCCGGGGACCCAGTGTTATTTGGACGACATCCTGGTTGCTGGCAAAAATGAGAGTGAACACCTTGCCAACCTGGAGCAGGTGCTCATGAGATTACAGGAATATGGGCTACGAGCCAACTGCCCCAAATGCGAGTTCTTCAGGAGACAAATCTCATATTGTGGCCACATGACTGATGAGGAAGGGTTGCATAAGTCGCCGGACAAGATTGAGGCTGTAGTCAAGGCTCAAGCACCAGAAAATGTGTCGCAACTGAGGTCGTTCCTCGGGTTGGTGAACTACTACCGTAAGTTCTTGCCGAATTTATCTACAATTCTGCACCCACTGAACGCCCTACTGCAAACTGGAGTAACATGGAAATGGAGTGATGAGTGTAAGCATGCCTTTCAGAAATGTAAATGCCTAATCACTTCAAAAGAAGTATTGGCCCACTAAAATCCAGCACTACCAATTCGGTTAGCATGTGATGCGTCTCCCTATGGCATCGGAGCGGTGCTGTCACACAAATTCCTTGGCGGTTCAGAGAGGCCAATAGCCTTTGCGTCGCGCTCGTTAACCTCAGCCGAGCGTAACTACGCCCAGATTGACAGGGAGGCGCTCAGTCTGGTGTGGGTGGTGAAGAAGTTCAATCACTATCTGCACGGGCAGAAATTCACCCTACTGACTGATCATCAGCCCCTGGTCTCCATTTTTAACCCAAAGAAGGGCGTTCCGGTGATGACTGCGCAATGGCTGCAAAGATGGTCACTTTTTCTAGGGGCACATCAGTACGACATAGAGTACAAGGGTACGAAACAGCATGGAAATGCTGATGGGCTGTCGCGCCTACCGTTGCCTATGGTAGAGGAATCACCTGCAGTGGACCCTGTTGAGATATTCCATGTGACCATAGTCGAATGTCTACCTGTTACAAACTCAAGTATAGAGAAGGAAACCCGAAATGACCCGACACTCTCTCGGGTCTATGATTTGACGGTGAAGGGATGGCCAGCACATGGTGACTCACTGTTGCCAGCATTCTCGCCAAGGAGAGAACAGCTGACAGTGTGCCGGGGGACCTTGATGTGTGGATCCCGAGTGGTAATTCCACCCAAGTTGAGAGATAGAGTGCTCAATGAGCTTCATGCGGGTCATCTGGGAGGGGTAAAAATGAAGAGCCTAGCCAGGGCGTTTGTGTGGTGGCCGGGAATCGATAAAGAAATCGAGGATATGACCAAGAGATGCACAGGATTACAGAAGGTCCAAAACGCTCCACCACAGGCCCCGCTACATCCATGGGAGTGGCCCTCATCTCCATGGCAACGGGTACACATTGATTTTGCTGGTCCATTTATGGACTCAATGTTCCTATTCGCTGTGGATGCCCATTCGAAATGGCCAGAGGTCATCAAAATGTCCTCCTCCACCATGGAGAATACTATTGCAGTCCTACGGACCATCTTCGCCGGGAATGGCATGCCAGAACAGATTTGCTCCGACAATGGGCCACAGTTTGTGTCCGAGGATTTCCGGAGGTTTCTGAGGAATAATGGGGTGAAACATTACACATCTGCCCCATATCATCCAGCCACAAATGGATTGGCTGAGAGGTTTGTTCAGACCTTTAAAAAGGCCATAAAGGCAATGTATAATGACGACATACAACTACAACACAAGGTGGATAATTTCTTGTTTGATTACCGAAATGCGACACATGCAGTCACCAACCAAGCTCCAGCCGTAATGTTCTTCAACCGAAGGCTAAGATGTCACCTGGATTTGCTCAAACCAAACATAAGACGAGATGTTGAGGATAAGCAATTCCAGCACATAAATGAGAAGCCAACCAGGAGCTTCAAGATAGGGCAACCAGTCTTGGCCCGCGACTACCGAACAGAAAAATGGCAGCCAGGAACAATATGCACACAGCAGGGACCACTAATGTACACAGTGGACGTTGGAGAGAGCATCGTGAGACGCTATGCTGACCAAATTCTAGAGTCACAGTAACAAGCCAAACCCATACCACGAGCAGGTGCACCTGGTAATCAACCCAAAGTACAGATTGCGTCTACCTCAGAAGCAGTGGCATTGGAAGCTGACGAACCAACCAATGACAATGAGCCAGAATCAACTCCGCCGCAAGAACAGGATACTCGAGAAAGGCGCTATCCAGTCAGGATCAGGAAGCCTCCTCAAAGACTGAACTTATAAATGATTATTTCAGTTGATGTATATAGTACAGAGAAAATTGTAATTGTAATTAGTTATTATTTAGTTGTTAAATTAATGTTATGTACTGTTTATCTAAAAAGGGAGGAATTATTGTGTATGTACCTTTAAGAGAAGAACAGATTCTATACTGCAGTACCGGCAGTAACCACCCCTGTATATAAAGCCATAGCAGGCTTCTGTACGTCAGTCTTAAGTTACCCTCTGTTCAGCTGCAAGCACGAGCAGAGGGAGCAGCCAGACTTTGGAGAGTGGATTAAAGTGGTGGTCCCCTGACCAGGAAGAGGAGGAGAACGTTGGACCACCACCAACTCCACCATTATTACATCAACTGAGGTGCCTGGAGAGAGAGGACAGAGGAGGAGAAGGAGAAAGGAGGCCTACATCAACATCAACCAGGGGAGAGGCCTTTCTATCACTGCCTCCCCAAATTGGCCTCCACTTCAGGAGAGGGAGAGAGGGGAGAGAAACCAACTGCTTGAAAGGAGGGAAGAAAACTTCATCCGGAACATCTACAGGTGGGTGTTATTTGGGGCACTCTCCCAAGACTTTGTATTTTAGGTGGGGGGAGAAAAGAAGAAGCAAGGCCGGATCATCAAGGGGTGTAGTGTGTGTGTGTGTGTGCTCTTGTTAAAAGCTAGGCCACACACACCACTAATTAGCATCCCTTCTATTGCCTGCCCTGGGAGAGCTTGGAGCTGCCCAAGGTGAAGTCCTTAATTTAATTTAATTACATCGTTAAGACCTGTTGCAGGACTAAGCCTGGGCTTCTTCAGCTTTTCCAGGTGAAGACGTCTTCTCCCCCTGCCAGAAGACCACCATCGCCAAAGACTTTTTCCATCGGAGAGTGCAACCCTGCCAACAGCCACCCACCATCCTGAGTGGCAACACTGCCCTTTGCGGCCTCCCTCCTTCCCACCTCTCTCTCTCTTTGTCTCTCTCTGCCTGTCTTTCTAAGGCACCTTAGTTTTATCTATTTTATTAATTGCCAATTGAGCAGAGGGAAGAGGGCTCCTCTCCCAATTTAAATCAATAAGGAGAGAGGTGTGTCCTCATTTTAATCAGCTCCCCCTGCTCAATAGAGGACAAAAAAATATACATATACACCGAGGCCATTAACACCTTCAGGCCTGTGACTTGGGGTGAGTGTAGCCCTTAAAAAAAAAAGCACCCCAGAATGGCGACTGCGTCTTCGCCGGTGGCGGGGCCAGCCGGGACCTATGCGAGAGTGGTAGCCACAGCCACAGCTGCTCCCGCTGTTCCTGCTGCCCCGTCACCTTTTCGATTAATAACAAAAAAGCTTGGGGTGAAGAGCTACACTCACCCCACTATGACCATCGAGGCCTGCGTCAAGGCCATGGCTGGGGTTGTCGGCCCCTCAGCCATCGTCGCGGCCTCGAAAATGTATGGGAAGGCTGTGTTCTTCCTGGGGTAGGAGCGGGCGGTGTCCCTGGCTGTCGCCAAGGGGCTCACCGTGGGCGGGACCTTCCTGCCGGTGGATCCTCTCGAGGCCACCGCGCAGAGGATCATTATTTCCAACGTCCCGCCCTATGTTCCTGGTGAGCTCCTCCTTCCCCATTTGCGACAACTTGGGGAGGTGAGGTCGGGGATCACGCCCATCCCGCTCGGCTTCCGTGAGGCCAGCGTTCGCCACGTCTTCTCCTTCCGGCGCCAGCTGTTTATCCAGCTGGCGCGGGAGGAGGACACTGAAGGGGCGTTCGTCGTCCTCCACGAGGGGACCGCCTACCGTGCCTTTTGGACGTTGGACGGTGTGAGGTGCCATGCCTGCAGGGAGGTGGGGCACATCAGGAGGAACTGCCCTGCCTCCAAGGCCGCCGGTTCATCTCGTGCGGCCGAGGCTGGCGCCGCCGCCGCCGCCCTTCCCCCCGGATCTGCCCGCGCGTCAAGTACGTCTGATGCGCGGTTGACGTCGGGGGCCGATGCCACCAAGGCCTCGGGCGGGGGGGAGGGAGCGTGTCCGGCCGGAAAGAAGGCGCGGGGAAAAAAGAAGCACCTTAGGGCAGGTCCCCCCGTGGATGGTGAGCCCTTGCCCCTTGAGCCCCTTACACCCGCGCTCCTCGCGGAGTTGATCAGGGCAGATGTGAGCGGGAGGGGCCCCGTGCCCGAGCCTGTGGCCGCAACCGCCGCAGCGGTAATGCCAATACCTGCGGCCGGGCTCGGGCCCGAGGAACCCGACAAACCTGCTCCGCCGGAGGGAGTCGAGGAGGAGGCCTTTGCAGACATGGAGGTCTCCCTCGCTCCCTCCGTGCTAAAAAGAAGGCGCGACCCCCTGGATGAGGAGGAGGACCGGGAGGAGGAAGGTCCCTCCGAGCAGGGGGAGTCGTCGCCCGCCGCGGGTACTGCGCCCCCCACCCCGCCAGCGCTGTCGTCATCACCAGCGATCGGCAGGGGTCGCCTGTCCCTCGGGAGGCTGAGGCAGATGTGTCTGTCCAGCACGTGCCTCCCGGGGATGGGGATGAGACCCTGCCCGTGGGGGGGGTTGCGGAACAACCCGCGGCAGTAATTGAAGTTGACCTTTTATCGGTGTCGTTACCCCTCGCCGGGTCGGGCAGCCTGGGGGCTGGGTCGGGCGAGCTCGAGGATAATGAGCTCGCCCAATGCGACCCGGACGTCTCCCAGGGGATGCTCGTCCTGGTCGAGCTTTTAATTCAAAACCCCCCGTCCGCTGGGTCGGAGGTTGGTGGCGGGGAGGAGGATGGCCCCCTGGCTGCGTCTCTGGTGCCGGACGTACTGGAGGAGCTGGAAATTGTTCTCTCCCCGGTTTCTCTGGTCGTTCCGGCGTCTGAGGCGGAGGGGAGCTCTGAACCGCCGCCGTCTTCTGGCCTGGCACCCCTAGAGGAGCCCAGGGAGAAATCCTCTGCCGCCGATCCTGTGGGTGGGATCCGGGCGGAGGCGGGGCTGGCTGGCGCGGCCGAGTCGTTCGCTTCGCACTGCGCGGCGGACGGGGCGGCCGCTGGTGATGACCCCCTGGAGGAGGATGGGTACTCGGTGATGGGCACGGAGGACGATTCGGACTCCAGCGCCGACGTGGCGATGGATGACCTCGTGCCCCTTGCCGAGTCTCCCCTCATTTCCGTAAGGGAACTCCGGGATTTTATGGCCACGTGCCTGGGTCAGCGCAATAAGGTCCGGCTGGCCCTCGACAGGTGGTCGGAGCTGGCGCTGCTCATCGATTCCGTCCGCGCCGCCGTTAAGATCTTGGGCGCGGACGAGGGTGTGAACCCGCTCGAGCTGCGTCGGCTCACAACGTTTCTCACTGGGATGCTGAGGAAGTGGCGGCGGACCAGCGGCTGCGCTTCCACCCCCCGTTAGGTGTCGGTAGAGGTTGCACTATGCTTCTGACATGAAGATAACCATAGCCAGCCTCAACATCAACGGCAGCAGGGAGGCGCGCCGCAGATTCAATAACTTCTCGGTCCTTCGGGACGGGAAGTATGCAGTGTGCCTCCTGCAAGAAACCCACACCGTTCCGGGAGACGAAGCCACATGGCTCCTGGAGTGGCAAGGAGGGGTCAGCATGAGTCACCTCTCCAACAATTCCAGCGGGGTGGCTATCTTGCTGGCCCCGCATTTTCAGCCGGAGATCTTGGGGGTCAAGGAGCATGTGCCGGGCCGCTTGCTCCATGTCACTGTTCGCCTGGGGGGCGTGCCGCTCCATCTAGTGAACGTGTACGCCCCTCAGACCAGTGCGCAGCAAGTGCGCTTCTTCGAAGAAGTGTCCGCTCTCTTGGGCTCCATCGACGTGGGCGAGTGCGTCATCCTCGGGGGGGATTTTTACTGCACCCTCGAGGCGAGGGACCGTTCGGGTCCCCCGCGAAGCCCGGCGGCGATGGAGAAGTTGAGGGACCTGGTTGGGTCCTTCGACTTGGTGGACGTCTGGCGAAATCTCCACCCCGACTCCAGCGCCTTCACTAGCGTGAGGTCTGGGGGAGGAAGGTCCAGAATCGACCGCCTCTACATTTCCCGGGCGTTCGTCTCCTGCGTTCCGGCAGCTTCCATGCGGCCGGTGCCGTGCATGGACCACCACCTGGTGTGGGCGGAGCTCGCTCCGCTGCGCGCGCGGGGGGGGTCCGTGTACTGGCATTTTAACAACCTGCTGCTGGAGGACGCACGGTTCCGGGATTCGTTTCGTCGATTCTGGGCCGACTGGAGAAGGAAGCAGGGGGGCTTCCCCTCCTTGAGGCTATGGTGGGATGTGGGCAAGGCTCACATTCGTCTCTTCTGTCAGGAGTACGCGAAGGGGTCGACCAAGAGGCGGGAGGCCCGGGTCGGGCGGTTGGAGAAGGATGTGCTCGACCTGGAGTCCCGTCTCGGTCAGGTCGTCGAGGACCCGGCCCTGCGGAAGGTGTACGAAAAGAAGAAGGGCGCGCTGAAGGACCTGCAGCTCGTCGGGTCCCGAGGCGCGTACGTGAGGTCGCGGATCCAGCTCCTGCGGGACCTTGACCGCGGCTCCCCCTTCTTCTACTCGCTGGAAAAAAGACGGGGGGTCCGTAAGCAGCTCTTGGGGCTGCTGGCCGACGACGGATCTCTGGTCTCGGATCCGGAGGGAATCAGCGCGGAGACCCGCGCCTATTACGGGGCTCTGTTCTCTCCGGATCCGTCCAGCGAGGATGCGCGCAGAGTTTTGTGGGAGGACCTGACGAAGGTTGGCCCGGAGGGCGCCGAAAAATTGGACGCTCCGCTAAGTCTGGCGGAGCTGACCGGCGCCCTCCGCCAGCTCTCTAGGGGAAAGTCCCCGGGGCTGGACGGGCTGACCGTGGAGTTCCACAGGGCGTTCTGGGACGTCTTGGGGGGCGACTACGCGCGGGTCCTGGGGGAAAGTTTGGCGACCGGGGAGATGCCCCTCTCTTGGCGCAGGACGGTCATTGTCCTGCTGCCTAAGAAGGGCGATCTCCGCCTCCTTAAGAACTGGCGCCCGGTCTCCCTCCTCAGCACGGACTATAAAATCTTTGCCAGGGCCATGTCTGCTCGCCTTGGCACCGTGCTGGCCCACATGATCCACCCCGACCAGTCCTACACGGTCCCGGGCCGGACCATCCACGATAACATCCATCTGGTCCGGGACCTGGTCCACCACTCCCAGAGGGCTGGTCTGTTGGTCGCCTTCCTTTCCCTGGATCAGGAGAAGGCTTTCGACAGGGTGGATCACGAGTATCTCTTCGGGACTCTGCGCGCATTCGGGTTCGGGACGCATTTCGTCGCCCGGATCCGACTTCTGTACGCCGCCGCGGAGTGTCTGATTAAAGTTAACGGGTCCTTGACGGCGCCCCTTCGCTTCGGGAGGGGGGTGCGTCAGGGATGCCCCATGTCCGGTCAGTTATATGCCATTTGCGTGGAGCCTTTCCTGCGCCTCTTGCGGAAGAGGTTGACGGGACTGGCTCTGCAAGGGCCGGGCGTGGAGGTGGTCCTCTCGGCTTACGCCGATGACGTGCTCCTCACGGTCACGGATCCCGCTGACTTGCGGAGGATGCGGGAATGCCAGCAGATTTACTCGGACGCATCCTCCGCCAAGATCAACTGGGAGAAATGTTCCGGACTCCTGGTGGGTCAGTGGCGGGTGGACTCCCTGCCAGAGGAGTTCAGGCCTTTCGCCTGGAGCACCACGCACCTCCTCTATTTGGGAGTCTACCTTAGCCCTGCCGAGGACGCCTGGCCGGCGAACTGGCAAGAGCTGGAGGCCAAAGTCACCGCTCGCCTAGGACGCTGGACAGGACTGCTCCGAGTGTTGTCCTACAGGGGTCGAGCGCTGGTCATAAACCAGCTGGTGGCCGCCATGTTGTGGTACCGGTTGGTCACTTTGATCCCTCCCCCTGCGTTTGTCGCCAAGATTCAGAAGAAGCTCATCGACTTCTTCTGGGACAAAAGGAAGCACTGGGTCTCTGCCGCGGTTCTGTGTCTCCCGCTTAGGGAGGGCGGTCAGGCGCTGGTGTGCCTTCGCACCCAGGCTGCGACTTTCCGTCTTCAGACGCTGCAGAGATACCTGTACGTCGAGAATCCTCCGAGATGGTGTGCGCTGGCGACGTTTTTCTTCCGCCAGCTGCATGGCCTCAATTACGACACGCAGCTCCTGTTTGCGAAAGTGGGCAGCAGGCGTGCCGGCCTGCGGGAGCTGCCTGTCTTCTACCAGGAACTACTATGCGTTTGGAACTACGTCGCTTCCAGGCGGAGCTCTCCCCCGTCAGGAGCGGCGGCTCTCCTTCGGGAGCCGCTGCTCAGGAATCCGCACCTCCACGAACACGGGTTCGGGCGGCTGGCGGAGGGTAGGGCTGTGGCTGGCAAGGTGACCAGAGTCGGGGACCTGCTCGATGGCGGAGGAGCGGGCTGGATGGCGCTGGAGGAGCTGGCGCGGCGCCTGTCCTGGGCCAACGTCCAGCTCGCGGTCGAAACCATCGAATCGGTAAAAGCGGCACTGGGCCCCGACTCCACTAGGTGTATCGAGGCGGCTCAAGCACGTGGGGCGATCCCGTCCGAGCTTACCCCCGTTCGGACGGAATTCCTCATCGGCGCCCGGCCCCGAAACTCCCCTCGGGAACCGGCGCCTCACAACTTGAGCCGTCTCGAGGAAATACCCTCCGTGCCTTTTCATTCCGCGCGGAGGGGTTTCCTTTACGGGCTGCTCCTGCACACTCTCCACTTTGCCATCTTCGTCTACCGTCCGGACACGCCTTGGCGTGGCATTTTGCCGACCGGCGGTAGCGGAGGTCCCCAATGGAGGGCTCTCTATGCGGGAGTCCTCCCTTGTTCCATCGGGGACTTGGCCTGGAGGGTGTTGCACGGAGCGGTCCCGTGCAATAAGGTTTTAAGTAGGTTCACGGACTCCCAGGCCGCCTGCATTTTTTGTGGCCTGGAGGAGTCCGTGTTTCACGTTTATATGGATTGTGAGAGGTTGCAGCCCCTCTTTCACTACTTGAAGGGGCTGCTCCTCGATTTTTGGTTGCACTTCAGTCCCACGCTCTTGATCTACGGTCACCCGGTGCGGAGGGGAGCGGACAGGTTGGAGGACCTCCTTGTGGGCCTGCTCCTGGGCCTGGCTAAAAGAGCCATCAATTGGTCCAGGCAGCGGGCGGTCGAGGGGGTCGTCCAGCCGGATTGCCTGCATCTCTTCCGCGGCCATGTTCGCGCCCGGGTGGCCCTGGAAATGGAGCACGCGGTGTCCGCCGGTGCGCTTGAGTATTTCCGCGACCGGTGGGCACCGCGGGGACTGGAGTGCATCATCAACACGGAAAACCAAATTTTAATTTGATTTGTTAAGCTTTAGTTGAACTTTTGTTTATTTACAGTCGAATTGGTTTTTTTTGGGTCCAAATAAAAGAGTACCCTCTGTTCAGTAAATACCTGTTATTATTGTTCTCCTGCAGTCCGTGTATTATTTATACTCGGACGCTACAATACCGAGCAGATTTAAAACTACTTATAACTCTAATGATTTTCATATTTACACACCTTAAACGTAAAACTTAAACTTAACTTATGTACAGCGCCGCCCGGCCCCGGGCGGCTTGACTAATCCCTGATTGGACTGCAGCTCGCCACGCCCTGCGGTGGGGTTGCAGTGACCTGTGGCTTGGGTTCCCCGCAGCCTTTTGCTGTCGATCGGGTACTGCGTTTTGTCAGGGATTTCTCAAGTCGGCGTTTACTGAGAACGGGGGAACCGGGCCAAGGTTTGACCGGCTGAGGCATTCGAGTCGACCAGCGAAGAGGTACTTTGGGCGTGGCTCCCTTAGCGAACGGACCTTCGGGTGGGACTTTAGCTCTCACAGCCCGTGACTCTTCCACGACTGTGGGCTTCGGCTCCCTCCCCTCAGGCTCCGCCCCTTCGGGATTTGGGTCTGTGGCAGATGACTCCTCCTCACCTGTCCCTACAGGTGGAGAATCTCCGCCCCCAATTTCTACCTCCCCCACGCTTGAGTCGAGGGCGGGACCTCCGTCCTCCGACTCCACCTCCTCCAGAACCGCGCCGAGGACGGGGCCTTGTTGTTCGGGCTCCTCCTCGTCCGAGTCCCAGGCCATAGGGGAAACCTCCCCCCAGGTGGGCGGGACAGCTCCTCCTTCCAAGCAGGCTACAACACCAGCTCGTGTGGTCTGTGGCTCATCGTACGCCTCAGGCTGAGGATATTTACCCTCAGACCTGGCTTCGGTTGCTGATACTCTAGCACCCGTTTTAAACAGTTTGCACTGATTGACGTGAAACCATTTAGTGCGCCGGGGCAGCTTCACTGCGTATACCATGGGGCTGGCCTTGTCTACAATGCTGTAGGGCCCCATGTACAGTGGTTCTAAACTCCCTACTCGGGCATAGTTTGTCACCATAACCTGATCTCCGACTTCCCACTCATGTGCCTTTCGGGGTTCAAGCAGCAATCGGTTGCCCTGATGCTGCCTTCCCATGTTCCCAGCCGCTTGCCCATAGATCTGTTTCAGGCACTCAAAAAGGTTCCGGGCAAACTTGTCCCGATTTACCTCTCGGAGCTGCCCCTCAGTGAGCACCGGGGCTAGTACATGGGTGGGGGTTCGCATGACTCTTCCAGTCATTAATTCGTGCGGGGAGTACCCCGTACTTTTAGACTGGCTAGCCCGGATCCCCATGAGGACTAGAGGCAAGGCCTGCACCCATTTCTGGGGCGAGTCCCTCGTCTCCTTCCTCAACTTTTCTTTTAGGGTGCGGTTCATGCGTTCCACAATCCCAGATGACTGCAGATTGTGGGCCACGTGCCACTTCCCTTCAATGCCTAAGAGCATGAGCGTGTCCTGCATCACTTGGCCAGTGAAATGAGCCCCTCGGTCAGACTCCACAAATCGTGATAGTCCCCACCGCGAGAACACCTCCCGGACCAAGATCCTGGCAGTACTAAGTGCCCTGGCTGTTCGGCATGGGAAGGCTTCCACCCACTTGGTGAACACATCCACCAGGACAAGGCATTAATTATAGCCTCCCTGGGCGGTGGGCAGGGGCCCGATGTAGTCGATCTGTATCGACTGCCATGGCCCCTCTACTCTCCTGATGTGCCCCATGGGCACCTTCCATTTCTGGGGGTCTGGGTTGTTTGCAGCGCACACTCGGCAATTGGCGCAGAACTCGCGGACATCATCCCGAAGTCCCGGCCACCACCCCGCCTGTTCCACCCATTGCCAGGTGACCTTAGGCCCGGGTTGTCCTGCTCCTGGACCCTCGTGGGCCAGTTGAAGGAATTCCCTCCGGTGCTGCTGTGGCACAACCCACTGTTCCTCTCGGAACAGCATGCCTTCCTTGATGGAGAGGGCTGCTGTACCGTATGGACCTTCTACTTCCTTGCCCTCTGTGATGGCCTTGAGGACTGTTTTTAGGGCGGGATCTAGGGTTTGGATGGTCTTGAGGTCTGGGGGCAGTGTTACTCCTTTGGTACCCTGAGTCCCATTCCTGCCTCGGATTACTGCCACAGGTTTGGACCCATAGGGATCCCAGAAAGTGCCGGTGCGGGCACCTTCACTGGCTAGCCTATCCGCTTGCTGGTTACCCTCACCGCGGGGTTCCGTGGAGGAATGGGCCTTTACCTTGTGGATAAAGACTTCCCCTTTCTCTCCCACCGCAGCTAAGATCTTTTCTAACAGGGGCTTTAAGGTTAAGGGTCGCCCGTCCGCAGAGGTATAGCCGCGGGGGGACCAGATGGCTAGGTACTCCGTACACGAGTTGCATGTGAACATGCTGTCCAAGCAAATCATGTAGGGGGTGGGGAAGATCTCGGGGTGTGTAACAACGTACAGTACCGCAGACAGTTCAGCCTGCTGGGCGCTCGTGGTGTTGGTGAGCTTAATCGCCAGGGCAACGTCTGCCGCGGGGTCATAGACTCCACACCCTGTGAGTCATTCGCCAACGGATACCGTGCTGGAACCATCTACGTAGATCTCGCGGCCCGTGGGATGTATCCCGGCCCATAAACCTGTGTCCACCTCCCATACCCCTTCTACGGAACACCGATGGGCTGTTCCCGGATATACCATGTTGGCCGCGAGCTTGGGCTCGCAGAGACCCTTCACCTTCAGCTCCATCTGTGAAAGGAGGAGGGTCCAGCGCGCGATGTGTGCACTGCTTACTGTCCCATCCTTAATGTAAAGTCTGTGGGTTGTGCAGTTAATAAATACACAGACTTCAGAAGTAACAAACAAACAGGTCTTTACTATTCGAAGGTCCGGGCGAATCTGCCCAATAACTCCTGGCACAACACTTATATACTGGTGTGGTCACTATCGGTATTACAGTATACAGAAGCCAAACAAATAGTGCCACACCTAAAGTAGTTCCCTTAAAGGTGAACGGTTACATTCAATAGTTCCCTTAAAGATAGACGGGTACATACACTACAATCCTCCCTTTTTAGCTTATTACTTACAGAGTCCCCGTTAAACATACATATCTTCAACTTCCTATAAAACAAATTACAGATATAATCTCGCTGGAGTCAATGTCATATAAAACAATTTACAAATATAATCTCGGTGGAAACAGTTCACAGGTTCAGTCTCTGCGGAAACAGTTCATAGATTCAGTCTCTGATCTTGACTCGTTCCGAACAACATTTCTTTGGTGTAGCCAGATTACCTGGCTAGCGTGACTCCTCCATAGCCTTTTTCTTGACGTAACAGCTTGAACCTTCGTCCTGTTGAACCAGCAGTGCGGACTTTTACAACCAACTGGCTGTCTTGACATTTTCCAGTTTTTCAACTAATTTAGCTCCTTTCGTAATGTCCCGCCTGGAATGGTAGAAGTGCTAATATTTTAGACAGTTATTATCTTCTGCTTCTTCTTTTTCTTTTCTGCCTTTTTGAAACTCTCGGAGCTCCTTTCTCGGCTGCCAGCTGTAGCGCCACCAACTCTCTATGTTCCTTAGACCTTAAGTGCTTCCGCCGGATTTCAGCACTTTGAGAGTTTTCATCACAAGCTGGGCAGACCACATCCTCGTAATATTCAGTGTCACTCAACAGGTCATGGTAATATTCGGGTTCGTCCTGAGTTAGGCCAGCGAGAGAGACTTCTTCTTCCTCCTCACCCGTCTGGACGTTAGCTGACTGTGGTTCCTTCCCTACACATCTTTCTTGAAAAGCCTTCTTCATGCATTCATATTCATCCCGCTCTTCCTGGGTTATCTGCCATTCCTTCACGACGGACCTCATTTGTGAGTTCAATACCTTCCTTTCCATCGGTAATTGCGTTATCAGGCTATTTAACCCTTCTACTGAAGTAACGGTTTCCACATTCTTCTGTTCACCTTGACGTGATTCAACGTACTTTTGGCATCCTTGTAAAATTAGTGTTGCCACCTCAGCTGTCTCCGTGACTTTTGAGAGCTCCGAACTCGTTCCCCCTGAAGATTGAAGCTCGTGTTCAGATTGTTCCCCTTGCAGAGTCTTGTCCTTCAGCATATGAAGGAGTTGGCTGACCGTTAACTCTTCCCTGGGAACACGGTGGATCAGAGTCTTCTCCATTTCCTCCACCTCTTTCTCCAATACTTCCACCTTACGTTCCTCTTGAACTTTGGCTTTCAGCGCTCGGAAAAGTTGCGCCCTGATGCTCTCTAGTTCATGTTCAGGGACCATTCTTACAGTGTCCTGTTCTTCCACTGAAAGGATTCCCAGTTGAATCTGTTCTTCAAGTTGTTGAACCTCGGTCATTGCCGCCTTATATTTGTCTTGGGTGTCCTTCAATGTTTTTATAAGTTCTTGGACATCCTGTCTTTCATGCTCTGCCATGATTTTCACCTCTAATTTCTCATCTATGGATGGATCTCCTACCGATGAGTCTGTCTTGGCCTTGAGCTCGTCAAGAATTTCCTGCAGCCTTTGGACTTCTTGCTCATGTTCAACCTTTAGTTGTTCATATGCTTCTACTGAAACTAGCTTTTCGGAGGCTGCCGAGTTAACCCCCTCCAGAATTGTAGCCTGGGCCTGTTCATACTGTTCTTTCAACTTCTCACACTCTGCTTGTAAGGAGTAGTAGAGAAGAACTGGAATAAAATCCTGGCTCCCTGAAGATTCCTCTTCCTTTGGTTCATTCTGTAAATATTCTAGTTCCTGAACAGCATCAGGGGAATGTGATTGGTATTTGACCACGATGGCTCTATGGTCGCTCTTTGCTTGAGCTAGCTGTCTCTGTAGTCTTTCCAGGTTCTCCCATTCAGTGTCCCAGAACCTTTCCATATTTTTCATCTCTTGTACGAGACGGTCACTCAACTGTTCTAATTGTTGTCGTACTTTGACATAAGTTTGCGTCCGAGCTCGGTGTTCTTCCGTCATGGATGAATCCTTTGCTTGAACAGGCTCAGAATTCTCTGTCAACCTGGATTTCTGCTCTGCAGCTTTATTCTTCTTGGCACCATAATTCCTTCTGCATGTCTCCGTTTTCTTTCCCATCGTCGGCAAGTCCCTTTTAGCCTTGTCTTCCATATTCGACTTGGTCTTATCATCATCCATTTCAGAATCTGAGCTAATAGCTTGCACCGAGTCCTCCCTCATTATGGCTTTTAGGTAATGCCATTCCATGTCTATTTTCTTAATCCACTCCCATCCTAGAAGTGGTGGTCCTCCCTCAGGTAATACGTACAAGTTCATTCTTGGGTGTTCTTTACCCCTATCTCTCACCTTGACTCTTATTTTCCCCACGGGGTATACGTTATGCCCCGTGTATATCTGTAATACGAACTTGGTATTTCTTAAAGGTATGTGAGAGAATAGCCGGTGGTAGTCCCTTCGGTTGATGACTGATAGAGCTGATCCAGTGTCCAGCTCCATTCTTACTTGGACTCCAGCTATTTTTAGTATGACCCAGATGGCCTGTAGATCTGTTTCTTTACCCACATTGTGGATTCTCAGCCTACCCAGCTCCTGGTTGTTTGGGTCTGAGTCTGAATTCTGTTCGTCTGAACTCTTCTCAGCCACCTTGTGTACCTTGTTGTACTTTTCTTGTGGTGGCTTCCTTTGATTATTGGTCTTTTTCCCGGACCGGCATACCTTCGCGATGTGACCCAGTTTGCCACATTTCCTACACTCTTGGTTCTTAAACCAGCATTGATTCTGGTCATGCGTTGTCTTCCCACAACGGTAGCATTTTGTTGTGCTTGAAGTAATTTGGTCCACCCCAAGTGCCGCCGCCTTTAGTTGCATTTCCGCCGTTCCTTTCGCTGCGGCTTCGTGCGATGCAGCTATAAGGACAGCCCTGTCCAGTGTGAGGTCGTTCTCTTCCAGTAGTCGCTTCTGCGTCCCTTCTTTGGACAATCCGCATACGAACTTGTCCCGCAGTGCTTCTGTCAGATTCCCTCCGAACTGGCAGTATTTCGCTAGCCTACGCAGTTCGACCAAGTATTCCGCATTGCTTTCGTCTTTCTTCTGCGTTCTTGCGTAGAATTTGAATCGTTCAGCCAGCATCAGCGGTGTGGGGTTCAAATGGTCCTTCAGCACAGCCACAATCTCTTCGAAGGTCTGATCCGCTGGTTTATCTGGTGCTATTAGATGCTTCAAGAGCCCGTATGTTTTTGCCCCCATCGAGTTTAGCAATGTTATCACCTTGTCGTCTTCCTCTATTTTGTTGGCTTCGCAATAGATCTCTATGCGTTCCACGTACGTGTCCCAGTCTTCTATTTCCGAATTAAAGTCGTTAATATTCCCTCGCTTAGGCATTTTTCTTCCCTTGGGAGCAGCACCAGTATTTCTTTAAGTATTCTTATTTATTTGTTTGTTTCTAAGATGGCGGTTTTCCCGCGAAATCGGCGGTTTCCCGCTCTTTCCTTCTCTCCCCGCCCACTTCAATGGCGGTATGTCAATCAAGATGGCGGTTTTCCCGCTTCTGGCGTCTTCTCCGCCTAATGGCGGCTTCCCGCGTTTCTTCCCAGTGGAAGGGGTACGCTTCCCCCACAGCGGACAGGTTCAGCCGCTGGCTGGCTTCCGCACAGCTTCCCTTACTCGGCTATGTCTTTTCCTCCCGCCCGCACGGCTCTACCGGCGCTGGGTACACCCCGTTAACGGAGGACAGTTCAGCCGCTGGACTGGCTCTCGCGCAGTCTCTCTCTCCGTACCCGGCTCTGTCGCTCTCTCACCCGCATGTTTGGTGCTATTGGCCCTGGGTACCCCGTTGGTGGAGAACAGTTCAGCCGCTGGACTGGCTCTCGCGCAGTCTCTCACCCCGTTTTCGGCTGTGTCTCTCACCCACTCCCGCACGTTCGGTTTTGCCGGCTCTGAGTACCCCGTTGGTGGAGAACAGCTCAGCCGCTGGACTGGCTCCTCGCAGTCTCTCTCTCCGCACCCGGCTCTCACCCGCACGGTTCCCGTACGCCTCCCCAGCCCTCTCGCAGACCGGTGTTTCCCTCCCCGGCTGCAGCTGGGTTTCTCTTCCCGCGCCTACTCGCAGGCTCAGCGCTTCGTGGCTGCGGTCGCTGCCCGGATTTTTCCCGCCGATCGCGGTCCGGCTGTCACCTGACGCCGTTGGACCCGACTTTTGGCCGGCACAGCTCCCCCTCGACCGAGGTCGAGTGCTCTGCCCTTATCCTCCGGATACTTCTACCCCTTCCCCTACTCACAGTCTCTTCGGCCGCCTTGTTTCTTGCTGGTCGGCTCACTCCGCACCGTGGCAGAAGGGTAGTCAGTGCCTGTTGCTGATACAGCTTTTGTTGTTAGTCTTCCTGCTTTCTGTTGTTGCAGCCTCGTGTTTTCTTTTGGTAGCACGACGAGGGCGGTTGTCTCTCTTCGACGCTCTTCGTTGCTTTTGGTAATCATGCCGCAGGGTACGATCGGACTCGTCGCCACTGTAAAGTCTGTGGGTTGTGCAGTTAATAAATACACAGACTTCAGAAGTAACAAACAAACAGGTCTTTACTATTCGAAGGTCCGGGCGAATCTGCCCAATAACTCCTGGCACAACACTTATATACTGGTGTGGTCACTATCGGTATTACAGTATACAGAAGCCAAACAAATAGTGCCACACCTAAAGTAGTTCCCTTAAAGGTGAACGGTTACATTCAATATTCCCTTAAAGATAGACGGGTACATACACTCCACTTAATCCATCCATCTAGAAGCATTCGGGTGGGTGTGTGATGGATGAGGAGAGTGATGGGAGAGGTGCCTGTGAAGATCAGAGACCTTTTCACAGCCCAATGCGTGGCCAGAAGATGCCGCTCACAATTGGAAAAACTCCTTTCCACATCAGTGAGCACCCTGGAGGAATAGACCACTGGCCTCAGCTTGCCGTGTTGCTCTTGAAGCAGTACAGTGCTCAAGCTATCCCCGCTAGCCGCTACCTCCAGGAAAAACTCCTCTTCCCCCATCTATGGCCCCCAGGGCTGGCGCGGTCTGCAAGTCTCTCTTGAGTTTCTCAAATGCTGTCTGGCAACCCTCATCCCAGGACCACTCCACTCCCTTGTGTAGGAGTCGGAGCAGCGGGGCTGCTGTGGCTGCATAGTCCTCAATAAAGTCTCTGCAGCACCCGGTCAGTCCCAGAAAGGACCTCACACCCATTACGGTGGTGGGGATCGGTAGATCTTGTACCGATTCCCGCCTGGTCTTATCTATGGCTCTCTCACCGGCGCGGATGGTCAGACCCAGGAATTTCACTTCCTGCTGGCCGATCCGTGCCTTCTTTGGGTTTACTTTGAAACCCTTTCTGCCTAACAGCTCCAATAACTCGGCCAATAGTGGGCCATGCTCCTCTTTTGAATCTGTGAACAGGAGCAGGTCGTCCACATACTGCACTAGCTGATTGGGCTGGCTGAACTCTTTTAAACTCCCTGCCATGCATTGATGGAAAATGCTGGGGCTGTAGTGGAAACCCTGTGGCAAGCAGTTCCAGGTCTACTGTTGCCCTTTATACGTAAAGGCAAACTTGTACTGATCCTCCATCCTTAAAGGGATGGGCCAAAACCCATTAGAAATATCCAGCACCGTGAACGTGGTCGCGGAGGCTGGAATACTTCCTATCAGGTCGGCAACTGCTGCTACCGTTGGCGCGCAGGCTGGGATGTTGCTATTGAGGACTCTGTCGTGCACCGTGGCTCTCCAGGAATCGTCCGGCTTCCTCACCGGCCATAACGGAGGGTTTACATGACTGTCTATCGGTCTCAACACGCCCTGTTGCACCAGTGAAGATATTGCTGTCTCCATGTCGGGCTCCGCTTCCCGGGGGAAGTTGTACTGTTTTTGGGGTCGGGCCATGGGATCTCCGCCTACTCTGACATCAAACCCGGTGACCCTCCCGCAATTGTGCTTGTGAGTGGCAAACGTCGTCAGGTGGTCTGACACGA
This sequence comes from Somniosus microcephalus, assembly GCF_052327205.1. Classification (NCBI taxonomy): domain Eukaryota; kingdom Metazoa; phylum Chordata; class Chondrichthyes; order Squaliformes; family Somniosidae; genus Somniosus; species Somniosus microcephalus. Next base: position 97,354,622 of record NC_140999.1, read on the forward strand.
ATGCCTGCAGATCTTGTGGGACACCTGCGACAATGAGCTCAAGGACATAGCCCTCTTTCGGCTTCACGGTGCACAGGGTCCCTCTTTCTCCTTTCCCTGGGATGACGACTACCTTGCCCGGCTTACCCTTACCTGCTCCCCAAAGACAATGATTTCTTAGATCCACGAGGATCCCGTGTTCTACCAAGAAATCGAACCCGAGGATCCCTTTCCCATTCTCCAGCTCCCACTTCATCAGTATACACTCCCACTTGGTGCGGAGCAGTCCTAAATGAACGGAGAGGGGAATGGAAAATGCGCCAGCCTGTTCCTTGCCTGTGAAGCCCGACAGAATATATGGAACCCCGGTGGACAGTGGCGAGGCGGTGGGGTTACCTGCGTGGATCACGGTGCACGATGCCCCCGTATCCAACAGATAGGTCCCTTTTACCTCCTCCACTTCCATCACCACAAGGGGTCGTCTCCATACATCATATCGCAGCGCACACAAGTAAACGGGCTGCGCCAGCTCTAGTCATGTGGGCACAGCGGTCGGGGTTTCGGGAGCGACAAGACCAGTGGTGACGGCTATCTTCCCCTGCGAAATCATCAGAGACCGCATTGTCTTTATGATTGATTCAATCGCAGCGGGATCCATAACTGCACCAGCTCCTTGTGCTGGGGCAGGAGCTACGGCTTGGGTTTGGGCTGGTGCTGGGGCGGCGGTCTGGGCTTGGGCTTGGGCTGCGGGAAACTTTCCCTTATTATCCTTCCACGGATTTCTACAGTCCTTGCGCCAATGTCCATCCTTCCCACACCCGTAGCAATTGAGCTTAGCTTGGACAGGGCGATTCCCCTCCTGACGCCACTCCTTCTTGCTTGGGGCTGCGGGTTTTGCCTCATGCACCTTTCCCTTCTGAGGAGGTGTTTCCTGACCTCTACAATTCTTATACTCAACGTTGAGCTGGCGGAGCACCATCTCCTCCGTGACACCGGGACCTTGAGGATCAAACCAAGATCTGGCTAGGGCCCGTATCTACGGCAAGCTGTTGGTAAGCAAGCAACGGAGCCAATGAACCCGCTATTCGTCGTTCATTGCAACCCGTTCAGGCATGCCCGGACAGCTGCGTCGATGCACTGGCCACAGCCTTTCTGCGAAAACCCGTGGGGTTTCTCCAGATAGTTGCACGGTCCCTTCCACACGGTCGAACGGACTACCGTCGTCCACTCCCATTACTTCTAAAACTTCTTCCCTGAGATCCGTATACCATTTCCGTCCCCCCTTACTCTCATCTGAGAGGCACTGAAGGATTGCGCAATCCAGGGAGAAAATCAACAGTTTCACCTGTTCCTCTTCATCACAGTCATTAATGGCTGCTGTTTCCTCTATCTCCCTGAAATGAATCGAGGGATCTCCCTTTACTGTGAGTCGTGCGAGGTGGCTCACCATGGACCTTAATTGCGGGGCAGCGTAGTGCACCACAAGCTGGTTCTGGAGGCTTTCGACATCGCCATTGGCAGCGTTGGGACCGAACCTCTGGTGTCAAGCGGGACACATTGGTGCCAGTTCCGGATACCCTACCAGTGGCTGTTCTTCCTCACATTTCACCTCGGCTACCTCCTCTTTTAAAAACCCCTGTTTTTCCGGCCAAGTCTCACTATAGCTCGGCAGTGCTGAGGGCTCGGTGGCTGGTACCGCAATTACTTCAGCTGGAATCGGCTGTTTTGATTCCTTTAAAAAGTCCATGTGACTGGCTTTCGGGCTGACGGGACACACCATGCCTTTTGCCTTAACCAGGGCCGTTCTAAGGTCCACTATGGTCTTTTGGCAGGGGCCGTGGTCTGTGCTCTCAAACCCGTGCTCGAGGGCTCGCTTGTAAGCTGCCTTAACCTCCACTACTCTCTCCTCCTGCTCTCTTAGCTGTTGTGCGAGGCGGGCGTTTTTCTCCTGGATCCTCGTTTCATTGATCTTTGCCTCAGTAACTGGCACTCCAGGTACTCTATTCTAGCCTGATGTTGACTAGCTACCACTTGGCGTTCCTGATTAAGCGCTTGAAGCGCTGTGATGAGTTTTTCCCCACCCATGGCTTTTTCCTCTATCTCTGCTGCCTGGGTTGTGATCCTGGCTGTCTGTGCTGCAACGACTCAGTCCAAGATCTGGACCTGCTTCTTGTAACACATCAGCCACACTGTCTTCTCCACTGACTTCTTATGCTCTTTGCTCTCTGTCCACCTGATGGCTGCGTCCACCGGACGCCCATCCAATAAGAGATTGGAAATCCACTGCTTAGTGAGATTTACCTTGCCAAAGACATAATCCGCTATCCTCTCATCCATTGCATTTCGACCATTCAAACTTGGATCTATTACATTGCAATCCTGCTGCCACAGTCCTGCCACGGTCGCCATTTTCTGTAAGGGGTTTTAGATCGCAGAGGTTTCTCTCTCTAGAGGCCTCTCTCTCTTGCACAGTAAAACCTTGAGTGATTCGACCCACTCGCCCCTTAGATTCTTTACTCTGGACTTTGGGGCAGGAACTACAATGTAGAGAAAACTCTTATAGACCAAGTTTGATGAAACAAAATTAAATTTTATTGCATATGGTAACACAAATCAAATGCAAGCAAATAAGAGAGTACATGGGAGGGAAAAACACAAACAAATCATAATGACACAATACTAACTAAGGCAAATACAGGCATATTATACTCTACAAAAATCATCATGAAATAGGGAACCACACGGAACATCGAGGGATAACAACTCATGTTAATTATACCCTTAAATATCCATCCCCTTAAACCTATCTAGATCTGATTATGGAGGGCCAGAAACATGCTCACCAATCCAACTAGGAAGTGCAAGGTTTTGAAACAGGTCTGTGTTTTGATCCCTTCAGGCGTCCTGTCTCCTCGTGGATCATGGAGCCCCAGCGAGCTGTGCCACACCTCTCTCCTGAGGCGGGGGTCGGGGGCGGCTGGACACCGGCTGGCCTGGATGTCGGCGGGGTCAGGGATCGTCGGCTCGACCCCGGTCAGAGGAGCCTTGGGCTGGCCCCCATCATTTCTTCAGTTTCTTCTTATCTCTTCTCCTGGGCCTGGAGTGGGTTGATGGCCTCTCATTTCATCAACGGCCCGGGGTTGGTCGATGATCTCCCAATGTTTTACCCCGGGGCGGGACGCCGGCTCGAACGGCCTTCTTGATGGTGGCTTAGTCTTCTTCTTCTTCCTCTCCGACGATGGAGAGGAGTCACGCTGATCTTCACCCAAAACAGCTCCTCTTTACCCAGCTCAAAAGCTGGACAGGCCTGCAAGCTGGAAAGCTGAATAAAACCGATTTCCTACCCGTGTGTCTCCCAATTATACTTCTTTCCAGAAGCTCTTATCTCGCGCCAAATCAGGTTAGTCTTTGTTTAACTTTTGGCGGGCTTGTTGCACAACGGGGTAGTTATTATATTTTAAACTGTTCTTGGATGGCCAGTAACAGGCCATCTCTGGTCAGGAATGAACTTCATTGTTTTTAATGTCCTGGTGATGTCCTTAACGGGCCCTTGATGCTCTTCTCATGGATATGAAACTGTTCCCTTTTGTCTGGGTCAACATTTTGATGGCCTTTATCTACAGGCCGATCTTGACTGGATCTGCATCCAATCTATATGTATATGTGGGTGTCTGGTTTCGTTCTCTCAGAAACGGCTTCCAGAACTTACTTTGGGCTGAATCCACAAAGCTGTCTGAGGATTTGCAGGAACCATTTTAAAGTGTCCCAATAAGTTGATCACGGGGTCTAGCGGCCATTTTGTATGCCCCTTTTTCTGGGCTTCTTTTAAAATAGTCTTTAAAATCATGGCCTCTTCTGCCATTCGACCCTTTATAATATAAAGTTCAATTTTGCGAATCCTACAACTTCCCTTTGAGCGCTTCGTACAGCGGCTGCATCAACTGGGCTGCCTTGGGGACGAACCGGTGATAGAAATTCACCATCCCCAGAAACTCTTGCAGGGATTTCACTGTGTGAGGCTGTGGGAATGCTGTAACTGCCTCTACCTTGGTAGCTAGTGGGACGGCGCCGTCCGAAGTGATCTTGTGTCCCAGGAAGTCGATGCTAGATAATCCAAACTGGCATTTGGCGGGATTGATGATGAGGCCGTGCTGGCTGAGACGGGCAAAAAGTGTGCGCAAATGATGTAGGTGTTCCTGCGAATCTCTACTGGCGATGAGAATGTCATCCAAGTAAACAAAAAGAAAGGGCAAATGTCGTAACACAGAGTCCATGAGCCGCTGGAAGGCCTGCGCTGCGTTTTTCAACCCGAAAGGCATTCGGAGGAATTCGAAAAGTCCGAACGGTGTGATGACCGCCGTTTTGGGGACACCTTGCGGGTGTACAGGTACTTGGTGGTAACCGCGGACGAGATCCACCTTGGAGAAAACAGAGTTGCCAGCCAGATGGGCCGAAAAGTCCTGCATATGAGGTATTGGATACCTGTCCGGTGTAGTGGCTTCATTTAGATGTCGGTAATCCCCACAAGGTCACAGCCACTGCCTGGTTTGGGGACGATATGCAGTGGGGAGGACCAAGGGCTATTGGAGCATTGGATGATCCCAAGGCATTCCATGGTGTGAAACTCGGCTTTTGCCGCTGCGAGCTTGCCTGGTTCCAACCGACGTGCCCGGGCAGAAACTGGCGGTCCCTTCATCGTGATGTGATGCACCACTCCGTGTCTCGTGACTGCTGCCGAAAAAGTAGGCCTGGTGAGCTCTGGAAACTCCCCGAGCAGGCGCGTAAACCCGTCCTGTGCTGCAAGCATACAGGCAATCGACCAGGACATGGTGGTGCTGCGATGGCACGGCAGTGTGTGGAAGGTGGACGCATTTATGAGTCGGCAGTGTTGGACGTCGACCAGAAAGCCATTGGAGCAGAAAAAATCGGCCCCCAGGATAGCCTGCGAAACTTTAGCAACAATAATGTCCCAAACAAATCTCTGACCGCTGAAGTTTAAATTGACTGTCCGTTTTCTGAACGTGCGGATATCCGCGCCATTAGCTGCCTTGAGGGGTGGACCGCGCCCGCCGGATTGCAGATCTAGCCTTGAAGCTGGCAGAATACTGCACTGGGATCCAGTGTCGCACAAAAATCGTCGCCCTGTCATGGAATCTGTGATATACAGCAGCTTTCCCGCCGAACCAACCGCCATGGTGAAGTGGACGTTTTTTTTAGACCCAGTCAGTTTTGCCGAAGGGCGCGGGCTTGGTGAAGTTTTTTTTTTGGCGAGAAACTGCGGGGCGGGCGGCAGCATCGAGCTTTGGCGCCAAAACGGGTGTGGTATGCACACCAGCCTGCAGAAGGAGGGCTGGGCTGTGCCCTCGTGGGGGAAGGGCGGCTCGTGGCTGCACAATACTGCTGCGCAACAGTAAAAAACTTGTCGGCCTCGGCCGCAAGTTCTACACAGTCCATGATCGGAGAATTGGCCAGGGCCGTCTCAACCGGTTCTGGTAGCTGGTTAAGCAAATGTTCGCGGAACAAAAAACATTGGGGCTCCGAACCCAAAAGTGTGAGCATCTGGCTCATCAGTTCAGAAGGTTTTGAGTCCCCGAGGCCAGGCATAGCAATAAGCCTGCGTGCGCTCTCTGACTTATTGAGACCAAACACCTGTAGCAAACGAGTTTTAAAAGCCTCGTACTTGCCCTCTTCTGGTGGATTGCCCAGGAGGCTGACGACCCGCGAGGCCGTGGTGCTGTCGAGAGCGGAGACCACGTGAAAATAACGGGTCGAATCCGCTGTAATCTCTCGGAGTGAGAACTGGGCTTCTGCCTGGAAGAACCATGCTGATGGCTGTTGTTCCCAGAACATTGGAAGTTTGAGGGCAACGGCGCTCGTGTTCATTCTTGAATCTCAACGAAAGTTGTTCGATGAGATCGGGGTCACCAATGTAGGAATGGTAGTACCTATCTGAATAATTGCAGTTCGACTCAGTAAATCAAAACAACAAAGTTTAATAACAACGAGGTTAACTAGTAAACTACAGGAGAAGATGTATACAGGTCTGTTCTGGTTGCAAGGCACTCGAAGACTACTGGAAGGTTCTGGAAACTGACGTCATGATGTCATCGCGTTCTTTGCGCCACTGGCGGTCACGTGATCGGCGTCATGACGTCATCACGCAGAGTATAGGAAGGTACATACAGTATAGCTGTGAAAAAAACAGTTTAAAGGTGCAGTACGTGGCTGCACTACAATGCAGTTAAAGAGATTATTCTCAAATGTTCTGAGTCTCTTAGTGGCTCCGCCACATCACAATTGCTGCACTCTGACCCGTGCCGACCCCACCCAACTCTGCCAGTTCACTTGATTTGTATAATATCAACATGCTCCCTTGCCATTTCCCAGGTGCGCAGAGAGTGTTCCTGTGGGGAACGAGGGGTTCAGCAGCACCTACAGAGCCACTGCCTATTTTTGCCTGAATCCCAAATGCCATGGCGAAGAGAATGTCTGCAGGGAGCATCAGAACTGTCTCTTCTGCAGAAGGAAGCCTGGAAGTACTGCTGGAGAAATTGTAGGAGAGATGAAAGAGGCCTTTTTCTGGGGCAGAGTGGAACCCTCCAAACAGAGCCAATGACCAACAAGCATGGCAGGAGGTGACCAACAGTCAGTGCAGTTCCCCTAGCCCATCGGCCGTGGAACAAGTAAGGAAGTTCTCTGTACTGAGGAAGAGGGCCAAGGTAAGGTTGGCTGAAAGGGAAGGAGTGCCAGTGCTGGACATGCCCCAAGCACTCGGCCCACAGGACGGTGCCAGTCACTGCCTCCCTCGTGAAGTGAGACAATGAAGGCAGGTCTCCTCATACATTGCCCCTGGCCTGTTCCGAGTGAGCACCTTAGCTGAGCTGCTACTTCTCTTCCTTTAAAAATCCACGACAGCCATTGACTTACAATCCCAGGCCAGAATACAATAAGAATTCCAGTTTTAGGGATCAAGTGGGTTTTGCTTGCTCTAAGTCCAGTTTAAACCAATTTTTATATTGTGCAACAGAGTGAGAGAGGAACGATATGCTTTTGAGCACTCCGTATCCGCGATAGGGCTTTAAGAAATTGTATAAAATGTCAGAATGACCAAGGCAAGGCGGAATAGCTTTAAGAAATATTTAAAGGCAATTTAGGTCAATCAGGTAGGACTCCCAGCCTGGAAGGATAAAAGGCAGGGAAACAGTTCAGTTCAAAAATAAGTTGGAGAGGAAGGAGTTGAGAGTGAGAAGTGCAGGCTGGAAAGTAGCCCATGTTACTGTTCTGTTCGTCGCTGCACTTAATGCCACAGCTGCTGTGGGTGTATAAACTTCATGGGGGCTAAATTCGATAGCCCTTGAAAATGGGATTGCGATGCACGAATAATCCGCATGTCAACTTCGAGCTGCCTGCAGATTAACACGATTGCAGCGTGTAGCCAGTACTAAACGCACTGTTGTTAGGCTGCAGACATCAGCAGGGGGCCCAAAATCATACCTTGCTAACACTACTTAAAGCTAGCCTGCACCTCTTAAAGGGGAGGTTCACTGTGGCTGGAGCAGGTGCTGGGAGTCGTGGTTGAAGAGATTCTGACCTGGGAAAGAGCGAGGAATGGCACAGCAAGGGAGAGCACGGATTCCTAGATTTTCCGACGCTGCACTGGAGGCCTTGGTGTAGGAGGTGGAAAGGAGGCGAAATGTGTTGTGTCCACATGGGGCCAGGAGGCTCTCCAGACACGCTCAGAAGGCAGTGGGAGCAGGTAGCTGTGGCGGTCAATGCCAGGAGTCAAGCCCTGACGACCTGGATGTAGTGCCACAAGAAGTTCAATGACACAAGCAGTCAAGGTCAGTGAATGCATCTTCAAATGACATATCCCATCAACTGCACCACTAGGCTCACACACTGTTCAATGCACCACCCCCCATCACTCACCTACTAACAATCTCTATCAATAAGGACTCATACCTCACATTCATAACTTCACCTCACCCCACACACTTACTGCTGCTGCAAGCCTCACACCCACATCTCACAGCTTGTACACACTGCCAGCTATTCAACCATGACAGCCACATCACCCAAACAGATTGCACCACACTCACTGACACACTTCCCTCTCCCTTGCAGGACAAGGTGGCACACAACCAGAGGGAGCAGGGGCTAACCGGCAGGGGACAAGTGTGCCTGCATGTTCTAACATCCATGGAGGAGACAGTGCTGGCCATTATTCGAGCGGTCACTGCTGAGGCCGTGGCAAGCGAGGGGGCTGAAACCATAGAAGATGATGGTATCCTCATACCTAATCCTCCTTCTCACATCCCACTTCCCCCTGATTCCACAATCTCTTCTGATTTACAAGCTGCTGATGGTGTAAGCATGCACCTCCTGCTTCCCCCCCACACCACAACCCTACTCTTGTCCTTTCTCTTTTCAGATACACAAGAACTGCAACCTGGACAGGCAGTGGTGGAAGAGCAACAGGTGGAAGAGCAATAAAACACTGATGAAGAAGAAACACCATCACTTGATTTCACACTCACAGCCACCAACTCAGATACTGACACTGCCCGTAATTTAAAGGCTAGCATAGATTCGGGATCTGCACATGGTGATAGACTGGGCACAAGTGGCCTGCATCCAGAGCATCAGGCAATGATAGCGCAGGTGCCAGCTTGCCGGAGGGCGAGGTTGCACACGAGTTCTGCTGCAGAGGAGTCAGATGAGGACTTCGATGAGACAGTCTACAGAGGAAGGCTGATGGGTGTACACAATGAAATACTCGGTGCATTGGGAAGCCTGCCAGAAAGCCTGCATGCAATATCAAGGAGCATGGAGGAGTCCGGCACCAACTTGGCACAAGACTTTGTGCAGAGCTTGGAGCCCATCCTTTCCAGCACGGAAGTGGTGGCCAACTCCATTAGACATTTGCGGAACCAACCATGATGCAGCATCTGATGGCCGATATCTCAGCTTCCATTGCCACCCAACGTCTGAGTGTTGCAGTGGAAGCTCAGACTGCTGCCATCATGGCTCTGGATTCCAGTGTTCAAAGGGGCTTGCAGGGTGTCACAGCAGTCCATCAATCTGTCCTCCAACAGATTACTAGGATTGCTGAGGCACCGCCCCGGGGGAGTGGCAGTGGCTCTGTGAAGGTAGAACTTGCAGTCCTCGCTCAAGGTGACAGCCTTCTTCCTCCCACCACTGCCACTCCGCCAGTGCCCTTGCTGTTGCCTGTCAGCCAGCCAGCCCAGGCTGCTGCTGCCCAGGCCGAGATGGTGTAGTACACAGCTGGGCCTTCTAGGACCAGAGCTACTCGAGGTCATCCCCCAAGGCCATCTGCAGTCTCCTCCACTGAAAGTCAGCAGCCTTCCACCAACCATGCTGCAGCCACTGGGGTAGCACGGCATAGGAGCACTAGGGCAGGCAAAAGCACATGGAAGATAGGCACTAAGGGAATGCACAAGGATGATTAGTTTACGTTTGTATGCAATATGGAATGATTTGATTTATAAGTTTGGTTTGGAATGTTTAGTTTGTGGAGGTTTTTATTTTTGTGTTGTGGCCAAGATGACGCTGTGATGGCCAGTGACAGAGGGAAGGTACGGTGTGGGACAGTTGGTGAATGGGGAATTGGAGGTTGCGTTTACTGGTATCGCACTCGGATGAATCGGTCATGGACAGCCCGGGCAGAAAGGGGCTATCTAGTTTGCCTCCTCCTCTTCCTCCTCCTTTTCTTCCACCTCCTCCTCCTTCTCTTCCTCCTCCTTCTCTTCCTCCACCTCATGCTCCTGCTCATGCTCCTGCGCCTCAGCTGGTCGCCGGATAGCTGGTGGTAGGGGCTGTGCACTTATGATGACGAGGCTTGGCAGCATGCAGCAGTCCACCACGAATCTCGACACCCACTCTGCCAAGTGCTGCAGGGCTCCTCCAGAGCGGTCAGGCAGCAGAAGCATTATTTCAGCATGCCAATGGTCTGCTCTATCACATCTCATGTGGCAGCATGGCTTTCATTTTATACATGCTGCCCACTTGTGCGTGGGGTGCGAACTGGAGCCATGAGCCACATCATCAGCGGATAGCCCTTGTCGCTGAGTAGCCACCCTCTGGTTTGTTGTGGTGGCTCAAATGCAGTTGGCACAGAGGACTGCTGCAGAATGAAGGCATCATGACTGCTGCCAGGATACCGGACATTGACCTGCATGATGCGTTGCCGGTGGTCACACACCAGCTTCATGTTTAGGGAGTGGAATCCCTTTTCGTTGCGGTATATATCAGAGTTGACATGCGGTGCCCGCAAAGCGACGTGCATGCAGTCAATGGCAACCTGCACCCTGCTCTCTCCACCTGCTGCTCTCTGGCAAGAGAGAATGAAATGTAGTCAGCTCTCTTGGAATAGAGAGCCTCAGTGGCATCCCTTACGGAACAGTGGAGAGCAAACTGTGAGATGTTGCAAATATCTCCACCTCCAGCCTGGAAGATGCCCGATGCATAAAGATTCATCGCCACGGTCACCTTCACAGCCATTGGCAATGCGGTCCTTGTCCTGCTCTAATGTTGCTGTTGTGGCTGCAGCAGGTGGCAGATTACATTGAGGACGTCCTTACTGAGGCACAGACATCTCACACATTGTTCCTTGTTGAAGTTCAGGTAGAATTGCTCCCTGAACACCCTGGCAGATATGGCCTCCTGCTGAGAGCTCTTCTCCCCCTCCTCCTCCTCCCTCTTCTAGCAGCTTGTCCTGCTCTGTGTGCCCTCTGTACATTCTCCCAGTCACACTATATTCTAATGGGGAACCCATGTCTGGCAGCAGGTGGTTTGTGCAGAAGCCTTGAACTAAGGAAAAAGTCCTTCAGCAGCTGCCACACTACTCTCTGTAGACTTTAGCAACTTTAAACAACTATGAAAAGCATCAAACACTTGTAGAATCGTAGCAACAGCCAGTAGAAATTAAGCAGCACCTGGATAGCAAATGTAACCCCGCTATTTAAGAAAGGAGGGAGATAGAAAATGGGGAACTACAGGCCTGTTAGCCTCACATCAGTAGTTGGGAAAATGCTGGAATCTATTATAAAGGATGCAATAACTGGGCACTTAGAAACTAATAGTAAGATTGGGCAGAGTCAACATCGATTTATGAAAGGGAAATCCAGTTTAACAAACCTATTGGAGTTCTTTGAGGATGTGACTAGTGGAGTAGACAAAGGGGAACCGGTAGATGTGGTATATTTGGATTTTCAGAAGGCCTTTGATAAGCTCCCACACAAGAGGTTGGTGAACAAAATTAGGGCACATGGAATTGGGGGTAATATATTAGCATGGATTGAGAATTGGTTAACAGACAGAAAACAAAGAGTAGGGATAAACGGGTCTTTTTCAGGATGGCAGGCTGTGACTTGTGGGGTACGGCAAGGATCGGTGCTTGGGCCCCAGCTATTTACAATCTATATCAATGATTTGGATGAGGGGACTGTTATGTTCATTAATAACTAGACATTCTTATTATGAACACTGCTAGCTTTTGCTAGTTACTTTTATTGAGCACATGTGGACCGGTACAGCATCTTGTAGAGACTTCCATCTTGACTGCTGCCTTGTGGGTAGCCTAGCCTCATGGGTAATGTAGTCTTAATATAATATATAGCTGGGTAGTGTAGTCTTATACATACAGCTATATACAGCTCTACGGCTCCACCTAGTGTCCACTATAGAATGACATGCTATTGATCACTACATCCCCCTTTCTTTGAGGTTTAACAAAATCAATATCAATCAACTTTCAAGAAAACAATAAAGATAATATCAGTAACACTTTTGTTAGTGCTCTATAAACATAAACATTTTCAAAACAGTCAACACATTTTCAAAGCTTTACATTGTAATCAAAGATTAAGTCTATCAGGCTTTTTCACTTCACGTGTGGATCTTCTCAACATGGGTAAGTCTGATGTGTCTTCATGAGATTGTTCTGGCGGTGAATGACAAGATGCAGTTGCGGCATTGTCATCAATCTGCTCTTGTATAGATCGAGGTCTCCTTGCGATCTTTGCTTGGAGAGGGTTTCAGTGTTTCCTTCACTCTTCATGCCATAACTCTCAATGTAGTCAATGCACTCTCGAAAAACTGCTGGCAGCTGGATCCCATCATACAGCATAGTCCTCTCAGCAGCCTCGGCTAATGGAACACCAAAGATTGGCCTGAGGGAAGAAGGAGTATCCACCGGAACTGCTTCCTGCTCTGGTGCAGGCTTCTTCTTTTTCTTTTTCTCTTTCCACTGCTTAACAACATCTGCTGCGGTTATATCTTTGGACTTTTTCTCCTTGTGTTTTTCCTCTTTGTGCTTTTCTTCCTTTGGCTTCTCTTTGACTTTAAAGTCTTTTTCTTTCTTCTTGGAGAAACTAGGCTTTTTGAAGACATGGATACCCTTTGGCCTTGTCATCCTTGATGGGCTCTCTGCTGCATCACCTGAGTCATCTGGTCTGCTTATGGCACAGTTTATACGGTAGACTCTCTTGACCAGTTCTAAGTCTTCACAAGCTTTGTCACCTAGTTTCGAATCAAGTCTTTCAGCCACAACAGAAAACATGAGATGATGCACTTTGTCTTTGACTGTCACTTTAAATCTGCATACACCTAAGCCATCTATTTTCTGTCCATTATAGCTCTTCAGTAGTACTGACTTTTTCTGTGTTTTGTGCTTTTCTTTCATAATTTTTATGTCACTCATACTGATTAAGTTTGCTTTTGCCCCAGTGTCCAGTTTCAATGTAACTAATGCTCCATTTATCTGCAGTGGGATCATCCATTTGTCCTCTTTTACTGCATTAACTTTATGTTCAGCATTGTCTATTTCTGAGGGCTGCACATTTTCTGTATCTTTTTTGATATCATCACATGACACCATTCCTACAAAAAATGTCTCACTTAAATCAGTGTCATCAATCACATTAACTCGTTGCCCTTTCGTTGTTTTTACTTTTGAAAAGCATTGTTTGGCAAAGTGATTCTTTCCATTACACTTTGTGCACATTTTTCCAAATGCTGGGCATTGTCTTAACTGGCGTTTGTAACCACAGCGTTTACAATTAAAAATTTCATTCTCCGATTGCTTTTCATTTCTGTTCTGCCCATGTTTCTTCCCCTTGTAGGACACAGCACCGACAGCAGCATTATCACTCATTACATTCGCATCATTATTGATTTCACTGAAAGTCTTCGCGTGATTTCAAGCTAGCTCGCTGGCTTGGCATATTTTCACCGCATTTTCCAAATTTAGTTCGGTTTCTCTCAACAGACGTTCCCTGACTTTTTATCATGAATACCAAACACAATCTGGTCACGAATCATGGATGCTTTGAGCTCAGAGAAATTACATGTCTGTGCTTTCAGTTTCAGATCAGTTATAAAGCTATCAAAAGTCTCATTTTGTTGCTGTGTCCGAGAACGGAAGATATATCTTTCATACGTCTCATTCTTTTTGGGAGAGCAATGTGCATCAAATTTTGTTAGCACATCTTCTAATTTTCCTCTGTTCTCCTCTGGATTAAATACAAATGTATTAAATACCTCTATCGCCTGTGGGCCTGCAACCATAAGCAGCAACGCTATCTTCCTTGCGTCTGGCTTCATACCGAATCCGATGGCTGCAATGTAGAGTTCGAATTGCTGTTTAAAAGTCTGCCAGTTGTAGTCAATTTTTTCTGTGAGATTCAAACGCTCTGGTGGCTTCAAATTCTCCATGTCGCTTTTCACAATTTTCAGCAGATCTTCACCACCCTGGTACCATGTTATGTTCATTAATAACTAAGCATTCTTATTATGAACACAGCTAGCTTTTGCTAGTTACTTTTATTGAGCACATGTGGACCGGTACAGCATCTTGTAGAGGCTTCCATCTTGACTGCTGCCTTTTGGGTAGCCTAGCCTCATGGGTAATGTAGTCTTAATATAATATATAGCTGGGTAGTGTAGTCTTATATATACAGCTATATACAGCTCTACAGCTCCACCTAGTGTCCACTATAGAATGACATGCTATTGATCACTACAGGGACTAGATGTAACATTTCCAAATTTGCTGATGATACAAAGCTAGGTGGCAGTGTCAGTTGTGAAGAGGATGTGAAGAGGCTTCAAGGGGATCTCGATAGGCTCAGTGAGTGGGCGAGAACATGGCAGATGGAATATAATGTGGATAAATGTGAAGTTATCCACTTTGGCAGAAAAAACAGAAAGGCAGAGTATTTCCTAAATGGTGAAAGATTGGGGAATGCAGATGCTCAAAGGGACCTGGATGTCCTTGTACATGAGTCACTGAAAGTGAATGTGCAGGTGCAGCAAACTATTAGGAAGGCAAATGGTATGCTGGCCTTCATTACAAGAGGATTTGAGTAAGGAGTAAAGAAGTCTTGTTCCAATTATATAGGGCCTTGCTTAGACCACACCTGGAGTACTGTGTACAATTGGTCTCCTTACCTAACAAAGGATATACTTGCCATAGAGGGTGTGCAATGAAGGTTCACGAGATTGATTCCTGGGATGGTGGGACTGTCGTATGAGAAGAGATTGAGTAAACTAGACCTGTATTCTCTTGAATTCAGAAGAATGAGAGGGGATCTCATTGAAGCATACAAAATTATTATAGGGCTTGATAGGGTGGATGCTGGGAGAATGTTTCCCTTGGCTGGGGAGTCTAGAACCAGGGGCCACAGCATCAGAATAAAGGATAGGCCATTCAGGACTGAGATGAGAAGAAATTTCTTCACACAGAGGGTGGTGAATCTTTGGAATTCTCTACCCCAGGGGGCTGTGGAGGCTCAGTCATTGGGTATATTCAAAACAGAAGTCGATAGATTTCTGACTAGTAAGGGCATCAAGGGATATGGCGATAGGGCCGGTGAATGGAGTTGAGGCAGTAGATCAGCCATGATCTCATTGAATGATGGAGCAGGCTCGAAGGGCCGAATGGCCTACACCTGCTCCTATTTCTTATGTTCTTAACCTGTAAGTTGGTGATGATCCCTTTAAATAGCGCTGTGGGGGTCCTTCCTGGTGCTGAACGCTTGATGAGATGTGCGAGGTTAAGAGAGGGCATTAGCTGGACCGTGAGCTCCAAAATGGAACCGCTGGCATCAAATCAGCATTGCACACTGATGAACATCATGATCTGCCTACTCTGCATACTTCCAGCGGATGTTCACGCCTCACCAATATGGCGTCCAGCGCGACTTGCACCAGAAGTATGAGCGCATGCCGTGGATTCCATTTTGTACCTCTAAGGGCACTCGTAGCGCCCAACAAAATGGTGCTACGGATCTGAATTTTACACCCCACTTGTTTTGAACATTATCTAGTCTGCATGTCTAATTGATTACTTGGTCCTCAGCCTGCTTCAGCCTGCTACAATTGCTATTGCAGGAGGTCAGTTTGCTTTATGTGGCCTAACGCTACATTATCAGTTAGTCCTGTAGACCAGCCTTGTGTTGAGACTGGACCATACATGCATGGTGTCGGCCTAGCCAGTCAGGAGCACCTTGTGGCAGCACCCAAGCACCCCCCTTGCTGATGAAATCCCCTTTGCCCTGGTGGCACAGTGATAGATGACCCCTGAGACTGGTTCTTGGGGAATAGTGGGCCTCAATCAGTGGAAATGAACCAGGGCCAGCACCATGTTGTGACAATCTAAGCATACAGGAGCAGAAGTCTGGCAATGAAATACACAAGACATACTGCCTACTCAGACCAAACAATTCTGTGTGGGAAGAGATAAACTCTGGAGAACTCAGAATCACTATCGGAGGATGTTAGCAAGTTTCAGCACGACTGAGACAGGGGGCGGGAGGTCCAGGGTCTGAAACCAGGACCTCCTGATATACACAAAACTCCCCAAGCGGTGATGAGGTCTGGGCGAGTAGTAAAAAAGGATTCGGCAGACATTGACATGGGATTCTCTGACATTCCCTAGGCATCCCTGTGTGGAAGTGTGTGTGAACGTGTTGAAGTTTGCTGACCTATGGATGTTAACAGAGCTAAGAGCAGTTTAACCCTCTGTAGTCACCTCTTTGTTGTTGGATGCATTTTAAGATATATGTATAAACATGGGTATTATTAATGAGCTACTTTGAGTCATGGTTTTGGTTTTGACCTGATTTAAACTGTTAATGTTCCTTGGGCTCGCCTGGGAATATCACGCAAAATTCGGCACTGCATTCATAACCCATTACAGGGATCAATATTTTTAAGGTGTATGAAAGTGAGAATGTGGTTGTTGAATATGTTCATTTCAATTTAAGATTGCGTACCAAAAACTGGGGAAAGCTTTTGTGATTTCCATTTTAAGTTAAATACGCCGGTGTGGTTTTATTTGATCAGAAGTTTATTTGTGCAAATGTGAAAAGCAGAGGCAGTTTGTCTTTTTAATTAAAGATAAGATTCAGCCTTGAAGAAATACAAGTCACAGTTACTGTTAGTAAATCAATTTGAACTTCTTCAGAGCACCTTATTTTTATTGGATTACAGCTAAAAATTAATGTTGCTTTGTGCAGTTTAAAGGAAAGGTTGTTTTAAAACAATTAAATGTTTTAAACAGTTTGGTGGGATCGTTGTTCAAGTTTTAAAAGGTACAAAGACTTTGAAGAACAAAAGTAAAATGGAGTTTAGTTCTTTTTAATGCGGCAAAGTTTTTTTTAAATTTACGTGAAGTGACGCAAGTGTGTCTGACGATATTATCTTATAAACATGCAAAGCAGTTAACCCTTTCCACTAACAGCTGTCTTTAATTCAACACACAACTTTTGTATTGCTGAATGTAAACATATATTGGACATTGTATTAAATTTAAGTTTCTTAATTTAAGTGGATATTTGCCAACAGTGACGGAAGGAAATCATAGATTGACAAATTAACCCCTTGGGCTCTCGCGAAGAGCCACAATGGATTCTCTATTTTTCTTTTCTTTTAAACAAGGGACCATGGATTTCAGGACGGTGTGAATTTTGATGCTGCAGGAATATTGAAAGCAGCTCTTTGACATAAAAATGGCTTCACAGAGTTACGAAATGGCCTTTGACAAGAGATCCAGTCATTTTAAGAATTTAACACCTTATCTGCAGACATCAAATGTCACTTCATGGTGACGATTTGGACTTAAGATTTTGCCTTCCAAAGGCTCAGCTTGAACCCATTCAGGGTCATTTGTTTTCTTAATTTGGTTACTGCAAGTCTGAGACATGCTATTGTGATTGACTCCCCCCACCCCCAGCCCCTAAGGTTCTGACAAGTAAGAAGCAATCAGAAATTGTAAATTGGGTTGAGGGAAAAAAAACACTAAATTAATCTATGATGGAATAAAGAAGGAGAAAAGGGAAAGATTCTGACCCTTTTTCTACTCTCAAAAGCTGCAGGCATTCTTTTGTTTTCAGCGTACTGTTAAAATCCGTTTGTGTAAGAATGTTACAAAGATTTTGTTTAGCTGTGAAGATTATTTTTTTCTTCACTTATACAGGTGCACGACCCCTTATCCGCACTTCCGAAAACCGAAAAGCTCCGAAAACCGAAATTTTTTTCGTGGAGCGTCTCTCGGTATTTCCAGTGTAAAAGCTTGAACAGCTTGCATGAGAGGGGCCTGCACCAGCGCGATCGGAGAGCCCAGCACCGAGGAGAAGTGTCGGGCTCTTGGGACACAGCCGGCACTGCCCGGGGGGCGGTGGGGGGGGCGGCTCAGAAGGCCGGGGAGGGCGGTGCGAGGAGGTGCAGGCAGGCGGCCAGCAAAAAAGCATTATCCGTTCTGAAATCCAAAAAATTCCGAATTCCGAAACACAGCTGGCCCCAAGGGTTTCGAATAAGGGATCGTGCACATGTATTACAGTCATTTGGAAAAGCACCTGAAGAAAGAACAATTTAGCAGGTCTTTTGTAAACACATGCTATTTTGATAATTTTATATGTTCTGTATTGTATTTTGTTAATAAAATATTGGTTTGAATTAAATTGGAATTATTGAGGTTAACTAACCTATTAAATTGTGAAAATCCAACTTTCATTGTGGCCACAGTGACATTCTGCTTATTGTAATTATGTGGAGGTTTCCAATTCCGGACATGAGACTTTTGCATATGAAAATTGGCAGTTTTGAATTTCTTAAATGTTTAATGATTTGAAGTGGAAAATGAGGGGACCTTTGAGGTGATTCTGCTTGTTTAATTATCTTGGTGTACTGGGAAATCTTGGGGTTGGAATTCTCGTTTAAAAATAATTCTCATCATGGAAGACAGCATCTTTTTTGAATTAAACTCCAATTGTTTTTAAGCCTTCAGCATTTTTTAGGTTAACAGTGATGTTATTAATGATTTCTGCTGTTTTAATGGATTTTCAATTCCGAAGGATGAAAAAAGTTTGGTGGGATCGTTGTTCAAGTTTTAAAAGGTACAAAGACTTTGAAGAACAAAAGTAAAATGGAGTTTAGTTCTTTTTAATGCGGCAAAGTTTTTTTTTAATTTACGTGAAGTGACGCAAGTGTGTCTGACGATATTATCTTATAAACATGCAAAGCAGTTAACCCTTTCCACTGACAGCTGTCTTTCATTCAACACACAACTTTTGTATTGCTGAATGTAAACATATATTGGACATTGTATTAAATTTAAGTTTCTTAATTTAAGTGGATATTTGCCAACAGTGACGGAAGGAAATCATAGATTGACAAATTAACCCCTTGGGCTCTCGCGAAGAGCCACAATGGATTCTCTATTTTTCTTTTCTTTTAAACAAGGGACCATGGATTTCAGGACGGTGTGAATTTTGATGCTGCAGGAATATTGAAAGCAGCTCTTTGACATAAAAATGGCTTCACAGAGTTACGAAATGGCCTTTGACAAGAGATCCAGTCATTTTAAGAATTTAACACCTTATCTGCAGACATCAAATGTCACATCATGGTGACGATTTGGACTTAAGATTTTGCCTTCCAAAGGCTCAGCTTGAACCCATTCAGGGTCATTTGTTTTCTTCTGAGACTAAGTGCTCGAGGGGGAGAGATATGGGAGTTATCTCCAAAAGAAATTGCAAGCATTTCTGTCTCTAATATAGAACCACCAAGCCTGGGCTTCATTTTGTTTCTGAAATTGGAATTGATAAGATAAATCTATATGAGTCGCTGTTTCTAGCATTCGAGGGGAACATTTACATGAAGTTTAAGGGGATAATAACATTTTCATTAAAAGAAAGAGGAGTGCAGTCTAGGTGGCTCCTCCCCAATGCTGCATATCGAGGAAGGAGGTTTTTGGGGAAATATAGTTGAACATTGATAGGTCCTGTCAGTCCAACAATACTGCTCTTTGGATTTGGGATAATTTTGAAATGATAAAATAGATTCAGGCAAAATATAGCGTGTTATTTTGGGAAAGAAAAGGTCCAAGAAGAGATTCAGTTGTGTAACATAAACAAACAAAATGTGGTAATAATTGGACCAAGTGGGAATGTTTGAGCCATGTTCGGGGAGAACTTGAATAAGACCTGAAAACAGGCATGGGGATTGTGGTGCACGATAAACCCACGTCTGTGCATTGCTTTGCAGACAGCACGTTGAGTTCATGCTGCCTGCTGCTTTACATGATTTCACCATGCAGCCAACAATACCCATGCTGTTCATTAGCATGCATTAGTAGGGGGGCCCAATATCACGAGTGGGTAGTGCTACTTAAAGGCAGCCTGCACCTCTTAAAGGGGAGGGGCATTGTGGCTGCAAGAAATGGTGGGAGTTTTTTCAAAACTGTGTCTGGGCTGTGATACTTTGAGCAATGGCTGAACATGTGAAAGGGTGAGCACCAAGGTTTTCAGACACTGCACTGGAGATCTTGGTGGAAGAGGTGGAAAGGAGGAGAGATGTACTCTATCTGCAGGGAGAGAGGAGGCCCTCCAGACAAATGCTCGAGGCAGTGGGAAGAAGTAGCGGCAGAGCTCAAGATCAGGAGTGTTGGTCAAAGAACATGGATGCAGCGCAGGAAGAAGTTTAATGACCTGACATGAGTTATCAAGGTGGGTGAGTTCATCTTCAAATGGCATATTCTACCAACTGCACCACTAGCCTCATCCACTGCTAAATTCACGACACCCCCATCACTCACCTACCAACAATCTCTATCAATCAGATTAACTCCAAAATTCATATGCTTTACCCAACCCTCACACACTTAGCACTGTTGCAAGCCTCACATCCACAACTCGCAGCTCGCAAACACCGACTGATATTCAACCATGACAGCCACATCACCCAAGCATATTGCAGCACACTCACTGACACACTTCCCCCTTTCTTGCAGGAGAAGGTGACGCATAACAGCAGGCAACAGGAAATAACTGGAGGAGGACAAGCGCGCCTGCATGTTTTAAACTTCATGGAGGAGACAGTGCTGGCCATCGTGGGAAGGGCCATTGCTGAGGCCATGGTCACTGGTGGGGCTGAACTGATTGATAATACCTAATCCTCCTTCTCTCATCCCACTTCTCCCTCAATCCTAAATCTCTTCTGAGTGTGAAGCACACACTTCTTTCTCATCTCCTCTCACCACAACACAACCATTGACACTTTTTCATTCCAGATGCACAAGAACTGGAACCTACACAGGCAGTGGAGGAAGAGGAAGTGAAGATGAAAGATAGCATCACTCGATCTTACACTCGCAGCCACCAGCTGAGATACTGAAATGACGCATAATTTAGAGACAAGGATAGAGGAGGGATCTGCACTTGATGAGACATCGAGCACAAGCACGCAGGAGCCAGGGAAAGCACAGCACAGGTACCAGCTCACCGGAGGATGAGATCGCACACTTTTTCTGCTGCAGAGGACTCGGATGAGGACTTCGATGGGCCAGGCTACAGAAAGAGATTGATGGGTGCACATAACCAAATGCTTGGTGCATTGGAAAGCCTGCCATAAAGCCTGCACTCAATGTCAAGGAGCACTTTTTTTAATCGTTCCTGGGATGTGGGCATCGCTGGCAAGGCCAGCATTTATTGCCCATCAGATGGTGGTGGTGAGCTGCCTTCTTGAACCGCTGCAGTCCGTGTGGTGATGGTACTCCCACAGTGCTGTAGGGGAGGGAGTTGCAGGATTTTGACCCAGCGACGATGAAGGAACGGCAATATATTTTCAAGTCAGGATGGTGTGTGTTGCAGGGAAACTTGCAGGTGATGGTGCTCCCATGCGCCTGCTACCCTTGTCCTTCTAGGTGGAACAGACTGTATGTTTGGGAGGTGCTGCTAAAGAAGCCTTGGCGAGTTGCTGCAGTGCATCTTGTAGATGGTACACACTGCAGCCACGGTGAATGGTGGTGGAGGGAGTGAATGTTTAAGGTGGTGGATGGGGTGCCAATCAAGCAGATGCTTTGTTCTGCATGGTCTTGAGCTTCTTGAGTGTTGTTGGAGCTGCACTCATCCAGGCAAGTGGAGAGTATTCCACAACACTCCTTTTTGTCAGGAGATGAGACACTCGCTGCAGAATACCCAGCCTCTGACGTGCTCTTGTTGCCACAGTATTTATGTGGCTGGTCCAGTTAACTTTCTGGTCAATGGTAACCCCCAGGATGTTGATGGTGGAGGATTCAGTGATGTCAAGGGACAATGTTTAGACTCTCTCTTGTGTGGCGTGAATGTTACCTGCCAATTATCAGCCCAAGCCTGAACATCGTCCAGGCCTTGTTGCATGCGGGCATGGACTGTTTCATTATCTGAGGAGTTGTGAATGGAACTGAACACTGTGCAGCCATCAGCGAACATCCCCATTTCTGACCTTATGATGGAGGGAAGGTCATTGATGAAGCAGCTGAAGATAGTTGGGCCTAGGACACAGCCCTGAGGAACTCCTACTGCGATGTTCTGGTGCTGTGATGATTGGCCTCCAACAATCACAACCATCTTCCTTTGTGCCAGGTATGACTCCAGCCAGTGGAGATTTTTCCCCCTGATTCAGATTGACTTCAATTTTACTAGGGTTCCTTGATGCCACACTCAGTCAAATGCTGCCTTGATGTCAAGGGCAGTCTCTCTCACCTCTCCTCTGGAATTCCACTCTTTTGCCCATGTTTGGACCAAGGCTGTAATGAGATCTGGAACTGAGTGGTCCTGGCGGAACCCAAACTGAGCATTGGTGAGCAGGTTATTGGTGAGTAATTGGTGCTCGATAGGCCTGTCGATGACATTTTCCAGTACTGTGCTGATGATTGAGTGTAGACTGGTGAGGCGGTAATTGGCTGGATTGGATTTGCCCTGGACGAGATGGTGCAGTCTGCCGGCTACAAGGCCCAAAGCTGCTTGAGGGTGCCCTCCAAGGCCATCTGCAGTCTCCTCAATTGAAGATGAGCAGTTTTCCACCACTGATGCTGCAACCACTGGGGAAGCACCTCATGGGAGCACTAGGAGAGACAAAGCACACGGAAACAGGCACTAAGGGAATGCACAAGGGTGAGTAGTTTATTTGTGTTTGCATTACGTCACGGTCGAATTCATAAATTTGGATTGGAATGTGCATTTTCTGATGGTTTTTATTTTTGTGTTGCCAGAAAGAGGACGATGTGATGGTCAGTGATAGAAGAATGTTAAAGAGTGCAGGACTGTTGGTGAATGGGGGAGGTGTGGTTGAGGTTACTCATTAATTATTTCATCACATAGAGCCCTGGCAGAAAGGGGCTGTCCACGTTGTATCCTCCCTTCCTCTTCCTGTTCCTCCACTTCCTGTTGCACTTCCTCCTCCTCCTCCTCCTCTTCCTCCTCCTCCTCCTCTTCTGCCTACTCCTCCACCTCCTCTTCCTTATCCTCCTCCTCTTCTTCCTCCTCCTCCTCCTCCTTCTCTTCCTTATCCTCCTCCTCTTCCTCCTCTTCCTCCTCCTCCTCCTCTTCTGCCTACTCCTCCACCTCCTCTTCCTTATCCTCCTCCTCTTCTTCCTCCTCCTCCTCCTCCTTCTCTTCCTTATCCTCCTCCTCCTCTTCCTCCTCCTCCTCTTTCTCCTCCTCCTCCTCTTCCTTATCCTCCTCCTCTTCTTCCTCCTCCTTCTCCTTCTCTTCCTTATCCTCCTTCTCCTAATCCTCCTCTTCCTCTTCCTCCTCCTCCTCTTCCTCCTCCTCCTCTTCCTCCTACTCCTCCTTCTCTTCCTTATCCTCCTCCTCCTCTTCCTCCTCCTCCTCTTCCTCCTCCTCCTCCTCTTCTTCCTCCTCTGCCTCCTCTCCTCCTCCTCCTCTTCTTCCTCCTCCTCCTCTTCCCCATCCTCCTCCTCTTCTTCCTCCTCCTCATCCTCCTCCTCATCCTCCTCCTCCTCCTCCTCCTCCTCTTCTTCTTCATCCTCCTCCTCATCCTCCTCCGCCTTCTCTTCCTCATGCTCCTGCCCCTCAACTTCTTGCCTGATAGGTGATGACAAAGGCTGTTCTCTCATAACGGCCAGGTTGGGCAGCAGGCAGTCCGCTACCACAAATCTTGATACCCGCTCAGCTGAGTACTGCTGAGCTCCTCCAAAGGTCCAGGTGGTGGAATCATTGCTTCAGGATGGTGATGTGTGTTCTATAATATTCTTTGTGGCAGCTTGGCTCTTGCTGTAGATGTGCTGTGCATGAGTGTGTGGCTTCCTGACCAGAGTCATGAGCCATGTCATGAGTGGATAACCCTTGCCACCCAGTAGCCAGCCTTTGACTTGCCATGGTGGCTCAAATACATCTGGCACAGAGGACTGCCACAGAATGAATGCATCATGACTGCTGCCAGGATACGGGTCATTCACCTGCATGATACGCTGCCTGTGGTCACACACCAGCTGCACGCTGAGGGAGTGAAATCCCTTTCGGTTCAGGAAAATGGCAGAGTTCACATGAGGCACAATATGCGTGAAGTCAATGGCATCCTGCACCATGGGGAAGCCTGCAATCTGTGCAAATCCTTGTGCTCGCTTCGCCTGCTTGTCTCTGGCAAGAGGGAATGAGATGAAGCTGTCTCTCTGTGTATGGAGAGACTCAGTGACCTCCCTCATGCAGCAGTGCACTACAAACAGCACAATATTGTTAATATCTCCAGCAGCAGCCTGGAAGGAGCCAGACGCATAAAAGTTCAGAGCCACGGTCACCTTGACGGCCACAGGCAATGCACTCCTTGCCCTGCTCTTAGGTTGCAGTTGCAGCAAATATGGCCTCCTGCTGCGAGCCCTTCTCCCCCTCCTCCTCCCTCTTCCAGCAGCTTGTCCTGCTCTGTGTGGCCTCTCATTCTCCCAGTCATGCTCAATTCCCAGAGGAAGCCCTGTCAGGTCACCCATGTCTGGAAGCAACTTGTTTCTGCACAATCCTATAAACCACAAAAAAAGTACTTCAGCACCAGCCAGACCATTCATTGTAGAATATTGAAACGTTAAACAAGTATAAGAAAGCTCCAAAAACATGTAGAATTGCATCAGCAGCCAGAAGAAATAATCCAGCAACTAATCTGTAAGTCGTTCAGGATCCCATTAAGTAGCGCTGGTGGGGGGTCCTTCACGCCATTGATTGAGAGTTCAGCTGTGTAAGGCTAAGAGAGGGTGTTGGCTGGAGCTTGGTGTTTGAAAATGGCAGTGCTGACGTCAAGTTAGTTTTGCACACTAATTGAAGTCATAATCTGCCTGCTTTGCATGCTATTGACAGTCGTTAATGCGTGTACAAACTACTTTACTAAGTTGGCATCCAGCGGAAGTATGCGCACGCATCTAGGACCTGATTTATGACCTTATGGAGGTCAATTAGCGCCTCAAACACAGGTGCTACAGAGCCCAATTTCTTCCCCAGCATGATAATGTTGTATCGGACAGCAAAGTTCCTCCATGGCTCATGAATGAGCTGAAATAGTAATTACCATGTAAAATTGAATGAAAGGAAGTGATTGAGGATATCAGATAGAAAGAGGAAAGTTTCACCATCGAATGGGAATTTTTCTAAAATCATTTTCTTAGGCGATGGCAGTAAGTGACTTAGAATCAATCCAACGGGATTAGGGAAAAGATATGTGGGGGCATCCATGTGTAACATAAATCACCTGGCCACAATTCACCAAAAGATATCTGTTAAGTATGTGTATTGTATTGAACAATTAACACAAAGACTTAAACGTATAACTCAAACAGGTCTTTACTGGTTGGAGGTAGGAACTATACATAGGTCTTTACTTCATGCCCACAGGCGGGAACTGAGGGGGATCAGTACCCACAGTACTATTTATACCCCTATGGCCAGGAGTGGTACTGCGTATCACTACGCCCAACAAGTAGTGCAGTCCTGTCCATAGGTTCAAAGTAGCACACATATTACATACACAACAATATCAATCTGGTATCAACGTACATTCTAGTGAAAGTCAGGAAAGTGTAATTAAGAATAGTTAATTGATAACTTTCTCTTGGAGATGAATGTGTCCTTGCCTATACTCAACAATAAGAAAACTGCATTTCATAGTCTGACCACTACCTGGGATATCGGGACCATGCGGGGGGACATGAGCAAAGATCTCCAGACAACATCCCCCTCCCAACAATCTGTTGCTAAGATAACAAAAGCCCAAGAATGGCTTGTATCAGATGTCACATGTGGCATGCTAGTGGGATACCGGTGTGTGAGGGCAAATGTGATATGTTGCATGTGAAGCAACTAGCATGTGGAAATGCATGCTAAAAATGCACTGAAAAATAGGTCTCAGACATGCTCAGTTACTAGACAACAGCACCACATGAAATGTCAGCTCAGGAGAGTGAGAAAACCTTTTAATCAAGGCGCTGACACATGTTCCTTGAAAAAACAACCTTTTAATGAAACAATCAGGTTAGAGTTAAGCACACTGGTACGTGTCAGACAGATTGAAATTAAAGTAGAGAGGGAAATTGGGGGAGAAATTCGGTATCACCCCATTTGGGGCGCAATTATCGCTGGGCACAAAGTTTAGCGCCTGGCGCTAATTATCGCCTCCGACTGCAAACTTGGCTTCTATCAACCCTGGAGGTGATTGGAGTGCTAAATCAGGCGCTACACACCACTTTTAAGGTGCTAACACCGAGGCGCAAGGCGCTACCTCAGAGCGCTGGTGAAGCTCATGTGATGTCAGTCAGCAATGGAACACAGACACACTGGTGCCGGCCAGTTCTTAAAGGGGAGAGTCGATCTCGCTCTCCATCCACACCCTGTTCATTGCAGCCTTGAACCTTGGCCTGTAGAGACCTGTACATCAAATCTGCTGGAAAGTGTTGTGTATGTAATATGTGTGCTACTTTGAACCTATGGACAGGACTGCACTACTTGTTGGGCGTAGTGATACGCAGTACCACTCCTGGCCATAGGGGTATAAATAGTACTGTGGGTACTGATCTCCCCTCAGTTCCAGCCTGTGGGCATGAAGTAAAGACCTACGTATAGTCCCTACCTCCAACCAGTAAAGACCTGTTTTATTGTTACTGATTAAGTCTGAGTATTAATTACTTGAACAACTCACAGATTTAACAGAAAGAACAATGGAAAGACCCAGGGAAAGAGTTCAGCGTGCAGCCCCCTATAGTCTCTTCTAAATCGATGCAAAGAAGATCAAATCAAAATAAACCTACAAAGTGCTGCTCAGTACACAAAAGTCCTTCACATAGCTTTGAATATCCCCAGAAGTCTCTCTCTCTCTCTCAGAATGCGTGGTGCAAAAATGTCGCCGACAAAAAAAGGCAGGAAGCGGGCGCCTTTAAATAGCGCTGCCCCAGTCCCTTCCCGACTGCAAAACACTCCCCTCAACCTGTCATTGCTAGCAGCAGGCGGTAAGGCAGGGGGTGCCACTCAATATCCAGTCCGGGGCACTACCGGGACATTGCACTGAAGGATTCAAAAATTTCATACATCTCCCCCCCCACCCCCGAAGATTTATTTGTTTTTTAAAAGAAACCCTGGTCAGACTGAGTTTTAAAATCCAGGGCACAACAAAATGGCTGCGGTCAGACCTCGTGACCAAAAGCCTGTCAGTTTCAATTCAGACCCTGGCAAGCTAACAGCTTATGCGTTTCAATGTCTGCAGCAAGGAGATCACAAAACCAGACAAGACTTTTGCATATGCATTGGGGACAAACCCAATTACAATCAGGCCTGTGCATAAAGACCATCAAGGTGTTTGCTCAAACAATTAGAATAATCAGCAGGGCCATCGAGACGGGGCTGGCCCCCATCAAAGAACCTGTTGGACAAAGGAGAGCAGTTGCAGAACCGGCAGGAACCGATTACCGGCCATCCAAGTCGATGGGCCAAGATCGATACCTTTTGTTTAATTCCAGCCCACTCAAATCAGCCAAAAGAATGAGCTGATTGAGCGTAGAGATAAGGGCTACCGAGGGGGGTATAACTAGCCTCTCGAGAAGCCATTCGCTCTCTCGCCTCGCCTCCTGCGCCCTGCCTCGCCATCAACCAAGGAAGAAGACCATCGAAGGAGAGCCCGTCCAGAGAGGTAGGATACCCTGTCAGAGACCTTTTAATTACTGAGGTATCTCTACCTGGACGGTGAAGTCTGTGCAACAGCGGGACCACGTGACAGCGGCAGGCAACAGGGCAAAGGGGCAAGGCTTTTCTTTCAACATCTCAGACCGGTGAGCATTATATTTCTGACCCATCGCAAGATAATCTAGCTAGGTGTAGAGGGTGGGAGTTAAGGGGATTGCTGAATTGTCATTATAGCCATTTTCCCTCGATGTGCCGTTTCTCCTCTCCTGATAAGTATAAGTGTACTGCATTCATATCATCCTTTTGTATAGTATTGTTATCTTATTTTCTCTGTTAATAAATTTTGGTTTTCTTTGTACCAAACCACTGGTCTGCTCGTTTGTCTATATCGCTATGTGCCAATAAGTCCGGGGATCAGAACTAAGGGGTGAGCGATCCAAACCGCTCAGAGATAAGGCAGCCGGAGACATAACCGACTGGCCAAAGCAAGTAGCAAAACCCCCTACAGCACGTTCGACTGACGTCACGATCTGCGGGTGCAGGAAATCATGGTGGTAGTGTTTAGCGCCACCACAAAATGTTTTGTCAATTTTGTGAGCAGCGCAAACACCACCGTGCCTGGGCACTAGTTGCTTTGGGCGCTAATGGGAGGTGCAAAGCAACCGAATTTTTCCCCCATAGAATTTAGATTTACAAAATTTTGGGTTGAGTTCCTTTGAGTTAACAATGAAATTTGGATAATTGAGGGCTAGGAAGAAATATTGGCCCAGAAATTCATGTCGGGGGCTTCCCGCGGGTGCAAGCCCCCGACCTACACTTACCTAGCGCGCCGGCAGTTGAAGCCTGGGCCTGCGTGGATTTCCTGTCATTGGCCCGGTTCAGCTCCCGGCGCGCTGTGCTTGCGTGATCCAGCGGCGTACTTAGTGCGATGCGTTGGCTGGGATCACGTGAGCACTGGGCAACTAATCGGAGGATGCAAAAGTTCATTCATGAGTTTGACAGTAAGAACTGTCAAACTCATGAAAACTCCGGGCGCCCAAAACATTACTTAAACTTGAAATAAAATTTTAAAAAACATCACACTATTTAAATGAACTATAAATAACTTTAAATAACTATTTTAAACAATAATTTAAATTTTTGAAAAAAATAATTTTTTTAAAAATCGGAGCTAAAAATACACTTACCTTACTGTAAAGGCTTTAAAAATAATAAAGCTGTGGAAAAAAATTCTAATTTTAATTAATAGACCACTTACTTTTTAAAATTAAGTCCTTACGTCTGCTTTTTTAAAGTGTAAAAAGTAGAGGCCTTCACGCACGGGCAAACCTGGAAAAAAAAGGAAGTTCAACGCGCACGCGCAGACTCCTGGACGCACGCATTCGACCTCTGAACCCCTTGGTTCAGAGGATCGGAAATGCCGGTTTCCCGCGCATGCGCTGTGCATGCAGAAAACCAGCAATTCCATCGGTCCCATGTGTGAGTACACGGTGCTTACTCGCGCGTTGGGACACTAATTTCTGGGCCAATACTTTAGCAAGGATTATCCACAAGATGGATAAGGGTAAAGGGAAACTGGAGACTTTTTTAAGTCCATGATTCCTTGATAATATGGTACATGGTAGCTTTCTGTACAACGTACAATATTATGATTTTCTGTCTCTATCATGATGTATAGTGTTGGCCAAATGAAACTTAGGCTAGTTATTATGTACGTATTGCTTAGATGAGCCCATACAAAACTAAAGAGGAAAACAATGGACAGCAGATAACTCTCCCAAGTGTGGAGTACAGGGGCATGCACGGATAATTATCACCAAAAGGTAGAAGACCAAAAAGAACATTGAAACAATGTGTGTTTGTTATGCGTGTTTATGTAAATGTAATATTAACTGATTGGATAATCCAAGATGACCTAAGGCGAGGCCAGAAAGAAAGTTAAGGGGTAAAGTGAAAATTCCCGTATTAAAATTGATCCAGAGTGGTTCCACTCAGGCTCGAAAGGAGGGAATGTTAGAATATTTTAAAGTGGTTTAAATGGTCTAGTATCTCAGTGGCATTGCGGGAACATTTTAGCCAGAGAGCGAATGTGGAGAAAGGGGGAAGTTGAGTCTTGTCTCCGCATGTGAACTTAAAGACAGTTTGGAAGCTAAAAGACAGAATGTTGAAGTTTCAAAACTATGTTAATATCCAAGTCAAGAGAATCAGGCACCTAGATGAGGGTGCAGTTGCTGTGACACCAACATACCACAGTAACTGATAGCATTGAAAGGCTGCTAACACACAAGGCCGTGAGGAGAGAAGAATAACAAGCCTGTAAGACAGAGTTGGAGACTGAAGCGATTAGGACATTGAATAAGCAGCTCAGTGTGGCGTCAGCTTGGTGGGATGAGAGATGAGTACATGCTGCCTAAGGCAGCTGAATAGTATAAGAACATAAGAATATAAGAAATAGGAGCAGGAGTAGGCCATATGGCACCTCGAGCCTGCTCCGCCATTCAATAAGATCATGGCTCATCTTCGACCTCAACTCCACCTTCCCGCCCGATCCCCATATCCTTTGATTCCCCTATCGATCTCAGCCTTGAATATACTCAAAGACTCAGTATCCACAGCCCTCTGGGGCAGAGAATTCCAAAGATTTACAACCCTCTGAGTGAAGAAATTCCTCCTCATCTCATTCTTAAATGGCCGACCCCTTATCCTTATCCTGAGACTATGCCCTCTAGTTCTAGACACTCCAACCTCTCAGCATCTACACTGTCAATCCCACTCAGTATCTTAAGTGTTTCAATGAGATCACCTCTCATTCTTATAAACTCCAGAGAGTATAGGCCCAATCTATTCAATTTCTCCTCATACAACAACCCTCTCATAGAATCATAGAATGGTTACAGCACAGAAGGAGGCCATTTGGACCATTGAGCCCGTGCTGGCTCTCTGCAAGAGCACTTCAGCTAGTCCCACTCTCCCGCCCTTTCCCCGTAACCCTGCAAATTTTTTCCTTCTGGTACTTATCCAATTCTCATCCCAGGGATCAAACAAGTGAACCTTCATTGCACCACATCCTTCCTTAGATAAGGAGACCAGAACTGTTGTAGGATTATCAAAATTTACATATCCCCCATTATGAAAGAAAAACCATGTTAAAGTGATTTTGGACCCTTGCCAAAAACTACAGGAGGAAAAAAGGTATAGTAATCTCGGTTGTAATGCTTAAGTTATGCACCAGATGGAGACAAATTAAAGGGTTCATTTACCAGTGTTTTAAGGTAAGCCCTGCTACACAAGTATTTAGGTAGTGTGGCCTTGTGGCTATGACATCAGAAGATCCTCCATCTTTGCATCGTGCAGTAAGAAATAGAGTTGTAAGCTTGCAGCCTGTAATAGCTATGTACTCTCCTAATCTGTGTAATTAAAAGTAAAGTTTTGAGTTCCTGAAGTCTCACTTATATCAGTTATTTGGACCTTACCATTCGGATATAACATTTGGCGATGAGGATTAACAGATATCAACTTGAAGAAGGGAAAATACAAGAACACTGCATCTGAATCATGGCTACTTGAGTAGGAGAGATTTCTGCATTTGATGTTCAGGCTCAAACTTAGGAAGAGTACTGTGAGTTGCTGATGCATTTCTTTGTAGCAAATGAAATAGTTGATGTTGGAAAAAGGAGAGCTATTTGGCTATCATCTGTGGGAAGTCTGACATATAGTTTACTGAGAAACTTATGCAGTCCTGCAAAGCCTGGAGATAGATCATTTACTGAATTAGTGAACTTGCTAAAGGAACATTTCAATCCCAGACCGAATGAGATTGTACTGCATTTCAAATTTAATTCATGGAACAGGAAACCGGGCGAGACTGTATTGGATTATGTGGCAGTGTTGAGTAAACTGGCACATGATTGCAATTACGGGAACAGCTTGAAAGACATGCTGCGAGATAGGCTGGTTTGTGGGATAATGGATGCTCGAATGCAGAGGAGATTATTATCCGAGACTGGACTTACATATGAAAAGCGTTGGAACTTGCTCAAGCCATAGAGACAGCTAACCGTGATGTGAAAGAAATACAAGGTTCAGACTGATCTACTACAAAGCAAGTTGCAGGTCAGACGCTGGTGCACAAGTTAAATATGAGTCGTACACCACAACATGCGCATTTAAAGGCATGTTATAGATGCAATGGAGATCACCTGGCAAGGAAATGCAGGTTTCTGGAGGAAAAGTGCCACAAGTGTGGGAAAAAAGGACATATAAAACGTGCATGCAGAGCTAAAGCTACCGTGGAGGTTTACAAACAAAAAGGGGGAAAAAAGCAAAACCTGGAAAGTGTGAGGTTATGTACTTTGGCAGGAAAAATCGTAGAGCAAGTTATTATCTTAATGGCAAGAAACTGGAAAGTACTGAAGTACAAAGCGATCTGGGGGTCCTGGTGCACGAAACTCAAAAGGTTAGTATGCAGGTGCAGCAAGTGATTAAGAAGGCCAATGGAATGTTGGCTTTCATTGCTAGGGGGATAGAATATAAAAATAGGGAGGTATTGCTTCAGTTGTACAAGGTATTGGTGAGACCACACCTGGAATACTGCGTACAGTTTTGGTGTCCATACTTAAGAAAGGACATACTTGCTCTCGAGTCAGTACAAAGAAGGTTCACTCGGTTAATCCCGGGGATGAGGGGATGGACATATGAGGAGAGGTTGAGTAGATTGGGACTCTACTCATTGAAGTTCAGAAGAATGAGAGGCGATCTTATTGAAACATATAAGATTGTGAAGGGGTTGGATCGGGTGGATGCGGGGAAGATGTTCCCGATGATGGGTGAAACTAGAACTAGGGGGCATTGTCTTAGAATAAGGGGCTGCTCTTTCAAAACTGAGATGAGGAGGACCTACTTCACTCAGAGGGTGGTAGGTCCATGGAATATGCTGCCCCAAAAAGCTGTAGAAGCTACATCATTACATAAATTTAAAACAGAAATAGACAGTTTCCTAGAAGTAAAGGGAATTAAGGGTTACGGGGAGCGGGCAGGAATTTGGACATGAGTCTAGGTTCAGATCGGTCATGGCCCTGTGGGTAGCGGAGCGGGCCCAGGGGCCATGTAGCCTAATCCTGCTCCTATTTCGTGTGTCTAATTCTGTTAGATTCAGGAGATGGTTCTGTGATAGTGGATTGGCGGTTAGGATCAGATCAGCCATGATCTTATTGAATGGCGGAGCAGGCTCGAGGGGCCGATTGGCCTACTCCTGCTCTTATTTCTTATGTTCTTATGTACTAAGTGAAAAAACAGGGAGCACATCACATCAGTGGAGAAGCTGAGAAAGAAGGCGACGTGTTCATATTGCATAGTATGGCAGAGGACATTCCAAAATTGGATCCTATCATTTGCAACTGATAGTAAATGACCCTAAGGTCAACTTTGAGGCGGATACTGGATGTGGTGTTACCATAATGAACAGGGAGGAGTACTCAAAATTGTGGAACCGTGTAAAAGTTCCATAGTTAAAGTCTTGCTCTATGAAGCTTAAAACCTATACCAGTGAATGAGTGGCAACATTGGGTACAGCTATTGTAACTGTGAAACACAGGGACACCGTGGAACAGCTACCTGTAGTTGTAGTATCGGGTTCTGGACCAAATTTGTTAGGTCGGGGCTGGATAAAAGAACTTAAATTAGATTGGGGAGCAATAAATCAATTGGAAGGAGGCAAACAGTTGCCTTTGCAAGAAGTCTTGATTGAACATGGGAGCATGTTCAAGGAAGAACTTGGACATTTAATGGCCCCCCAGCTAAGATTTATGTCGACAAGGAGGCACTGCCAAGGTTTTTCAAACAACGACCTGTGCCTTCTACCATGAAACCGAAGGTAGAGGCTGAGCTTGATCGTCTGTTGCGGGAGAACATTCTGGAACCCGTGAAATGTTCAGAATGGGCAGCTCCAATTGTACCTGTTTTAAAACCGGACAATTCGGTAAGAATCTGTGGAGATTATAAAGTGACTGTAAATAGGGTGTCTAAACTTGAACAGTATCCTATTCCTAAAACTGAGGATCTTTTTGCAAACCTGTCTGGAGGGAAGCAATTCACGAAGCTGGATATGCGTCCTGCTTACTTGCAGATTACACTAGATGAGGAATCCAAGAAGTATGTAACCATAAATACACACAAGGTTTTGTTTACCTATAACCGCTTGCCATTTAGTGCCTCCTCTAGTCCAGCTATCTTCCAGAGGACTATCGAGGGTGTACTGCAAGGGATTCCACATGTTTCCATCAATCTGGATGATATTCTGGTGACGAGAAGAACCGACCAGGAGCATCTGAGCACTCTGAGAGAGGTACTGCAAAGGTTGGATAAGGCTGGGTTATGGCTCAAGAGGAGTAAGTGTACTTTCATGGGGAATGAGGCCGTGTTCCTGGGACAGAGTGGATGCCACTGGGCTCCATCCAATCAAGGAGAAGGTAAAAGCACTGCAGGAGGCCCCAGATCCTACAAATGTGACTGAGTTAAAAGCTTACCTGGTACTGCTAAACTATTATAACAGGTTTTTGCCAAACTTGTCAACAGTGTTAGCACCTCTTCACAAACTACTGCGCAAGGAGACACATTGGCAGTGGGAGGAGGAACAGAGGGTTTCATTTGAACAGTCCAAGAAACTGATGCTGTCCTCGGATGTGCTGGTTCACTACAATGCAGAGAAAGACATCATTCTCTCTTGTGACGCTTCACCTTACAGGGTGGGGGCAGTTCTTTCACACTGTATGGAAGATGGAACAGAAAGACCGATAGGGTTTATGTCTCAAACTCTGACCCCAGCGGAAAAAAACTATTCCCAGTTAGATAAAGAGGGATTAGCAGTAATGTTTGGGTTACAGAGGTTACATAAGTACATATATGGCAGGAAATTCACCATATGCACCGATCATAAACCTCTTCTATCTCTTTTTAATGAGATGAAAGCAGTACCACAGATGGTGTCACCCCGAATCCAGAGATGGGCAGTGACGTTGAGAGCGTATGAGTATGTCATCGTTTACAAGGCGGGCAAGTACCATGGGAATGCAGATGCCTAGAGCCGTCTTCCACTACCAGGTACACCTATCCGTGCAGCTCCAGAGGACAGAGTTTTGATGTTGGAGGACATAGACACGGCAATTGTGACCGCAGAACAAGTAAGGACATGGACAGGTAAAGATCCAGTACTGTCTAGAGTCCGAGAATATGTAATGAGGGGTTGGCCACAACATCCAGAAGGGACTGATTTCATAACTTACAGTGTCAGGAAGACAGAGCTGAGTGTGCAGGATGGTTATGTGTTGTGGGGAGCTCGAGTGATTATTCCACAGCCAGCACGACAGTCTATCCTAGTGCAACTACATCAGCGTCATCCTGGAGTTTCGCACTTGAAAGCCTTGGCAAGGAGTTACTTGTGGTGGCCAAAGCTAGATGAGGAGATAGAAAATCTTGTCAAGACATGCAGCACTTGTCAAGAACACAGGAAGGCACCAGCAGCGGCTCCACTCCACCCCTGGGAGTGGCCGGATAAACCATGGAGGAGATTACATGTAGATTATGCGGGTCCATTCATGGGAAAGATGTTCCTCATAATCATTGATGCACATTCCAAATGGATGGATGTGTATCCTGTAAATTCTGTTTCATCTACAGTTACTATAGACTGCCTGCGTAGGAGTTTTAGAAATCAAGGGATACCGGAGATCATAGTAAGTGACAATGCCACGTGTTTTGTGAGTACAGAAACAAAAGGGTTCATGAGAAACAATGGCATAGTGCACGTGACCTCAGCTCCATATCATCCATCTTCAAATGGACTTGCGGAGAGAGCCGTACAAACATTTAAGGAGATGATGAAAAAAAGTGCGGAATGGAGTTTGGCAGCAAAGGTGTCATGAGTTCTGTTCAGCTACAGAATAACACCTCAATCCACCACAGGACTCTCTCCTGCTGAGTTATTGTTAGGATGTCGACTACGCTCCACTCTTGACCTGGTTCATCCAGATCTAAAAAGGAAGGTGGAAAACCAACAAATCAAACAAAAGGAGAACAATGACAGAAGGACAAAGAGCTGCAGGTTTGGAGTAGGAGATGCGGTCCTTATCAGGAATTTCAGTTATGGACCAAAATGGATTCCTGGCATCATAGATTCAATGATTGGTCCAGTTTCATATAAGGTCATGCTGGGAACTGGTCAGGTAGTATGCAGACATGTGGATCAGATACTGACCAGACAACGGGAAATCAAACTGGGGGTCCCAGAGGAAAGGTTGGAGGGCAGGTTGGTCCCCTGGTAGCCAAATGCATTGGTGGTACCACCACCACGAACAGAGACAGTTATACCTGGACCCCTTAATCAAGAGGAAACCATTGTAGCAAAGTCAGATACTCTGAGTACTGCTCAGGAGCAGCAGATGGCTTTTCCACAACCAAGCAGGGACTTGACTGTAAGATGTTCAACAAGAGCGATTGATAACGACCTGCTAGATTGTTCAGGATGGACTATTGTTAAAGGAGTTTCCTTATGGACTTTTTAAGAATGTTGTTAAGAATTATTGTAACTTAAGAGGGGGGGATATAGTAATCTCGGATATAATGCTTAAGTTATCCACCAGATGGAGACAAATTAAAGGGTTCATTTACCAGTGTTTTAAGGTAAGCCCTGCTACACAAGTATTTAGGTAATGTGGCCTTGTGGGTATGACATCAGAAGATCCTCCATCTTTGCATCATGCAGTAAGAAATAGAGTTGTAAGCTTGCAGCCTGTAATAGCTATGTTCTTTCCTAATCTGTGTAATTAAAAGTAAAGTTTTGAGTTCCTGAAGTCTCACTTATATCAGTTATTTGGACCTTACCATTTGGATATAACAAAAGGCATGTTGGGCCTAGCAAGGAGATTCAAGGTCAAAAACCAGACTTGGCATTTTTAAAAGGGACATGTTCAGGCATGTTTGGGATACAGGCTGCAACAAAGAATTTGGGATCTACCTATGCAGTAGCCAGTTTGAGTATTCGAGGTAATCAAACTGTCTGGGGGAAACTGAGCCCCTATCAAGAGATTTGCATGCTAACAATAGACCCACAGAAGAACAGCCTCACTTACCCATCCAAAACATGCATAAACCAAATTGTTTAGCCAACCTACAAAGAATCTCAGGCCCCACAGGAAATTTAAAAGCTTGAGGACAATTCACTACAATTAGATAAGAGCTCAACAGCTCAGTAAAACCATCTCAAAACTACTTCTCACAATTTTAATGACTCCAGCAACTCAGGAAGCCATCTCGAAAGCACTTAAACAATT
The DNA here is from genome assembly GCF_052327205.1 of Somniosus microcephalus. Classification (NCBI taxonomy): domain Eukaryota; kingdom Metazoa; phylum Chordata; class Chondrichthyes; order Squaliformes; family Somniosidae; genus Somniosus; species Somniosus microcephalus. The sequence continues at coordinate 97,391,382 of NC_140999.1, forward strand.
TACACAACTTAATATTAACAAGCCTGCCAAAATCTAACAAAAGACTTGAACAGATTTGGCACGCAGATTAGCAGGCCTTGTTTTGTATAATTGGGGGCTGTTCAACAGTTAAACAGTACAGTACAGTTCAGAAAAGGTATTCATCTCAAAGTACGTTCAAGTTCAGAAAGGCGAAGTTCAGAACATTACAGGAACATCTCACAGGAAAGAGCAACAGTTCCAAGTTCGAGGAGAGCCATCGCCGAGCAACATCGAGGTCGAGGAGCAAACATCTTGAAGCAGTTCTCTCTCGACACCTCATGGCACCAAGGGCCCCACGAAACAACAAACCGAATATTACCCACAGCCAACCAGGTAATATTGGGCCACCGCGACCAACGAAAAACCAACTTGGAAGAAACTGAAGATTCCGCAAGTTTTTCCACTCTACAATCTATCCTGACTCACCCCTGGGTAAGATTTTATCCAAAAAGACTCTAGGCCCTATTTCTAGCCAAAGAAAATTGGGTACTCACCTGATAGATCCAATATGCACCCTACCGCATCAGCGGACTCGCAAAGACTGACCAGCTATGCAGGTGAAGTCCTCTACCGCGTCCAGGGTACGGCAGGCCCCAACTGACTCATATAGTGAACCCTGAAATCGTGAACCAGCTCAACTGTCAAGAAGTCGTTTTGGTGAGCATTATCCCTGGTCCCTCAGAGCCTAACCTAGCTAGTAAGGTGGGATTGGAGGGGTGAGAGATTTGTCTACTGTAATTTTTCCCTTGTGTATGTCGAAGTGTTTCCCCATTTTATTAGAGTGTTATTATTGTGTTGTATTTTCTTTCTCAAATAAAGATCAAAGTTCTTGCACCAAAAATCAGTTGTTTGCTGCACATTTATTACAACCCCCAAATAAGTCCAAGGCCTAGAACCAAGCGAGTGGGAGCGATTTGAACCGCTCACAAGTCACAGGTGGAGCTGACTCCACACACCACCCCCTACACTGTGCACAGTACTCCAGGTCTGGTCTCGCCAAAGCCCTGCACAATTGTAATAAGACTTCCTTGCACTTGTACTCCAATCCCCTTGAAATAAAGGTCAACATGCCATTTGTCTTCCTAATTGCTTGCTGTACCTGCATGCTAGCTTTCCATATATCCTGTACGGGGACACCTGAGTCTCGCTGAACACCAACATTTAATAGTTTCTCACCATTTAAAAAATATTTTGTTTTTCTATTCTTCCTACCAAAGTGAATAACCTCACATTTCCCTACATTATACTTCATCTGCCACCTTACTGCCCACTCACTTAGTCTATCGATATCCCTTTGGAGGCTCTTTGTGTTCTCGTCACAGCTTCCTGTCCCACTTAGCTTTGTATCATCAGCAAACTTGGATACATTTCATCTAAGACATCAATAAAGATAGAGCTTGTCCCCTTTGAAAGTTAGAATTCTTGGGATGGTCGGAAGTCACAGCTTAACAAGCCTTTTGTTGTGACAGTAACTCTGGAACATTTATCGGCTTTCACTGCAGTACGTACATCTACAGGCGGTCAGGTTGGATTTGTTCAGTTACAATGGTCATTGGGACAAATCAGACCTGCACTGAGTAAGTCCACTATAAAATGGATTTACACTGGAAAACACTATATCCCCTGATGTTCTATCACAATTTTAAAAAGGGATCAGTTGCATCCAAGTTGATCAGAATTGTACAACATTGTGAATTTTCTCAGCCAAATGAATTTGAATCTTACTGATTTGTTCCTGTTTTCCGCACAAAAACACAGACACAAACAGACACACACACAGACACACAAAGACACACACACACACACAAATACAACACACTTACACACACACAGGCACACACAAACACACAGGCACACACAAACACACAGACACACACACACAAACACACAGACACACACACACAAACACACAGGCACACATAAACACACAGACACACACACACCATCCAAAAGCAATGTGCTTCTCAGGGTGAAGCACATCGCTTTCGGATAATAGAACACATTGACCTCTATTTTGCCCAGTCTGAGCTCAGGTATGGCACTGCTAGCAGCTCTCTCTGCTCTGCCCAAACCAGGTGCATCAGTCCAAGCCTCGGGATATCACCTCGACTGGATCAGGGTGACCTTTTCTCAGTTTAAACACCATCCATTCTCGAGGCCGCTCACAGAGTGACACTGCCAATGTACTGTCAAATGGGAGGGGGGAGCTGCAAGGGGTTTTCCTCTCTGAGATCGCAGAGGTTTCTCTCGCCAGAGGCCTCCCTCTCTCTTTTGCACAGTAAAACCTTGAGTGGTTCGACCCACTCGCCCCTTAGGTTCTAGACACTGGACTTAGGTGCAGGAACTACAATGCAGAGAAGACTCTTATAGACGAAGTTTGATGATAAGAAATTAAATTTTATTGCATATGGAAAAACAGATCAAATGCAAGCAAATAAGAGGGTACATGGGAGAGAAAAACAAATCATAACAATACAATACTAGCTAAAATAGATACAGGCATATTATACCTTACAACAGTCATTATGAAATGGGGAAACACACGGAACATCGAGGGACAACAACTCATGTTAATTACCCAAAATGACCACCCCTTTACCCTATCTAGATCCGATTATGAAGGGCCAGAAACATGCTCACCAATCCAGTTGGAAAAGTATAGGCCTAGAAATTCAGTTGCATCCGCCAGCCGTTAGCGCCATAAGAGGGGTAGATTTCCAGCGCTAGGCACTTAGCGCCCGGGCGCAGGCCGATCTGCGCCTACGCCCAACTTCAGTTGACATTTAGCGCCGGCGCAAAGTGTTTGCGCCCGCTCAGCTGCGCGCGCAGCTTATGACGTCATTTCGTCGTGCAACGCTGTTTGTGCGCCCCAAACCGGAAATTCAGTGGCGCCCGCCCAATGTGGGCGTGGCGCTGTTAAGAACTGTGAAGTGGAACGCAGCAGAGGCCCTGTGGGCCTCGGGGAGCGCTAATTAAAGGGCACTTACACTGAACTATAAAGGTCAGCCATTTTGCTGCAATGACTTTAGTGCTTTGGATTTCTGGACAGAGACCAAGGAACAGACCTTCCTGATTTGGGACAACATACGAGAGGTATTTTTGGCTTCTGGCCAGAGCTTGGAACTTTCACTCATTGTGATTTCACTGTTTGCAAGTTTATTATGGGGGCTGCATGGGGTTCCAACCCTCAGTTCCAGCATTATGTGCGAAGGGCTCGCAGACGCTGTGTGAGAGGGCCAGCCATGCCTAGACGCAGAGGGGCCATCAGGCGTTGGCAACGTAGGCCTTACCCACTCAGGGAATACCGGCAGCAGATGTCCTATCTCACCATGACTGCCGCGCATTGTGTTAAGAGGCTGCGCTTCAGAAGGGAGGTGGTTGCAGAGATCTGCCAGCTGCTTCACAGAGATCTGCGTCCACAGCTGATGTGCAGGGTGTGATAAAAATGCTAACTTCCGGGAAGTTATGTCATCACTTCCTGTGAACTATGAACTATGAACTATGAACTGTGTAATTACCTCACTTCCTGTAAATGTCACTTCCTGTTGGACTGGTATAAATACTGGTCTGTTCAGTATTGTAAGAGGCTTCTACCAGAGGCATGGTAAAGACCTCTCTTGTATATAGTGTGTTTATAAGTTACTTAAAGCTTACTTTAAAGTTACTTGATGGTAAGTCTCCTTTTTCTTACATCAATTTAAGTAACTTAGTATTTACACTGACAAATACTAGACCTTCAGACAAACTCGGAAGTTAAGGATCCAGGGAACCACCCATCATGGAGAAAATCCTTAGACCTATTCGTCTGGACTTGGACCCGAATACACCAGCAGCTGGCAGGGTATGGAAGCATTGGTATCGTACTTTTGAGAATTTTCTGGATGAATGTAAAGTGGATGCTCCTGCTAAATTGAAGATACTTGTCAATTATGTGACCCCAAAAGTGTTCGAATATGTTGATGACTGGGATAATTACGAAGAGGTGATTCGGGCACTTAAGAAACTGTATGCGAAGACCCCAAATGAGGTCTATGCTAGACATCTACTGGCCACAGCCCGACAAGGGCCAGGGGAATCAATTGACGAATTCCTGCAAGAACTTCGCAGGCTCAGCGTAGATTGTAACTTTCAGGCAGCCTCAGCTGAGCTGTACCGCCAAGAAATGATTCGTGATGCTTTCATCTGCGGGATTGCCTCTCCATTTATATGCCAGCATCTACTAGAAAGTAAAACACTTGAGCTACAAAAAGCTTTTGAACTAGCTTGTTCACTGGATTTGGCAAAGAGAAATGCAGACCTCTATCAGCTGCCCAGATCTCGATCTGCTGCTGTAGCTGCAACCAGACAATTCAAGCGGTCTCAGGTGAACCCTATCATGGGGGAATCTAATTCTGATAATTCTGATGAAGAAGAGGAGGACGACCCCACTTTAGCAGCCTCTTGGCAATCTAGGAAGGAATGCTTCTTTTGTGGAGATGCTTTTCACCCTAGGAAAACCTGCCCTGCTCGCAATGCAATCTGCAGTTATTGCGGGAAAAAAGGACACTTTGCTAAAGTTTGCCTATCAAGGGCCTCTACGAGGGCCAATCCAGCTAAGGCCTACCGAACTGCCCCAATTAGGGCCTATCAAGATGCTCCAGCTAGGACCTATCAAGCTTCTTCTCGAGCTCTCTCCCGAAGAAGCACACCGAGAGTTTTAGCCACTCTCTGTGCAACGACACCAATTACAGCTGCTTGCCCACAGAACCTGTCTCAGGCAGCCACAAAAATTTCAATTAAAGGGCATACCTTAGATGCCTTAATTGACTCAGGAAGTACTGATAGTTTCATTAAGGAACAGATTGTTGCGAAATTGAAACTACATGTCTTCCCATCGGACCAGGCAATTGCGATGGCCCAGTCATCACTTAATACCAGAATCTCCGGCTTTTGTGTTGTTGATATGACACTTCATGGTCGTATGTATCCCTCCACCCGACTTTCAGTGCTCAAAGACTTATGTAGTGATCTCCTCTTAGGGCTGGACTTCCAAAAACAGCATAAGAAACTCACCATTGAGTTTGGTGGATCCAAACCCGGACTTACTATTTCTAATATACCATCTAAATTACCATTTTGTGCATTATCAGCAGCTTCACTTGATGAACCCTCATTATTTGCCAGTATTCCGCCTCAATGCCAACCGATAATAACGAAATCGCGGCGCTTTAATCAGGGAGACCAATCTTTTATTGCGGCTGAAATCTCTCGACTTCTAGCAGAGGATATCATTGAACCATGTTCGTCGCCCTGGCGGGCTCAAGTCGTCATTGTCAAGAACCCTCTAAAACCTCACAAACAGCGACTATGCATCGATTATTCGCAAACCATCAATCAATATACCGACTTGGACGCCTACCCATTGCCACGCATTGATGATATGGTTAATAAACTGGCCGAATACAAAGTGTTCTCAACTTACGATTTAAAAAGTGCCTATCATCAGTTACCCTTGAAGGTCTCAGATAAGCAGTACACGGCCTTTGAGGCTAATGGACGGCTGTACCAATTTCGTCGCCTCCCATTCGGGGTTACTAATGGAGTGGCTGTCTTTCAACGGGCAATGGATGGCCTGGTTAAGCAGGAAAACCTAAGGGACACTTTTCCCTATCTTGATAACATTACCATTGCAGGTCACGATCAACAGGAACACGACTCCAACCTCCAAAAATTTCGGGATGCCCTCCATCGCCGTAATTTGACCCTGAATGAATCCAAATCTGTTGAGTCGCAACCGACCATCAACATCCTTGGCTACTGCGTAGGCAATGGTATCATTAAGCCAGACCCAGAAAGACTTCGCCCGCTCCAAGAGCTCCCGTCACCTAAGAATCCGGCTTCTTTACGTCGGGCTCTCGGTCTGTTTGCATACTACGCTAAATGGATTCCTCATTTTTCGGACAAAATCCAACCCTTGCTGCATGCTAGATCATTTCCACTGGGAACAGCGGCTGTTGCAGCCTTTAACCTTCTCAAAAAACAGTTGGAGAAAGCGGCTCTTCACTCCATCGATGAGAATCTCCCTTTCGTGGTTGAATGTGATGCCTCGGAGGTGGCGATCTCGGCTACTCTGAATCAGGAAGGTCGTCCTGTAGCATTTATGTCCAGGACCTTACAAGGTGCCGAGCTACATTATCCTCCGGTTGAGAAAGAAGCCACAGCCATCATAGAGGCAGTACGGAAGTGGAACCATTTTCTAGCTCGCCAGCATTTTACATTGATCACGGACCAACGATCAGTCGCCTTCATGCTCGATAATCGAAAACGAACCAAAATTAAGAATAATAAAATACAACTTTGGAGGATGGAACTGGCCTCTTTTGGTTATACCATTCTCTATCGGCCTGGCAAGGAGAATGTGGCCCCGGACACCCTCACACGGGCATTCTGCTCCACTATGTCATCCTCCACTCTCATGGATGTCCACAATGGTTTGTGTCATCCTGGCGTTACGCGCATGCTACATTTCGTACGATCACGGAATCTCCCTTTTTCCACTGGAGATGTAAAAAAAATATGCTCAGAATGCCGGCTTTGTGCGGAATTAAAACCTCAGTTCTTCCGCCCCTCAGATGGTATACTCATACATGCAACCCAACCGATGCAACGACTTAGCATCGATTTTAAGGGCCCAGTGCCCTCTTCAACTCGGAACACATATTTGCTCACCATGATCGACGAATATTCACGTTTTCCGTTTGCCTTCCCCTGCTCCAATATGCTGGCGTCCACAGTAATCTGCTGCCTTGAGCAGGTATTTTCTCTCTGTGGCATGCCGGCTTATATTCACTCAGATCGGGGTCCATCCTTTATGTCAAGGGAACTCAAGGACTACCTCTCAGAACGGGGAATTGCTACAAGCAAAACAACACCATACCATCCCATCGGAAATGGGCAGGTAGAGAGGTATAACGGTATCATCTGGAATTCCGTACGTCTTGCTTTAAGATCTCGGGGCCTACCAGACCAGCAATGGGAAACAGTGCTTCCGGATGCATTGCACTCTATACGGTCCCTGCTTTCTACAGCCACAAATACTACACCTCATGAGCGGTTCTTTGGATTCCAGCGTCGCTCATCTCATGGAACATCACTCCCGTCATGGCTAACTACTCCTGGACCTGTATTACTCCGAAGATACGTTCGGACGTCTAAAAATGACCCTCTTGTAGACGAGGTCGAACTAACCGATGCCAACCCCACCTATGCAAACATACGATATTCCGACGGCCGAGAATCTACCGTATCATTACGGGATCTGGCTCCCTGCCCACCAGGACCTAGTGGGACATCGGGTGATGGCATTTCACCAGGAAACTCTTGGGACCTATCGGGTACCCCTCTCCAGGATCCTGATCGGACACCAACTAGCTTGGTGCCGGTAGAACCCCGTGCTCAAGGTTACGACCCTCCCAGTACCGCGCATGAAAGTACTGATCCGCCACAGTCCAGCTCTGCACCTCCCTCTGAACAGAGGCAGTCCGACTTTGAACCTATTGGGGCTCGTACTCGAAGCCATGATCTCCCCGACCCTTCACAGGGCAATCCAGGCCACACAGACTCTGACCAATGGCCAACCGCATGTAAGCGGACCAGCGACCCTCTACGACGGGAATCCAAACGGGTGCGACTCTTCCTTGTTCGGCGGCTACGGACCAAAAGGTAGACCACAGCCTCCTAATCCTGCAGGAGGGAAGAATGTGATAAAAATGCTAACTTCCGGGAAGTTATGTCATCACTTCCTGTGAACTATGAACTATGAACTATGAACTGTGTAATTACCTCACTTCCTGTAAATGTCACTTCCTGTTGGACTGGTATAAATACTGGTCTGTTCAGTATTGTAAGAGGCTTCTACCAGAGGCATGGTAAAGACCTCTCTTGTATATAGTGTGTTTATAAGTTACTTAAAGCTTACTTTAAAGTTACTTGATGGTAAGTCTCCTTTTTCTTACATCACAGGGCGTCTCTGTCGGTGGAACTGAAGGTCGCGGTGGCTCTGAACTTTTATGCAAGCGGATCATTCCAAGCCGCTGCTGGGGACATAGCGAACATTTCCCAGTTCGCCGTGCATCGCTGCATCCGGCAGGTCACCGATGCCCTTTTCGCAAGGAGACACCAATTCATCTCCTTCCCCATGACCCTAGAGAGGCAGGAGCAGCATGCAGTCGGATTTGCCAGGATCGCCGACTTCCCCATGGTGCAGGGCGCCATTGACTGCACGCATGTGGCTATGCGGGCACCTGTCGACAATGCCGAGGATTACCGCAACCGGAAGGGCTACCATTCCCTCAATGTACAGCTGGTGTGTGACCACAGGCAGCGCATCCTAGCTGTCAATGCCTGCTTTCCAGGAAGCAGCCACGATGCATTTATCCTGCGCCAGACTACTGTGGCTGACATGTTCGAGGCACAGCCTCCACCAAGGGGATGGCTTATTGGGGACAAGGGCTACCCTTTGTGTACATGGCTCATGACCCCGCTCCGCGCGCCCAGGACCCCTGCGGAGGAGGCATACAACGAAAGCCATCAAGCCACAAGGAACATCATAGAGCAAACGATTGGCGTCCTCAAGCAACGGTTCCGCTGCCTGGATCGTTCCGGCGGAACTCTACAGTATTCGCCGGATAGAGTCTCCCAGTTCGTCGTCGTTTGCTGCATGCTGCACAACCTGGCTATCCGCAGGACTCAGGCACTGCCACCTCACATTGGACCACCACCTCAGGAGGACGAGCAGGAGGACCATGAGGAGGAGGAGGAGGAGGAGGAGTACCAGCCCAGGAGGGAGCCACAAGGTCCAAGGGCCGTCCGCCGGCGGCTTATTGAACGGCACTTCTAGGCCCCCTGTCAGGGAATGGCTTGTGGCAATGAACGCAGCTGAATGCAGCCGCTCCGCAAGCCCTCAGCCGGTTAACGCAACAACCACTTGAAACATGACACCTGGACAAGCTGAATAAATAAAAAGCTATATTTAACAAACTCAGGGCCCTTCCCACATGAAACAGAGAAACGGACAAGACCCCCAAAAAACAGTCAAAAACATATCTCACTCCCACAACCTGGGGAGGAATAACAAAACTTGTCAATAACATTTGCCTTCATCCTCGGCCTTCCCAAAATAAGCCCCCCCCCCTCCAGAACACAACCACCCCCATATAAAAAAACATTTGCTTCATCTTCGGCCTTCCCAAAATAAGCCCCCCCCCCAGAACACAAACACCCCCATATAAAAAAAACAGTTGGCAACACACTCTACTTAGTGTGCCGAGAAGGCGAGTCCTTGTGCAGGCTTCTCCGGCCCCTGCCCGACCTGTTGCTCCGCCTCAACCTGGGCCCTGTGGGTGTGGCAAGGCTGGAGGAAGGCTCCTGAGGGGCACACTGCGTGACGGCAGATGCCCTTGGGGGTCGGCCTAGACGAGGTCCGGCCCTGGAGGGGCCGGCTGCTGACTGATGCAGCTGTGGCTGGGCAGCATCATTCTCTGCATCAGCTCGTCGCACCTTGGCTGGGGGAGTGGCAGTGGCGGCTGCAGCAATGGGGGCAAGCTGGCTGATGCCAGGCGCTCACTGGTCGCCAGAGACACTGGCACTCGGCCAGGCTGGCACTGCAGCAAGCGCAGCAATCTGGTGGAGGCCAGACCGCTGTGCTGCAGCAGGGCGGCGGGTGCCCTGGCGATGCTTCCGTGACACCGCGAGTGTGGCAGAAGTGAGTGCCCGAACTGCCCTGGTCTGTGCCCGCATCAGATCAGCCAGTGTCTGCACAGCACCACTCATGAACTCGCGACTCGCGTCCTGTGCTGCCGCGAGTTGGTCGACACCCCTGGCCTGTGCTGCCGCGAGTTGGTCGACACACCTGGCCTGTGAGTCCCCGAAAGCAGCCACACTATGAGCCAGGGACTCAATGGCCTGAGGCATCTGTCCCACAACCCCCATGAACTCGTTGTGGCGCCGCTCCGAGGCCGCGGACATTTCATCAAGGAGGCGCACCTCCTGGGCGAGGACCGTCTCCGGACTGGAGGGCGGACTCTCCCTCTGGGGAGAAGGCCGCCGAGCTGCCCAACCCTTCCCGCGTGCCTGGACGCCACTGGGCCCAGCAACTGCCCTCCCCTGCAACACTTCCCCCCTCTGGGGAGAAGGCAGCCATGCTGCCCGACCCTTCCCGCGTGCCTGGACGCCACTGGGCCCAGCAACTGCCCTCCCCTGCAACACTTCCCCCCTCTGGCGAGAAGGCAGCCATGCTGCCCGACCCTTCCCGCGTGCCTGGACGCCACTGGGCCCAGCAACTGCCCTCCCCTGCAACACTTCCCCCTCTGGCGAGAAGGCAGCCGTGCTGCCCGACCCTTCCCGCGTGCCTGGACGCCACTGGGCCCAGGAGCTACACCCCCCTGCAACACTTCCCCCTGGCTCTCCTCCAGGCAAGACGTCTCCCCTCCATTGCCATCCCCTGACGCGGATGAGGGTTCCCCCGATGTGCCGCCTTCCTCTTGGTCCTCGTCGTCCTCCTCTTCCGAGGGACTGGCACTCTCAGCTTCATGGACCTCCTCCTCACCAGCTGAAAGCAGGAAGGCACAAGAGTAGCTTTAGAGTGAGGACAGGGCGTCAGCGAGGGAGGCATGAGTGGTGGCATTATGCGCATTGGTCGGACAGTGGCAAAGGATGTAGATCTGAAGTGCAAGGGGAACGAGAGAGGTCCAAACGGTCATGTCCTTACCATTGGGGCTCAGCACAGGGTCCGCATCACCAATAGCAACGGGGCCAACCACCCGGCCACGCATGAGTCGAGCCACGCGCTCCTCCAGCTCACTGAGCTCCTGGAACTGGGCACGGCCTCCCCCGGTGACATTCCGGCTCTTCATATTCTGGGCCAGCTTGGCCTGCAAGAGAAAGGACGGCCTCTAAGTACAGTGTGGTGCCCTGTTGTTGTGTGCACTGCCTCCCATGGTGGAATAGCTTGGCCAGTGTGGTGCCCTGTTGTTGTGTGCACTGCCTCCCATGGTCGAATAGCTTGGCCAGTGTGTAAAGTGCAGAAAGTGCTATTGATGATCATGCCAGTGCCATAGCTGCGGGAGGAGGGATGGCCATTAGGCCTTTGAGGTCCCTTTGCCCATAATGTGAGGTGCACATGCAAGGATGAGGAGGACACTGGAAAGGCTACTCACCTTGACCAACCGAGTGAGGTCGTTGTACTTCTTGCGGCATTGGTCACCAGTCCTGGGGACATCGCTGGTGGCTGACACCATGTGGGCGATTTCCCTCCAGGCTCTCCTGAACTGCCTCCTGGGAGCCTTCTTGCCACTGTCCGGGCACAAGATCTCTCTTCTCTTTTCCAAACCCTTAAGCAGCACCCACAAAGCAGGCTCTGAGAAGCGCTGCGCTCGTTCACGGGCCTTCTGCATGGCTTCAGGCGCTATTTGGGTCCACCAGCAGTGTTGAGGCCTAGCTGCAGGGCTCCACTATCCAGGGCGTGGCAGCAGACAAAGTCGACCCTTCCCCCTTTAAGAGCTGGCCGGCGTCAGGGTGTCTGCTGTCAATCAAAACATGACCGCACCTGCGCTGCGCCCAGCCTCGTCGTTATCAGTCCGCACCGCCGGCTTAGCGCCTAAAGATAGGAGTGCAACGCCAGTTTCAGCGCTCGCCCAAACTCCTTGGCCAAATCTACTGAATTTCGGCGAAGTGGCCTACACTTTCCGGCGGGCGCTAACTTTAGCGACCGCCCGACTTTAGCGCCCCAAAAGTGGCGCGACTGAATTTCTAGGCCATAGAGTTTTGAAACAGGTCTGCGTTTTGATCCCCTCAGGCGTCCTGTTTCCTCGTGGTCAGTGGAGCCACAGCGGGCTGCGCCACACCCCTCTCTCTCTCTCTCTCTCTCGAGGTGAAGGTCATGGCCAGGTTGGACACTGACGGGCCTGGATGTCAGCGGAGATCATCTGCTTGACCATGGTTGGAAGCCCCTAGCCGGCTTTCATATAGGTTTCTTCGGTAGTTTTTCTACCCTCTCATTTTGTCAACGGCCCGGGGTTGGTCGATGATCTCCCGATGCTTTACCCCGGGGCGGGACGCTGACTCGAACCGTCTTCTTCTCCGATCGCCACGATGGCGCTCTGTGATGGCTCTGATGGCTTTCTGATCGCTACGATGGCCCTATGGTACCGATGGCTACCTCCTTCGCTACCCCCGAGTGTCTCCAATTATACTTCTCAGAAGAAGCCTCTATCTCCCACCAAATCAAGGTTAGTCTTTGTTTAACTTTTGGTGGGCTTATGGCACAGCGGGGTAGTTATTATATTAAAACTGCTTTCGGGATGGCCGGTGGTGGCCATCTCTGGTCTGGAATGGCCTGGTACTGTTTTAATGTCTCCTTGATGTCTTTAATGGGTTTTTGATGCGTTCTTCATGAATATGGAACTGTTCCCCTTTGTCTGGGTAAACATTTAGATGGCCTTTATCTACAGGCCGATCTGACTGGATCTGCATCCAATCTTTATGTATGTGTTGGTGTCTGGTTTCATTCTCTCAGAAACGGCTTCCAGAACTTACTGTGGATTGATTCCACAAAGGCTGTCTGGGGACTGCAGGATCCATTTTAAAGTGTCCCAATAAGTCGGTCACGGGGTCTGGCGGCCATTTTGTGTGTCCCTTTTCTGGGCTTCTTTTAAAACAGTCTTTTAAAATCAAGGCCTCTTCTGCCAGAGGGCCCTTATAGTACAATATTAATTTTGCGAATTCTACAGAGGTGTTTTTATGTCCAGACCTCTTGAACTCACTTCAATTCCCTTACAGATCGAGTAGACTTTCATTCCATCATTCCAAGCTGGACGTGAACCTGGGATCCAGTGTCTAACCTATTCGGTCTCCCAGGGACTGAGGGATGTGAATCTCTTGATGGCGCTGTAATGGGAAACCAAGATGGAATGTAATTAACAGGGCACATTTGGGTGGGTACAGGCTAGTATTTGATCCAATTCTGTTCTCACAGGATGTCCATAGACACAAGAACACAGACACAAACACACACACAGACACACAAAGACACACACACACACACACACACACACAAATACAACACACTTACACACACAAAAACACACACAAACACACAGGCACACACAAACACACAGACACACACACAAACACACAGACACAAACACACACACACCCCCCACTTACACACGCACACAAACACATGTACACACATACGAACACAGACACGCATACACAAACAGACACACAAACACACCTCCCCTAATTTGGCATTCAACTGGTAATGACACTTTGAAAGCCAGAGTCATTGTACAGTAATCAAGAGCAGGAAACCTGGCTGTTATTTCACTTCCCTCGCCTAAGGGCACTGGGTCCAATTATCAAGAGCTGAGTGGTGTCTCAGCTGAGATCAGCTAACTCACCACAGACTGGGGATTGAAGCTGGACCCGCCCTGGCTTTTGTGGATTAGTGCCACATTGGCGAGTCCATTTACAAAATGAGCCACCAGGGAACTCCCATCAGGGGAAAGTTTAATTACAATTTGAACTGAATATATTTTCGAAGAATAATTCTTCTGTTTACAAGCAGCTATTTGTGGGCCAGGACAAGTGGTGAAGACACATCAAGTGATGTGAGGCAGACTCAGTGTGGAATCTAACACCCGGTGCCAGGCATGCTTGTCATGAATCTCAGCTCAACATTTTCTTCGAAAGCTGTTTTAATTGTGTGGCTGTGGAGACATGTATGTCAGATTCACGCCAAACAAGATGCCTCGGAGCGGGCATTCGACTGATGCGTGGAGGTTTTGGCACTGCATTGAATTTGCATCCTTTTAGTTCACACCATTGAGAGGGAGTGATTTTTTTAATAAGGAACAACTGTGTTTGCATCAAATGGGAGTTTACAGCCGCTGAATATATTTGATCAGATTACAGAAATCTCCAAGTGTCCAACATCTAGTCAGCATCTCAATGGAAGGCCATGGAAAGGGTCTAAACAGACAACCTACTAATAGAATAAGGCTTAAGGATGATTAAGAATGACAGACAATGGATCATATCAAGTTATCTGTGTTTGTAGCTCCAGCAGATTCCATTGTAAACTTTTGCCCTGCCACAGATTCCACTTTAGATCCTTGAAATACTTCAAATATTGTCTTCCACTTTCTTCCTTCCTGCTTTCTCACCGCACCATCTCCTACTCCAACTCTTTCTTTCCCAACATCCCATAAGGAGGAAGGGTTCAGGTAAGGGTAAAATTATAAGGCAGAAGAGAAAAGTCAAGGCGGTAGAGCAGAGTAGCGATTTGGGTAAAATCAAGCTGATTTTGTCAGAAACGGACAGAGAGTTTAACAATGGTAATAGGGCATTAGCGACTAAGGCCACATCAGGGAAAAATAGTAAAAGTTAAAATTAAAGGCGCTATATCTGAATGCATGAAGCTATCATAATAAAATAGATGAATTAATGGCACAAATAGAGGTAAATGGCTTTGATCTAGTAGCCATTACTGAGACGTGGCTGCAGGGTGACCAAGGTTGGGAACTAAATATTCTAGGGTACGTGACTTTTAGAAAAGACAGGCAAAATGGAAAAGGAGGTGGGGTAGCCCTGATAATAAAGGATGCGACAAAGGCAGAAGTGAGATAAGATCTTAGCACAGAAAATCAGGATGTAGAATCAGTATGGATGGAGCTAAGAAATAACAAAGGGCAGAAAACACTGGTGGGAGTAGTTTATAGGCCCCCTAACCATAACCACAGTGTTGGCCAGTGTATAAATCAGGAAATTAGAGGAGCATGCACAAGAGCGGGGTGGGAGGAAGAAACTGTATTGAGAGGTCTAAGTATAAAGGGAGCTGAGTGGCGACTTAAAAACAAAAAAACAAGGAGTGACATCACAGGACAGCAGGTAGGTGATTGGTTGGTGAGTATTACAGCTCTTTTGCTCTCTAGGTTAGGTAAGTGGATTCAATTCAGAACTGGGAGAGTATTAAGTACTATAACTTTATTGAATTAATAACTTAAAACTAAATTAACTAATTAAAACTAAAAATAAGCATTTGAATAAAAACGGTAACTAATGATATAAATAAAATAAGGTTAGCTAGAGATGGCAGTGCAGGTGGTGTCGTAACTGCAGCATGTGGGAGTTGGTGGAGATCCCGAACAACCACATCTACCGTACGTGCCTGCAACTCGAGGAACTTTGGCTCAGAGGTGTTGAGCTGGAGTCCGAGCTGCAGACATTGCAATGTATCAGGGAGAGGGAGAGTCACCTGAACACTTTGTTCCAGGAGGCACTCACACCCCTTAGGTTAAGTAATACTTTAGAGTTAGTCAATGTTCAGGGACAGGACGGTCTGACTGCGAGTCAGGAAGGTATGGAAACCCAGGATATAGTGATGGAGGAGCCTCAGCCCTTGACCTTGTCCAACAGGTACAAGGTACTTGTTGCCTGTATGGATAAGAACAAGGACTGCAGGGAGGATGGGCAAACTGACCACGGCACTGTGGTCCAGGAGGCCATTCAAGTGGGGGGAGTAAAAAGGAATGTGGTACTGGTAGGCAACAGTATAATTAGGGGGATAGATACTGTTCTCTACAGCCGCGACCGAGAGTTCCGAAGGCTGTGTTGCCTGCCCGGTTCCAGGGTTAAAGACATCACCTCGCAGCTGGAGAAGAACTTGGAGTGGGAAGGGGAAGATCCAGTTGTTGTGGTCCTCATAGGAACCAACAACATAGGTAGTACTAGGAATGAGGTTCTGCTGAGAGAGTTTGAGGAGTTGGGGTCCAAATTAAAAAGCAAAACCTCAAAGGTAATAATCTCTGGATTGTTACCTGAGCCATGCGTAGGGATAAGCAGATTAGTAGTTTAATGCGTGGCTGAAAGAGAAGTGTGGGAGGCAGAGGTTTCGCTTCATGGGGCACTGGCAGCAGTACTGGGAAAAGAGGGAGCTGTTCCGTTGGGACGGGCTCCACTTAAACCGGGCTGGGATCAGTGTTCTGGTGAATCAAATAACTAAGGCAGTAGGCAAGGCTTTAAACTAATGAAGTGGGAGTGGGAGGATTCAGGAAAGAGTAAATTTAAAAGTAGCGAGCGAAATGTCAAGGTTTTAGAACAGAGCAGAGTTTTGGGTAAAAATAAGCAGAGTGAGTCAGGAAGGGACAGAGTAACAAAGGTATTAGGGCATCAGTGACTGAGGTGACATCAGGGAAAAATAGAAAAAAGTCATAGCTAAAGGCACTATACCTGAATGTGTGAAGCATTTGCAACAAAATAGATGAATTAATAGCGCAGATAGAAATTATATAGGTTTGATCTAATAGCCATTATGGAGTCATGGTTGCAAAGTGATGGGCAAAATGGAAAAGGAGGAGGGGTAGCCCTGATAATAACAATAGAGAGAAAGGATCTTGGCTTGGAAAATCAAGAAGTAGAATCAGTTTGGGTGGAGCTCGGAAACAGCAAGGGCAGAAAACATTGGTGGGTGTTGTTTAAAGGCCACCAAACAGTAGTTGTAATGTAGAGCAGAGTATAAATCAGGAAATTAGAGGCGCATGTAACAAGGGAAATACAGTGATCATGGAGGACTTTCATCTACATACAGACTGGGCAAACCAAATTTACAGTAACAGTGTGGAGGACGAGTTCATGGAATGAAAGCAAGATACTTTTCTAGATCAGTATGTTCAGGAACCAACTGGGGAACAGGCTGTTTTAGATCTAGTATTGTACAATGAGAAGGGAAGAGTGACCATAAAATGATTGAATTTTAGATTGAGTTTGAAAGTGATTTATTTACGTCCAAAACTAGGGCCTTAAATCTAAATAAAGCAATCTATCTACGTATGAGGGGCGAGTTGGCAATGGTAGATTGGGAAACTACATTAAAAGGTATGCTGGTAGACAAGCAATGGCTAGCATTTAAAGAGTTAACACATAATTTACAACAAATATACATTGCTTTAAGGCACAAAAACCCCACAGGAAAAGTGGTCCAACCGTGGCTATCAAGAGAAGTAAAGATAGTTTTAGATCAAAGGAAGAGGCTTATAATGTTGCCAAAAAGTGTAGTAAGCCTGAGAATTGGAAATATTTTAGAATTCAGCAAAAGACCAAGAAATTGATAAGGAAAGAGAAAAAAGAATATGAGAGTAAATTAGCAAGAGACATAAAAACAGATTGTAATTGTTTCCATAGGAATATAAATAGGAAGAGATTAGGGAAATAAATATGGACCCATTAGAGGCAGAGACAGAATAAATTATAATGGGCAATAAGGAAATGGCAGAGGCATTGAACAAATACTTTGTTTCTGTCTTCATGGTAGAATACACAAAAAATAATCCGGAAATAATGGGGAACCTCTACGGAGCTTTATTCTGTATCTAAACCGTGCTGTACCTGCCCTGGGCGTGTTTAATGGGACAGTGTAGAGGGAGCTTTACTCTGTATCTAAACCGTGCTGTACCTGCACTGAAGTGTTTGATGGGACAGTATAGATGGAGCTTTACTCTGTATCTTACCCGTGCTGTACCTGCCCTGGGAGTGTTTGATGGGACAGTGTAGAGGGAGCTTTACTCTGTATCAAACCCATGCTGTACATGCCCTGGGAGTGTTTGATGGGACAGTGTAGAGGGAGCTTTACTCTATATCTAACCCATGCTGTACCTGCCCTGGGAATGTTTGATGGGACAATGTAGAGGGAGCTTTACTTTGCATCTATCCCGTGCTGTACCTGCTCTGGGAGTGTTTGATGGGACAGTGTAGAGGGAGCTTTACTCTGCATCTAACCTGTGCTGTACCTGCCCTGGAGTGTTTGATGGGACAGTGTAGAGGGAGTTTTACTCTGTACCATACCCGTGCTGTACCTGCCCTGGGAGTGTTTGATGGGCCAGTGTAGAAGGAGATTTACTCTGTATTAAACCCATGCTGTACCTGCCCTGGGAGTGTTTGATGGGACAGTGTAGAGGGAGCTTTATTCTGTATCTAACCCGTGCTGTACCTGCCCTAGGAATGTTTGATGGGACAGTGTAGGGGGAGCTTTACTCTGTATCTAAACTTTGATGTACCTGCCCTGGAGGTGTTTGATGGGACAGTGTAGAGAGAGCTTTACTCTGTATCTAATCCGGGCTGTACCAGCCATGGGAGTGTTTGATGGGACAGTGTAGAGGGAGATTTACTCTGTATCTAAACCGTGCTCTACCTGCCCTGGGAATGTTTGATCGGACAGTGTAGAGGGTGCTTTACTCTGTATCTAAACCATGATGTACCTGACTTGAGTGTTTGATGGGCCAGTGCAGACGGAGCTATACTCTGTATCTAACCCATGCTGTACCTGCCCTGGGAGTGTTTGATGGGACAGTGTAGATGGAGCTCTAGTCTGTAGCTAACCCATGCTGTACCTGCCCTGGGAATGTTTGATGGGACAGCGTAGAGGGAGCTTTACTCTGTATCTAACTCGTGCTGTACCTGCCCTGGGAGTGTTTGATGGGACAGTGTAGAGGGAGCTTTACTCTGTATCTAACCCATGCTGTACCTGCCCTGGGAATGTTTGATGGGACAGTGTAGACGGAGCTTTACTCTGTATCTAACCCATGCTGTACCTGCCCTGGGAGTGTTTGATGGGACAGTGTAGATGGAGCTCTACTCTGTAGCTAACCCATGCTGTACCTGCCCTGGGAGTGTTTGATGGGACAGTGTAGAGGGAGCTTTACTCTGTATCTAACCCGTGCTGTACCTGCCCTGGTAATGTTTGATGGGACAGTGTAGACGGAGCTTTACTCTGTATCTAACCCATGCTGTACCTGCCCTGGGAATGTTTGATGCGATAGTGTAGAGGGAGTTTTACTCTATACCTAACCTGTGCTGTACCTGCCCTGGGGTGTTTGATGGGACAGTGTAGAGGGAGCTTTACTCTGTACCTAACCCGTGCTGTACCTGCCCTGGGAGTGATGGATGGGACAGTGTAGAGGGAGCTTTACTCTGTACCTAACCCGTGCTGTACCTACCCTGGGAGTGTTTGATGGGAAAGTGTAGAGCGAGCTTTACTCTGTATCTAACCTGTGCTGTACCTATCCTGGGAGTCTTTTGTGGGGTAGTGTAGAGGGAGTTTAACTCTGTATCTAACCTGTGCTGTACCTGCCCTGGGAGTGTTTGATGGGATAGTATAGAGGGAGCTTTACTCTGTATCTAACCCATGCTGTACCTGCCCTGGGAGTATTTGATGGGACAGTGTTGAGGGAGCTTCATTCTGTACCTCAACCGTGCTGTATCTGCCCTGGAAGTGTTTGATGGGACAGTGCAGAGGGAGCTTTACTCTGTATCTAACCCATGCTGTACCTGCCCTGGAGTGTTTGATTGAACAGTGCAGAGGGAGCTTTACTCTGTATCTAACCTTCTTAAATAACACCATCTGAAAGTTGCAGCAACTGGCCATTTGTCTCATATTCATGTCATGTGCCATATTAAGTAGGAAACACATTAAAAAAAACTGACTGTATGTGAAGAGCATTGTGAAGTTTCTAACTGTGAGTTAATTCTGATTGTAATGGCACTGGCTTTCAGTGTCCTGGAGTCCGATTTGTTCACTTCTCCATGGCTTTTGTCGCTCACAGGGGCATCTTCTGTGGTGTCCACTCGGGCTGCAGGCGTGAACACTGTTGTAATGTATATACCTTTAAGGGGGGAACTGTCTTTTACAGCTCATGTATAATGCAGTACCGGCAGTGACCACAACTGTATATAGTACTGAGTAGTAATCTGTACAGATCAGTTCCCGTGTGAGCCACGTCGAGTAAACACCTGTTTTACCGTTCTCCTGCAGTCTGTGTCTTATTATACACGGACACAACATTGATGACAAGGCAAGTTCGAACCTACCTGCAACTCTGCATCACCTCCCGGGGATTCGTTCCTGGAGATCAGTGGATTGGAGGTCAAGGCCAGAGACTCAGGCGTCAACCATGGGCAACCGCCCAGTCATCCAGCAGAGACTCGAGAATTGCGGGAGAGGCTGTCGAGAGCCAGGCTTGGCTTTCAAGTCGAGGTGGTCCAGCGAAACGGGCTGGCAACAGGTAGTGCGCAGAACTTTCCCCAACAGCGGCGGGCTAGAGCCCGACTGAGCGGCACAGCAAAGGGCCGAGCAGCGTCGATGGGGGAGAGAGAGAGAGGGCAGAGGGCACAGGGCGCAGCCAGTGTTCAGGGGCCGAGCAGCGTCGAAGAGAGGGAGAGAGAGACGTGCAGAAACCCGCGAGGCACCGGCATTGCCACGAGGACCGCCGAGAGCGGCGTTGGCAGCAGCGCAGGAGAAGCGTGCGAAACCTACAGGGCGCTGCCATTGCCACGAGAACCGTCGGGAGCGGTGTTGGCAGCAGCGGGGGAGGAAGGAAAGCGTGGGAGATGCCATTTTAAGCCATTGGGAGATGCCATTTTAAACCACACCCAAAATACCAAAGAGTGGCAGTATCACCGCATTTGACAATGAAGTCGAAGATTGCACTACATATGTCGAACGAATAGAGGTATACAGCAAGGCAAATGAGGTGTCAGATGACAAGAAAGCGTCGGTATTGTTAAATTTAATGGGTGCAAAGACGTATGGTTTATTACAAAATCTAGTAACCCCAACGAAGCCAATGGAAAAGAGTTTTGAAGACATAGTGACGATACTACAGGAACATTTAAACCCACACCGCTGCTGATAGCAGAAAGATTCAAGTTTCACAAACGGAACTAGCATAAGGATGAAAGCAATGCTGATTATTTAACAGAACTGCGCAAACTATCGTAACACTGCCAGTTTGGAGCGCCACTGCCAGATACCTTAAGGGACAAGTTTGTGTGTGGGCTTCAAAGTGAAGGAACTCAGAAACGACTTTTATCTGAAAAGGACCTTACGCTGTAAAAGGCTTTCAGCATTGCGGTATCATATGAAGCAGCAGCACGGGGCGCTGCAGAGATACAACAGAGACTGCAAGAATATGGCACAAACAAAATGTCATATAGAACAGAGAAGTGCTATCGCTGCGGCAGAACAACACACGACCAGAATGATTGCTGGTTCAAAGACAAAGTGTGCAGACAGTGTGGAAAAGTAGGACACATAGCACGAGTCGGCAGGTCAGGAAAGAAAACCAGCAATAAGAAACCTACCAAAGAAAAGTACAAGAAGGTACATAAGATGACGGAGAATAGTTCAGACGAACAAAAGAGTGATAACGACTCTGAAAGCAGGGAACTGAGTTGTCTGAAACTACATAATGTGATCACAACGGAGGATCACCGAACCATTTGGGTCACTCTCAAGATAGCAGGAGCCCAGGTAAAGATGGAATTGGACACAGGATCAGCCGTAACAGTCATAAACCGACGGGACTTCAGCGGCTATTCTCACACATACACTTGAGAGACAAAAAAATTATTTTGAAGACATATACGGGGCAAAAAGTCTACCCCAAAGGAAAAATAAGGGTGACCGTTATATATAACGTTTAGGAAACAACAAAACTAGACCTTTATGTATTACAAGATGGAGGACCACTATTACTGGGACGTGAACGGATCCGGAAAATACAACTGGATTGGCATTCCATACAGGCACTGACTATGGCTGACAAAAAGGATGACGACGTCACACCTGGGCGACTGTCAAAGATCCTAACTGACACGAAAGAAGTGTTCCAGCAAGGACTCGGAACACTAAAAGGCATGACAGCGACGATTAAAATTGAAGAAAAAGCAAGCCCAAAATTTTTAAAGGCCAGACCGGTACCTTATGCGATCCGTCCAGCCATCGAAGCAGAGCTGGAGAGTCTGGAACGTTCAGGTGTACTATCCAAGGTAGACTGGAGCGAGTGGTCTGCACCCATCATCCCTGTGATGAAAAAGTCATTGAGCAGCACGCCTGGGGAACCAAGGAAGGTTCGCATCTGTGGGGACTTTAAGGTAACAGTGAACCCGATCCTTCACACCGTACAATATCCACTTCCGCGGATTGAAGATATTTTCGCCTCGCTATCTGGAGGGAAACGCTTCACTAAGATTGATCTGGCCCAGGCGTATCTGCAAATGGAGGTAGAAGAAGCATCAAAAAAATACCTCACAATCAACACCCATAAAGGTCTCTACCAATACAACCAGCTGGTATTCGGGGTAGCATCAGCTCCGGCTATTTGGCAGAGGGCAATGGAACAAGTCCTGCAAGGGATCCCAGGGACCCAGTGTTATTTGGACGACATCCTGGTCACGGGAGAAAATGACAGTGATCACCTTGCCAACCTGGAGCAGGTGCTCACTAGATTGCAGGAATATGGGCTCCGAGCTAACCGCCCCTAATGCGAGTTTTTTAGAAAACAGATCTCGTATTGTGGCCATTTTATCGATAAAGAGGGGTTACATAAGTCCCCAGAGAAGATTGAGGCAGTAGTCAAGGCTCCAGCACCGGAAAATGTGTCAAAACTGAGGTCGTTCCTCGGGCTGGTAAACTACTACCATAAGTTCTTGCCAAATTTATCTGCAATACTACACCCACTGAACACCCTACTGCAAACTGGGGTGCCATGGAAGTGGAGTGACGAATGTAGACGAGCTTTCCAGAAGAGCAAAACACTAATCACATCGAAAGAGGTATTGGCCCATTACAACCCAGCATTACCAATTCGGTTGGCATGTGATGCGTCACCCTACAGCATTGGAGCGGTGCTGTCGCACAAATTCTCGGATGACTCAGAGAGGCCAATAGCCTTTGCGTCACGATCACTAACCTCAGCAGAGCGTAACTACGCCCAGATTGATCGGGAGGCCCTCAGCCTAGTGTGGGGAGTGAAAAAGTTCAATCACTATCTGCACGGGCAGAAATTCACCTTGCTGACTGATCACCAGCCTCTTGTCTCTATTTTTAATCCGAAGAAGGGCGTTCCGGTGATGACTGCACAACGACTACAAAGATGGTCACTTTTTCTAGGGGCGCACCACTATGAGATTGAATATAAGGGCACGAAACAGCATGGAAATGCTGATGGGCTATCACGTCTGCCACTGCCTACTGCGGAGGAAGCACCAGCAGTGGATCCTGTCGAAATATTCCATTCAACTATAGTTGAATACCTACCGGTAACTAACGCTTGTATCGAAAAGGAAACGCGAAATGACCCGACACTGTCTCGGGTATATGATTTGACGGTGAAGGGATTGCCAGCACATGGCGACTCACTGTTACCAGCATTCTCGACAAGGAGAGAACAGCTGTCAGTGTGCCGGGGGACCTTGATGTGTGGATCCCGAGTGGTAATTCCACCCAAGTTAAGGGATAGAGTGCTCAATGAGCTTCAAGAGGGTCATCTGGGAGGGGTAAAAATGAAAAGCCTAGCCAGGGCTTATGTGTGGTGGCCGGGAATCGATAAACAAATCGAGGACCTGACCAAGAGTTGCTCAGTGTGGTGTCCGTGTGTAGATAAAGACACTGAAGACAGAAGTTGGTTCATAGGTATTTACTAAGCAAGTCTGGGGGGGGTTTCTGAAGGATATACACAATACACAGGCTTATATAGCCCAAGTGGCAATTACCGGCATTACGCACACCTGGGGCTCTTAAAGGCACATACACCATAATTGCTCTTAAAGGCACATACACCACAATTCCTCCCCTTCTAGCTAACTAGTACATCATATTTTAAGTAATTATTAATTACATGTTATATGCAAAATAACATACATTGCTGTATTAATTAATTATAAGTTGGTCTCTCAGGAGGCTTCCTGACTCGGTCCGGATAACGCCTCGGGGGTGTAGTGGTTTCTGGTGGTGTAGTAGGTTCTTCTGGCAAGGCTGATTCGACTTGAAGGCCAGTGTCGGGTTCATCGGGCTCCAGTATCACCGGATCGGAGGTAGATATGGGTATCTCTACTTCATCGTTAGATGTATAGAGTGGTGGTGTAGGTTGTCCCTTTTCGGATGACTTGATGATTTGGTCAGCATGGCGCCTTATTATGCTGTCTCCGATGTCCACGGTATACATCAGTGGTCCCAATCGTGTGCAGATAGTTCCAGGCTGCCATTTCTCGGTACGGTAGTCCCGGGCCAAAACCGGTTGGCCTATCTGGAAGGCCCAAGTTGGCCTTTCATTCATGCCCTGAAACTGCCGGTTCTCCACATCCCTTCGGATGTTGATCTTGACCAAATCCAGCCGGCATCTTAGGCTTCTATTGTAGAACATCATGGCGGGAGTTTGGTTAGTAACCATATGCGTTGCATTCCTATATGCAAATTAGAAGTTATCCACCTTGTGCTGAAGTTTTATGTCTTCATTACCCATGGCCTTGATGGCCTTCTTGAAGGTCTGGACAAACCTTTCAGCCAATCCATTGGTGGCGGGATGGTATGGGGCGGACGTGTAGTGCTTTACCCCATTGTTCTTTAAGAACTTTCTGAATTCTTCGGACACAAATTGCGGTCCATTATCAGAACATATCTGCTCCGGCAGCCCATTCCTGGCAAATATGGTCCTTAATACTGTGATGCCTTTTTCCGTGGTGGTGGAGGACATCTTTATTACCTCCGGCCACTTGGAGTGTGCATCAACTGCGATTAAGAACATTGAGTCCAAAAATGGACCAGCAAATTTGATGAGCACCCTTTGCCAGGGAGATGAGGGCCACTCCCATGGATGTAGAGGGGCCTGTGGCAGAGCATTTTGGACCTTCTGGCATCCTAGGCAGCTCTTGGTCATGTCTTCGATGTCTCCATCGATACCTGGCCACCATACAAACGCCCTAGCTAGGTTCTTCATTTTCACTCCACCCAGATGCCCCTCGTGAAGCTCCTTTAGCACTTTATCCTGGAGTTTGGGTGGAATCACCACTCTGGATCCAACCATCAAGGTTCCTCGGCAAACTGACAGCTGTTCTCTTCTTTGCGAGACTGCTGGCAACAGTGGTTCGCCATGTGCTGGCCATCCCTTCACTGTTAAATCGTAGATCCGTGAGAGAGTAGGGTCATTTCTTGTCTCCCTTTCAATGGCAGAATTTGTCACCGGTAGACATTCCACTATGGTAGAGTGGAATATCTCTACTGGGTCTACTGTAGGTGCCTCTTCTATCATTGGCAACGGTAGGCATGATAAACCGTCAGCATTCCCATGCTGTTTTGACCCTTTGTATTCAATGTTGTATTGGTGTGCCCCTAGAAAAAGGGACCACCTCTGTAGTCTTTGTGCCGTCATAATGGGGACACCTTTCTTAGGGTTGAATATGGAGATGAGGGGTTGATGGTCAGTCAGCAAGGTAAATTTTTGTCCGTGTAGGTAATGGTTGAATTTCTTCACTCCCCATACCAGGCTGAGTGCTTCCCTGTCTATCTGGGCATAGTTACGCTCAGCTGAGTTCAATGAGCGTGACGCAAAAGCTATCGGCCGTTCCGAGCCATCAGGGAATCTATGGGACAATACCGCTCCTATGCCGTAAGGGGATGCATCGCACGCCAGTCTGATTGGTAGTGATGGGTTGTAATGAGCCAAAATTTTCTCGGACGTGATTAAGTCTTTACATTTATGGAAGGCACGTTTACAGTCTTCGTTCCATTTCCAAATCACTCCTGTCTGTAGAAGATCATTAGGAGGGTGTAGAATAGTTGATAAGTTCAGTAAAAATTTATGGTAGTAATTTATTAATCCCAGGAATGACCTTAATTGTGAAACATTTTCAGGTGCTGGGGCTTTTATAACTGCTTCAATTTTTTCAGGTGACTTATGCAACCCTTCCTTATTAATTATGTGGCCACAATATGATATCTGATTTTGGAAAAATTCGCACTTGGGGCGATTTGCTCGTAGGCCCTGTTCTTTCAGCCTAGTGAGCACCTGCTCCAAATTGGCAAGGTGCTCGTTGTCGTTTTCTCCTGTTATAAGGATGTCGTCTAGGTAGCATTGAGTCCCCGGAATCCCTTGCAGGACTTGCTCCATAGCTCTTTGCCAGATAGCTGGAGCTGATGCTATTCCAAAAACCAGTCGATTGTACTGGTACAGGCCTTTGTGTGTGTTTATTGTGAGATACTTTTTAGAGGTCTCCTCAACCTCCATCTGTAGATATGCCTGTGCCAAGTCAATTTTTGTGAAACGTTTCCCTCCGGATAGTGAGGCGAAAATATCTTCTATCCTCGGAAGAGGATACTGTACCATGTGAAGGACCGGGTTTACAGTCACCTTAAAGTCTCCACAGATGCGAATTTTTTTCTGTTCCTCAGAGTTATTTTTCAATGTTTTTTTCATGACTGGAACGATGGGTGTTGCCCATTCGCTCCAATCTATTTTGGATAATATGCCTGCCTTTTCCAAATTCTTCAGCTCTGCCTCGACTGCCGGACGTATTGCGTATGGCACCGGTCTTGCCTTAAAAAATTTTGGAATTGCTGTATCTTCCACTTTTATTGAGGCGGTGATGCCTTTCAAGGTTCCTAGTTTCTCTTGAAACGCTTCTTTGGTGTTGGCCAAGATGTCTTTTAATCGTTCAGGTATGATGTCATCGTTGTTTTTTTCCTTACTGATCACCGTCAGTGCCTGAATGGAGTGCCAGTCTAAACGTATCTTCCTTATCCATTCACGTCCCAACAACGGTGGACCACCATCTTGTAGAATGTATAAATACAACTTTTGTATTTCTTTGCCGTTGTATACCACAGGCACCCTTATTTTTCCTTTGGGGTAGACTTTCTGCCCCGTATATGTTTTTAAGATAATGGATGTGTCTTTTAGAGGTATATGCGAAAATAGCCTCTCGTAATCGCGTTGATTTATTACGGTTAGAGCTGATCCTGTATCTAGCTCCATTTTAACTGGGGACCCTGCTATTGTGAGGGTAACCCAAATGGTTTGGTAATCCTCTTTGGCAAGTACATTATGTAATTTGAGACAGCTTAGTCTCTTGTTTCCGGAGTCGCTATCGCTATTCTGGTCTTCGGAGCTATTGTCCGTCATCATTTGTACCTTCCTGTACTTTTCTTTATTGATTTTTTGTTTTCTGTCAGTGGATTTATTTTGTCCAGATTGGCATACCCGTGCAATGTGTCCAATCTTACCACATTGCCTGCATGCTTTGCCCTTGAACCAGCAGTCACTCTGGTTATGGGTGGATCTGCCGCAGCGATAACATCTTCCTAACTCCTGTGTCATTTTATGGGTGTCGAAGTGCTGTGTCTCTTGTTGTATCTCTGCAGCTCCTTTTGCTGCTGCTTCGTATGATACAGCCATACTGAAAGCTTTATCCAATGTTAAATCTTTTTCAGAAAGCAGTCTTTTTTGTGTTCCTTCACTTAAGAGACCGCAAACAAATTTGTCTCAAAGATAATCCGATAGTCCTGCTCCGAACTGGCAGTACTTTGATAGCTTTCTTAATTCGGTTAGGTAATCAGCGTTACTTTCATTCTTGTGTTGATTTCTCTTGAAGAACTTGAATCGTTCCGCTATCAGCAGCGGTGTTGGGTTTAAATGCTCCTGCAGGGTATCAACAATTTCTTTAAAAGTCTTGTCCTTTGGTTTGGCTGGAGTGATTAAATTTCGTAACAGCCCGTATGTCTTCGCGCCCATTAAGTTCAGAAGTACTGAAGCTTTTTTTTCATCTGTTATTCTATTTGCAGTGCAATAAACCTCTACTCTTTCCACGTATGTGGTCCAATCTTCTATTTCGCCATCAAAAGCATCAATATTACCAGATTTAGGCATTTCAGAAAAGATATGGCGCTTCCCGCACTTTTTTTTTTCTCTCTGTAGCAACGATATGGCGCTTCCCGCGCTTTCCCGCCGCTGCTACCGATAACAACGCTGTTTTGCTGTGGTTTCAGTTTATTCACTGTTGGAGACTCATTCCCGACGGAGGTCTAAACGCTGACCTGCTTGCCGCGCCGGCCGTCTCTCGAGTGCACCCTCCCAGTCCGTTATTGCTTGCCTCCGATTTCGCTGCCTGTCTCAGCTGTAGAGCCCGCTGCTGGAGCTCCAGCCTGACGCCCAGGAAGGATTAGCGCAGTACCTGTCACCAGCTTGGCCAGCTGGTGAAACCACAGTTTCTCTTACTTCCTTGAGTCTTCTGGACGCTGGAGGAATCGATGTCCTTGAGGTGCTGCCGAATTGCAGGTAAGTCCGTTTCCACTTCGTCGCCACTGTAGTGTCCGTGTGTAGATAAAGACACTGAAGACAGGAGTTGGTTCATAGGTATTTACTAAGGTTTCTAAAGGATATACACAATACACAGGCTTATATAGCCCAAGTGGCAATTACCGGCATTACGCACACCTGGGGCTCTTAAAGGCACATACACCATAATTGCTCTTAATGGCACATATACCACACTCAGGATGCCAGAAAGTCCAAAATGCACCACCACAGGCCCCTCTACACCCATGGGAGTGGCCCTCATCTCCATGGCAATGGGTGCATATTGATTTTGCTGGTCCATTCATGGACTCAATGTTTTTAATAGCCGTGGATGCGCACTCGAAATGGCCTGAGGTCATCAAAATGTCCTCCACCACCACGGAAAAAACTATTGCAGTCCTACGGACCATTTTTGCCAGGAATGGCTTGCCAGAATAGATTTGCTCCGACAACGGACCACAGTTTGTGTCCGAAGAGTTCCGGAGGTTCTTGAAAAAGAATGGGGTAAGGCATTACACATCCGCCCCGTATCATCCAGCCACAAATGGATTGGCTGAGAGGTTCATACAAACCTTTAAGAAGGCAATAAAGGCTATGTACAATGACAACATTCCGCTGCAGCACAAGGTGCTGTTCACCTACCGGAATGCGACACATGCAGTCACCAACCAGGCCCCAGCCATGATGTTCTTTAACCGAAGGTTAAGATCTCGCCTGGATTTGCTCAGACCAAATGTACGAAGAGATGTTGAGAGTAAGCAATTCCAGCACATCCATGAGAAGCCAACAAGGAGCTTCAATGTAGAGCAACCAGTCTTGGCCCACGACTACCGAACAGAAAAATGGCAGCCAGGAACGATATGCACACGGCAGGGCCCACTAATGTACACAGTGGAAGTTGGGGAGAACATCGTGAGACGCCATGCTGACCAGATCCTAGAGTCACAGGAGCAAGTCAACCCCATGCCTCGCCCATACGTACCTGGTGATGAACCCGACGTACAGGTCGCATCTACCTCAGAAACAGTAGCATCGGAAGCTGATGAACCAACCGACGACAGGGGGTCAGGATCGCCTCTGCACCAAGAGCAAGACACTCGGGAAAGGCGCTATCCAGAAAGGATCAGGAAGCCTCCCCAAAGACTGAATATATAAATAGACTATTTTCAGCTAATGTTGCATGTTAAAAGTGTTAATTGTAATTAGTTTGATATTTAATTGTTGAATGAGCGTTATGGTACTGTTAATCTAAAAGGGGAGGAATTGTAATGTATGTACCTTTAAGGGGAGAACTATCTCTTACAGCCCATGTATACTGCAGTACCGGCAGTGACCACACCTGTATATAGCACTGAGTAGTAATCTGTACAGATCAGTTCCCGTGTGAGCCACATTGAGTAAACAACTGTTATACCATTCTCCTGCAGTCTGTGTCTTATTATACACGGACACAACAACTGTCTGATGGAAATGGTCGTCGCTGTTGAAGGGCAATGGTGCTTACACCTGCTGACAGGTAGACCTTTGATGTGCTCTTCTACACTGAGGTCAGGGGGCCCAATGAGCCCAGTGCACAGCCTGCGTGCCTTCTCACTCCCACCCTGCGCCCAGCACCCAACACCACCAGCAGCCACTCACAGTGTAGGCCCGTGAACCCTCCCAATGTGTCATGAGATAAGCGCTTTGCATTGCGAGCTCAAAATGTGCAGTGTCTGCTCAGCCCCACCGATAAGCCAATTGGGTCTTATTTGTAGCCCCTGACCCCGACACATCCACATGTGTGGGGAAAATCTCACCTGGACCCGGGCCTGGACTCATCCAGAGGCAGCGGGACTCCATTCACCTCAAGCTGTACATGCAGTACAAAATATTCTAAATATTACATGGGTTCATCGAAGCGTTTACTCTTCAGGGTAATACTGGACTTCCAACTCAACAGCACAAACTGGGCTTTTACACAAAAACCATCAACCATTTCAGACATGCCAATCTTCCAAATCTGGTTGTTGTGGCCTGTTGCTGGCCATGTCAGCATATAATATGGACATTTAGGAATGTTCCATTACGACAATATAAGCCTCAATCTTACATATCAGCTTGAGAATGCAAGTTAGAGACACTCCCTTACACACCAGTTTGAGTGTGTAATTCAGAGACATTCCCTTACCCACCAGCTTGTGTGTGTAATTCAGAGACATTCCCTTACCCACCAGTTTGAGTGTGTAATTCAGAGACACTCCCTTACACACCAGTTTGAGTGCGTAATTCAGAGACACTCCCTTACACACCAGTTTGTGTGTGTAATTCAGAGACACTCCCTTACATACCAGCTTGCGTGTGTAATTCAGAGACACTCCCTTACATACCAGCTTGCGTGTGTAATTCAGAGACATTCCCTTACCCACCAGCTTGAGTGTGTAATTCAGAGACATTCCCTTACCCACCAATTTGCGTGTGTAATTCAGCGACCTCCCTACATCAGTGTCTTAACAATGTTGCAATGAGACAGTTGGTTGGAGGGGAACTGCTCTAGGGAGGAGTTTAAGATGGAGCTCTGTAAACTCAGTATTGCTGAATGCTCCGGGTCTTGTTCAAAGTCTTGAATAAAATTAGTCCCTTTTCATTCAGCCTTGAATTATGTCACAGGTTCGAAACAAAAACATTGCAAGTGCAGGAGGGAGGAAAGGTGACATCACTGCAAACTCCCCGCAGTGTCAGTGACCAGGGGAGATGTTTCAAACTAAGCGCACAGCTCTGAAAATCAGAGTTACATCGAAATACAGCGCAGAAACAGGTCATTCGGCAACACTGGTCTATACTGGTGTTTATGCTCCACACAAGCCTCCTCCCACCCTACTTTATCTCACCCAATCTACTTAAATGTCTATTCCTTTCTCCCTCGTGTGCTTATATCGCTTCCCCTTAAATGCACCATAGCCTTGGCAATGACAGGATCTGTATTTAGGAGATTAAGTTTGCATCTTTCTGATAATATTTTTGGTAAGGATGCATTGCCAAAACTCCCTAACAATGCCGCTGCCTTCAATTGCACTCTAAAATCCCTTTAAATTGATGTTGTGGGGAGTATTTTGCTTTTGTGTATCTGAATTTCCCACGTTTATAAGTTGCAGCCCTGCTCCTCCTGACCCCAGGTCCAGTGCAGAGCTGGGCCTGATGGGAAATACACTGTCACCTCCCGCTCTGGGCTGCCTCGTTGGCTCCTGACCTCCGCTGGCACGGCTGGGATTTTCCATGCGAGGTGATGGCAGGCGATGAATATATCCATGGGTGAGCGTCTGCAAATGAGAGGGTCATACCGGAAATATGACAGTCAACATATTCCCCCATCAGCGACGCCTTAGCAATGCCAGGATAAGGAAGAAAGAGAGAGATAAGGAAAGTGAGAGAAAGAAGGAAAGAACTTGCATTTATATAGCGCCTTTCACAACCTCAGGATGTCCCAAAGCGCTTTATAGCTAATGAAGTACTTTTGAAGTGTAGTCACTGTCGTGATGTAGGAAATGCAGCAGCCAATATGCACACAGCAAGCTCCCACGAACAGTAATGTGATAATGACCAGATAATGGTTAAGAAATTCTGTGGTGCCTTCGTTGGTGCGCTACTTTTGGCGCCCCGAAACAGTTAGCGCCCCTGCGCCGTAAATTGAGTGGTAGCGCCCCAAGCAGGAGGCGGGGCGCTACTGGAAGTGCTCCCCCTCCTTCCTGGGGCACTACCAGTGAATATCACAGCATTACGTGCAACAGCCCTACGCATGTCGGCATGTAGCTCTGCGGTATTACAGGCCTCCCTCCCCTGATTAAAGGGGAGGGGCCGAGCGCAGCATGCACCGAGGCTCTGCTGGACCACCGGGGAGTGGGGTGCCGGGAAAAGAGACCAGCACTCAAGAAGAGTGCTGGGCTGAGCGTTCACAGCCGGCACCCCGAGAAAAAAGGGGAAGGGGGCAGGTGCTGGCAGTGGCCAAAAATAAATGGCTGCACGACACCTGCCCTTTAATTTGTGATGCGGCGGCTGCAAAAATGCCCCCCTGACCCTGTCGGACATATCTTCCGGCGATAGGTCAGGGGGCGCAACACAAGTTTGCGGCCGGGGCGCGAGTGGGGCGATGACGTCATCGCTGGTGGCACAGCAACTGGCTACCGCCGCCGCTAACCACCCGCTGAATTTCGCGGGAGGCGTTAGCGACACCACGCCCGGGCGCTAGGAGCTTTGCGCCCCACAGGGGCGCTAACAGGAGACGCAAAGCAACCAAATTTCGCCCCCAATTTGTTTTAGATGTTGATTGGGGGATGAATATTGGCCAGGACACTGGGGACAACTCCCCTGCTCTTCTTTGAAATAGTGCTGTGGGATCTTTTACGTCCACCTGAGAAGGCAGACAGGGCTTTGGTTTAACATTTCATCCAAACGACGCCACCTCCGACAATGCGGCGCTCCCTCATTACTGCACTGAAGTGTCAGTCTCAATTTTGTGTTCAAGTCTCTGGCGTGGGACTTGACCCCACAACCTTCTGACTCAGAGGTGAGAGGGCTACCCACTGAGCCACAGCTGACACCATGATACAGATTTGAATTTGAAAAATGTCAATCATTAAACTGAACCTAACTGGGGCAAATAAGGAGAAATGGTAATCAAACTGAAGGCGATATTGTGATATAAAATTCTTCTGTCATTTTTGACAAGCGATACAGTTGTCCATTTAGAATAGATTGATCTGAACTGGTACCAAAATGCTTTCATCTCTGCATGGCATAAGCACGGTGGGGGAGAGTCCAAGGGTCGTTACAACAATTAGTTCAGGCATCTGTCTGTCGCCCAGCGAGCGCCTGGGAGCTTGTTGAGAATTGACCCTCAATCTGTTGCTTCGCTCATTAAAGGCGATGTAGTGAACTGCTGTGAGGTGCCTCCTCCATTCATAGTGCGGCCAACTTGGAGCACTTCCCCCCACCCCCGCCATCAGTCTTGCAGGCACCCCATAGTTTACACAAGCCTCTTTAGATGGAAACAAAGGAGACCCAATTCACAGAGATGCACCATCCCAAAAGGCTTCTCATGGAGCCAGCCATTAGATCATGGTAATTATACCATTTGTACCACACTGTGAAACAGTAGGGCACCAAGTATTCATCAAAGAGCTTCCCTTCACCCAGACCTGGAGTTAATGAGGCAGTGTGGATCTAATTGCAAGCTCACATTTAATCATGTACTTCAATCTACAACCTCAACAACAGTTTATTGCAGCAGACAGCATCGGCCCTTTCAGAAGTATGTCTGCCCATCGTAACCTTTGACCCTCATGGGTTACAACATCAAGAGCAGCCTCATTGCCAGCTACACTGGAGCACTTCTAGACTATACATTTTTTTCCCTTTTTTTGTGTATATGCACGAGAGCAAAATCCCAGCACGCCAGTCTAATCTGGCCCCTGCTACAAGTCATTAACACAGGCCCGGGCCTCACAAAGACGCCTCTGATCAGGCTGTTAACCAGGGACTTTGCCAATATGTCACTCAATAATGAGGGGCCATTCATTATGTACAAGCACATAATCTGTTAATCTTTCACTTATGTACAATTCATACCAGATGTTCATTGATATTATGAATACTATTGAAGCCATAGTCAGTCTGTCTGTCTCTCTCTCTCTATCTCTCTCCTTCCTCTCTCTCAGTCTGTCTGTCTCTCTCTCCCTCCATCCCTATCTGTTTGTCTGTCTCTCTCTCTCTCTCCATCTCCCTCTCCCTGTCTGTCTGTCTGTTTTTTCTCCCTCTCCCTTTTTGTCTTTCTCTCCCTCTGTCTGTCTATCTCTTTGGCTGTCTCTCTCTTTCTCTGTCTCTCTTTCTGTGTCTCTCTCTATCCTTCTGTCTGTCTCTCTCTCTCCATTTCCCTATCCCTCTCCTTGTCTGCCTCTCTTTCCCTCTCTCTGTCTGTCTCTCTCTCTCTCCCTATCTGTCTGTCTGTCTCTCCCTGTCTGTCTGTCTGCCTGTCTGTCTGTCTCCCTCTCCCTGGCTGTCTGTCTCGCTCTTTCTCTCTCTCTTTCTCTCCCTCCCTCCCTCTCTCTCTATCCCTCTGTCTGTCTGTCTATCTCTCTTTCTCATGCCCAGGCCCACATAAACTCCATTGGTATAGAACAAGACAGGGAATTTATTCACAACAGTATATAGCTGATATTTATAATATAAATGATCATCCATTCCTAGCTCTGGAGAATTAAATATCATTCTTGAACTGCCACCTCCTGCAACTAATCTCCATTCCTGCTTGACTTTGTTGATTCTGTGTTTTCAATTGCAGTTATACTGAATAACAGGACACAGACTACAGAAGTAAGTAAACAGGTCTTTAGTGATTGAGGGTCAGGGCTGAACTGAGATACACTTTGCTCCGCAGGGTTTATATACCGGTGTGGTCACCACCGGTACTACAATGTACAGGAGCCATCAAAAAGTAGTCCATCACCTTAAGGTATCCTCTTAAGGTGGTACAGGTTACATACACTACAATTCCTCCCCTTTTAGCTTAACAGTGTACACCCCAAATTAAACATTACATGGATAACATATATACAATTTACACACAATACAATACAATACAAATCGCTTTATTGGCATGATAAGGTACATCTTATGTTGCCAAAGCATCAAAATACATTTATGGTTGAACACA
Source organism: Somniosus microcephalus (assembly GCF_052327205.1). Lineage (NCBI taxonomy): Eukaryota > Metazoa > Chordata > Chondrichthyes > Squaliformes > Somniosidae > Somniosus > Somniosus microcephalus. The sequence continues at coordinate 97,426,251 of NC_140999.1, forward strand.
TAAACGCGGTTCCATTCATACAGTGTATAAACAGGTATATCCCTGAGTTTATAAATATATTTTCGCCTTGTTTATATATACTCTTGTCTTAGTTTACTGGTTGTCCCTCTGTTCATGGCAAGCTGTAACATAGTGTGCCGCCAGTGTTACACAGCTTCTCTCCTCCCCCAGTAGGAATGGGAGTTTTTGGTTGTCAGTCAGATTTCTGAATTCAGGGCATATTTGTGAGAATTTTTGATAGAAATTCTCTCTGATGCCCTGATATTTTCCACAGGCTGTGAGGAAGTGCATCTCTGTCTCAACTACTCCCTGACTGCAGTGAGAGCATATCCTGTCTTCTCTTGGCAGCCTGGTCTGCCTGTGTCTGCCTTTTTCGATCGCTAGGCTATGTTCGCTAAGTCTGTACCTTGTCAAGGTTCTTCTCAGTTTGTTATCCTTTACCATGGTCAGGTAATCAGCTATGTTGTATTGTCTGTTTAGGGCCAAGTAGCAATTGAGTTTGCTTTGGGTTTTTGTTGTTTCTGCCCAATATGACAGATATTTTTCCTTTTGCTTAGCGACGATTGTGTTGGGTCGAATTCTTTGTGTTACCCTGTCACTGTCCTGGGGCTGGTTATTGTTAGTATTGTTATTAGTTACTTTATTGAGTCCCAGGACTAGTTGACTGAGGGTATTCTTCTTTATGGTCAGCTCTTGGCATTTCAGGGCGTCGTAGTGATAGCATTGGGGGTTGCTCATTTGTAGGTGATTCCAAAATTTGGTGGCTCTTTTTTGGCTAGTGATTATTAATGGGTATTGGCCTAGTTCCGCCCTGCATGTGTTGTTTACTGTTTTCCTTTGAGTCCGGAGGATACTTTTACAGAATTCCGCATGTAGGATCTCAATTGGGTGTTTGTCCCATTTTGCAAAATCTTGTTGTGTTAGTGGTCCCCAGACCTCACTGCCATAGAGTGCAATTGGTTCAATTACTGATTTGAAAATTTTGAGCCAAATGCTAATTGGGATTTCTATTTGGATTGATTTTTTGATGGCATAGAAAGCCCTTCTTGCTTTCTCTTTCAGTTCATTCACAGCCAGTTTGAAGTTTCCCGTAGAACTGATTTTTAAGCCTAAGTATGTGTAGTGAGTGGTTTGTTCAATTTTGGTTGTTCCTACTGTGAAATTTATTGTGGGTCCATGTTGTTTGGATCTTTGCTGGAACACAAGGACTTTGGTTTTTTGGGGATTTATTGTCAGGGCCCAAGTCTGGCAGTACGACTCCAGCAGGTCCAGGTTCTGCTGTAGACCCTCCTTAGTTGGTGACAGCAGAACCAGGTCGTCGGCATAGAGGAGGAATTTAACCTTGGATTCATATAGGGTGAGGCCGGGTGCTGTAGATTGTTCAAGTAGTTTTGCCAATCCATTAATGATAAATATTAAAGAGTGTCGGTGAGATTGGCGAGCCCTGCGTCACCCCCCGCCCCTGTGGGAAGTTTTTGGTTGTTTGTCTCCAATTTTAACTGCACATTTATTGTTTGTATACATTGATTTAATTACATCATATGTTTTACCTCCTACCCCGCTTTCGATAAGTTTCAGGAATAAACCGTCATGCCAGATGGAGTCGAAAGCCTTCTGGAAATCTACAAAGCATGCGTAGATTTTGCTTTTGTTATGGTGAACGTGTTTGTCAATTAGGGTCTGTAGGGTGAAGATATGATCGGATGTTCTATAGTTTGGCAGGAATCCAATTTGGCTTTTACTCAAAACTGTTGAAAGATTCAGTCTCTGAGGAGGCCTCCTGATCCGGCCCGGATAACGCCTTTCAGGGGTCTCTGGTTCTCGTTGCTGAAGTGACTCATCCACTTGATCTCCTATGGATTGAACATCATCATGTACGTTCGAGTCTGAAGTAGATGCTACAGGCTCAATAAATTCTTCAACTGGTGTCTCTGCCGTAGACATGGGGTCGACCCTTGTTCTCGATTCCACAAGTTGGTCAGCATGACATCGTATTATGTTCTCTCCAACGTCTACCGTGTACATCAAGGGTCCTTGTCGTGCATGAATTGTTCCAGGTTGCCATTTATCATCCCTATAGTCCCTGGCCAACACTGGTTGTCCTATTTTGAAACTATGAGTGGCCATGCTGGAATTGCTTGTTTTCGACTTCCCGTCGCACATTGGGTTTTAACAAGTCCAACCGGGACCACAACCTTCTGTTATAGAACATTATGGCAGGGCTTTGATTTGTCACTGCATGCGTGGCGTTTCGATACGCCATCAGGAAATTGTCCACCTTGTGTTGTAGTGGAATATGGTCTTCACTCATGGCCTTTATCGCCTTTTTGAACATTTGTACAAATCTCTCGGCCAACCCATTTGTAGCTGGATGATATGGGGCAGATGTATAGTGTTTCACCCCATTCTTTTTCATGAATTTCTGGAATTCTTCTGACACGAACTGTGGTCCCTTGTCTGAACATATGTGCTCCGGCAACCCATTCCTTGCAAATATGGTTCTTAGAACTGCGATCGTCTTCTCAGAGGTAGTGGTCGACATCTTAATCACTTCTGGCCATTTAGAATGTGCGTCTACTGCTATCAAAAACATGGAATCCATGAATGGACCTGCAAAGTCAATATGCACACGTTGCCATGGGGCTGAAGGCCATTCCCACGATGCAATTGGAGGTGCATTTTGAACTTTTTGGCACCCTGAGCAGCTTTTAGTCAGATCCTCTATTTGTTTATCGATACCTGGCCACCACACATAAGCCCTAGCAAGGCTTTTCATCTTGACTCCCCCCAGATGACCTTCGTGCAATTCTTTCAGAACTCTCTCTCTTAATTTAGGAGGAATAATCACCCTTGTTCCATACAACAATGTTCCTTGACATACGGACAGCTGTTCTCGTGTGGCTGAGAATGCTGGTAACAGTGGTTCGCCATGTGCTGGCCATGCCTTCACTGTCAAGTCATAGACCCGAGACAGTGTCGGGTCATTTCGGGTCTCTCTCTCAATACCCGCATTGGTGACTGGTAAGCATTCGATGATGGTCGAGTGAAATATCTCGACAGGGTCAACTGCCGGTGCCTCTTCCGCTGTAGGTAGTGGCAGGCGCGACAGCCCATCAGCATTCCCATGTTGCTTTGTACCTTTGAATTCAATATCATATTGATGTGCCCCTAGGAAAAGGGACCACCTCTGAAGCCTCTGCGCCGTCATTACTGGAACACCCTTCTTAGGTTTGAAAATGGAAACCAACGGCTGGTGATGGTTAAATTTCTTAACTCCCCACACGAGGCTGAGAACCTCCCTATCTATCTGAGCATAGTTGCGCTCAGCGGAGGTCAATGATCTGGATGCGAAAGCGACTGGCCTTTCTGAGCCATCTGGAAACTTATGTGAGAGCACTGCCCCGATACCATATGGAGAAGCATCACAAGCTAAGCGAATAGGCAGCGTTGGGTTAAAGTGAGCCAACACTTCCTTAGAGGTGATCAGTGCCTTGCTCTTTTGAAAAGCCCGCTTACAATCATCGCTCCACTTCCATGGTATTCCCATTTGCAAAAGAGTGTTTAGCGGGGGTAACACCGTGGCTAAATTTGGAAGAAACTTGTGGTAATAGTTAACCAACCCGTGGAACGACCTCAACTGGGATACATTTTCCGGTGCAGGAGCTTTTACAACAGCTTCGATCTTGTCAGGTGACTTATGGAGCCCCTCCCGGTCAATGACGTGGCTGCAGTACGAGATTCGCTTTTGAAAGAACTCGCATTTCTGGCGATTAACTCTGAGCCCATATTCTTTCAATCTGATGAGCACCTGCTCCAAATTCGCGAGGTGATCCTTATCGTTATCTCCTGTAATCAGGATGTCATCCAGGTAGCATTGTATGCCTGGAATTCCCTGCAATACCTGCTCCATGGCCCTTTGCCAAATCGCTGGAGCCGATGCCACTCCAAAAACCTGTCTATTGTACCGATATAAGCCCTTATGCGTGTTGATCGTGAGATACTGACGTGATGCTTCATCAACTTCCATCTGTAGGTACGCCTGTGCCAGGTCTATCTTAGTGAAGTGTTTCCCGCCAGACAGCGAAGCGAAGATATCATCAATCCGCGGAAGCGAATATTGCACCGTGTGAAGAACCGGATTAACAGTGATCTTGAAATCGCCACAGATGCGAACCTTCCCAAGTTCCCCCGGCTTGTTGCTCAACGAACGCTTCATGACAGGAACAATGGGTGTAGCCCATTCACTCCAGTCCACCTTGGACAGTACCCCTGAACGTTCTAGCCCTTCCAGCTCTGCTTCCACAGCAGGTCGTATAGCATAAGGCACCGGTCTGGCTTTGAAAAATTTTGGGTTTGCATGTTCTTCAACCTTGATGGTTGCTGTAATTCCTTTCAGTGTTCCAAGTCCCTGTTGGAACACCTCCTTAGCATCGTCTAAGATTTTGGACAGTCGTTTAGTTTTGACGTCGTCCTCCTTACAAGCATCTACAGTCAGTGCTTGTATGGAATGCCAGTCCACATTTATTCTCCGGATCCATTCCTGTCCCCGTACTGGCGGACCTCCATCAGGTAACACATACAAGTCCATTTTCTGACTTTCTTTACCATTGTAGACCACGTTTACTTTTATCTTTTCTTTGGGTTATACCATTTGAACCGTGTATGTTTTCAATACAATCTCCGTGTCCCTCAGGGGAATGTGCGAGAATAACCTTTTGTAATCTTGCTTATTCATGACCGTTAATGCCGACCCAGTGTCCAATTCCATCTTCACTTGGACTCCTGCTATCCGAAGCATGACCCAGATAGTTTGGTGGTCTGCTGTGTTACCCACATTATGTATTTTCAGACAACCCAGTTGCTTACTGCTGGAGTCTGAATCTGTCTTCTGTTCATCTGAACTGTTCTCTGTCACCTTGTTTACTTTTTTGTACTTCTCCTGCGGTGACGTTTTGCTGCTGGTCTTCTTTCCTGACTGGCATACTCTCGCTATGTGACCAAGTTTGCCACATTGCCTGCATTCTTTATCTTTGAACCAGCACTGGTTCTGGTCATGCGTTGTCCTTCCACAACGATAGCACTTTACTGTGCCCAATGCCATTTCATTGGTGCTGAATTCCAATGGCCTTTGCTGTATCTCTGCAGCGCCCTATGCTGCTGCCTCGTGGGATGCTGCAATGCTGAAAGCTTTGTCCAGCGTAAGGTCCTTTTCCTCTAGCAGTCGCTTCTGGGTTCCTTCCCTTAGGAGCCCACACACAAACTTAACTCTCAGTGCGTCTGCTAGTCCTGTTCCGAACTGGCAGTACTTTGATAACTTGTGCAGTTCTGTTAGGAATTCAGCGTTGCTTTCTTCTTTAAGTTGAATTCTTTTGTAGAATTTAAATCGTTCCACTATCAGCAGCGGTGTGGGGTTTAAATGCTCCTGCAGGATAGTAACAATATCCGCGAAACTCTTCCCTACCGGTTTGTCTGGTGTTACAAGGTTCCGTAATAACCCGTACGTCTTCGCACCCATTGAGTTTAATAGGGTTGGTGCTTTCTTATCATCCGGTACCTCATTCGTTGTACAGTAAACTTTGATGCATTCCACATAAGTGGCCCAATCTGCCACATCGTTATCAAAAGCGGTGATGTTTCCCGTTTTTGGCATCCTTGCTGAGATTCACCTTTCCCTTCGGATATTATTTTATTTTTATTTATTTATTTATTTTCTATTTAAGGTGGCCGCTTTTCCCACGCTTGGTGGCTTTTCCCGCACTTGTCTTCTTCCCCCGCCAACTCAAAATGGCGATTCCCACGCTGTTGCTGTCCACGCCTCCCAGCGGTCCTTTATTTTCCCCTGCGCTGCTGCTCTTGTTCCCCGCCACTCCCGCGGTCCTTGTGGCCACAAACGCTTTTCTGGCTGCTGCGCGTCTCTGCCCCGATTGCAGTCCGGCCCCTGACACCGGCTGCGGTCGTGTTCTCCGCCCTTTTCGTCATTTTCCCTCCCCTTCTCCCACTGACAACTCGGCCGACTTCCCCCCCGTGCCGCTCGATCAGGCTTACCCGCCGTTGTCGATGAAGGGATGCTCACTGATGTTTGACTTCGTGGCCAGAAACCAGCCCGGGTTCCCGATGGCCTCCCATGCGATGCAGTGCTCAGCAGAATGTTGAGGGCGGATGCCCTTGTTTGACGCCCGTTTCTGAAGATGAAGCTTCCTTTGATGCAAAACTGCCGCTAGGTAAGATCAGACTCGTCGCCACTGTTGAGTCTGTGTTTTCAATTGCAGTTATACTGAATAACAGGACACAGACTACAGAAGTAAGTAAACAGGTCTTTAGTGATTGAGGGTCAGGGCTGAACTGAGATACACTTTGCTCCGCAGGGTTTATATACCGGTGTGGTCACCACCGGTACTACAATGTACAGGAGCCATCAAAAAGTAGTCCATCACCTTAAGTTATCCTCTTAAGGTGGTACAGGTTACATACACTACAGACTTGGTACAATGTCGGGATTGAGTGATTGTTTGATTTGTGTAGTGTCCTGATACATCTTGCAGAGTTCATGTCCCTCTTGGACAGACACTAAGAGACCCTGTTTTGGGACATCACCTGTGGCTCAACAAACAGCCACAATGCAGCGTAGGGAAGGTGAATGTCATGCCCGGTGACCTTTGCTGACAGTTTTATGCTGCATTTCAGAGGGGCAAAGAATCCAAGTGGGCGATTTTCCCATTGGAGGCGGCTTGGGAGTGGGTTTGGGGGTGGGTGGGTGCTGAAATTGCCTCCACTGTCAGGGGGGAGAAAGTTGGGATTTTCCCCTAATTGCCCAATTAACTCTGGGCGTGTGGGTTCCCCTGGGCCAATTAGCTCCGGGCATGTGGGTTCCCCTGGGCCAATTACTCTTTTGGGACTGAAACTCGCCTCTGCTGACGTCACTTCTGCAGCTTCATTTAAGGGCTGCTTGCTGCCTTGGCTCATTCCACTGCTGGTTTGTGGATGCTGCACACTTTAGCGCTGAGAAGAGATGGCCAACTCCAGAGTCAAGGCCTCCCGAGGTTCTCCGATGAGTCCCTGAGTATGCTGGTTGAGGGGTCAAGAGCTAGCAGGGAGGTGCTCTTCCCTTCATCTGGGAGGAAGAAGCCTCCCACACAAACCAAGGCTGTCTGGATGCAGTTAGCACGGGATGTAACCTCCAGGTCTGCGTGCAGCAGAACATGGCTGCAGTGCTGCAAGAGGTTCAATGACCATGTAAGATCAGCTAAAGTGAGTATACCATCAGCTTGACCCTCATTCTGCTCCCCTTCTCCTCTCATCACCAGCACTCTGCATTGTCAACCTCCTTCTACACATCCCACTTTACCCTTACAACCCTTGCACCCTTCACCATCCCTTTCACCCTATGAACACAATCACTTCACTATTCGACCATGCTGCCCTCACACTCCCTATCAATGTTATGCAATGACAACGACTAACAACGCACAGGGAGGGCCCTTGGAAATGAAACCTCACTTCATCTTTGTCTCCTTCTAAGCATCTATGCTCTGGACTCTCTACACTCACTCCATCATTCTCACTCAACCTCCACTTGTCTCCCTCATTGCAGGAAAAGAGAACCCACAATAAAAGGGAAAGGGCGAAGACTGGAGGTGGGCCACCTTCCCTCGCCCATTTGACCAATGCTGAAGAGGCGGCTCTGGACATCACCAGTGCAGAGGTGGAGGTGGAAGTGGGGGACGGACAGACATGTGCAGCAGAGCAAGCTGGTGACAGAATAGTTTTGCATCTCTCTCATTTACATTGCAGGAGTCACTAAAATGGCTGCTGATATACATTTATAGAATGGCAATTGATAATGTGCGCTATTGCATGTGCATGCCACACTACCGTAACATCTCTAACTCATTCCTTTACTCCCCCACAGGACCATCGACAGCCCCCCTCCCCACTGTCCAGGAGGAAAAGCCTGTGGCGGAAGACTCCTCAGAGGAACGTGCAACCTCTGAGGACACAGCGTCATCAGATGTAAGCACACCCAGCTCTAGCGCAGATACGCACACCTCGGTGGGACCTTCAGGACATAGAGTAGTGTTGTCACTGTGTGTATCACAGCTCACAACTGAGCATCAGTAGGTGGTGGAGACAGGGACAGCAGTGGAGAGTTGAAATAACAACAGAAAACACTGGAAAAACTCAGCAGGCCACGCAACCTCCGTGGAGCGAGAAACAGAGTTAACATTTCAGGTCCAAACCCTTCTTCAGAACTGAGAAAAAAGCAGGAAATAAAACAGATTAAAAGGCCAGTTTGGGGGCTGGGAAATGGGGGAGGGGATGAAAGAACAAAAGGGAAGGTCTGAGAGTATAAAACACTGGTTAGGCCACAGCTGGAATACTGTGTGCAGTTCTGGTCGCCACACTACAGGAAGGATGTGATCGCATTAGAGAGGGTGCAGAGGAGGTTCACCAGGATGTTACCAGGGCTGGAGCGCTTCAGCTATGAAGAGAGACTGGGCAGATTGGGTTTGTTTTCCTTGGAGCAGAGGAGGCTGAGGGGGGACATGATTGAGGTGTACAAAATTATGAGGGGCATAGATAGGATGGATGCTAAGGAGCTTTTTCCCTTAGTAGAGGGGTCAATAACTAGGGGGCATAGATTCAAGGTGAAGGGCGGGAGGTTTAGAGGGGATTTGAGAAAGAACTTTTTCACCCAGAGGGTGGTTGGAGTCTGGAACTCACTGCCTGAAAGGGTTGTGGAGGCAGAAACCCTCACAACATTTAAGCAGCATTTGGATGTGCACTTGAAATGCCATAGCATACAAGGCTATGGGCCAAATGCTGGAATATGGGATTAGATTAGACAGGGCTTGATGGCCGGCACGGACACGATGGGCCGAAGGGCCTCTATCCGTGCTGTATTACTCTATGACTCTATGACTCTAGGTGAAGAGACATTAAGAGATATTCAAGATGAGACGAGATGGTAATAGAACAGGTAAAGAAACAAAAGATGGCTCTAGATGAAGTGTGAAATGCGAAAATAACAAAGGCCTGGCAAAATAGGAATACAGAGGCCCTTAAGCGCTTGTTAAGGGTCTTAACTACCTATCCTGCCTCTTGGAGGCGGGACCGAATCGCACTCCTGAAGCCAGCCTCCAGCAAAGTTACGCGGAGGCGGGTGGGAGACGGGTTCCGAACCCCCACTCACTTTTTGCAATTTTACCAACTGTCCCGCCTCCTAACCTGCCTCCTCAGGGCTGGGAAAATTGCCCCCCAAGTCTCAGTTGAGGGGAGGGGGAAATAGAATACGTTTGCCAACATTCCAGGATTGTCCAGGGATTGAAGATTCATTTCCGGGACACTGCCGTGAGCAGCACAGGAGAGAAATCAAGGGGCATAAAAAAAATGGCGTGGTTTTTTCATTCTCTTTAATAAATGAAAGTGTTCAGAGAGGGAAAAATGGCTGTTTGACCAGGTGGGGCGACTGGAGGTGGGAGGTCATATGATAAAACACCAGGAATATATCCAATCATAATTGGCAACTCTGAAACAGATAGATACCACAATTAGCTGAGGGACCCCAATTAGCTGAGGGACCTCGGTTAGCAGAGGGACCCCAAAGCAGAGGGACCCCAATAGCAGAAGGACCCCAATAGCAGAGGGACCCCAATTAGCAGAGGGACCCCAATTGCAGAGGGACCGCAATAGCAGAGGGACCCCAATAGCAGAAAGCAATTACATGCAGTGTCAGTGTCTGACCTGGTACTGCCACCGACAGCAGTCATGGCAGCTTGCCGGTCCCATGAGGATTTTTTACATCCACCTGAGAGCAGACGGGGCCTCAGTTTAACGTCTCATCCAAAAGACGGGTTCAGACAATGGCAAAAGCAATGAGCATAGTCCCGAGGGGGAGGGGCGAGCAGTGGCCGACAGTGCACGGCAGTTTTAATGCAGAGTCGGGTGCGGCACTCCCACCCCTCCCAACGCCACAATAAGGTAAGTAAATAACTTGAAACTCATCTTTCCAGTGGCAGCCTCAAGTGGTCCCATTAAAAAAAGACTTGCCTTTCTATAGCACCTTTCATGACCACCAGACGTCTCAAAACGCTTTACAGCCAATGAAGCACTTTTTGAAGTGGAGTCACTGATGTAATGTGGGAAATGCAGCAGCCAATTTGTGCACAGCAAGTTCCCACAAAGAGCAATGCGATAATGACCAGATAATCTGTTTTTGTTATGTTGGTTGAGGGATAAATATTGGCAAGGGCACCGGGGTTAACTCCCCTGCTTTTCTTTGAAATAGTGCCAACGGATTTTTTACATCCACCTGAGAGAGTAGACAGGGCCTCAGTTTAACATCTTATCTGAAAGACGGCACCTCCGACAGTACAGCACTCCCTCAGCACTGTATTGAAGTGTCAGCCTAGTTTTATGTGCTCAAGTCCCTGGAGTGGGATTTGAACCCACAACCTTCTGACTCAGAGGTGAAAGTGCGCTACCCACTTTTTTTTATATTATACTTTATGGAACACTAAGAACATTTACAACATCGTGATCATTACATTGTATGATACAAATCAATTCCACCGCTCTGCACAGCCATTCCGCCACCACATTTTAACATCAAAACCTGAAGTTTAATTTGTCACCTGTAACATATATTAATCGATTGTACTTTAAAAATTGGTTGTAAAATACTGTCCTTAAATTCCTTTCTGAGTAAAACATCCACAGAGCCTTATAATGATCTTTTAGCTTATATTTAAAATACTCTTTTAGATTGATTCTCCTCCCCTTAAAAAACAGAGCATTCCTTCTTTGCACAATCACGAATCTAGCCAAACTGAACATTAAATTAATTGCCGCTCCACTAGACTCGGGCAGACTCTCCTGCAATCCCCATCTCAAAATTGAGTCCCACGGGATTCCCATTTTTGCTCTTCGGTCCCCACCCAGCAAAAAAGCTTCACACAACTGTAAGAATTCGCAATAATTTACAGTTCTGAAGATTCATTTTTTTGATTAAAGAATCCCTGGGCGTTGTGCTTTTAAATTTCCAGGGAAAAAAATGGCTGTTGCACCACATGGCCTAAGACAAAGAGGCTTGGAATGCAGCTTTCTGTGTCTGGAAGTAAGGTTCAATGAAGACAAAGGATAATGCTTTGTTTACAAAGCAATCGAATGCTATTAGCATTTGTTTGTATATCGAGTGGATACATCAAAACTGCAGAAGAGACTTTTGTATCTTGAATGGGATCCGTTTAAGAATTGAATGGGTCTAAATCACCTAGCATGCTGGACAATAGAGCAGTTGTATTTCCCTTTTGTTTCAGCCCAGGGAGCTCCGGAAGACACATTAATCCAGTCCATCCACTCTGAGTTAGCCAATCACAGCTTTCTCTTGTGTAGTGGACCCTTTGGGCAGGGAATTTTGCACACAGCCCTTGCAAGGCAGAACGGCAGGGGGGCTCACCAGGTATAAAAATAGCTGCTGAGAAGCTATCGCTCTCTTAATTCGCTGGACCACAGGTGAGCAGAGTGTTCTAACTCCTCAACAAGGCAACCTAGCAGGAGTTTGGGGTGGTGATTTGAGGGTAATTGCTAAGATTGTTTAAATAACATTGTAGTCATTTTATCCCTCGTTTTTGCCATCTGCAACCCCCCTGTTATATAGTTTTAATGTAATTACTGTGTTTGTGTGGTATAGTCTATTCTTTGGATTGTAGTTTATTTAGGTAATAAACTTGATTTTTCTCTCATCCAAACCACTTGTTCCGTTTTAATATCATTAATTATAAGTTCCTCCACTCAGAACTGAAGGAGGGGTAGCGATTCGAAACCGCTGTTTAAAAATTGGTTTTATTGGAATTGGTTTGGGTGCAGGCAAAGGCTGCAAGGCCAGGAAAATTTCTTTAAACCAGTTTAAAGAAGCCCCCAACCCTTACACAACTGTCAAACATAGTACTTAAAGTCATTTAACTGCAGACATAACACCAGTAAATGGGACAGAGTCTCATCCCGTGCCCCACACACTGGGCAAGTTGCCGTCTCCACTCGTCCAATCTTGCACAAGACCGTCATGGTAAAAATGCCAATTTGAAATCCAGTTCAATCTATTCTGGGCATTTAAAATTCGCCCACATTCCCTTCCAAATCCTGTTGATGAGCAGCTGTGGATATATGCTCTGCCAAAACTCCTGACCAGCAGGTGTCTTGAATCTCCATTCTCTGAATACCTCATAGAAATCTCGAGTATTACAGTTGTCAAATTGGACCAACTCTCCCCCTTTCTCCAGTACAAAGCTTGGAAAAGCAGGACGCATTTTACTTCCTTTGGAGATTTCCGCATTTATTTCTTCCATCCAATCCTGTGGCAATGCCCTCACAATCTTCTCATACATGATTCCTATTGCTTTTCCTTCTACCTCCTGATCCTCCTCCCAAACCATGTCCCTCACTATCGCTTCCGGCAACTAACCTGGAATTACCTCGTATAATACATCTTTCACAGATATAATCCCAGCTTTTATAAAAGCTTGATTAATTAAAACCTCTCCTTCGATGTTGACCCACCTGTTCAAAAATAGGGGCTGTTCTAAAAATTCCTCAGCCCTGTAGGGGGTGGCCTGTGGTGGTGGCGCATGCGCCCAGTCAGTTATGCCTTGACTGTTTTGTGAGCGGTTCGAATCGCTCCCACGCCCCTGGGTTCTAGACACCGGACTTTGGTACAAGGCGGCAGTACAGAGAAGACTCGAGTAGACAGGTGGTTGGATGTAAACAAAAACCAAGATTTTTTTGAAGAGGAAAAACTGATACAATCTTATGGAAAATTACTAGTGTACACTTCTACAGGCGAAATTACAACAGAATAACTATATACTTATACAGGGAATGGGGAACACACGGCACATCGAGGGAAAACAACTATCTTAACAATCCCCTTATCCTCATCCCACCCCCTATACCTAACTAGATTAAGCTATGAGGGGTCAGAACTTCATGCTCACCAATCAAAAGGGTTTGTTGGACTCAAAACAGCGGCGGGGTTCGGGGTTCACTCTTGGTGCTCTCTGGAGCCTGCCGTCGTCACGTGGTCTCCGGGCGCTGCAAGGGCGTTGTCCAGGTTCGAGTACCCCAAAGTTAAAGCCTCTGTTTGGGTACTTTACCTTGCAGGGATGATCCTTCGTCGCCAGCCGACAGTTTGAGTTGGTGTGCAGATATTCGCAGGTCGGCTGAGGCTGAAGGCCTGATAATTCGAAGCCTCCCCTCAGTTTGTCTCCTCAGTTGGTTTTCTTCAGGTGGCTTTCCTCAGGTGGTCTTCCCTCCAGTGGTCTTCCCTCCTCCCCTCGTCGCATCCCGCCTTGCCTGGCCTGAATTGTCTGTGTCCGCCCGATGCAGTGCCGAGGCGATTTTTCAGATGGAGTGGCAAAAGGCACGGGCAAAGGCCAGGAGGTAAGCATGGGGCGGGGAAAGAGCGACAGCCATGAGGGCGAGGGGCCGAAGAGTAGAGAGAGAAGAGAAGAGCAGAGCGATTGCTACCCGGGGGCCTTCAATTACACTCCTTTCGAAAACCCTTATCTGTGCGCCAAATCAGGTTAGTTATTTGTCTTAATCTTGGCAGGCTATTTTAAATAATGGTAGCAATCCATGCTAACTGTTTTTAGATGGCCGGTAATCGCATCTACCGGCCCGATAATTGACTTGTATTGTCATGAATGTTCCTTGATGGGCCTGTCCAGCCTCGATGGCCCTCTTAATCTGTTTCCGATTATATATGTAGACTGCTTGATGGCCTTAACTATGGGCCTAACTGAAGTTAGAGTTGTCTCCAATTCGGTCTAATACATAATTCAGAGTCCTGTCTGGTTTCAAAATACAAAGTCTCTCTTCACAGAAAACTGCAGCTTGGGTTTCGATCCACAAGCTGTCTGCGTTGCAGAGTCCATTTTAAAATCCCACAGGCTTTCTGCCACGAGGCACGGACACCATCTTGGGTACCTTTTTTGATTTAAAAATGTCCACACAGTGTCCCGTTTATTAATAACAGCCTTCGGGGAAATGCAGAAATTTTGCAAATCTTACACTCCTCCCTGTGATACTAAAACTTGCTTGAAGTATCATACTTTTAAGGTGAGCAAAATTTTTCTGACCCTCCATAGTCAACCTTCCCCAGTAAATACCTACCTAATATACCCATGACACATGCACTTCACATTCCGCGAAAATGTAGTGTACATCAGCATACAGAGGACAAAATTACAGACTTTACATACACATCCAAGCATGGAGGGGGTCCAACATCCCTGCACCACTTGGTACACACATCTTTATTAAAACGCGTCGCAAAAAAAAAGGAAGAAAAACCTTTATTAAAAATAACAAACACAAAGAAACAACAATCCTTTACTTATAATACAGGGAAAAGACTTAAACCAGCGTATCTCCCTCCACCTTTATATAGTGTTCCTTCCAAATTCTCTGGTTTCGGAATTCTGACCACCGACCCTTTCCCTTACACTGGATACACATTAAATACAACACTATCCCTAACTGGCAAACCACGAGAATGTGGGAAGCCAGTCTGATCCATGAAGGGACCTCTATATTACTGAAAATGTTCCACCAGGGTGGAGTCACAGTATCCAATATCTTAGTCCCTATCTCTACTGTTTTCTGTTCGAGTGTTTAAAAATGTTTCTGCGAAACTATAAAGCTTTGAGTATTTTTGTAAGGTGTTCAGGGAGAGGGGGAATTTCGTAGCCAAAGTGTGCTATGTACTTCTGCAAATCCGTAAAATTCTCCTTCACAGTGAAGTGAACAGTGGAGGGTTCAGGAATGGGGACAATTCGCTCCTGGGCCACTTGAACTTCTGCCTCGGGTTTAAAACAGAAACTGCTGTCACTAACCAGGCACCAGCTGTGCTGTCCGTGCTGGTAGTGGGACGCGCCGGTGGTGACACAATATGTCCCACCCCCTATATATGCTACCTGCGGGGGAACATGGCCTTGTGCCATTGGCTCCATGGTACAATTTATAGGTTTCGCGTCAGCAGCTGTGAACCCACACTGCGGTTTTGAAAAGACATTCAAGTGCTGGGGACACAGGATTATGTGTGCTCCCCGGCTCCGGCACCCTGAGAGGGCAGTACCTGTCATAGTGTGCTCCCAATTAATGACGTACGGCGGGACCGCTGTGAAACGAATGTGTGCACCCCCTTGAATGAGTCCAATGTTCTCAACCCTGTATAACGGTGCAGGTCGGGCTGTCCTACCCATGACCAGCATCCTAACTACTACTCCCATGATTGTGTGGTTGGACCGCCCACAATTCACGGGGACTGGAAAGGCTTCGGAGGCTAGCCGGAGTTGGCACAGGCTCAATGCATTCTCAAAAGGCTGGAGGGCTGCGAGGTGCTTGTTGCTATTCCAGGAGGGGACCAAACCTTGTTTTAAATCCTCCAGATTACTGCGGCCTTCACCCAGTAACCACACCCCGTAGAACACGCACACCTCATTCTGCGCAACCTGGTCAGTAGCATTTCTGTGCTCCCTTATGAGAGCATTTACCTGCATTAGCCAAAAACTCTCGGTGTGTGGTGTAGAGTTCGGTCTTGTCCAGGTGGGCAAAATCGAACTCGTAAAACTTCTTGAACATGTCCTTTAATAGGGCCTGGTATAACTGCTCTGTTTCTTTGGGGCACCACTCCGGCAAATGTACCTCTGTGAGATTTAAAGTCACAGAGGCAACCGCGTAGTGTACCCCCTGGTACAGCATCTGATCGGTGGTGTAAGGGGTTTTAGATCGCCGAGGTCTCTCGCTCTCTCTCTCTAGAGGCCTCGCTCTCTTGCACAATAATTTACCGAGTGGTTCGACCCACTCACCCCTTAGGTTCTATACACTGGACTTTGAGGCAGGAACTGCAATGCAGAGAATACTCTATAGGCCAAGTTTAATGAAACAAAATGAAATGTTATTGCATGGAGGAAAAATTAGATATAAGCCAAATAAGGTACATGGGAGGGAAAAACAAATCATAATACAATACTAACTAACATATCTACAGGCATTTTGGCCCAGAAATTCGGGTCGGGGGCTTCTCGCGGGTGCAAGCCCCCGACCTACACTTACCTAGCGCGCCGGCAGTTGACCTCTTGGCCTGCGTGGAATTCCTCTCTGAGGCCTGTCCCAGAGGCCGGCGCACTATGCTGGCGTGTCCCAGGGGCATAGTAAGTGCGAAGCGTCCCCTGGGATCACGTGAGCAACAGGCAGCCAATCGGAGCAGGGAATGCTCCATTCATAAGTCTTGACAGATAGACCTGTCAAAACATATAAATGCTGAGGCTGTAAAACTGTACTTTACCTTCATATAAATTTTTTAAAAACATCACACTTTGTAAATAAACTATAAATGACATTAAATAACTATTTTAAACAAAAATTTTAATTTTTGAAAAAAATAATTTTATAAAAAAACGGGCTAAAAATAAACTTACCTTGCTTTAAAGTATTTAAAAGTAAAAAACCTGTGGAAAAAATGTTTTGATTTTAAATAATTGACCACTTACCTTTGAAAATGAAGTCCTTACGGCTGCTTTTTACATTTCTAAAATGTACAGATTTACCCGCCCGTTAAAACCTGAAAAAAAAAAGGAAGTTCAACGCGCACGCGCAGACGCCCGCGTGCATGCGTTCGACCTCTGAACCCCTTGGTTCAGAGGATCAGAAGTGCCGGTTTCCCACGCATGCGTAGTGCATGCAAGATTCTGGCACATCCATCGGGTCCACGCGTGAGTACTCCATCCGTACTCACGCGTTGGGACCCGAATTTCTGGGCCATTATGTTTTACAAGGTTCATCCTGAAATAGGGAAACACACGGAACATCGAGGGACAACAACTCATTGTTAAATTATACCCAAAATGCCCACCCCCTAAATCTAGCTAGATTAGATTATGAAGGGCCAGAAACATGCTCACCAATCCCAGTTAGAAACATAGAGATTTTGAAGTCTGCGTTTTGGTCCTCTCAGGTGTCCTGTCTCCACGTGGTCAGTGGGCTGTAGGCATAGCGGGCTGCCCAGGCTGATGGCGGCTTGGCCACCTTAAGTCAGCAGGACTCGCCGTCCATCGTTTCGCCCACCGGCTGTCTTCTCGGTGCTCCTGCAGACGACGATGGTGGTCACAGCCTCAATTTTTCCGTCCTCCTACACTCAACGCTGGCTACCCGATCAGTAGGGCGTTTTGTCTCCTCTTCTTCTCGTTAATGGCCCAGGGTTTTTGTCAATGATCTCCTGATGACTACCCCGGGTCTCGTCTTCTTCTTCTTCGAACCACCTTCTCCGATGTCAAGCCTTCCCAAGGCTAAGAAGCGTACCGAAAGCTACAAACACTGCAAAAGCTACCAAAAAGCTGCCGATGGCTACCCTGAGACTCCAGTTATACTTTTCCATGGAGGCCCTTATCTGCCGCCAAATCCAGGTTAGTCTTTGTTTAACTTTTGGCGGGCTTGTAGCACATGTGGGGTATTCTTTGTTTTTAAAGTATCTTCGGGATGGTCGGTAACTGTCTTCTCTGGTCTGGAATGACCTTGTATTGTCTTTAATGTCCCTCTTCGAACTTGAATCTGTTCCCCTTTGTCTGGGTAAACATTTAGATGGCCTTTATCTACAGGCCGATCTGATCGGATCTGCATCCAATCTATATGTAAGGGGCTCTGTCTGGTTTTGTTTTCCCTGAAACTGCCTTCCAGAACCTACTGTGGGCTGAATCCACAAAAGCTGTCTGAGGACTGCAGGAACCATTTTAAAGTGTCCCAAAAGCTGGTCATGGGGTCTGGTGGCCATTTTGTGTGCCCCTTTTTCTGGGCTTCTTTTAAAAACAGTCTTTAAAAGTTAAGGCCTTTTCTGCCAATAGACCCTTAAAGGACAATGTTCAATTTTGCGAATTCTACAGTGGGGACTAATACCAACCCATTCCCTAGTCCCTTGTTGGCGGAGGGACAATCTTCCCTGGGTAACCTCGCTGCCTGCGCCATGGGCAGGGGCTTATGGGGGCGGGTTGCCAGCTCAGTGGCATTTACTGGGATCTGGGATTACGGGACCGCACACATATTCCGGCTGGCATCCCACCTTATTCCCCTCCCGGTGTCGTGCCACTGCCGGTGGAACATAATGGATATGCCTGCGGGGCAGACCTTCTCTGACCCCCACATACAGATGTAAATCCCTTGATCTGGTTCCCACCACTTGTCCCAACACATGCTTAGTCCTCCATGAGTCCCAGTAATCGTCCGATGGGTGTTGTTTCCCAACCGTTCCCACTCAACTTTGGGGTTCCTCATGTCCTTGCTCAACTTCCTGAGCCACCACCACCTATCCAGTGGAATATGTCCTTTACATGTCAAACATATCCGCTTTCCAATGGTGACGCTGACCCTCGTGGTAATGACTCGTACCCTGGGGCACAGGAGGGAGGCTTCCCCGTACGTGAATCCGGTGTAAGGGGTTTTCTCTCCGAGGTCGCAGAAGTTTCTCTCGCCAGAGGCCTCTCTCTCTTTTGCACAGTAAAACCTTGAGTGGTTCGACCCACTCACCCCTTAGATTCTCGACACTGGACTTAGGTGCAGGAACTACAATGCAGAGAAGACTCTTGTAGACCAAGTTTAATGAATCAAAATGGAATTTTATTGCACAAGGAAAAACAAATCAAATGCAAGCAAATAAGAGGATACATGGGAGGGAAAAACAAATCATAACAATGCAATACTAGCTAAAATAGATACAGGCATAATATACTTTACAAAAGTCATCATGAAATGGGGAAACACACGGAGCATCGAGGGACAACAACTCATGTTAATTGTACCCAAAATGACCACCCCCTTTTACCTATCTAGATCCGATTATGAAGGGCCAGAAACATGCTCACCAATCCAATGGGAAGAGTATAGAGTTTTGAAACAGGTCTGCGTTTTGATCCTTTCAGGCGTCCTGTCTCCACGTGGTTAGTGGAGCCCCAGCGAGCTGTGCCACACCTCTCTCCTGAGGTGGGGGTCGGGGATGGCTGGACACCGGCTGGCCTGGATGTCGGCGGGGTCGGGGATTGTCTGCTCGACCCTGGTCAGAGGAGCCTCGGACTGGCCCCCATCTTCCCGTATGTTTCTTCTGTAGTTTTTATTTGTCTCTTCACCCGATTCAGGATTGGTCAGTGACTTCCCGACGGTCACTCCGGAGCAGGATGCGGACTTAGAACTACCTTCTTGATGGCGGCTTGGTTTTCTTCTTCTTCCTCTCCGATGATGGAGAGGAGCCACGTTGATCTTCTCCCGAAGCAGCTCCCCTTTACCCAGCTCAAAGGCTGAACAAGCTGTAAAGGCTGAAAAGCTTCCTTCCTACCCGGGTCTCTCCCAATTATTCTTCTCATCAGAAGCCCTTATCTCGCGCCAAATCAGGTTAGTCTTTTGTTTTAATTTTGGCGGGCTGGGAGCACAACGGGGTAGTTATTGGCCTAGTAATTCCGGTCCCAACGCGTGAGTACGGACGGGGTACTCACGCGTGGGCCCGTTGGAAGTGCCGGATTTCAGCATGCACAGCGCATGCGCGGAAAACCGGCATTTCCTCTCCTCTGAACCAAGGGGTTAAGAGGCGGTTCCCGTGCGACGTTTTAGGCAGCGCGTACGCGTTGAACTTCATTTTTTTTGACAGGTTTGTCTGTGCGTGAAGGCCTCCACTTTTTATGAATGTAAAAAGCAGACCTAAGGACTTAGTTTTAAAAGGTAAGTGGTCTAATAATTAAAGTTAGAAATTTTTTTCCACAGGTTTATTATTTTTAAAGAATTTATAGTAAGGTAAGTGTGTTTTTGGACCCGATTGCTTGAAAAAAAATTTGTGGCAGAAATTTTAATAATTGTTTAAAATAGTTTTTTAAAGTTATTAATAGTTAATTTAATTAGTGGGATTTTTACAAAACTTTTATTTAAAATTTAAGTACTGTTTTGGGCGCCCGGAGTTTTCATGAGTTTGACAGGTCTTATGTCTAACACATGAATGGACTTTTGTAAACTCCCATTGGTTGCCCAGTGCTCACGTGATCCCAGCCAGCTCCTCGCACTAAGTACGCCGCTGGATCACACACGCACAGCGCGCCGGGAGCTGAACCGGGCCACAGACCGGAAATCCACGCAGGCCCAGTCTTCAAATGTCAGCGCGATATGTAAGTGCAGGTCGGGGGCTTGCACCCGCGGGAAGCCCCCGGCCCGAATTTCTGGGCCATTATATTTTAAAATACTTTGGGATGGCCGGTAAAGGGCCACCTCTGGTCTGGAATGACCTTCCTTGTTTTTAAATGTCCTGGTGATGTCCTTAACAGGTCCTTAATGCTCTTCTCATGAATATAAAACTGTTCCCTTTCGTCTGGGTAAACATTTAGATGGCCTTTATCTACAGGCCGATCTTGACTGGATCTGCATCCAATCTATATGTATAAGTTAAAGTCTGGTTTCGTTTCCTCAGAAACGACTTCCAGAACCTACTGTGGGTTGAATCCACAAAGCTGTCTGAGGACTGCAGGACCCATTTTAAAGTGTCCCAATAAGTTGGTCACGGGATCTGGTGGCCATTTCAAATGCCCCTTGTTCCTGGGCTTCTTTTAAAACAGTCTTTAAAATCATGGCCTATTCTGCCATTCGGCCCTTATTAATACAATATCAATTTTGCGAATCTTACACCGGTTTGGCTGGAGTACTGAGACGAATTGGACCCCAGCCATCCTGGCCACCTTCCCTCGTGGAAGTAAACGGCGGTCCCCTCCGCATCCCGTTCACTGCTCCCATCGATCGCCAGGGGTGCCTTGTCTCCCGAACACCCATAGATGTGGGAGACCTGGACGTCGCCCCTCCTCTCCACATTCATCCCGATCAGGGCGAATAGGATCACGATCCATTCCATCCCGAAAATCTTTCTGCAAAAGATGTAAAAGAACATGCAGCCAG
Source organism: Somniosus microcephalus (assembly GCF_052327205.1). Taxonomy (NCBI): domain Eukaryota; kingdom Metazoa; phylum Chordata; class Chondrichthyes; order Squaliformes; family Somniosidae; genus Somniosus; species Somniosus microcephalus. The sequence continues at coordinate 97,447,221 of NC_140999.1, forward strand.
GTCCCCAAGAGATACTCTGGCTTGGTGAAGCATGGTCGGGTCCCGCGACCTCGACCCAAAGATACACTCTTAACAGATTACTTAATTTAAAACTACCCATCACCTTATTTAACTAAAATTTTAAACACCCAAACTTAAGCTAAATAAATAAACTTTACTTAAACTTAACTTAAACTAAATTATATACATCCACCGCCCGTCTCCAGGCAGCCAGGCTAATCCCGGTCGGACTGCGGCTTGCTGCTACCCCCCGGCTTGACCGCACCATCTTTGACTGTAGGTCCCTCGCAGCCCGTGGCTGCTGGCTGAGGGCCTGTGTCCTTGGACCTCTCCCTGACTCGAGGGGCGGCCCTTGGTAACTGGAGGGCAGGTTGTAATGTATATACCTTTCAGGGGGGAACTACTTTATACAGCTCATGTATACTGTAGTACCTGCAGTGACCACACCTGTATATAGCACTGAGTAGTAATCTGTACAGTTCAGATCCAGAGTGAGCCACGTTGAGTAAACACCTGTTGTACCATTCTCCTGCAGTCTATGTCTTACTACTGACGGACACAACATTGGCGATGAGGCAAATTCGATCCTACCTGCAACTCTGCATCACCTTCCAGGGATACGTTCCTGGAGACCAGTAGATTGGAGGTCAAGGCCAGAGCCACGGGCGTCGACCATGGGCAACCGCTCAGTCATCCAGCAGAGACTCAAGAATTGCAGGGGAGGCTGTTGAGAGCCAGGCTTGGCTTTCCAGTCGCTGTGGTCCAGCAAAACGGGCTGGCAACAGGTAGTGCGCAGACCCTTCCCGGACAGCGGCGGGCTAGAGCCCGACCGAGCGGCACAGCAAAGGGCCGAGCAGCGTCGACGGGAGTGAGAGAGAGAGGGCAGAGCGCACAGGGCGCAGCCGGTGTTCAGGGGCCGAGCAGCGTCGAGGAGAGGGAGAGAGATGCGCAGAAACCCGTGAGGTGCTGCCATTGCCACGAGGACCGCCGAGAGCGGCGTTGGCAGCAGCGCAGGTGAAGCGCGCGAAACCTACAGGGCGCCGCCATTGCCACGAGGACCGCCGAGAGCGGCGTTGGCAGCAGTGGGGGAGGAAGGAAAGTGCAGGAGACACCATTTTAAGCCATTTTAAAACACACCCAAAATGCCGAAGAGTGGCAGTATCAACGCATTTGACAATGAAGTCGAAGATTGGACTACATATGTCGAACGAATAGAGGTATACTGCAAGGCAAATGAGGTGTCAGATGACAAGAAAGCGCCAGTATTGTTAAATTTAATGGGTGCAAAGACGTATGGCTTATTACGAAATCTAGTAACCCCAGCGAAGCCAGTGGAAAAGAGTTTTGGAGACATAGTGACGATACTACAGGAACATTTAAACCCCACACCGCTGCTGTTAGCAGAAATATTCAAGTTTCACAAACGGAACCAGCATAAGGATGAAAGCAATGCTGAATATTTAACAGAACTGCACAAACTATCGAAACACTGCCAGTTTGGAACGGGACTGGCAGATAGCTTAAGGGACAAGTTTGTGTGTAAGCTTCAAAGTGAAGGAACCCAGAAACAGCTTTTATCTGAAAAGGAACTTACGCTGGACAAGGCTTTCAGCATTGCGGTATCATATGAAGCAGCAGCACGGGGCGCTGCAGAGATACAACGGAGACCGCAAGAATATGGCACAAACGAAATGTCATACAGAACAGAGAAGTGCTATCGCTGCGGCAGAACAACACATGACCACAATGATTGCTGGTTCAAAGACAAAGTGTGCAGACAGTGTGGAAAATTAGGACACATAGCACGAGTCTGCAGGTCGGGAAAGAAAACCAGCAATAAGAAATCTCCAAAAGAAAAGTACAAGAAGGTACATAAGGTGACGGAGAATAGTTCAGACAATCAAAAGAGTAATACCAGCTCCGAAAGCAGGGAGCTGAGTTGTCTGAAACTATATAATGTGATCAAAACGGAGGATCACCGAACCATTTGGGTCACTCTCAAGATAGCAGGTGTCCAGGTAAAAATGGAATTGGACACAGGATCAGCCGTAACAGTCATAAACCGACAGGACTACGAGCGGCTATTCTCACACATACCCTTGAGAGACACAAAAATTATTTTGAAGACGTACACGGGACAAAAAGTCCACCCCAAAGGAAAAATAAGGGTGACCGTTATATATAATGGTAAGGAAACACCAAAACTAGACCTGTATGTATTGCAAGATGGAGGACCACCATTACTGGGATGTGAATGGATCTGGAAAATACAGCTGGAGTGGCATTCCATACAAGCACTGACTGCCAAAAAGGATGACGACGTCACACCTGGGCGACTGTCAAAGATCCTAACCGACGCACAAGAAGTGTTCCAGCAAGGACTCGGAACACTAAAAGGCATGACAGCAACAATTAAAATCGAAGAAAACGCAAGCCCAAAATGTTTTAATGCCAGACCGGTACCTTATGCGGTCCGCCCAGCTGTCAAAGCAGAGCTGGAGAGTTTGGAATGTTCAGGAGTACTTTCCAAGGTAGACTGGAGCGAGTGGGCTACACCCATCGTTCCTGTGATGAAAAAGTCATTGAGCAGCATGCCTGGGGAACCAAGGAAGGTTCGCATCTATGGGGACTTTAAGGTAACAGTGAACCCAGTCCTTCACACCGTGCAATATCCACTTCCGCGGATTGAAGATATTTTCGCCTCGCTATCTGGAGGGAAACACTTCACTAAGATTGATCTGGCCCAGGCGTATCTGCAAATGGAGGTAGAAGAAGCATCAAAAAAATACCTCACAATCAACACCCATAAAGTTCTCTACCAATACAACTGGCTGGTATTCGGGGTAGCATCAGCTCCGGCTATTTGGCAAAGGGCAATGGAACAAGTCCTGCAAGGGATCCCAGGGACCCAATGTTATTTGGATGACATCCTGGTCACGGGCGAAAATGACATTGATCACCTCGCCAACCTGGAGCAGGTGCTCACTAGATTGAAGGAATATGGGCTCCGAGCTAATCGCCACAAATGCGAGTTTTTTAGAAAACAGATCTGGTAAACTAGTAACATAAGTTCTTGCCAAATTTGTCTACAATACTACACCCACTGAACACCCTACTGCAAACTGGAGTGCCATGGAAGTGGAGTGACAAATGTAAACGAGCTTTCCAGAAGAGCAAAACATTAATCACATCGAAAGAGGTATTGGCCCATTTCAACCGAGCATTACCAATTCGGTTGGCATGTGATGCGTCACCCTACGGCATTGGAGCGGTGCTGTTGCACAAATTCTCAGATGGCTCAGAGAGGCCAATAGCCTTTGCGTCACGATCACTAACCTCAGCTGAGCGTAACTATGCCCAGATTGACAGGGAGGCCCTCAGCCTAGTGTGGGGAGTGAAAAAGTTCAATCACTATCTGCACAGGCAGAAATTCACCTTGCTGACTGACCACCTGCCTCTTGTCTCCATTTTTAAACTGAAGAAGGGCGTTCCGGTGATGACTGCGCAACGACTACAAAGATGGTCACTCTTTCTAGGGGCGCACCACTATGACATTGAATATAAGGGCACGAAACAGCATGGAAATGCTGATGGGCTATCATGCCTGCCACTGCCTACTGCGGAGAAAGCACCAGCAGTGGATCCTGTCGAAATATTTTATTCGACTATAGTTGAATACCTACCGGTAACTAATGCTCGTATGGAAAAGGAGACCCGAAATGACCCGACACTGTCTCGGGTATATGATTTGACGGTGAAGGGATGGCCAGCACATGGCGACTCACTGTTGCCAGCATTCTCGACAAGAAGAGAACAGCTGTCAGTGTGCCGGGGGAGTTTGATAGGTGGATCCCGAGTGGTAATTCCACCCAAGTTAAGGGATAGAGTGCTCAATGAGATTCATGAGGGTCATCTGGGAGGGCTAAAAATGAAAAGCCTTGCCAGGGCTTAAGTGTGGTGGCCGGGAATCGATAAACAAATCGAGGACCTGACCAAGAGCTGCTCAGGATGCCAGAAAGTCCAAAATGCACCACCACATGCCCCTCTACACCCATGGGAGTGGCCCTCATCTCCATGGCAACGGGTGCATATTGATTTTGCTGGTCCATTCATGGACTCAATGTTTTTAATAGCCGTGGATGCGCACTCGAAATGGCCTGAGGTCATCAAAATGTCCTCCACCACCACGGAGAAAACTATTGCAGTCCTACGGACCATTTTTGCCAGGAATGGCTTGCCAGAACAGGTTTGCTCCGATAACGGACCACAGTTTGTGTCCGAAGAGTTCCGGAGGTTTATGAAGAAGAATGGGGTAAGGCATTACACATCCGCCCCGTATCATCCAGCCACAAATGGATTGGCTGAGAGGTTCGTACAAACCTTTAAGAAGGCAATAAAGGCTATGTACAATGACAACATTCCGCTGCAGCATAAGGTGGACAAACTCCTGTTCGCCTACCGGAATGCGACACATGCAGTCACCAACCAGGCCCCGGCCATGATGTTCTTTAACCGAAGGTTAAGATCTCGCCTGTATATGCTCAGACCAAACGTACGAAGAGGTGTTGAGAGTAAGCAATTCCAGCACATCCATGAGAAGCCAACAAGGAGCTTTAATGTAGGGCCACCAGTCTTGGCCCGCGACTACCGAACAGAAAAATGGAAGCCAGGAACGATATGCACACGGCAGGGCCCACTAATGTACACAGTGGACGTTGGGGAGAACATCATGAGACACCATGCTGACCAGATCCTAGAATTTCAGGAACAAGTCAACCCCATGCGTCGCCCATACGTACCTGGTGAGGAACCCGACGTACAGGTCGCATCTACCCCAGAAACAGTCGCATTGGAAGCTGATGAACCAACCGACGACAGGGTGCCAGAATCGCCTCCGCACCAAGAGCGAGACACTCGGGAAAGACACTATCCAGAAAGGATCAGAAAGCCTCCCCAAAGACTGAATATATAAATGGACTATTTTCAGCTAACGTTGTATGTTAAAAGTGTTAATTGTAATTAGTTTGATATTTAATTGTTAAATGAGTGTTATGGTACTGTTAATCTTAAAGGGGAGGAATTGTAATGTATATACCTTTAAGGGGGGAACTACTTTTACAGCTCATGTATACTGTAGTACCGGCAGTGACCACACCTGTATATAGCACTGAGTAGTAATCTGTACAGTTCAGTTCCAGAGTGAGCCACGTTGAGTAAACACCTGTTGTACCGTTCTCCTGCAGTCTGTGTCTTACTACTGACGGACACAACAAGGTGACCATGGCTTTCTCGGCTGGGGCATTCATGGGGACCTTCTAGCGGCTTTGATGGGTGGGGCTTTCTTGGCCGGTGGGCCTTTTACCCGAACCGCTGTTCCCCCAGGCTTGACCCCTCCCGAACCTGGGCTGGGGGCAGGTATCTTTTCGCAGCCTGCTGCTGCGAGCTGAGAGTCTCCGCCCCCCAGGTCCCATGGCATGGTCCGGGGCGGTATTTTCGATCTCAGGTCCCTCTCTCTTTACACCTGGGTTAGGGGCAGGGTTTTCACCCTCATGTCCCTCCCCCTCGTCTGAATCCCAGAAGAGTGGGGGAGAGTCCCAACCGATGGGCCGGATGGCCCCTCCCTTCACGCAAGCCACAGCGCCTTCCTGAGCAGTCTGTGAACTCGCTCCTGCTGCAGGCTGAGGATCTTTATCCTCAGACCCTTTTCCAACTGGCTCTTTTCCACTTTCAGGTGTAAACAGCTTACACTGGTTGATGTAACCAGTGGCCTGTTTTAAAACCTGTGCTGAAGGTTCGTCCGCTGCCACGAACGGACCTTCTAGGGGCTCCCCTTTCTCTTTCCTCACCGGGATGGCCTTACAGACGGGGTCCTGGGCCTGGACCTGCTTTTAGGTCCGGGGCCAAAACTACCCACTGTGTGCCTCCATTGTCCTGAACTGCGGCTACTGGACCTGCCCGATAGGGGTCTCGGGACTCTCCTTCCCCAGCCTTATCTATGGCCCTTTCTCCAGCGCGCACAGTCAGACCGAGTAATTCCACCTCCTGCTGGCTGATCTGCGCTTTCCCGGGATTTACCTTGAAACCCTTCTGTCCTAACAGCTCCAGCAGTTCGGCCAATAATGGGCCATGCTCCTCTTTTGAATCAGTGAAGAGGAGCAGGTCATCCACATATTGAACCAACTGTCTGGGCTGGCTAAAATCCTTCAAACTGTCGGCCATGCACTGATGAAAATTGCAAGGGCTGTTGTGGAAGCCCTGTGGCAAACAGTTCCACGTGTACTGTTGCCCTTTAAACGTAAAGGCAAACCTGTACTGATCCTCCCTCCTTACAGGGATGGACCAAAACCCATTTGAAATATCCAGCACCGTGAAAGTGGTCGCGGATGCTGGAATACTCCCGATGAGGTCGGCAACTGCTGCTACTGTGGGTGCGCAGGCTGGGATGTTACTATTGAGCACCCGATAGTCCACCGTGGCCCTCCAGGAATTGCCCGGCTTTCTGACCGGCCATAATGGAGAATTCATGTGGATCGCTATCGGTCTCAGAACTCCCTGCTGCACTAACGAGGACATGGCTGCTTCCATGTCCGGCTCTGCTTCCCTGGGGAAGTTATACTGTTTCTGTGGTCAGGCCATGGGATCCCCTACTACGCTGACCTCAAACCCTGTGACCCTCCCGCAGTCGTGTTTGTGAGTGGAAAATGTGGCCAGGTGGGCCTGCACAAATGCCTGGAACTCTGGTGGGGTGTTGCTGACCATGAGCCCGAGGTTATAATCCTCTTTGGGCTTCATGGTGCAGAGGGTCACCTTCCCTTCCTTTCCGGGGATTACTATGATCTCACCGTTCTTTACTCTACCTGCCCCCCAAAGGCAGTGATTCCTCAAATCCACTAGGATCCCGTGGCCTGCGATAAAATCGGCCCCCACGACCCCTCTTCCACCCTCCACGTCCCATTTCATCAGGACGCATGTCCACTTGGAGCGGAGCGGTCCTATCCGAATGGCGAGCGGGATGGAAAACAAGCCGGCCTGATCTCTACCCGTGAACCCCGACAGAATGTATGGGACCCCGTTGGAGAGAGGTGAGGCGATGGGGTTAGCTGAGTAGATCACAGTGCACGATGCCCCCATGTCTAACAGATAAGTCCTTGTCACCTTCTCCACCTCCATCTCCAAAAGGGGTCTTTTCCACTCATCATATCGGAGTGAACACAGATAAACAGGCTGCGACGGCTCTAGTCACGGCTATGGGTTGGATGGGGTTGACGGGGTGAGAGCACCGGTGGCGGCTGCTACTCTCCCCTGGCCAGTCAGTAAGGACCTCATGGCGTCCAGAAGTGACTCGACCTCTGTGGAAGGGGTCCCTACTCCTGCCTTTTGGGTTGGGGCATTGGACTGCTTTCCCTTGTTATCCTTCCAAGGGATTTTGCGCTCCTTCCACCAGTGACCATCCTTCCCACACCCATAACAATTGGTCTTTGTGTTGGGGGAGTTACTCCCTTCCTGGTGCCACTCTTTCCTACCTGGTCCGGGTTTTATCTCATGCAGCTTCCCCTTGGGTGGGTGTGTATCAGCTCCCCTACCGTTTATGTAAGCCAGAGTGAGCTGACTAATTACCGTGAGTTCTGTGGTCTGGGGATCTTTGGGGTCGAACCAGGCTTCTGCCTTGGCCCGGACCTGTGGCAAGCTGTTCGCCACCAAGCAACGGAGCCAATGCGTGAGGGAATCCCAGTTCAGGAACGGACGGCCCGGCATCCCTGGGCAAGCCTTCCGATACACGGGCCACAGCCGGTCCGCAAAAGCCTGCGGGGTTTCCCCAGAAAGCTGGGTCGTCTTCTCCACGCTGGAGAAGGGACTTCCCTCATCCATCCCCACGGCCTCTACAACCGCATCTCTAAGCTCCTCGTACCCGCTCTTCCCCCTTTTACACTCATCAGAGAGGGATTAGAGGAGATTACTCTCCAGGGAGAATAGCAGCATTTTGGCCTTCTCAGCATCATCGCAGTCATTGACGCTGGTGGTTTGCTCTATTTCCCTGAAGTGGATCGAGGGGTCTCCCTTTGCGGAAAGCTTCGGGATATGGTTGACCATAACCCTGAGCTGTTGGGTGTTAAAGGGTAATACGAACTGGTTTTGGAGGGGTCTCTCAATGTCGCCATTAGCGGGTGGGCAGAACCTCCGATGCCACGCTGGGCACATCGGTCCCATCTCCGGCCTCTCGGGCGGGGGTTGCTCTACTTCCGCCTCCACCTATGGCTCCACTTCGGGTTCCACCCCCGGTCCCACCCCCCCTTGCTGTCAAACCTTGCTGAAACTTAGCGCTACGGGTGGTGGCCGTGAGGTCTCCTCTCTCTCAACCGGGTCGTCCCTGGGCACCACTGGTGATGTTGGAACTGTCCTCCCCTCGTTTCCCATAAAATCTGCCTGGCCTGCCTTTGGGCTTATGAGGCATACCATGCCTTTTGCCTTCCGGAGTGCCCGGCTCAGATTTTCTATCCTTTCTCGACAGGGGTCGTGGTCTGCCTCCTCAAACCCCTGTTCACTTGCGAGCTTGTAAGCGGCTTTTGCCTCCTGTTCCCTGATCTGCCTTGCCAAGCGGGCATTCTTCCCCCGCAACCTGAACTCATTTCCCTTGGCTTCGGTGACTTGGCACCGTAGGTATTCCAACTGGGCCTTGTGTTCTCCCACTAAATGTACTCTCGCTTGGTTCAAAGCCTGCAAAGCTACTAATAACTTTTCCCCTGCGAGAGCCTTATCCTGGATCTCAGGGCTGACTCCCTTAACTTGACTGCCTGTGCTGCAACGAGCCCGTCCAAGATCTGGATGTGCTTTTTAAAGCACATCAGCCAAACTGCCTTCTCTAAGGACTTCTTGTGTTCCTTTCTCTCTGCCCAGTTAGCTGCTGCATCTATCGGACGCCCAGCCCTTAACAGAGTGGTGATCCACTTCTTAGTGATATTCACCTTGCTAAACACATAATCAGAAATCCTTTCCTCCATCACGGTTCGCTCATCCGAACCATTGTCTACTGCATCGCAACCTTGTTGCTGGTTTCCTGCCGCGGTCGCCATTTCTGCAGGGGGTGGCCTGTGGTTGTGGCGCGTGCGCCCAGTCAGTTATGCCTCTGACTGTTTTGTGAGCGGTTCGAATCACTCCCACGCCACTGGGTTCTAGGCACCGGACTTAGGTACAAGGCGACGGTACAGAGAAGACTCGAGTAGACAGGTGGTTAGATGTCAACAAAAACCAAGATTTTATTGAAGAGGAAAAACTGATACAATGTTATGGAAAATTACTAGTGTACACTTCTACAGGCGAAATTACAACAGAATAACTATACTTATACAGGGAATGGGGAACACACGGCACATCGAGGGAAAACAATTATCTTAACAATCCCCTTATCCTTATCCTACCCCCTATACCTAACTAGGTTAAGCTATGAGTGGTCAGAACTTCATGCTCACCAATCAAAAGGGTTTGTTGGACTCAAAACAGTGGCGGGGTTCGGGGTTCGCTCTTGGTGCTCTCTGGAGCCTGCCGTTGTCACGTGGTCTCCGGGCGCTGCAAGGGCGTTGTCCAGGTTCGAGTACCCCAAAGTTAAAGTCTCTGTTTTGATACTTTACCTTGCAGGGATGATTCTTCATCGTCAGTCGAAAGTTTGAGTTGGTGTGCAGACATTCACAGGTCGGCTGAGGCTGAAGGCCCAATAATTCGAAGCCTCCCCTCAGTTTGTCTCCTCAGTTGGTTTTCTTCAGGTGGCTTTCCTCAGGTGGCCTTCCCTCCGGTGGTCTTCCCTCCTCCCCTCGTCACATCCCGCCTTGCCTGGCCTGATTTGTCTGTGTCCGCCTGATGCAGTGCCGGGGCGATTTTTCAGATGGAGTGGCAAAAGGCACGGGCAAAGGCCAGGGGTTAAGCGCAGGATGGGGAAAGAGCAACAGCCACCAGGGCGAGGGGCCGAAGAGCAGAGTGAGAAGAGAAGAGAAGACCAGTGCGATTGCTACCCAGGGGCCTTCAATTACACTCCTTTCGAAAACCCTTATCTGCGCACCAAATCAGGTTAGTTCTTTGTCTTAATCTTGGCGGGCTATTTTAAATAATGGTAGCAATCCATGCTAACTGTTTTTAGATGGCCGGTAATTGCATCTACCGACCTGATAATTGTCTTGTATCGATCCACAAGCTGTCTGCATTGCAGAGTCCATTTTAAAATCCCACAGGCTTTCTGCCACGAGGCACGGATGCCATCTTGGGTACCTTTTTTTTATTTAAAAATGTCCACGCAGGGTCCTGTTTATTAATAACAGCCTTTGGGGAAATGCAGAAATTTTGCAAATCTTACAGCCTCCTTGGGCATAAACTGCACACTATTTAAAAATTGGGCCCAAGTCTCTACAACCCCCTTATAAAACCTAGGGAGAAGTTTAATCGATTTCAAAAACATATTATTGTATTCCATATAAAATATCCCCTGCCCTCCTATCCCACTTCATTTTAAAAAATGCCCAAAACAACTTGTCCAAAAACTTTTATTTGACTTCTGAAGAAATCTCTTCACCCATTTGATTCTAAAGAGTTTCTTCTTCAAATCAATATCTGGAAAATTGATTCCTCCCTGATTTCTCCGTCCAATTATGGTATTGTATGCCACCAAGGCTGGTTTCCCTTCCCATAAAAACCTCATACAAGCCTCTCGGATAGACTTTTCCACCCACTCAGGAATATCCTCCACCGCCAATAAGTACCATAGCTTAGGTAGCAGGAGAGCAGACACCACTGTCGCTCTTCCTTGCACTTTCAACCACCTTCTTTCCCATCTTCCCAAAATCTTTTTAATTTTCATAACCTTTGGTTCCGAATTTAATTGATCCAATTCATCCCTGTCTTTCTTGCACCCCATATGCACCCCCAGAACTTTCAAAACCTCCACCACCTCTGTGCTGCCTTCCTTTAGGCATTTATGTTAGTTTTCAAGTTAATTCAGGGGTTTGAGTAATTTGGGTCGATTTCCATTGTGTGCCGCCACCTAGTGGATATTTGGTACCTAGCAAGTGCAGTAAAGCGCAGTAAAGTGCAGTAAAGCACAGTAAAGTGCAGTAAAGTAAACTGCTGTATAGCACAAGACCTGCAGCTCGACACATGGTCTTGCATTTATTTTCTTGTTACGCTTCTGCCTTGGACACTATTTGTCTGTAAGTACTTGAGAATGTTATAGATGATTCGTGTACACTATATTTTGCAGAAAATGTTTAGTTTGTAACCTTCCTCTGTAAGCAAACCTGCACAGCTAGCCGTGAAGTGCTCGCTATCTGTGTCTAGCTGGTTAACTTGTAGCTGTATTTTGATGCACTATGTACAGGGCTAATTTAAAGTGAATGTAAGAGAATGCCTTTCAGTTTGCTAAATGTATATTCACAGTAAGCTGTGTTTTCACGTGTTTTGGTAAGTTACATGCCAAATGTACTGTGTTGCTCAGGCTTACCTAAATTTGTGTATGCATATCAGTTATGTGCTTGTATACTAATGTGTGCTTCCATTTCTGTATTGTATTTCAGTTTCACAATAAGAATCTTTCAGTAAAGTTTACAAGAAAAGTCAAGCCTTGTGATTTTTATGGGAAGATATCAAGTTGTTAGCTACCTGTCTAGCTCTGCATAGGAATGCGCTGCAAGGGCATAATAGTGAAAAGACAACAGCACAGCGGGCTCAAGCACAAGTAGATACCACCCAGCTACCATGAGCCTATGCTCCGGAAGGCAATATACCTTAGAGGACGTTGACCAGCCAACCGAGAAACATGAGCCTCTTCGAGCAAATGATGCCAAGTCACAGTCCTCTAAAGCATCCTCTAGATCATCTCGGCGGTCCAGCAGACCGTCGTTATCAACAGCTTCTGCAGCCGCCAAAGCACATGCCAAGGCAAAAGCTGCCCAGGCTCAATTGTCCTTCACTGAAAAAGAAGCTAGTGTGATGAAGCAGAGAGCTGACCTCGACGCCAGTCTCCACATTCTCCAAAGCCAGAGAGCTGTTGCTGCCGCTGAAGCTGAAGCTGCAGCTTATGAAGAAGGTGAGGAGAATGAAGGCGGGGAGCACAGCCATGAACCATATGTTCTAGAACAGCCCCTCAGTCCAGTGCAACGTACAAGTGAGTATGTCCAACAACACTCCAAATTGTTCTTCAAGGAAGCATCATCGAAACACAAGCCAGCAGACTTACACAAAACATCCAGGTATCTCGAAGCAGAACCAGCTACTCACCACAGTAACAAACAGCCTGTTTTCAGAGAAACTGAGCTTAAAAGAGAAGAAGCAAGTAAGACTTAGCTGCAGAGACCTCCACAACACTCGGCCAATCCATCCAAGGTGAGCCACAATGTGCACAAGACCTCGCTAGGTACCTCATCTGCCAAGAATTGTTAAGTTCTGGTCTTCTAGAATTTGATGACCGTCCTGAAAATTATTGGTCATGGAAAGCGTCCTTCCTGAGTACCACCAAGGACTTGAATCTGTCAGCCAGAGAAGAACTAGATTTGATGACAAAGTGGCTCAGAGCTGCATCGTCAGAACAGGCGAAGAGAATTCGCTCAGTGCACGTCCGCAATCCCACAGCTGGCCTCAACATGGTTTGGCAACATCTTGAATACTGTTATGGGACACCAGAAGTCATTGAACACGCACTGCTTAAGAAGATTGAGGACTTTCCGAAGCTAACCAACAAAGATAATGTCGAGCTTCAAGAACTGGGTGACATTCTCCTCGAACTGGAGTGCGCTAAGGGAGAAGGTTACCTGACAGGCCTCTCGTAATTGGATACAGCTCGTGGGGTAAACCCAATAGTGGAAAGGCTCCCCTACAACCTTCAAGAGAAATGGATAGATAGGCAGTCCAAGTACAAGGAGGACTACGGAGTGGCATTTCCTCCCTTCTCTCTCTTCTCCAGGTTCGTCCAACAACAGGCAAAGGTGAGGAATGATCCAAGTTTCACTTTCTCCACCTCCAGCAGTTACGCTCCTTCGAGAACAGAGAAACCCACAAAGTACAGCAACAAAGCCTCTATGAGCATGCACAAAACAGATGTTCCAGCCGAACCCTCAGTCAACCAATCCAATTCTGCTGGGAATAAAGTGGATGACCCAGATCGTCAGTGTCCAATACACAAGAAGCCCCACCCACTCAAAAAGTGTCGAAGCTTTAGAGGCAAGCCTATTGATGAGCGCAAATCATACCTGAAAGAGAATCGCATCTGTTTCAGGTGTTGTGGGTTGACTATGCACATGGCAAAAGACTGCAAGGCGACAATCAAGTGCTTCGAGTGCAACAGTAAAAAACACATGGCAGCCCTGCATCCAGGTCCTCCTCCTTCGACCACCGTGAGTGCTGCGGTTGACAAAGAGGATAGCGGGGAGCAAAGCAAAAGCGCATCTTCTTCAGTCACCTCCAAGTGTACAGAGGTTTGTGGAAATGCAAGCAGCCCACGCCCATGCTCCAAAATCTGCTTGGTTAAAGCATATCCTGCAGGGAGATAGGAGAAGGCAATCAAGATGTATGCAGTGCTTGATGATCAAAGTAACAAGTCTCTAGCGAAGCCAGAATTCTTCAATCTCTTTGAAGTCAAGGCCAGCGCAGCTCCGTACACGCTAAAATACCTGTTCAGGGACAACAGAGACTACGGGTAGGAGAGTTGGCAATTTCATGATCGAGTCCATGGATGGGAAACTACAGCTTCCCCTCCCCACCTTAATTGAGTGTGACATGATGCCAGATGATAGGACAGAAATTCCCTCCCCAGAGGTTGCACGCCATCAGCCCCACCTACGGCCAGTTGCCAACAAGATTCCAGCTGTGGACCCGGACGCTCCAATCCTCCTGCTCTTGGGAAGAGACATCTTCAGGGTGCTTAAGGTGCGTGAGCAAATCAACGGGTCCCACAATGCTCCTTATGCACAGCGGCTTGACCTGGGATGGGTCCTTGTGGGTGGAGTTTGCCTGGGAACAGACCACAAACCAGCGGATTTCAGCGTCTATAAAGCAAACGTGTTGCACAACGGTCGCACATCCTTTCTCAGCCCATGGCCAAACAGGATCCAGGTAAAGGAAGATTACGATGGCATGACGCAGCATCATAGGTCAACCTCCTCTGCCTGTGAGGAAGAGGCAGGCCTCACTGTGAGCATAGACAGCCTAGGATGCTCAGTGTTTGAAAGGTCCAAGGATGATGACAAGCCAGCACTATCCATGGATGTCAAAGCTTTCCTAACCATCATGGATGAGGAGGTTTACCAGGACGATGGACACAGCTGGGTGGCACCCTTACCATTTTGCTCTCCTAGACGCCATCTTCCGAGCAACAGGGAACAAGCTATGAAGCGCCTCTGCTCACTCAGGAGAACACTGGAGCAATGGAGCCTGGGGCTCTCCTAGAACCAGGAAAGAGACAGCTTTACATTCCTGGTGTCCCGTGAAGAAAGGCCATTCACACGGAGAGGTGTCCTCTCCACAGTCAACAGTTTGTATGACCCTCTGGGGTTCGTAGCTCCCATAACAATGCAAGGAAAAGCATTAGTAATGGAGCTCTCATCTGATCAGAGTGAGTGGGTTGCTCCACTCCTCCCAGAAAAAGAAGCAAAATGGAACCTATGGAAGGAGTCCTTGAAGGCTCTCGAAGACCTGCAAAAGAAAGAATTCATGTGGGTGTTTAACCCCCCACATTCATCCCACATGGGTGGTTCACGGGAGAGGCTCATCGGTGTTGCCAGGCGTATTCTGGACGTTATGCTGCTTCGGATGGGACCCAATCATCTCACACACGACGTCTTGAGCACTCTCATGGCTGAAGTCATGGCGATCATGAATGCAAGACCCCTGGTGCCGGTGTCCACCGACCCAGACATGCCTGCAGTCCTCACCCCAGCGGTGCTCCTGAATCAAAAGATGAGTGCTATTTCAGCCCCCTCTGGAAACTTTGACATGGCTGAGCTGCACGGGAAGCAGTGGAAGCAGGTCCAGTGTCTTGCAGACACTTTTTGGAAGAGATGGAGAGGAGAGTATTTGTCCACCCTACAGAGCCGTAGGAAATGGACAGAAGACAAGCCAAATGTCAAAGTGGGAGATGTTGTCTTGCTGAAAGACAGCCAAGCACATAGAAATGAATGGCCAGTGGGACTGGTTGTCAAAACTCTGCCGAGCAGGGACAAGAGGGTTCGCAAGGTGGAGGTGAAGATTGTAAAGCAGGGTACTGTCAAAGTGTTTCTGAGGCCAGTCTCAGAGATCGTAGTCCTCCTTTCTGAAGAAACCTAGAGAAAGGATTCTGAGTATGTTTGCAGCCAAAGGACATTTTCTTTAGGTTTTATTTTGTATCTGTAGTGGTACAATGGTATTGTACCAAGCGGGGAGTGTGCTGCCTTCCTTTAGAAGTTTATGTTAGTTTTCAAGTTAATTCAGGGGTTTGAGTAATTTGGGTCGATGTCCATTGTGTGCTGCCACCTAGTGGATATTTGGTACCTAGCAAGTGCAGTAAAGCGCAGTAAAGTGCAGTAAAGCGCAGTAAAGTGCAGTAAAGTAAACTGCTGTATAGCACAAGACCTGCAGCTTGACACATGGTCTTGCAGTTATTTTCTTGTTACGCTTTGGCCTTGGACACTATTTGTCTGTAAGCACTTGAGAATGTTACAGATGATTAGTGTACACTATATTTTGCAGAAAATGTTTAGTTTGTAACCTTCCTCTGTAAGCAAACCTGCACAGCTAGCCGTGAAGTGCTCACTCTCTGTGTCTAGCTGGTTAACTTGTAGCTGTATTTTGATGCACTATGTACAGGGCTAATTTAAAGTGAATGTAAGAGAATGCCTTTCAGTTTGCTAAATGTATATTCACAGTAAGCTGTGTTTTCATGTGTTTTGGTAAGTTACATGCCAAATGTACTGTGTTGCTCAGGCTTACCTAAATTTGTGTATGCATATCAGTTATGTGCTTGTGTACTAATGTGTGCTTCCATTTCTGTATTGTATTTCAGTTTCACAATAAGAATCTTTCAGTAAAGTTTACAAGAAAAGTCAAGCCTTGTGATTTTTATGGGAAGATATCAAGTTGTTAGCTACCTGCCTAGCTCTGCATAGGAACGCGCTGCAAGGGCAGAATAACCTTAAAGGGACATTCCCCCAACCATTCCCCCCTACCCCTCCCTGCAAGCAGGCATTGGGACTTACTATAATTCACTCTGGCTCCTGAAGCTCTACAATATTCCTCCACTACATCCATAGCTTTCCTCACTGGCTCCCCATTTCTCAATGTTAAGGTTGTGTCATCTGCATATTGGTGTATCACCGACGCCAGCCCAGAACTGGGGACCACAATCCCAACTACACCTTGTTTCTTTTGCATCATGTAACCTAATGGTTCTGCTGCCAATGTGTACAACAATGGGGACAGGGGACAACCCAGTCTCACTGATCTCTGTATCGGAAAATACTTGGATAAAAACCATTACATTTAACGCAGCTAAATATGTTTGAATAAAAAAATCCTTATCCACTAAATGAAATTTTCCTTGAACCCAAATGCTTCCAAAACCTTCAATAAAAACTCATGACAGACCCTATCAAAGGCTATCTCTTGATCTATCTTTAATACATAAGCCTCCCTCCCACTCCCATGAGCTCTATCGCATCTTGGATTGAGACCACAGAGTCTGCGATGTCCCGGCCTATGACTCCATAGGACTTAGAGGGCCAAACTATCTCCGGTAACACCTCCTTCAAAAGATTTGCCATAACCCTCGCCAAGATCTTATAGTCCACATTTAATAATGGCCCAGTAATTCCTCTCCCAACGCGTGAGTACGGATGGGGTACTCACGCGTGTGCCCGGAGGAATTGCTGGTTTTCAGCACGCACAGCGCATGCGGGGAAAACCGGCATTTCCTCTCCTCTGACCCAAGGTGTTAAGAGGCTGAACGCGTGCGCGCAGGAGTCTGTGCATGCGACTTGGATTTCCTTTATATTTAGAGAGTTGCGCATTTGTAAAAGCCTCCGGTTTTTACGCATTGAAAAACCACACGTAAGTACTTAGTTTTACAGGTACGTGGTCTATTAATACAATTTATAATTTTTTTTCCACAGGTTCATTATTTTTAAAGAATTTACAGTAAGGTAAGTTTAGTTTTAGCCCTGATTTTTTATATAATAACTTTATTCAAATTTTAAAATTATTGTTTAAAATAGTTTTTACAGTTATTTATGGTTCATTTAAGTAGTGCAATGTTTTTTTTAATTTTCTTTCAAGTTTAAGTAGTGTTTTGGGGCCAGGAGTTTTCATGAGTTTGACAGCTCTTACTGTCAAACTCATGAATGAACTTTTGAAACCTCCCATTGGTTGCCCTGTGCTCACGTGATCCCAGCCGGCTCATCGCACTAAGTACACCACTGGGTCACGCACGCACAGCGTGGCAGGACCTCAAGCGGGCCAGTGAGAGGAAATGCAATGCGGGCCACGATTCAAATGTCAGCGCGCCGGGTAAGTGCACATCAGGGGCTTGCACGCGCGGCAAGCTCCCGATCCTAATTTCAAGGCCATTGTGATGGGCCTCCAATTCTTCAGATCCCGTCTATCCCCTTTATTTTTATATAAGCTAAGCTTATTATACCTCTCCTCAAAGATGGGGCCAGGCTTCCCTCAATTTTAATTTCCTTAAAAACTTCTAAGAGCAATGGACTTAAAATCTCAAAAAATTCTTTATAAAATTCTGCATTTAGTCCATCAGACCCTGGGCTTTTCCCCCCCTTCATTCCACTTATTGCTACTTTTATTTCTCTAATCCTACTTCTTTGTCACACATGCTTCTCTCATCCTCCTTTAAACCCTCTTCAATAAAAGCAGTAACCTTCTCCATCGCCAAATTGGAAATGTCTTCTTTTGTATATAACTCTTGATAAAAGCTGCTAACCGCCTCTAAAATCTTCTCACTTTCATGAATGATCTTCTCCCAAACCTTCAACTCTTCAATTAACGATATTCTCTGTCGCAGCTTCTCTTGCTCTAGAAAATATCTAGTGCGTCTTTCGCCCTCCAATGCATCTCTAGCCTTTGCACGGAGAATGGCCCCCTTGCATTTTTTCAGCTTGCAATAATTCTCACTCTTTCTTTAGCACCCGGAACTTAGTCTCAGCTCCCTTATCCCCTGCATCAACTGCTTTACAGACATCCGTAAACCTTTTGTTTATATTCTCTTCTCGATGCCGGTTAGCTGCCGCGCTCTTTTTCCCATAACTTACCGAAAAAACTTTTACCTCATATTTGAAATTGTCCCACCAAACTCTTCTTTCTTTCAAGAACAAAGGTTCCTTCCGAGCATTCTTTATTATACTTATAATCCCTTCTTTATAAGCAATTTCTTTCAGGTATTGATTGTTTAAAATCCACACCCCTGAACCGATCTTAACTCTGCTGTTCCTAATTCTAAGAACCAAAGCCGAGTGATCACTAAAAAATACTTTTTTATAATAAATCTCCATCACCTCCAAAGTTAACCCTTCTCGCATTAACACAAAATCTATTCGGCTCTGTTTTAAAACATCACCCACCCAACCTGCTCTGGAGAACTCCCTTTTTATGGGGTCACGGTCCCTCCATAAGTCTCTCAAATTTAAATTTGCCATAATTTTTACAATCATCCCTCTGGAGTTATCATCCTTAAAGGTTATCTGGGCTGAAATGTCCATCCAAGATAAAAATACATTAAAATCCCCCACTATACAAAGATTTTCCACCTCTGCCGCTTCAGTGAATAACCCCCGAAAAAACTCGCAACGCTTGCAATGGTCGTTCGGTGCATAGATATTAAAGAGATCGCAATTAAATCCCTCCATTTTTACCCTTAGCCATAAAAATCTCCCCTCGGTGTCCTTGTCCACCAAGGCAACGTTCTCTTTTATGGATGGACTCACCAAAACAGCCACCCCTCTACGGTTATTGTTTGCATAACTTGCAAACACCTCTCCCTTCCAAACCTTCTGAACTCTTTCTAGAATATCCTCATCCCAAAAGGTTTCTTGCAGACACAAGTCCGAACCTTTAAAACCCTGCAACAACTGCTGCAATTTCTTCTCACCCCTCAGTCTGTTCACATTAATCGAGACCAATGTAATCATGGCTCCAAAGAAAGGAAGTATGCCTGATAATCTCCCCATCATTTAATCTCTGGCTCTTCCCTCCTCTCATGCTCCTTCTCAACTTTCCAGGCAGCTGTTGCTTTTTCCTGCAGCCTCCGGCTCTTTTGCACCTCCTATTTGACCCCTCCCTGCTATTTCAGCCTCTTCCTTGCATTAAGCTTTGGCCCAGGAGCTGCCCTTTCTCCCTCCTTCTGCCCCTCACTAACCTTTCCCTTTCCACATGATGCCACCCCACCCCCGACTTCCATGTCTCTGTTCCCCTCTAATTCCTCACACTCAAGCTCTTCTGCTACCCCCTGTGCCTGCTCCCCGTCAGATACATAATCCTGCTCCCCGTCAGATACTTCATCTCCCATAGAGAGTCTTCCTGCTATTGCAGTTTCTCCCACAGTGCAGCTCCCTTCGACCACATCTCCACCTCTAACCCTTGCACCCTGTTCCCTCACTCCATAGGCAATGGCACACCTAAATTGTTCCCTTCTGACGTCTCTATCTCGCCAATCCCATCCTGCTGTCCACTTAAGGCTCCTGCCTCTTGCACCCTCTCCCCGTCCTGCCCTCTCCCACTCACCAAGATATCCGACTCCATGCCTCTCCCCAGAGCACCCACATCCACCACACACCCCGCTCCCGCCACCTCTCCCCCCGCAGACACCAGACTCCCCAGGGGGAGCCAAACCGCACTAAGGCTCGAGTCTGCATTCGACCCTCGCTGCCCGCTGCTGTCTTTGTTCCCCTCCACAGCACTTGGCATGTTTTCCACCATCTCCATTCTGTTCTCCGCGCCGCCATCCTCTGCCTCTTCCTGTGCTCCTTTCTCCTTCATTTTACCGGCTGAGTCCTCCGACTGCGCCGCTCCTCCGGCCGTTCCACTCTCATCTCCTGCTCCTTCTCCCATCTCCTCATCACTCATATCACTCCCTTCTGCCACACACTCACAGTGGGTGGGGCCTTTGGAACACACCCCACAGCTCTCTGCCTTGCAGCTCCGAGCAATGTGTCCCGACACATCGCAATTGTAACAATACAGGTCTGGACAGTTTCTTACGAGATGGTCATGTCCAAGACAATAATAGCCACCTTTACTTGGTTATCATGCAGCACACAAAAGTACTGCACTCCTTCCAGTGACTCGAACTTCATACTGTACAGCAATGACCTCACCCCCTCTGGGAACCGTACTTTTACATACCGGGTTCCGTCTGCTACCCGTGTTCCCGGATAGTACCTCCTCTTTATTGCAGAACAGATTTTAATGTCCCACGTCTCCAACTTCTTGCTTAGCACTTCATCCTCAATGTAAACTGGCAAGTTTAAAAATGAAACCACCACCTCCTCTGAATATAGCGGAGTTACCTCCAAGAATTTCTCACCAACTTTCAGACCTAGTAACAGTCTTTCCACCTCCTCATGACTGCTGACCATCACCTCGAATCCCACATTTGGCTTTGGTCGGCAGGCAAAGCAGCTTCCCTCGCCACAGCCCTCATGAACCGCCTGGATAATATCCCAAGCTCGAATCTCCTTATCCTCACACTGCACCACCACCTTGTTTTCTTTACCAAACCTCCTGGGGTCCCAGCCCAAATCTTTGGGCCTTTTTATTTCCTTTCCACCACAGTTTCTTCCCTAATTAAATTCCTCTCGGGAACATTGTCCTCTGAGGGGCCCGGCACTCCGGACCCCTCAGCAGCCATCTGGCTGTCCTTGTGGGCCAAAAAGGCCCTAAAACCTGAAAACAAAACCCCAAAACCCACCACCAACTTTTTACAAAACTCCCTCCAACTCCCAGCTGCAATCAGGCAACCAGTAACACCTGGCTCACTCCTAGCCCCTCCCACCTAGAGAGTGCTATCCACTGAGCCATAGCTGACACTGTAAAGACCAGTAGGCTTGACTGCTGTGCATCTGAGAGAGTGGAATCACAGCAAGAATGACTCTTAATCCAGTCAGGTGTTGACAGATTTTGTAAAGGATGCCTCTCATTAGGCCCCCTATTCACCTATGCAAAAGTGTCAATGCCTGTACCATCTCTGCAGGAACGTTTACCAAGATGGTGCTTGGCACACTTCCGGTACAGAATGTGTGCGTGCGTGCAACACCGGACATATTGGATGCTTACACGCCATGGTTACACCTGCAAAATGGGCGTGGCACCAACAAACCTCTGGGCCAGACATTTCCCAGTGACTGAGGGTCTTAAAGGACATGTGTAGAAGATTAAGTGCAAGAGATTTAGGAGAGAGAGCAGGAGAAACTATTTCACACAGAGGTTTATGAGGCTGTAGACCATATGACCAGAGTTAATGATTGAAGCAGACACCAGAGTGGCGCTATGAGTTGTAAGGCTCGCAAAATTCTACAGACTCCCCCAAAGTAAGAAAAGAAGAGATATTGGACTGTTTGAAGTAATATTGGGCCAAAGGGGACCTAAAATCAAAACCCCAGGAAGATTTGGCTAGTTTAAAAGGCATGTTCAGGCCTGTGGAAAAAGCTGCCACAAAAGGAATGGGTGGGACAGACAGTTTGAGTATTGGAAAGGCCAGATTGTCTGAGAATGTTCTGGGCCATCCCAGTCACTCTACATAAAGAAAATAAGCCCACAGAAAAGACTGTTCCCGCCGAAACTTACAGGGCCACCAAGAACATGAATAATATAATACATGCCACTAGTCGACAAAAGAGACCCTGGCCCCAGCAGGAAAAAGACAATCAAACAACCACTCAGAAAGATTTCCAAAACACTTTGCACATTTGAAACTGATTTCAAAGCAATCCCGAAGCCATTTAAAAGCCAATTAAAAATAGATGGGACCATCCCCGAAACTCGATGAGAATTTAAACATATTAAAATTAATGAGCCTGCCAAAATTAACAAAGGACCAGAGGAGATTTGGTGGTCAGATAAGCTAGGCCTCAAAACAATATAATTGAGGCCTGCCTGTTCAGTGAAATGGATCACGTTGCGTTCGAGAGACAGTACAGTTCACACAGTTGAGGACACAGCTCCAGAAGTTTCAAGTTCAGTACAGGAGAGAGAAAGTACGGTTCAGAAAAAGATATCATCATCACTGTACTTAGTCGAAGGATCGGAGACTTGAGGAAAGAAGAACAAAACGGAAGGAAAAGGAAATCGTGGCAACCAAAGGCCTCAAGAAACCAACAACTAACAATGTTACCACCAACTAGGTAATATTGGGCCACCGCGACCATCAAGAAACCAACCACCAAGAAGTCAAAAATTCACAAACTTGTTTCCACTCGACAAGCGAGTCTGAAATACCCCTGGGTAAGATTTGACATAAAAGACTCTCAAAACTATACCTAACCAAAGAAAATTGGGTATTTACCTGATAAATCCAACTACGCATCCAACCGCATCAGCGGACAGGTGAAGGCTGAATACCCAATGCAGGTGCAGTCTTCCACCATGTCCAGGGTAAGGCAGGCCCCAACCACCATAACTAAAGAGAACCCCGAAATCGCGAACCTCTACAATCTGCCAAGGAAGTCATTTGGTGAGCATTTCCTGGTCCTCTGGAATTTAGCCTAGTTAGGATAGTGGGATTGGGAGGGTAAGGTATTTTTGTCTGTTGTCATTCTCACTCGCATATTCTGAAGTGTTCCCCCTTTTAGAATATAAGATTTATTGTATTATATATTTTCCTGTCTCAAAATAAAATCTCAATTCTTTCATTACAACCCCCAAATAAGTCCAAAGTCCACAACCAAGGGAGAGGGAGCGATTCAAACCACTCAGGGAGTCAGAGGTGAAGCTGACCACACACACCACCCCTTACAGAGGGCCCGTAAGGTTCCAAAATGGCATCCACGGCTCGAATGCACACTTCTGATGCAAAGTGCGCCGGACGCCATATTGGTAAACGAGTAAGCACATGCGTATCTAATGTCCGCCGGCAGCATGCAGTGCAGGCAGATCATGATGTCAATCAGCGTGCAATGCTGATTTGATGCCAGCGCTGCCATTTTGGAGCTCCATGCTCCAGCCTACGCCCTCTCATCACCTCACACAGTTGAACATGACATTACGCAGCAGGAAAAAACCCCACCAGTGCTATTTACAGGATTCATCAACCATTTATAGGTTAGTTGCTCATTTATTTCTTCTGGCTGTTGCTGCAATTCTATGATTTTGGGTGCTTCCTATAGTTGGTTAAAGTTTCAAAATTGTACAGAGAGTGGTGTGGCAAGTTCAGCAGTGTGTTTTGCTGAGTCCAAGGCTTCTGCACAAACCAGTTGCTCCCTGACATGGGTGCACTAGTAACCCTTCCTCGTGGAATTGAATGTGACCAGGAGAATGAGCAGAGGCCGAGCAGAGCAGGACAAGCTGCTAGAAGAGGGAGGAGGAGGGGGAGAAGGGCTCTCAGTAGGAGGCTATATCCACAGAGGGTCTTAAGGGACAGATCTGTTGGAGAACAGATTGCAGGAGTGTTGTGTCCAATGTTCCCTCTATTTTTTTTGTCCCTTTAACTGGCTGTGTGGCCCAATCAAAATTTTGCGCATGCGCGGTTTCTTGCATTGAAAAGCCAGTAAGCGGCCTGTGTGAAACCGCCAGACCGTTGGATGGCCACGTGGCCACACAGCTTAGTGGGAACATTGGCTGTGATGCCCTGGAAGCCCTTTTGAACAGTGGTATCCGGAGCCAGGATGCCAGCAGTCTGAGCTTCCACTGCAGCACTCAGACGTTGGGCGGCTGCTGCATGTGCTGCAATGGAGGCTGAGATATCGGCCATCAGATGCTGCATCATGCCGGGTTTCATAGGTGCACTGATAGAGATGGCCACTCATTCCATGCTGGAAAGACTGGGCTGCAAGTTCTGCGTAATGCACTGTGCCAAGTTGGTGCCAGACTCTTCCATGCTCCTTGACATTGAACGCAGGCTTTCTGGCATGATTTCCAATGAACCAAGCCTTTTGGTGTGTATACCCATCAGCCTATTTCTGTAGCCTGGCCCATCGAAGTCCTCATCGGAGTGCTCTGCAGCAGATCTCGTGTGCGACCTCGCCCTCCGACGAGCTGGCAACTGTGCTATCCCTGCCCCCTGCCCTGGCTGCATCACACTTGTGCCCGGTGTCCCACCATGTACTGATCCCACCTCTATGCTGTCCTCTAAAGGAAAAAGGGACAAGGGTAAGATTGTGGTGAGGGGAGAGGAGAAAGTAAGAAGTTCATGCTTACGTCATCAGCAGCTTCTCAGTGAGAAGACTTTGTGGGATGAGGGGAAGTGAGAAGGAGGATTAGGTATGAGGATACCATCATCGTCAATGGAGCCAGCCCTGCCAGTGGCCATGGCCTCAGCAATGGCCCTTCCCAAAATGGCCTGCTCTGTCTCCTCCATGGGGGTTAGAACATGCAGGCACACCTGTCCCCCTCCTCTTTGTTCCTGCTGCCTCCAGTTGTGTGCCAACTTCTCCTGCAAGAGAGCGGGAAGTGTGTCAGTGAGTGTTGTGCAATGTGTTTAGGTGATGTGATTGTCCTGGTTGAATAGCTGGCAGTGTGTGCAAGCTGTGAGATGTGGGTTTGAGACTCACAACAGTGCTAAGTGTTTGAGGGTGAGATGAAGCATATGAATGTGAGGTATGAGTCCTGATTGACAGAGATTGTTGGTAGGTGAGTGATGGGGTGTGGCGAATTGAGCAGTGTCTGAGGCGAGTGGTGCAGTTGGTGGGATATGACATTTGAAGATGCATTCACTGACCTTGACCACTCGTATGAGGTCATTGAACTTCTTCTTGTATCCATGTTCTTAGAGCTATACTCCTGACATTGACATTCGCTGCTGTCTGAGTATATGTCTGAAGGGCCTCCGCCCCCACCACCCCCCTCCCCTGAGGATAAAGGACATCTCTCCTTTTTTTCCACCTCTTCAACCAAGGCCTCCAGTGCAGTGTCGGAAATCTTTGGTCCGCTCTCTCCCATGGTCAGCCATTCTTCACTCTTTCCCAGTGTCAGACTCGCTCGTAGAATGACTCCCAGTGGCCGCCATGCCTTTAAGAGATGCAGGGCTAGCTTTAGCCACTCACGATATTTGGCCCCCCAAGTCCTTTAAGAATAGGTTAGGTAGGTAGTTGAAGGAAAGGGGAATAAAGGACTATGGGAGCAGGGCAGGCATATGAGGTTACTGCTCGTGTGAAGGATAAACACCAACACAGATAGGTTGGGATGGACCACCTGTTTCTGTGTTGTAATTTCAATGTACTCCTTGTACCAGACAGAACTGCTACCACCGTGCTAAATGGGACAGATTTTGAACAGATCTGGCAACTCAAAACTGGGCATCCATGAGGCGCTGTGGGCCATCAGCAGCAGCAGAATTTTATTCAACCACAATCTGTAACCTCATGGCCCGGCATATCCCTCACTCTACCATTACCATCAAGCCGGGAGATCAACCCTGGTTTAACGAAGAGTGCAGGAGAGCATGCCGGGAACAGCACCAGGCATACCGAAAAATGAGGTGTCAACCTGGTGAGGCTACAACACAGGACTACTTGTATGCCAAACAATGGAAGCAACATGCAATAGACAGAGCTAAGCGATCTCACAACCATCGGATCAAATCAAAGCTCTGCAGTCCTGCCACATCCAGTCATGAGTGGTGGTGGACAATTAAACAGCTAACAGGAGGACGAGGCTCCAAAAATATCCCCATCCTCAATGATGGTGGAGCCCAGCACGTGAGTGCAAAAGACAAGGCTGAAGCATTTGCAACTATCTTCAGCCAGAAGTGCCGAGTGGATGATCCATCTCGGCCTCCTCCTGAGGTCCCCAGCATCACAGATGCCAGTCTTCAGCCCATTCAATTCACTCCACGTGATGTCAAGAAATGGCTGAAGACACTGGATACTGCAAAGGCTATGGGCCCTGACAACATTCCGGCAATAGTACTGAAGACTTGTGCTCCAGAACTAGCTGCGCCCCTAGCCAAGCTGCTCCAGTACAGCTACAACACTGGCATCTACCCGGCAATGTGGAAAATTGCCCAAGTATGTCCTGTCTACAAAAAGCAGGACAGATCCGACCTGGCCAATTACCGTCCCATCAGTCTACTCTCAATCATCAGCAAAGTGATGGAAGGTGTCGTCGACAGTGCTATCAAGCGGCGCTTGCTCAGCAATAACCTGCTAACTGACGCCCAGTTTGGGTTCCGCCAGGGCCACTCAGCTCCTGACCTCATTACAGCCTTGGTCCAAACATGGACAAAAGAGCTGAACTCAAGAGGTGAGGTGAGAGTGACTGCCCTTGACATCAAGGCAGCATTTGATCGAGTGTGGCATCATGGAGCCCTAGCAAAACTGAAGTCAATGGGAATCAAGGGGATAACTCTCCATTGGTTGGAATCATACCTAGCACAAAGGAAGTTGGCTGTGGTTGTTGGAGGTCATTCATCTCAATCACATGACATCACTGCAGGAGTTCCTCAGGGCAGTGTGGTAGGCCCAACCATCTTCAGCTGTTTCATCAATGACCTTCCCTCCATCATAAGGTCAGAAGTGGGGATGTTTGCTCATGATTGCACACTGTTCAGCACCATTCGAGACACGTCAGATACTGACACAGTCCGTGTCCATATGCAGCAAGACCTGGACAACATTCAGACTTGGGCTGACAAATGGCAAGTAACATTTGCACCACACAAGTGCCAGGCAATGACCATCTCCAACAAGCGAGACTCTAACCATCTCCCCTTGACATTCAATGGCATTACCATCGCTGAATCCCCCACTATCAACATCCTGGGGGTTACCATTGATGAGAAATTGAACTGGACCAGCCATATAAATACTGTGGCTACAAGAGCAGGCCAGAGGCTGGGAATTCTGCGGCGAGTGTCTCACCTCCTGACTCCCCAAAGCCTTTCCATCATCTACAAGGCACAAGTCAGGAGTGTGATGGAATACTCTCCACTTGCCTGGATGAGTGCAGCTCCAACAACACTCAAGAAGCTCGACACCATTCAGGATAAAGCAGCCCGCTTGATTGACACTCCATCCACCACTTTCAACATTCACTCCGTCCACCACCGGCGCACTGTGGCTGCAGTGTGTACCATCTACAAGATGCACTGCAGCAACTCACCAAAGCTACTTCAACAGCACCTTCCAAACCCGCGACCTCTACCACTTAGAAGGACAAGGGCAGCAGACGCATGGGAACATCACCACCTACAAGTTCCCCTCCAAGCCACACACCATCCTGACTTGGACCTGTATCGCCGTTCCTTCACTGTCGCTGGGCCAAAATCCTGGAACTCCCTTCCTAAAAGCATTGTGGGTGTACCTACACCATATGGACTGCAGCGGTTCAAGAAGGCGGCTCACCACCATCTTCTCAAGGGCAATTAGGGATGGGCACTAAATGCAGGCCTAGCCAGCGACGCCCACATCCCATCAATGAATAAAACATTTTTTTTAAATCCCTCTTACCTGCTGTGCATACTGTACGTGTACAGGAGCTGACAATGAGAGACACACGGGCTGTACAATACCAGACTGGATTGAATTGTTCCAAATGATCTAGGCGAGGGAACCAGATAGAATTTGGAGATAATACATCCAATTCCCTCGTCCAGATCGTTAATATATATTGTGAACAGCTGGGGTCCTAGGACCGATCCTTGCGGTACCCCACTAGTCACTGCCTGCCACTCGGAAAATGACCCGTTTATTCCAACTCTTTGCTTTCTATCTGCCAACCAGTTCTCTATCCAAGTCAATATCTTGCCCCCAATCCCATGTGCCTTAATTTTGCAAGCTAATCTCTTATGCGGGACCTTATCGAAAGCCTTCTGAAAGTCCAAATACACCACATCCACTGGTTTTCCCTTATCTATTTTACCAGTTACATCCTCAAAAAATTCCAGTAGATTAGTCAAGCATGATTTACCTTTTGTAAATCCATGTTGACTTTGTCCGATCCTATCACTGCTTTCCAAGTGCTCTGCTAATACATCTTTTATAATGGGCTCTAGCATTTTCCCCATTACCGATGTCAGGCTTACCGGTCTATAATTCCCCGCTCCTATGTTCTATGTTTCTATGTTACTATGTTCTCTTTTACCCACTGTGTGTGCTGTATGTGTACAGGAGCTGACACTGAGACACACACGGGTCATACACAGGAGTGAAGCGTTAACTTTTACCCAGTGAACACTGGGCACCTTTTGCAACTTTACAATTAATTAAAGCAGGGTCTGTACAGAAATAGTAATGCTCTAGCTGAAAGTTAATAATGAGTTAATCTTTTTTGTTTAATCGACGCAGTGTTGCACAAGAAACAATCAAAGCACAACTTCCTGTTCGTTATTGCCTAATTAATGAGGCTTGTCTGGCAAACATTCCAGAGCTGGAGCTGTCCTGCGATGGGGATATGATGTCTTGCTACCAAGCGCATTTATAGGATGCTTATTTCAGCCTCTAGTGCTCCCCTGATGAACGATTCTCTCTGCATCTTGTAGGAATGTAATGAAGTAATGAAGACACAACACATATACCAGCTCCACGTGTAGATTGAAGACGGGGCCACTGGGTTAGAGCAGGCCGACTGGAAATCCTTGGGGACTTATTCAAGAGTCCTCACTGAGGCTCAATTGCTGCTAATTAAGGACATTGGAGTTGACCACTTCTTTGCAGTCTGTAGCTGAGCAGATTGGTCTGACAGTTGTCAATTTTACTTTAATGAAATTAATGCAGGTGCTTAAAAACCACATGACAATAGCCAATTCCTAGGAAAGCTGTTCATTCCTCCTCTCCTGTAGGTGCTGACTCCTGGGGTACAGTTCCACAGGTCCCACTCCCCTCTCCCGTAGGTGCTGTCTCCTGGAATACAACTCCACAGGCCCAACTCCCCTCTCCCGTAGGTGCTGTCTCCTGCGGTACAGTTCCACAGCCCCAGCCACAACACCTGAAGCTTCTATCTACAGGGGTACTGTTCCATGGGCCACTCTCCTCTCCCCTGAAGGTGCGGAGTCTTGGATTACAGTTACACTGGCCCCACTCCCCTCTCCTGTAGGTGCTGACTCCTGGGGTACAGTTCCAGGAGACCCACTCCACTCTCCTGTACATGTTGTCACCTGGGGTAAAGTTCCACGGGCCCCACTCCCCTATCCTGTAGGTGCTGTCTCCTGGGGTACAGTTCCACAGGCCCCACTCCACTCTGCTGTCGCTGCTGCCTCCTGGGATACAGTTCCAGGAGACCCACTCCACTCTCCTGTAGGTGCTGACTCCTTGGGTACAGTTAAATAGGCCCCATCCCCAACCCCGGAGGTGCTGACTCCTGGGGTACAGTTCCATGGGACCCACTCCACTCTCCTGTAGGTGCTGAGTCCTGGGGTACAGTTCCATGGACCCCACTCCCCTCTCCTGTAGGTGCCGACTCCTGGGGTGGAGTTCCACAGGCCCCACTCCTCTCTCCTGTAAGTGCTGACTCCTGGGCTGCAGTTACATGGGACCCACTCCCCATTCCTGTAGGTGCTGACTCCAAGGGTACAGTTCCATGGGCCCCACACCACTCTATTGTAGGTGCTGACTCCAAGGGTACAGTTCCATGGGCCCCACACCCCTCTTTGGTAGGTGCTTGACTCGTGGGGTACAGTTCCATGGGCCCCACTCCCCTCTCCTGTAGGTGCTGCCTCCTGGGATACAGTTACATGGGCCCCACTCCCCTCTCCTGTAGGAGCTGACTCTTTGGTTACAGTTCCACAGGCCCCAATCCCCTCTCCTGTAGGTGCTGTCTCCTGGGGTACAGTTGCTAGGGCCCCACACAACTCTCCTGTAGGAGCTGTCACCTGGGGTATAGTTCCAGGGGCCCCATTCCCCTCTCCTGTAGGTGCTGACTGTTGGGGTACAGTTCCATGGCCCCACTTCCTTCTACTGTAGGTGCTGACTGCTGGGGTACAGATTCATAGGCCCCACTCCCCTCTCCTGTTGGTTCTGACTCTTTGGTTACAGTTCCACAGGCCCCACTCCCCTCTCCTGTAGGTGCTGACTCCTGGGGTACAGTTCCACAGGACCCCACTCCCCTCTCCTGTGGTTGCTGTCTCCTGGCGTACAGTTCCACGGGCTCATTCTACACTCCTATAGGTGCTGATTCCTGGGGTACAGATCCATGGGACCCAACCCACTTTCCTGTAGGTGCTGACTCCTGGGGGGTAGATCCATGGGACCCACTCCCCTCTCCTGCAGGTGCCGCCTCCTTGGGAACAGTTCAAAAAGCCCCACTCACCTCTCCTGTAGGTGCTGCCTCCTTGGGTATAGTTCCATGAGCCCCACTACCCATTCCTGCAGGTGCTGAATCCTGGGGGACAGTTCCACAGGCCACACTCCTCTTTCCTGTATGTGCTGTATCCTGGGGTACAGTTTCAATGCCCCACTCCCCTCTCCTGTTGGTGCTGACACCTGGGCTACAGTTCCAGGTGCCCCACACACCCTCTGCAGTAGGTGCAGTCTCCTGGTGTACAGTTCCACAGGCCCCACACCCCTCTGCTGTAGGTGCTGACTCGAGGGGTACAGTTCCACAGACCCCACTCCCCTCTCCTGTAGGAGCTGTCTCCTGGGGTACAGTTCCAAGGGCCCCACAATACACTCCTGTAGGTGCTGACTCCTGGGGTACAGTTCCACGGGCGATATTCCACTCTCCTGTAGGTGCTGATTCCTGGGGTACAGTTCCACAGGCCCCACTTCCCTCTCCTGTAGGTGCTGTCTCCTGGGGTACAGTTCCGCGGGCCGTATTCCACTCTCCTGTAGGTGCTGATTCCTGGGGTACAGTTCCGCGGGCCGTATTCCACTCTCCTGTAGGTGCTAACTCCTGGGGTACAGTTCCATGGCCCCACTTCCCTCTCCTGTAGGTGCTGACTCCTAGGGTACAGGTTCATAGGACCCACTCCCCTCTCCTGCTGGTGCTGACTCTTTGGTTACAGTTCCAGGGGCCCCACTCCCTTCTCCTGAAAGTGCTGTCTCCTGGGGTACAGCTCAAGGGCGCCACAATACACTCCTGTAGGTGCTGACTCATGGGGTACAGTTCCACAGGCCGTACTCCACTCTCCTGTAGGTGCTGATTACTGGGGTACAGTTCCACAGGCCCCATTCCCCTCTCCTGTAGGTGCTGACTCCTGGGGTACAGTTCCACAGACCCCACTGCCCTCTCCTGTACGTGCTGACTCCTGGAGTACAGTTCCATGGCCCCACTCCACTCTCTTGTAGGTCTCACACCGAGGGTACAGTTCCACAGGCCGCACTCCACTTTCCTATAGTTGCTGACTCCTTGGGTACTGTTCCAGGGGCCCCACTCCCCTGTCCTGTAGATGCTGACTCCTGGGATACAGTTCCATGGTCCCCACTACACTCTCCTGTAGGTACTGACTCCAGGGGTACAGCTCCATAGGCCCCATTCCCCTCTCCTGTAGGTGCTGACAGCTGGGGTATGTAATTATATCAGCAAATAGTGATGGTATTTGCCTGTTTGATTATGATGCCTTACCAGCATAGTTGCCTGATTGATTACTTATGCCTGACCAGCAGAGGGCATGTGACAGAGACAAGCAGATTAGTTTTAGTTTCGCTTTTAGATGGATCACTAGCATGGTGTCTCCTGTAATACTGTTAAAAATAGTTGAACAGACTTTAGATTAAAAGACATTCTCTTTCATAAATGTCTCGTCATTGAACCCACAAAGAAATCAATACATGGTGTCAGAAGTGATTGAAAGAGATGAAGAGGAAAAATCTGAAGTTAAATCAGCTCTCCACATATTAGCAAGCCAAAAGAGAACATCGTTACTTACCATTGGAGAATAGCTAACGAAGTGAAAAATGGAAGGTTTACTCCCACCGGCGAAGCTTCAGTTGACAGGTAATGTGGCTGAAAATTGGAGATGGTTCAAACAACGTTTGGAGTTGTATTTATCAGCAATCGGAGCTGACGAGAAAAGTGATAAAAAGAAATCGTCAGTGTTCTTACATGTCGTGGGTGATGAAGCGCTGGAGGTGTATAATAACTTCACATTCGCTGCTGATGGAGACAAAATGAAACTGGATAAAATAATGGAACAGTTTGAGGCCTACTGCATACCTAAACGTAACGTGACGTTTGAGAGGCACAGATTTTTCACATGTGCACAGAAAACGGGAGAGACTATTGATCAGTATGTGACTGAACTGAGAAACCAAAGCAAAACATGTGAATTTGGGGGACTGACAGACTCGCTGATAAAAGGCAGACTGGTGTGTGGTATTCCAGATAATGGTCTAAGGGAAAGACTGCTAAGAGAGCAAGATCTAGACCTG
The DNA here is from genome assembly GCF_052327205.1 of Somniosus microcephalus. Taxonomy (NCBI): domain Eukaryota; kingdom Metazoa; phylum Chordata; class Chondrichthyes; order Squaliformes; family Somniosidae; genus Somniosus; species Somniosus microcephalus. The sequence continues at coordinate 97,479,692 of NC_140999.1, forward strand.
GGAAAAGCCATAGCACTGTGTAGGGCTACAGGTACTGTGAAGTCACAGGCAAAAGAGCTGTTCAGTGACAGTAGCTGCAACGTGGATGCAGTGAATAAGAACGGACACAAACCGTTTAACAAAAAGAGCGCCAATGTGAAAAAAGAGGCGTGGCCAGCGAACAAAAATGAAAGGGACAATCGAAAATCATGTAGTCGATGCGGTACACAGCATCCACCAAGAAAGTGTCCAGCATATGGTAAAACATGCAATAGTTGCAACAAAAACAACCATTATGCCCGTTGCTGTAAGAACCAAGCGCAACAAAGCAAGGTCCATGCAGTAGATGAAAGCGAGACAGAGGAGTTCAATGTGGATGTTGTGTCTGAAAACAAAAAAGAAGAAAGAGACTGGATGTTGACACTAAAAGTGAATGACATACACATTCCATTTAAATTGGATACTGGAGCACAAGTTAATGTGATATCAGAGACTGATTTTAAGAAAATTAGACCCAGACCAAAGATACATGGAATAAAAGTAAAAGTGACAGGATACTCAGGTACTGATATACCAGTGAAAGGAAGATGCATTGTCAAAGTAACACACAAGGACAGAGAGCTCACGGTAGCATTAATCGTGGTGCCAAAGGATGTGCAAGCCATACTAGGTTTAAAAGTCTGTGAGAGACTGAACCTGGTAAAGAGAGTCCTCATTGTGGAAAGCGAAGGAGAGACGGTCTATAATGAACTCATGAAAGAGTACAAAGACCTATTTAAGGGTCTAGGCTGCCTTCCAGGAGAACACACGATCAGAGTAGATAAAAGTATGACAACGGTCATACATCCATGCAGAAAAGTTCCGTTTGCTCTTCAAAAGCAACTGAAGCAGAGTTGGACAGGATGGAAAGCCTGAATGTGATTCAAAAGATAGATGAGCCAACTGAGTGGGTGAGTTCCCTCGTCGTTGTGGACAAAAAGAATGGAAAGCTCAGAATTTGCCTGGATCCAAGAGATCTAAACAGAGCAATAAAGAGAGAGCACTTCCAGCTTCCTACATGTGAGGAAATCATGTCACAGTTTGCAAATGCAAAATATTTCAGCAAGTTAGATGCATCATCAGGATTTTGGCAGATGAAGCTGGACGAGGCAAGTTCAAGACTGTGCACGTTCAACAGTCCATTTGGCGGATACAGATTCCTAATGTTACCATTTGGCATTGCCTCAGCTCCTGAAGTGTATCACAAAACTATCCATATGATCTATGAGCACCTGGAGGGAGTTGATACATCAATGGATGACATCATAGTATGGGGAACCACGAGAACTGAGCATGACAAGAGACTGAAAAAAGTGCTGGAAGCAACAAGGAAAACAAACCTGAAGCTGAATAGAGAGAAATGCCAGCTCGGGGTGACAGAACTGACATTTGTGGGAGATATCCTCAGCAGTGAGGGCATCAGACCAGATCCCAGAAAGGTGTCCGCCATTGAGAATATGCCAAAGCCACAATGCAAAAAGGATATGCAGAGGTTTAATGGAATGATCAACTACATGGGGAAATTCATATCCGACCTCTCAGAAAAGATGGCGCCACTGAGACAACTAACTGAAAAGAACATAGAATGGGAATGGAATCATGAGCATGAGAAGTCATGGAGCGATCTAAAGAAACTGCTCACAGAGGAACCAGTTCTGAGGTTTTATGACCCAGCGAGACCCATCAAGATATCATCAGATGCATCACAGAGTGGGCTCGGTACCGTTCTTCTGCAAAAATATGACTACTGGCAACCTATTGCATATGCATCGCGCTCAATGACAAACGCGGAGACGCGATATGCTCAAATAGAAAAGGAGCTGCTCAGCATCACATACGCCTGTGAAAGATTTCACCAGTTTGTGGCAGGACAAGCAATCAGTGTAGAGACTGACCATAAGCCCTTGATTGCATTGTTCCAAAAGCCACTGAATAGCTGTCCGCTTAGAATACAAAGAATGATGATCAGGCTGCAACGCTATACACTGAATGTTGCGTACACACCGGGTAAGCTGATGTATACAGCAGACACGTTGTCCAGAGCTGTTGACCCAAGTGAGCCCGCAAACACCAAAATGGATGAAAAAGTGAACGCCTACGTGGACATGGTCACAAGTGCACTGCCCATAGCAGATGCAAAAATGGAGCTCATAAAGACTGAGACAAACAAAGATGATACACTGAGACGACTGAGGAAAAGCATCTTGGATGGATGGCCCAACATGAAGCAAGACTGCTCACCTGACATGGTAGAGTAATGGAACTGCAGGGCGGAACTATCAGTGGTCGAAGACATCATCTACAAAGGAAGTAAAATAGTTATCCCAAAGAGTCTGAGAAAAGAGATGTAAAATAAGATCCATGGAGGACATCTGGGAATCGAAAAGTGTAAGAAAAGAGTACGAGAGGTGATGTACTAGCCACGAATCAACCAAGATGTGACAAATGAGGTGTCAAACTGCACAATATGCCTGAAATATCGAGCAAGCAATCCGGTAGAACGACTAAAACCACACCCAGCACCAGACAGACCTTACCAGAAGGTAGGCGCTGACCTATTCGTATGTCAGGGGAAGGACTATCTTGTAGTCACAGACTATTACTCCCTGTATCCTGAGGTTTGTAGACTGTACACCACCACTGCAGATGCTGTGATAACATGTATGAAAGCCATATTCTCCAGACATGGCGTGGCAAGCGAGGTCTTCACAGACAACGGACCCCAGTTTTACAATGCAAGTTTCCGACACTTTGCCAAAGAGTGGGACTTTGTCCACACAACGTCAAGTCCTCACTATCCACAGTCCAATGGACTAGTGGAAAAATCGGTCCAGACAGTGAAAAGACTGATGTACAAGGCAAAAGACAGTGGAACTGACTTCTACCAAAGCATGCTTGTATACCGCACAACGCCGCTCGAGTGTGGTAAGTCACCAGCCCAACTCCTGATGGGATGTCTGCTAAGGTCAAACCTACCCATCCCGGAGAACCTCCTGAAAACAAAAGAGGGGGAGAAAGTGAGGAAGTTCAAAGAACAACAGAAGGAAAAGCAAAAGTACTACTATGACAGAGGAACACAAAACCTACCTGAACTCCACACTGGCGACCAAGTAAGGTTCAAAGACAAAACAAACATATGGACTCAGAAGGGAACTGTCCTGAGTGAAGTTCAACCAAGATCATACACCATTCAGACAGATGAGGGTGCTGTTCTGAGAAGAAAACGTCAGGATCCTCTCATGGGACCAGCCACAGCAGGTCAAAAGACTGATACTGTTGAACAACCTGATCACACAGCTGAGAACCAATCATCTGAGTCAACAACTCAGATTCAAGGACAATCAATCAGAAAATCCTCAAGACACGTGAAGCCTCCTGAGAGACTCATTGAGCACATTTAAGGACTATTGTTATAGAAGGAAGTAATGTTATATTATTCTTTCTTCAAGTTCTAGTGTATTTACATATTTCATGTGAACACACAAAGCAAGGTTAAAAAACCTTGATAATGATAATGTTAATGTAAGTTCATTAAGTGTTACAGTTAAAATGCAGATTAATACAAAGAAAACATGTTGTTAGTTAAAAGTAAAATACTTTTGTTTTAAGAAAGGGAGATGTAATGATATCAGCAAATAGTGATGGTATTTGCCTGTTTGATTATGATGCCTTACCAGCATAGTTGCCTGATTGATTACTTATGCCTGACCAGCAGAGGGCATGTGACAGAGACAAGCAGTTTAGTTTTAGTTTCGCTTTAAATGGATCACTAGCATGGTGTCTCCTGTAATACTGTTAACTGAGTTGAACATACTTTAGATAAAAAGACATCTCTTTCATGAATGTGTCATCATTGAACCCACATACAAATCAATACAGGGTAGAGTTCCACCGGCCCCTCTCCACTCTCCTGTAGGTGCTGTCTCCTGGGGTACAAATCCATCGGCCCCACTCCACTCTCCTGTAGGTGCTGACGCCTGGGGTACAGATCCACAGACCCCACTTCCCTCTCCTGTACGTGCTGACTCCTGGAGTACAGTTCCATGGCCCCACTCCACTCTCCTTTAGGTCCAACTCCGGGGGTACAGTTCCACAGGCCCCACTCCACTCTCCTATAGGTGCTGACTCCTTGGGTACTGTTCCACAGGCCCCAATCCCCTCTCCTCTAGGTGCTGAGTCCTGGGGTACAGTTCCATGGACCCTACTCCCCTCTCCTATAAATGCTGACTCCTGGGGTACAGTTCCACAGGCCCCACTCCATTCTCCTGTAGGTCTCACTCCGGGGGTACAGTTCCACAGGCCCCACTACAATCTCCTATATGTGCTGACTCCTTGGGTACTGTTCCAGGGGCCCCACTCCCCTCTCCTGTAGATGCTGACTCCTGGGATACAGTTCCATTGTCCCCACTACACTCTCCTGTAGGTACTGACTCCTGGGGTACAGTTCCACAGTCCCCACTGCCCTCTCCTTTAGGTGCAGACTTCTGGTGTACAGTTCCACGGGCCCCACTCCCTTCTCCTGTAGCTTCTGTCTCCTGGGGTACAGTTCCACAGGCCCCACTCCACTCTCCTGTAGCTGCTGACTCCAGGGGTACAGCTCCATAGGCCTCATTCCCCTCTCCTGTAGGTGCTGACAGCTGTGGTACAGTTCCACCGGCCCCTCTCCACTCTCCTGTCGGTGCTGTCTCCTGGGGTATAAATCCATCGGCCCCACTCCACTCTCCTGTAGGTGCTGACTCCTGGGTTACAGATCCACGGGCCCCAGCCTCTCTTCAGTGGGTGCTGACTGCTGGGGTACATTTCCACAGGCCCCACTCCCCTCTCATCTAGGTGCTGAGTCCTGGGGTACAGTTCCATGGATGCCACTCCCCTCTCCTATAAATGCTGACTCCTGGGGTACAGATCCACGGGCCCCACTCCACTCTCCTGTAGGTCTCACTCCGGGGGTACAGTTCCACAGGCCCCAGTACAATCTCCTATAGGTACTGACTCCTTGGGTACTGTTCCATGGGCCACACTCCCCTCTCCTGTAGATGCTGACTCCTGGGATACAGTTCCATGGTCCCCACTACACTCTCCTGTAGGTACTGACTCCTGGGGTACAGTTCCACAGTCCCCACTGCCCTCTCCTGTAGGTGCTGACTCCTGGTGTACAGTTCCATGGGCCCCACTCCACTCTCCTGTAGGTGCTGACTCCTGGGTTACAGATCCACGGGCCCCAGCCTCTCTTCAGTGGGTGCTGACTCCTGGGATACATTTCCACCAGCCCCACTCCCCCCTCCTCTAGGTGATGAGTCTTGGGGTACAGTTCCATGGACCCCACTCCCCTCTCCTGTAGGTGCTGAGTCCTGGGCTACAGTTACATGGGACCGACTCCCCATTCCTGTAGGTGCTGACTCCAAGGGTATAGTTCCATGGGCCCCACACCACTCTCTTGTAGATGCTGACTCGTGGGGTAAAGTTCCATGGGCCCCTCTCCCCTCTTTTGTAGCTGCTGACTTGTGGGGTACAGTTCCATGGGCCCCACTCCCCTCTCTCTTGTAGATGCTGACTCCAAGGGTACAGTTCCATGGGCCCCACACCCCTCTTTGGTAGGTGCTGACTCGTGGGGTACAGTTCCATGGGCCCCACTCCGCTCTCTTGTAGGTGCTGACTCCTGGGGTACAGTTCCATGGGCCCCACTCCCTTCTACTGTAGGTGCTGACTGCTGGGGTACAGTTCCATGGGCCCCACTCCCTTCTACTGTAGGTGCTGACTGCTGGGGTACAGTTCCATGGGCCCCAGTCCCCTCTCCTGTAGGTGCTGACTCCTGGGGTACAGTTCCATGGGCCCCACTCCCTTCTACTGTAGGTGCTGACTGCTGGGGTACAGATTCATAGGCCCCACTCCCCTCTCCTGTTGGTTTTGACTCTTTGGTTACAGTTCCACAGGCCCCACTCCCCTCTCCTGTAGGTGCTGACTCCTGGGGTACAGTTCCACAGGCCCCACTCCCCTCTCATGTAGGAGCTGTCTCCTGGGGTACAGTTCAAAGTGCCCCACAATATACTCCTGTAGGTGCTGACTCCTGGGGTACAGTTCCACGGGCCGTACTCCACTCTCCTGTAGGTGCTGACTCCTGGGGTACAGTTCCACAGGCCCCACTGCCCTCTCCTGTACGTGCTGACTCCTGGAGTACAGTTCCATGGCCCCACTCCACTCTCCTGTATGTCTCACTCCGGGGGTACAGTTCCACAGGCCCCACTCCCCTCTCCTGCAGATGCTGACTCCTGGGATACAGTTCCATGGTCCCCACTACAATCTCCTGTAGGTACTGACTCCTGGGGTACAGTTCCACAGTCCCCACTGCCCTCTCCTGTAGGTGCTGACTCCTGGTGTACAGTTCCACGGGCCCCACACCCCTCTCCTGTAGCTTCTGTCTCCTCGTGTACAGTTCCACATGTCCCACTCCACTCTCCTGTAGCTGCTGACTCCAGGGCTACAGCTCCATAGGCCCCATTCCCCTCTCCTGTAGGTGCTGACAGCTGGGGTACAGTTCCACCGGCCCCTCTCCACTCTCCTGTAGGTGCTATCTCCTGGGGTACAAATCCTTCGGCCCAACTCCACTCTCCTGTATGTGCTGACTCCTGGAGTACAGTTCCATGGCCCCACTCCATTCTCCTGTTGGTCTCACTCCGGGGGTAGAGTTCCACAGGCCCCACTCCACTCTCCTATAGGTGCTGACTCCTTGGGTACTGTTCCACAGGCCCCACTCCCCTCTCCTCTAGGTGCTGAGTCCAGGGGAACAGTTCCATGGACCCCACTCCCCTCTCCTATAAATGCTGACTCCTGTGGTACAGTTCCACGGGCCCCACTCCACTATCCTGTAGGTCTCACTCCGGGGGTACAGTTCCACAGGCCCCACTCCACTCTCCTACAGGTGCTGACTCCTTGGGTACTGTTCCAGGGGCCCCACTCCCCTATCCTATAAATGCTGACTCCTGGGGTACAGTTCCACGGGCCCCACTCCACTCTCCTGTAGGTCTCACTCCGGGGGTACAGTTCCACAGGCCCCACTCCACTCTCCTACAGGTGCTGACTCCTTGGGTACTGTTCCAGGGGCCCCACTCCCCTATCCTATAAATGCTGACTCTTGGGGTACAGTTCCACGGGCCCCACTCCACTCTCCTGTAGGTCTCACTCCTGGGGTACAGTTCCACAGTCCCCACTCCACTCTCCTACAGGTGCTGACTCCTTGGGTACTGTTCCAGGGGCCCCACTCCCCTCTCCTATAAATGCTGACTCCTGGGTTACAGATCCACGGGCCCCAGCCTCTCTTCAGTGGGTGCTGACTCTTGGGGTACATTTCCACAAGCCCCACTCCCCTCTCCTCTAGGTGATGAGTCTTGGGTTACAGTTCCATGGACCCCACTCCCCTCTCCTGTAGGTGCTGACTTCTGGGCTACAGTTACATGGGACCCACTCCCCATTCCTGTAGGTGCTGACTCCAAGGGTATAGTTCCATGGGCCCCACACCACTCTCTTGTAGGTGCTGACTCGTGGGGTACAGTTCCATGGGCCCCTCTCCCCTCTTTTGTAGGTGCTGACTCGTGGGGTACAGTTCCATGGGCCCCACTCCCCTCTCTTGTAGATGCTGACTCCTGGGGTACAGTTCCATGGGCCCCACTCCCTTCTACTGTAGGTGCTGACTGCTGGGGTACAGATTCATAGGCCCCACTCCCCTCTCCTGTTGGCTTTGACTCTTTGGTTACAGTTCCACAGGCCCCACTCCCCTCTCCTGTAGGTGCTGACTCCTGGGGTACAGTTCCACAGGCCCCACTCCCCTCTCATGTAGGAGCTGTCTCCTGGGGTACAGTTCAAAGTGCCCCACAATATACTCCTGTAGATGCTGACTCCTGGGGTACAGTTCCACGGGCCGTACTCCACTCTCCTGTAGGTGCTGATTCCTGGGGTACAGTTCCACAGGCCCCACTGCCCTCTCCTGTACGTGCTGACTCCTGGAGTACAGTTCCATGGCCCCACTCCACTCTCCTGTATGTCTCACTCCGGGGGTACAGTTCCACAGGCCCCACTCCACTCTCCTATAGTTGCTGACTCCTTGGGTACTGTTCCAGGGCCCCACTCCCCTCTCCTGTAGATGCTGACTCCTGGGATACAGTTCCATGGTCCCCACTACAATCTCCTGTAGGTACTGACTCCTGGGGTACAATTCCACAGACCCCACTGCCCTCTCCTGTAGGTGCTGACTCCTGGTGTACAGTCCCACGGGCCCCACACCCCTCTCCTGTAGCTTCTGCCTCATCGTGTACAGTTCCACATGTCCCACTCCACTCTCCTGTAGCTGCTGACTCCAGGGGTACAGCTCCATAGGCCCAATTCCCCTCTCCTGTAGGTGCTGACAGCTGGGGTACAGTTCCACCGGCCCCTCTCCACTCTCCTGTAGGTGCTATCTCCTGGGGTACAAATCCATCGGCCCAACTCCACTCTCCTGTATGTGCTGACTCCTGGCGTACAGTTCCATGGCCCCACTCCATTCTCCTGTAGGTCTCACTCCGGGGGTAGAGTTCCACAGGCCCCACTCCACTCTCCTATAGGTGCTGACTCCTGGCGTACAGTTCCATGGCCCCACTCCATTCTCCTGTAGGTCTCACTCCGGGGGTAGAGTTCCACAGGCCCCACTCCCCTCTCCTCTAGGTGCTGAGTCCAGGGTTACAGTTCCATGGACCCCACTCCCCTCTCCTATAAATGCTGACTCCTGTGGTACAGTTCCACGGGCCCCACTCCACTATCCTGTAGGTCTCACTCCGGGGGTACAGTTCCACAGTCCCCACTCCACTCTCCTATAGGTGCTGACTCCTTGGGTACTGTTCCAGGGACCCCACTCCCCTCTCCTATAAATGCTGACTCCTGGGGTACAGTTCCATGGGCCCCACTCCACTCTCCTGTAGGTGCTGACTCCTGGGTTACAGATCCACGGGCCCCAGCCTCTCTTCAGTGGGTGCTGACTCCTGGGGTACAGTTCCACAGGCCCCACACCCCTCTCCTCTAGGTGCTGAGTCCTGGGGTACAGTTCCATGGACCCCACTCCCCTCTCCTGTAGGTGCTGACTCCTGGGTTACAGATCCATGGGCCCCAGCCTCTCTTCAGTGGGTGCTGACTCCTGGGGTACAGTTCCACAGGCCCCACACCCCTCTCCTACAGGTGATGACTCCTTGGGTACTGTTCCAGGGGCCCCACTGCCCTCTGCTATAAATGCTGAGTACTGGGGTACAGTTCCATGGACCCCACACCCCTCTCCTGTAGGTGCTGACTCCTGCGGTGGAGTTCCACAGGCCCCACTCCTCTCTCCTGTAAGTGCTGACTCCTGGGCTACAGTTACATGGGACCCACTCCCCATTCCTGTAGGTGCTGACTCCAAGGGTACAGTTCCATGGGCCCCACACCACTCTCTTGCAGGTGCTGACTCGTGGGGTACAGTTCAATGGGCCACACTCCCCTCTCTTGTAGGTGCTGACTCGTGGGGTACAGTTCCATGGGCCCCACTCCCCTCTCTTGTAGATGCTGACTCCAAGGGTACAGTTCCATGGGCCCCACACCGCTCTTTGGTAGGTGCTGACTCGTGGGGTACAGTTCCATGGGCCCCACTCCGCTCTCTTGTAGGTGCTGACTCCTGGGGTACAGTTCCATGGGCCCCACTCCCCTCTCCTGTAGGTGCTGCCTCCTGGGATACAGTTACATGGGCCTCACTCCCCCCTCCTGTAGGTGCTGAATCCTGGGGAACAGTTCCACAGGCCCCACCCCACTCTCCTGTAGGTGCTGACTCCTGGGGTACAGATTCACCGGCCCCCCCACTCTCCTGTAGGTGCTGACTCCTGGGGTACAGTTCCATGGCCCCACTTCCCTCTCCTGTAGGAGCTGACTCCTAGGGTACAGATTCATAGGACCCACTCCCCTCTCCTGCTGGTGCTGACTCTTTGGTTACAGTTCCAGGGGCCCCACTCCCCTCTCCTGAAGGTGCTGTCTGCTGGGGTACAGTTCCACAGGCCCCACTGCCCTCTCCTGTATGTGCTGACTCCTGGAGTACAGTTCCATGGCCCCACTCCACTCTCCTGTATGTCTCACTCCGGGGGTAGAGTTCCACAGGCCCCACTCCACTCTCCTATAGGTGCTGACTCCTTGGGTACTGTTCCACAGGCGCCACTCCCCTCTCCTCCAGGTGCTGAGTCCAGGGGTACAGTTCCATGGACCCCACTCCCCTCTCCTATAAATGCTGACTCCTGCGGTACAGTTCCACGGGCCCCACTCCACTATCCTGTAGGTCTCACTCCGGGGGTACAGTTCCACAGGCCCCACTCCACTCTCCTACAGGTGCTGACTCCTTGGGTACTGTTCCAGGGGCCCCACTCCCCTCTCCTATAAATGCTGACTCCTGGGGTACAGTTCCACGGGCCCCACTCCACTCTCCTGTAGGTCTCACTCCTGGGGTACAGTTCCACAGGCCCCACTCCACTCTCCTACAGGTGATGACTCCTTGGGTACTGTTCCAGGGGCCCCACTGCCCTCTGCTATAAATGCTGACTCCTGGGGTACAGTTCCATGGGCCCCACTCCACTCTCCTGTAGGTGCTGACTCCTGGGTTACAGATCCACGTGCCCCAGCCTCTCTTCAGTGGGTGCTGACTCCTGGGGTACAGTTCCACAGGCCCCACACCCCTCTCCTCTAGGTGCTGAGTCCTGGGGTACAGTTCCATGGATCCCACTCCCCTCTCCTGTAGGTGCTGACTCCTGGGGTGGAGTTCCACAGGCCCCACTCCTCTCTCCTGTAAGTGCTGACTCCTGGGCTACAGTTACATGGGACCCACTCCCCATTCCTGTAGGTGCTGACTCCAAGGGTACAGTTCCATGGGCCCCACACCACTCTCTTGTAGGTGCTGACTCGTGGGGTACAGTTCCATGGGCCACACTCCCCTCTCTTGTAGGTGCTGACTTGTGGGGTACAGTTCCATGGGCCCCACTCCCCTCTCTTGTAGATGCTGACTCCAAGGGTACAGTTCCATGGGCCCCACACCGCTCTTTGGTAGGTGCTGACTCCTGGGGTACAGTACCATGGGCCCCACTCCCCTCTCCTGTAGGTGCTGCCTCCTGGGATACAGTTACATGGGCCTCACTCCCCCCTCCTGTAGGTGCTGAGTCCTGGGGAACAGTTCCACAGGCCCCACCCCACTCTCCTGTAGGTGCTGACTCCTGGGGTACAGATTCACCGGCCCCCCCACTCTCCTGTAGGTGCTGACTCCTGGGGTACAGTTCAAGGGGCCCCTCAAACTCTCCTGTAGGAGCTGTCTCCTGGGGTACAGTTCCAGGGTCCCCAATCACCGCTCCTGTAGGTGCTGCCTCTGGGGTACAGTTCAAAAGGCCCCACTCACCTCTCCTGCAGGTGCTGACTCCTGGTGTACAGTTCCACATGCCCCACTACTAGGTGCTCCCTCCTGGGGTACAGTTACATGGGCCCCACTCCCCTCTCCTGTAGGTGCTGACTCCTGGGGTACAGTTCAAGGGGCCCCTCAAACTCTCCTGTGGGAGCTGTCTCCTGGGGTACAGTTCCAGGGTCCCTATTCACCTCTCCTGTAGGTGCTGCCTCTGGGGTACAGTTCAAAAAGCCCCACTCACCTCTCCTGTCGGTGCTGCCTCCTTGGGTACAGTTCCATGAGCCCCACTACCCATTCCTGCAGGTGCTGAATCCTGGGGTACAGTTCCACAGGCCACACTCCTCTTGCCTGTATGTGCTGAATCCTGGGGTACAGTTCCAATGCCCCACTCCCCTCTCCTGTTGGTGCTGACACCTGGGCTACAGTTCCAGGTGCCCCACACACCCTCTGCAGTAGGTACAGTCTCCTGGTGTACAGTTCCACGGGCCCCACACCCCTCTCCTGTAGGTGCTGACTCGTGGGTACAGTTCCACAGGCCCCACTCCCCTCTCCTGTAGGAGCTGTCTCCTGGGGTACAGATCCAAGGGCCCCACAATATACTCCTGTAGGTGCTGAATCCTGGGGTACAGTTCCGCGGGCTGTACTCCACTCTCCTGTAGGTGCTGATTCCTGGGGTACAGTTCCACAGGCCCCATTCCCCTGTCCTGTAGGTGCTGACTCCTGGGGTACAGTTCCATGGCCCCATTTCCCTCTCATGTAGGGGCTGACACCTGTGGTACAGTTCCACAGACCCCACTGCCCTGTCCTGTACGTGCTGACTCCTGGGGTACAGTTTCATGGCCCCACTTCCCTCTCCTGTAGGTGCTGACTCCTAGGGTATGATGTGCCAAATAACTGCCCGAATCCGACGTTAAAGCTTAAGACTGAAGCCTTTTATTAAATAAGGATCATGGCAGAGTTAACAGAGTCCATCATTGACCGAGCCCTTGGTAGAACAAAGCAGAAGAGGGGCGGGGCCAGGGAGGAGCATTAGTGGTTCCCCCTAGTGGAACATTCCAGACATTACAAGTGCAAGTACAAATATCAGAACACAGTTATTTCATCACATTCACCCCCTGCTATAGATTCAGTCTGTCAGGTGGTCTGATAATCATCTGGGAACGACATAACTCTTGCTGAGGCTCCTCCCGGAGTACTAACTCCGGTTCATTCAAATCCCAGGATCATCAGTATTTTCCACACTGAGGGTTTGTGTCTCTGAATGTCCAATACCACGATTGAAAACTCTACTCTCAGACTCGAACTCTTTTCGAGCTCCAGCAGGTGCAAGATCTTTAATAGAGACCGTATCCTCTCGCCCATCCGAATATTGAATAAACGCATACTGGGGATTAGCATGGAGGAGTTGTACTTCCTCCACCAGTGGATCAGTCTTGTGGCCTCTCACATGTCTGCGCAACAACACAGGGCCCGTGGTCGTCAACAATGTGGGTAACGATACTCCATTAGTAGCTTTTCTTGGAAAACTAAACATCCTTTCATGAGGGGTGGCATTCGTCGCTGTACACAAAAGAGACCTTATGGAATGCAACACGTCTGGCAGGACATCCTGCCAGCGAGAGGTCGGCAGGCCTCGTGACTTCAGAGACAGTACGATAGCCTTCCACACTCGCATTTTCTTTCTCGACCTGCCCATTACCACGAGGGTTATAGCTGGTAGTACTACTCATTGCAATCCCCTTCGATAGCAAAAACTGTCGTAATTCGTTGCTCATAAAGGAAGAACCCCTATCACTATGTATATAGTTAGGCATGCCGAACAAGGAAAACAGTTGGCAGAGGCATTTAATTACAACAGCACTAGTCACATCCGGACAGGGGATAACAAAAGGGAACCGAGAGTACGCGTCTATAATATTAAGAAAATAGACATTATGGTCGCTCGTTGGAAGGGGACCTTTAAAATCGAGACTCAAACGCTCAAATGGTCGAGTTGCTTTAATAAGATGAGCTGGCTCGGACGGCTTATAGAAGCGGGGCTTGCATTCAGCACAAACATGACAGGTTCTGGTCATTGTCCGGACCTCCTCAATAGAGTAGGGTAGATTGTGGGACTTAATGAAGTGGTTCATTCTGGTAACCCCAGGGTGGCAGAGTGCGTCGTGGAGACTTTGAAGCTTATCTGTACCTAGACTAGCACATACTCCTCGTGACAAAGCATCCGATGGCTCATTAAATACTCCAGGCATGTACTGAATATCATAGTCATATGTTGACAGTTCTATTCGCCATCTTAAAATCTTATCATTTTTGATCTTGCCTCTCTGCTTAGTGTTGAACATAAAGGCCACAGATCGCTGGTCAGTAATGAGCGTAAAACGTTGGCTAGCGAGATAATGTCTCCAATACCTGACTGCTTCAATAATTGCCTGTGCCTCCTTTTCCACTGAAGAATGTCGAACTTCTGGTCCTTGCAATGTACAAGAGAAGAAGGCTACTGGTCTACCAGCTTGGTTAAGAGTTGCTGCCAACGCAAAATCAGATGCATCACTTTCCACTTGAAATGGGATCTTCTCATCCACGGCACATACCACTGCCTTCTCAATGTCCCGTTTGATATTAAGGAAAGCCTCCTGAGCTTCCGCCGATAGCGGAAAAGACGTCGACTTAATAAGAAGTCGGACTTTATCTGAGTAGCTAGCCACCCACTGGGCATAGTATGAGAAGAATCCCAGACACCTTCTTAAGGCTTTTACAGTGTGAGGTAAAGGTAATTCCTTAAGTGGGCGTAATCTTTCAGGGTCTGGCCCGATTACCCCATTCTCCACAACGCAACCAAGAATACACAAACGTGTAGTATTGAAGGTACACTTGTTTTCGTTGTAGGTCAGCTTTAACCTCTTTGCAGTCTCTAGGAACTTCGCGAGATTTTGATCATGCTCCCGTTGGTCACGCCCACAGATGGTAACATTGTCCAGGTACGGGAATGTTGCTTCCAATGCGTATTCATCCACCATATGATCCATCTCCCGTTGGAAGATGGATACCCCATTCGTCACTCCAAAGGGCACCCGAAGGAATTGGAACAGGCGCCCATTAGCTTCGAAGGCCGTATAAGGTCGGTCTTCTATTTTGATGGGGAGTTGATGGTAGGCAGACTTTAAATCGATGGTGGAGAACACGCGGTACTGAGCTATCTGGTTCACCATCTCAGAAATACGAGGCAAAGGATAGGCGTCTAATTGGGTATACAAGTTTATAGTCTGGCTATAATCGACCACAAGTCTTTTCTTCTCATTAGTTTTAACCACCTCCACCTGGGCACGCTACGGGCTACCACTGTGTTCGATGATTCCCTCCCGTTGAAGCCTTTCCACTTCCTCTTTTATAAATGTTTTATCTTCTGAACTATACCGTCGACTCTTAGTCGCTATAGGTCTACAATTAGGAGCAAGGTTCGCAAACAAAGAAGGCGGGCTTACGTTTAAAGTAGAAAGGCCGCAGACTGTGAGCGGAGGCTCGGATCCACCATACTTAAGGGTAACGCTCTCATGCTGACACTGGAAGTCCAAGCCTAATATTAAGTTCACACACAACTGAGGTAATATGAGGAGTTCAAAATCGTTATACTCCGTATCCTTAACGGTCAATGTGACTTTACAATATCCAGTTACCTCCGAAGTAAGGGATTTGGATGCCATCACAATTTCACTTCGAGTAGGATACACCTTCAATGAACAGGAGTTAACAAGGTTGGGGTGTATAAAACTTTCAGTACTGCCACAGTCTATCAAACACCCAGTAGGACGACCATTAATCTTAATGTCCATCATAGATTTTGACAAGGAACACGGTATGGTCTGGTCAACCGTAGCCGAGGCTAGAGTAAAACGATAGGCGGCAGCAGAGAAGACATCGGGTACAGGATTACCCTTACACACTTTACTAAAATGTCCCCGTTTCTTACATTTAAAACAGGTAGCCTCTCTGGCTGGGCAACTTTGCCTGGGGTGTTTAGATTGGCCACAAAAATAACACTTAGACACATGGGGCACAGCCGCAACAATAGGATTAAGTGGGGGCTCCATTGGTGTTATGGATGCCTCCATACTTGGAACACACGAGGCTGAGAGAGATGCATGGGCTGATGCATACACTTCTGAATTCTTCTGGGCTACATCTAACGATCGAGCAGCAGCGACAACCGTTTTTAAAACTAACGAGTCATTCTCGAGGAGTCTCTGTCTAATATAATTAGATCGGAGGCCAGATATGAAAGAATCGCGGATGGCTTCTTCCTGATACACTATGGCAGAGACAGCCTTGTAGTTGCAACCCTTAGCCAAAGCCTTAAGGTCCTGCAGGAAATCGTCCAGAGATTCCTCGGGTAATTGCCTGCGAGTAGACAGGAGATACCTGGCGTATACTTCGTTAACCGACTTAAGGTACTGGGCTTTAAGAGCTGCGAGGGCCTCTTCATATGTAGTAATATCTTCAATTATAGAGTAAGTTTGATGACTTACCAAGTTGGTTCGAAGACCCAACTTGTTAACCGTCGGATCGGTCGATGATGCGATGAAGTGTTCAAAACATCGGAGCCAATGCGTAAATTTCTTCGACGCATCTGCCGAATGGGGATCGATATCCAGACGCTCTGGTTTCAAAAATCGATCCATCTTCCAAAAGTAGTTATTTAATAAAATTGATGTGCCAAATAACTGCCCGAATCCGAAGTTAAAGCTTAAGCCTGAAGCCTTTTATTAAATAAGAATCATGGCAGAGTTAACAGAATCCATCATCGACCGAGCCCTTGGTAGAACATACCAGAAGAGGGGCGGGGCCAGGGAGGAGCATTAGTGGTTCCCCCTAGTGGAACATTCCAGACATTACAAGTGCAAGTACAAATATCAGAACACAGTTATTTCATCACAGGGTACAGATTCATAGGATCCACTCCCCTCTCCTGTTGGTGCTGACTCTTTGGTTACAGTTGCAGGGGCTCCACTCCCCTCTCCTGAAGGTGCTGTCTCCTGGGGTACAGTTCCACAGGCCACACACCCCTCTCTTGTAGGTGCTGACACCTGGGGTACAGTTCCACAGGCCCAACACCCCTCTCCTGTAGGGGCTGACTCCTGGGGTACAATTCCACAGTCCCCACTCCCCTCTCCTGTAGGGGCTGACTACTGGGGTACTATTCCACAGGCCCAACACCCCTCTCCTGTAGGTGCTGTCTCCTGGGGTACAGCTCAAGGGCCCCACAATACACTCCTGTAGGTGTTGACTCCTGGGGTACAGTTCCACAGGCCGTACTCCACTCTCCTGTAGGTGCTGATTCCTGGGGTACGGTTCCACAGGCCCCATTCCCCTCTCCTGTACGTGCTGACTCCTGGGGTACAGTTCCATGGCCCCACTTCCCTCTCCTGTAGGTGCTGACTCCTAGGGTACAGATTCATAGAACCCACTCCCCTCTCCTGTTGGTGCTGACTCTTTGGTTACAGTTCCAGGGGCCCCACTGCCCTCTGCTGAAGGTGCTGTCTCCTGCGGTACAGATCCACAGGCCACACACCCCTCTCCTGTAGCTGCTGACACGTGGGGTACAGTTCCACAGGCCCCACACCCCTCTCCTGTAGGTGCTGACACCTGGGGTACAGTTCCACAGGCCCCACTCACCTCTCATGTAGCTGCTGACTCCTGGGGTACCATTTCACAGGCCCCACTCCGCTCTCCTGTAGGTGCTAACTCCTGGGGTACAGTTCCACAGGCCCCCATAACGTCTCCTGTAGGTGCTGACACCTGGGGTACAGTTCCACAGGCCCCACTCCCCTTTCCTGTAGGTTCTGACCCCTGGGGTAAAGTTCCATGGGCCACACTCCCCTCTCCTGTAGGTGCTGCCTCCTGGGGTGCAGTTCCATGGGACCCACTCCCCTCTCCTGTAGGTGCTGACTCCTGGGGTACAGTGCGTGGGGCCCCTCAAACTCTCCTGTAGGAGCTGTCTCTTGGGGTACAGTTCCAGGGTCCCCTTTCCCCGCTCCTGTAGGTGCTGCTTCTGGGGTACAGTTCAAAAGGCCCCACTCACCTCTCCTGTAGGTGCTGACTCCTGGTGTACAGTTCCACCGGCCCCACTACCCTCTCCTGTAGGTGCTGACTCTTGGGGTACATTTCCACAGTCCCCACTCCCCTCTCCTGTAGGTGCCTACTCCTGGGGTACAGTTCCAAAGGCCCAACTCTCCTCTCGTGTAGGTGCTGTCTCAAGGGGTACAGTTCCATGGGCCCCACTCCCCTCTCATGTAGGTGCTGACTCCTGGAGTACAGTTCCAGGGGCCTCACCCCCCTCTCCTGTAGTTGCTGCCTCCTTGGGTACAGTTCAAAAAGCCCCACTCACCTCTCCTGTCGGTGCTGCCTCCTTGGGTACAGTTCCAATGTCCCCACTACCCATTCCTGCAGGTGCTGAATCCTGGGGTAAATTTCCACAGGCCACACTCCTCTTTCCTGTATGTGCTGAATCCTGGGGTACAATTCCAATGCCCCACTCCCCTCTCCTGTTGGTGCTGACACCTGGGCTACAGTTCCAGGTGCCCCACACACCCTCTGCAGTAGGTGCAGTCTCCTGGTGTACAGTTCCAGGGGCCCCACTCCCCTCTCCTGTAGGTGCTGTCTCCTGGGGTACAGTTCCACAGGCCCCACTCCCCTCACCTGTAGCTGCTGGCTCCTGGGGTACAGTTCCAAGGGCCCCACAATATACTCCTGTAGGTGCTGACTCCTGGGGTACAGTTCCACAGGCCCCATTCCCCTGTCCTGTAGGTGCTGACTCCTGGGGTACAATTCCATGGACCCATTTCCCTCTCATGTAGGGGCTGACACCTGGGGTACAGTTCCACAGACCCCACTGCCCTGTCCTGTATGTGCTGACTCCTGGGGTACAGTTCCAGGGGCCCCACTCCCCTCTCCTGTAGGTGCTGTCTCCTGGGGTACAGCTCAAGGGCCCCACAATACACTCCTGTAGGTGCTGACTCCTGGGGTACAGTTCCACAGGCCCCACTGCCCTCTCCTGTACGTGCTGACTCCTGGGGTACAGTTGCATGGCCCCACTCCCCTCTCCTGTAGGAGCTGTATCCTGGGATAGAGTTCCATTGGCCCCATTCCCCTCTCCTGTAGTTGCTGACACCTGGGGTACATTTCCATGGGACCCAACCCCCTCTCCTGTAGGTATTGTCTCCTGGGGTACAGTTCCACAGACCCAACTCCCCTCTCCTTTAGGTGCTGTATCCTGGGGTACAGTTCCACAGGCCCAACTCCCCTCTCCTTTAGGTGCTGTATCCTGGGGTACAGTTCCATGGGACCCAACCCTCTCTCCTGTAGCTGCTGCCTCTGGGGTACAGTTCCACAGACCACACTCCACTGTCCTGTAGGAGCTGACTCCTGGGTTACAGTTCCACGGGCCGCACTCCCCTCTCCTGTAGGTGCTGAATCCTTGCTTACATTTGCAATGCCCCACTCCCCTCTCCTGTAGGCGCTGACTCCTGGGCTACAGTTCTAGATGCCCCACACACCCTCTGCAGTCGGCGCAGTCTCCTGGGGTACAGTTCCACAGCACCACACCCCTCTCCTGTAGCTGCTGACTCCTGGGGTACAGCTCCACAGGCCCAACTCCCCTCTACTGTAGGTGCTGTCTCCTGGGGTACAGTTCCACATGCCCCACTTCCTTCTCCTGTAGTTGCTGTCTCCTGGGGTACAGTTCCAGGAGACCCACTCCACTCTCCAGTACATGCTGTCACCTGGGGTACAGTTCCACAGGCCCCACTCCTCTCTACTGTAGGTGCTGACTCCTGGGGTACAGTTCCACAGGCCGCACTCCCCTCTCCTGTACGTGCTGACTCCTGGGGTACAGTTCCAGGAGACCCACTCCACTCTCCAGTACATGCTGTCACCTGGGATACAGTTCCACAGGCCCCACTCCGCTCTACTGTAGGTGCTGACTCCTGGGGTACAGTTCCACAGGCCGCACTCCCCTCTCCTGTAGGTGCTGACTCCTGGGGTACAGTTCCATGGGACCCACTCCACTCTCCTGTAGGTCTCACTCCGGGGGTACAGTTCCACAGGCCCCACTCCACTCTCCTATAGTTGCTGACTCCTTGGGTACTGTTCCAGGGGCCCCACTCCCCTCTCCTGTAGATGCTGACTCCTGGGATACAGTTCCATGGTCCCCACTACACTCTCCTGTAGGTACTGACTCCTGGGGTACAGTTCCACAGTCCCCACTGCCCTCTCCTGTAGGTGCTGACTCGTGGGTTACAGTTCCATGGGCCCCACCCCTTCTCCAGTAGGTGCTGCCTCCTGGGGTGCAGTTCCATGGGCCCCACTCCCCTCTCCTGTAGGTGCTGCCTCCTGGGATACAGTTACATGTACCCCACTCCCCTCTCCTATAGGTGCTGACTCCTGGGGTACAGTTGCTAGGGCCCCACTCAACTCTCCTGTAGGAGCTGTCACCTGGGGTATAGTTCCAGGGGCCCCATTCCCCTCTCCTGTAGGTGCTGACTCCTGGGGTACAGTTCCATGGCCCCACTTCCTTCTACTGTAGGTGCTGACTGCTGGGGTAAAGGTTCATAGGCCCCACTCCCCTCTCCTGTTGGTTCTGACTCTTTGGTTACAGTTCCACAGGCCCCACTCCCCTCTCCTGTAGGTGTTGACACCTGGGGTACTGTTCCACAGGCCACACTCCCCTATCATGTAGCTGCTGACTCCTGGGGTACTGTACCACAGGACCCCACTCCCCTTTCCTGCAGTTGCTGTCTCCTAGCGTACAGTTCCACAGGCTCACTCTGCACTCGTATAGGTGCTGATTCCTGCGGTACAGTTCCATGGGATCCAACCCACTCTCCTGTAGGTGCTGACTCCTGGGGTGCCGATCCATGGGACCCACTCCCCTCTCCTGTAGGTGGTCTCTCCTGGGGTACAGTACCACAGGACCCCACACCCCTCTCCTGTAGTTGCTGTCTCTTGGCGTACAGTTCCACGGGCTCGCTCTGCACTCCTATAGGTGCTGATTCCTGGGGTACAGTTCCATGTGCCCCACTCTCCTATCCTGTAGGTGCTGACTCCTGGGATACAGTTCCACGGGCCCCACGCCCCTGTCCTGTAGGTGCTGGCTCCTGAGGTACAGTTCCACGGGCCCAACGCCCCTCTCATGTAGCTGCTGGCTCCTGGGATACAGTTCCACTGGCCCCACTCCCCTCATCTGTAGCTGCTGGCTCCTGGGGTACAGTTCCAGAGGCCCCTCTCCCCTCTCATGTAGCTGCTGGCTCCTGGGGTACCATTCCACAGGCCCCACTCCGCTTTCCTGTAGGTGCTGACTCCTGAGGTACAGTTCCACAGGCCCCACTAATGTCTCCTGTAGGTGCGGACACCTGGGGTACAGTTCCACAGGCCCCACTCCCCTTTCCTGTAGGTTCTGACCCCTGGGGTAAAGTTCCATGGGCCACACTCCCATCTCCTGTAGGTGCTGCCTCCTGGGTTACAGTTACATGGGCCCCACTCCCCTCTCCTGTAGGTGCTGACTCATAGGGTACAGATTCATAGGACCCACTCCCCTCTCCTGTTGTTGCTGACACCTGGGTACAATTCCATGGGACCCAAGCCCCTCTCCTGTAGGTGCTAACTCCTGGGGTACAGTTCGTGGGGCCCCTCAAACTCTCCTGCAGGTGCTGACTCCTGGTGTACAGTTCCACAGGCCCCACTACCCTCTCCTGTAGCTGCCTACTCCTGAGGTACAGTTCCAAAGGCCCCACTCTCCTCTCGTGTAGGTGCTGTCTTAAGGGGTACAGTTCCATGGGCCCCACTCCCCTCTCATGTAGGTGCTGACTCCTGGAGTACAGTTCCAGGGGCCCCACTCCCCTCTCCTGTAGTTGCTGCCTCCTTGGGTACAGTTCAAAAAGCCCCACTCACCTCTCCTGTAGGTGCTGCCTCCTTGGGTACAGTTCCAAGGGCCCCACAATACACTCCTGCAGGTGCTGAATCCTGGCATGCAATTCCACGGGCCGTACTCCCCTCTCTTGTAGGTGCTGACTCCTGGGGTACAGTTCCAAGGGCCCCACAATACACTCCTGTAGGTGCTGAATCCTGGGGTGCAGTTGCGAGGGCCCCACTCAACTCTCCTGTAGGAGCTGTCACCTGGGGTATAGTTCCAGGGGCCCCACACAACTCTCCTGTAGGAGCTGTCACCTGGGGTATAGTTCCAGGGGCCCCACTCCCCTTTCCTGTAGGTTCTGACCCCTGGGGTAAAGTTCCATGGGACCCACTCCCCTCTCCTGTTGGTGCTGACACCTGGGGTACAGTTCATGGGGCCCCTCAAACTCTCCTGTAGGAGCTGTCTCCTGGGGTACAATTCCATGGGACCCAACCCCCTCTCCTGTAGTTGCTGACTCCTGGGTTACAGTTCGAGTTGCCCTAATCCTCTATCCTGTAGGTGCAGTCTCCTGGGGCACAGTTCCAGGGGCCCCACTCCCCTCTCCTGTAGGTGCTGTCTACTGGGGTACAGATCCACAGACCACACTCCACTGTCCTGTAGGAGCTGACTCCTGGGGTACAGTTCCACGTGCCGCACTCCCCTCTCCTGTAGGTGCTGACTCCTGGGGTACATTTCCCCAGGCCACACGCCCCTCTCCTGCAGGTGCTGTCTCCTGGGGTACAGTTCCAAGGGCCCCACAATACACTCCTGTAGGTGCTGACTCCTGGGGTACAGTTCCACAGGCCCCATTCCCCTCCCCTGTAGGTGCTGACTCCTGAGGAACAGTTCCACAGACCCCACTGCCCTCTCCTGTACGTGCTGACTCCTGGGGTACAGATTCACAGGACCCACACCCCTTTTCTGTTGTTGCTGACACTTTGGTTACAGTTCCAGTGGCCCCACTCCCCTCTCCTCTAGGAGCTGTATCCTGGGGTACAGTTCCATGGGCCCCATTCCCCTCTCCTGTAGGTGCTGACTCCTGGGCTGTGGTTCCATGGACCCCACTCCCCTCTCCTGTAGGTGCTGTCTCCTGGGGTACAGTTCCACAGGCCCCACTCCCCTCTCCTGTAGGTGCAGTCTCCTGGGGTACAGTTCCACAGGCCCCACTCCCCTCTCCTGTAGGTGCTGTATCCTGGGGTACAGTTCCACAGACCACACTCCACTGTCCTGTAGGAGCTGACTCCTGGGGTACAGTTCCACGGGCCGCACTCCCCTCTCCTGTAGGTGCTGTATCCTGGGGTACAGTTCCACAGGCCCCACACCCCCTCTCCTGTAGGTATTGTCTCCTGGGGTACAGTTCCACGGGCCGCACTCCCCTCTCCTGTAGGAGCTGACTCCTGGGGTACAGTTCCACAGGCCGCACTCCCCTCTCCTGTAGGTGCTGAATACTTGCATACAGTTGCAATGCCCCACTCCCCTCTCCTGTAAGTGCTGACTACTGGGCTACAGTTCTAGGTGCCCCACACACACTCTGCAGTAGGTGCAGTCTCCTGGGGTACAGTTCCACAGCCCCACACCCCTCTCCTGTAGCTGCTGACTCCTCGGGTACAGTTCCACAGGCCCCACTCGCCTCTCCTGTAGGTGCTGACTCCTGGGGTACAGTTCCACCGGCCCCACTCGCCTCTCCTGTAGGTGCTGTCTCCTGGGGTACAGTTCCACGGGCCGTACTCCACTCTCCTGTAGGTGCTGATTCCTGGGGTACAGTTCCACAGGCCCCACACCCCTCTCCTGTAGGGGCTGACTCCAGGGGTACAGTTCCACAGGCCCCACTCCCCTCTCCTGTAGGTGCTGTCTCCTGGGGTACAGTTCCACAGACCACACTCCCCTGTCCTGTAGGAGCTGACTCCTGGGGTACAGTTCCACGGGCCGCACTCCACTTACCTGTAGGTGCTGTCTCCTGGGGTACAGTTCCACAGACCCCACTGCCCTCTCCTGCACGTGCTGACTCTTGGGGTACAGATTCACAGGACCCACTCCCCTTTCCTGTAGTTGCTGACACCTGGGGTACAATTCCATGGGACCCAACCCCCTCTCCTGTAGGTGCTGACTCCTGGGCTGTGGTTCCATGGACCCCACTCTCCACTCCTGTAGGTGCTGACTCCTGGGTTACAGTTCCAGTTTCCCCAATCCCCTATCCTGTAGGTGCTGTCTCCTGGGGTACAGTTCCACAGGACCCACTCCCCTCACCTGTAGCTGCTGGCTCCTGGGGTACAGTTCCACAGGCCCCACACCCCTCTCCTGTAGGTGCTGACTCCTGGGATACAGTTCCACAGGCCCCACTCCCCTCTCCTTTAGCTGCTGGCTCCTGGGGTATCGTTCCACAGGCCCCACTCGCCTCTCCTGTAGGTGCTGACTCCTGGGGTACAGTTCCACAGGCCCCACTAGCCTCTCCTGTAGGTGCTGACTCCTGGGCTGTGGTTCCATGGACCCCACTCCCCTCTCCTGTAGGTGCTGACTCCTGGGGTACAGTTCCACAGACCCCACTAGCCTCTCCTGTAGGAGCTGACTCCTGGGCTGTGGTTCCATGGACCCCACTCCCCTCTCCTGTAGGTGCTGACTCCTGGGGTACGGTTCCAGGGGCCCCACTCCCCTCTCCTGTAGGTGCTGTCTCCTGGGGTACAGTCCCTCGGGCCCCACTCCCCTCACCTGTAGCTGCTGGCTCCTGAGGTACAGTTCCACAGGCACCACAACATACTCCTGTAGGTGCTGACTCCTGGGGTACAGTTCCACAGACCACACTCCCCTGTCCTGTAGGTGCTGACTTCTGGGGTACAGTTCCTCGGGCCCCATTCCCCTCTCCTGTAGGTGCTGACTCCTAGGGCACAGTTCCAGGGGCCCCAATCCCCTCTCCTGTAGCTGCTGTCTCCTGGGGTACAGTTCCACAGACCACACTCCCCTGTCCTGTAGGAGCTGACTCCTGGGGTACAATTCCATGGGCCGCACCCCCTCTCCTGTAGGTGCTGACTCCTGGGGTACAGTTCCCCGTGCCCCACGCCCCTCTCCTGTAGGTGCTGACTCCTGGGGTACAGTTCCACAGGCCCCAATCCCCTCACCCATAGCTGCTGTCTCCTGGGGTACAGTTCCACGGGCCCCACTCCCCTCTCCTGTAGGTGCTGTCTCCTGGGTTACAGTTCCACAGGCCCCACTCCCCTCACCTGTAGCTGCTGGCTCCTCGGGTACAGTTCCACATGCCCCACTCTCCTCTCCTGTAGGTGCTGCATCCTGGGGTACAGTTCCATGGGCCCCACTCCCCTCTCCTGTAGTTGCTGACACCTGGGGTACAATTCAATGGGACCCAACCCCGTCTCCTGTAGGTGCTGCCTCTGGGGTATGTTATGTTCATAAATAAATAGACATTCTTATAATGAACAGCTAGCTTGGAGCTAGTCATTTATTCAGCCATGTGGACTAGTGTGCAGGCGTCCATCTTGACTACTGCCTTGTGGGTAGCCTAGTGCACCGTGGGTAGCCCACTCTTATATATATATACAGCTCCACCTAGTGTACCATTCTAGAATGACATGTTACTGATCAATACAGGGTACAGTTCAAAAAGCCCCACTCACCTCTCCTGTAGGTGCTGCCTCCTTGGGTACAGTTCCATGAGCCCCACTACCCTTTCCTGCAGGTGCTGAAACCTGGTGTACAGTTCCAGTGCCCCACTCCCCTCTCCTGTAGGTGCTGACTCCTGGGCTACAGTTCTAGGTGCCCCAAACCCCTCTCCTCCAGCTGCTGACTCCTGGGGTACCGTTCTACAGGACCCCATCCCCTCTCCTGTAGGTACTGTCTCCTGGCGTACATTTTTATGGGCTCACTCCGCTCTCCTGTAGGTGCTGACTCCTGGGGTACAGTTCCACAGGCCCCACTAACGTCTACTGCAGGCGCTGACTCCTGGGGTACAGTTCCACAGGTCCCACTCCACTTTCCTGTAGGTTCTGACCCCTGGGGAAAGTTCCATGGGCCCCACTCCCCTCCCTTGTAGGTGCTGACTCATGGGGTACAGTTCCAGGATCTCCACTCCCCTTTCCTGTAGGTGCACACTCCTGGGTTACAGTTCCAGGGGCCCCACTCCCCTCTCCTGTAGGTGCTGTATCCTGGGGTACAGTTACACAGACCCCACTCCTCTCTCCAGAGCTCATGGCCATTTCCATGTCTGCCTCCGCCTCTTTGGGGAAATTATATTGCATTTGTGGTCGAGTCATGGGATCCCCATCTACAGTTACTTCGACCCCGTTCACCCTCCCACAGTCATGCTTGTGAGTGGCAAATGCGCCGTGGTGTACTCGCACAAATGCCTGGTACTCCACTGGAGTGTTATTGACCATTTGCTCGAGATCATAACCCTCCTTGGGTTTTAGGGTACACAAGGTCCCCTTGCCCTGTTTCTCTGGGATAACTGCCACTTCACTTTCTTTGCCGGTGCATGCTCTCCACAGACAGTGGTTCCTGAGATCCACTAGAATCCTGTGGCCTATGATGAAATCAGCCCGCAGGATCCCTTTCCCTTCCTGTTCCCACTTCATTAAAACACAAGTCCACTCGGTGTGGCGTGCTCCCAAATGAATGGATAGCGGGATAGAGAACGAGCCAACCCGCTCGTTACCTGTGAGCCCCACTGAGCTGTACGGGACCCCGTTAGACAGAGGTGAGGTGGCGGGGTTATCTGAGTAGACTATGGTGCTCGAAGCTCCCGTGTCCAACAGGTAGGTCCCTTTCACCTTTTCCACTTCCATCGTAACAAGCAGTCTTTTCCATACATCGTACTCAAGGGGACACAGATAGACAGGCTGCGCTGGCTCTAGTCATAAGTCTGTGTTAGGTGGGGCAGATGGAGTTAAAGCACCCGTGGCTGTGGCTATCCTCCCTGGGCCAGCCAACAAAACTCGAAGTGCAGCTACTAACAAATCAACTGTCGGGGGAGAGGTCCGTGTTTCTGCCTTTGGGGCAGGAGCTGGGGAATTTTTCCCCACACTATCCTTCCAAGGATGTCTGCAGCCCCTTCTCCAATGCCCACTCTTCCCACACCCGAAGCAGTTACGCCTCGTATCGGAAGGGTTACCCCCTTCCTGGTGCCATTCCTTCTTACCCTGGCTAGGTTTTAACTCGTGAACCTTCTCTCTTGTTTGTGGTTCTTCCACCCCTCTACCGTTGTGGTAAGCCAGGGTCAGTTGTCTGACCACAGTCTCCTTGGTGACTTGGGGGCCTTTTGGGTCGAACCACAGCTCGGCCTTGGCTCTGATCCGTGGCAAGCTGTTTGCCACCAGACTTTGGAGCCAGTGAGCTAGCTCATCCTGGTTCAAATTAGCCTGGTCGAGACCCCCATTACAGGCACTCCTGTACACAGGCCACAGTCTGTCTGCGAAAGCCTGTGGGGTCTGTAATGATATCAGCAAATAGTGATGTTATTTGCCTGTTTGATTATGATGCCTTATCAGCATGTTTGCAGGTATTGATTACTTATGCCTGACCAGCAGAGGTCATGTGACCGAGACAAGCAAGGCAGTTTAGTTTAGTTTCAGTTTCGTTCTAGATGCATCACTAGCAAGGTGTCGCCTGAATGCTGTATAAAGAGTTGAACAGACTTTAGATTAAAACTCATTGGGCTAGAAATTCAGTTGGTTGCGCCAGCCGCTAGCGCCTTAGGAGGAGTAGATGTCGAGCGCTAGGCGCTTAGCGCCCAGGCGCAGCGCAATCTGCGCCTCGCCCCAACTTCAGTAGACATTTAGCGCCAGCGCAAAGTCTTTGCGCGCGCTCAGCTGCGCGCGCAGATCATGACGTCATTTCCTCGTGCAACGCCCTTTGTGCGCCCCCAACCGGAACTTCAGTTGCGCCGGCCCATTGTGCGCCTGGCGGCCCTCGCGACTGTTGAGTGGAACGGTGCTCAGCCGATGCGGGCCGCGGGGAGCACAAATTAAAGGGCACTTCAACTGCACGATAAAAGGCTGCCATTTTGCAGCACTCATTCTTGTGAGACGGATCTTTGGAGAGAGACCAAGGTCGAGAGCTTACTGCTTTGGCCCAACACTAGGACAGGTACTTCTGGCTTCAGGCCACAGCTTTGCAACTGTCTTTGCCTTCATTCATATCTCATTGTTTGCCAGCATATTATGGGGGCTGCAATGGGTGTCAACGCTGGCTTTCACAATTACATCCAAAGGGCTCACAGACGCCGTGAGAGAGTGCGAGCCCTGGCTAGACGGAGAGGGGGCAACAGGCGTCGCCAAGGGAGGCCTTACCCACCCAGGGTCTACCGCCAGCAGTTCTCCTATCTCAACATGTCTGACGACCAATGTGTTAGGAGGCTGCGATTATGAAGGGAGGTTGCCACAGAGATCTGCCAGCTGCTTCGGAGAGATCTGCAGCGACAGCTGAGGTGCAGGACGTCTCTGTCGGTGGCAGTGAAGGTGACGGTGGCTCTCAACTTCTATGCCACCGGCTCCTTCCAATCCGCTGCTGGGGACATTGCTAACATCTCCCAGTTCGCCGTGCATTGCTGCATCCGCCAGGTGACCAATGCCCTTTTCAGAAGGAGACGTCAGTTCATCTCCTTCCTCATGACCCTGGACAAGCAGCAACAGCGTGCAATGGGATTTGGAAGAATAGCGCGCTTCCCCATGGTGCAGGGTGCCATTGACTGCACGCATGTGGCTTTGTGGGCACCTGTGGAGAATGCCGAGGATTACCGCAACCGGAAGGGCTACCATTCCCTCAACGTACAGCTGGTGTGTGACCACAGGCAGCTCATCCTAGCTGTCAATGCCCGCTTTCCAGGCAGCAGCCACGATGCCTTCATCCTGCGACAGACTACTGTGGCTGACATGTTCCAGGCACAGCCTCAGCCACGAGGATGGCTTATCGGGGACAAAGGCTATCCTTTGTGTACCTGGCTCATGACCCCGCTCCGCGTGCCCAGGACCCCTGCTGAAGAGGCATACAACGAGAGCCATCAAGCGACGAGGAACATCATCGAACAAACAATCGGCGTCCTGAAGCAATGGTTCCGCTGCCTGGATCGTTCCGGCGGAGCCCTGCAGTATTCGCCGGAGCGAGTCTCCCATTTCGTGGTCGTTTGCTGCATGCTGCACAACCTGGCTATCCGCAGGACTCAGGCATTGCCACCACAGATTGGAGCACCACCTCAGGAGGAGGAGCAGGAGGAGCAGGAGGAGGAGGACCAGCACAGGAGGGAGGCACAAGGTCCAAGGGCCGCCCGTCAGCGGCTTATTGAACGTAGGTCCTAGGCCCCCTCTCAGGGAATGGCTTGTGCCAATGAAAGAACATGAATGCAGCCGCTCCGCAAGCCCTCAGCCGGTCAAGGCAACAAAAACTTTAAAATTCAAACATGGACAATCTGATTAAAGAAAATTGTTTATTCCACAAACTCTGTGCCCTTCCCACATGACAAACAGAAACAGAATAAAACCCCCAAAAACAGTCAGACACATAACTCGCTCCCACAACCTGGAGAGGATTAACAGAACAGTGAAACAAAAAAGGCCGTCATCCTCGGCCTTCATAAAAACAAACACAACATCCTCGGCCTTCATAATAACAACCACAACATCCTCGGCCTTCATAAAAACAAACACAACATCCTCGGCCTTCATAAAAACAACACATTTGTCCACACCTTCTACTTTTTGGCCCGCGAGGGCGATGCCTTGCGCATACTTGTGTGGCCCCTGCCCGCCCTGCTGCTCCTCCTCAATTGGAGCCCAGTGGCTGCAGCAAGGCTGGGGGAAGGCTCCTGAGGGGCACATGGCGAGACGGCAGATGCCCTTGGGGGTCGGCCTGCACGAGCTCTGGCCCTCGAGGGGCCGGCTGGTGACTGCTGCAGCTGTGGCTGGGCGGCATCAGTGTGTCCAGCAGCTGGTGGCAGCTGCACTGGTGGAGTGGCAGTGTCGGCTGCAGGAATGGGGGCAAGCTGGCTGATGGCAGGCGCTCGCTGGTCGCCTGATACAGTGGCAGTCGCCTGGGCCAGCACTGCAGCATGCGCAGCAAACTGCTGAAGGACAGCCCGCTGGGCTGCTGCAGGGCGGCGGGTGCCCTGGCGATGCCTGGCTGATGCAGCCAGTGTGGCACCAGTTAGTGCCCATGCTGCCCTGGTCTGTGACCGCATAAGACCAGCCAGTGACTGGACGGCACGACTGAGCACTTGGGTATTCGCCGACTGTGCTGCCCCGAATTCCTCCACACTCCCAGCCAGTGACTGGACGGCACGAGTGAGCACTTGGGTACTCGCCGACTGTGCTGCCCCGAATTCCTGGAGACTCCTGGCCTGGGCCTGGACGGCACGAGTGAGCACTTGGGAACTCGCCGACTGTGCTGCCCCAAATTCCTCCACACTCCGAGCCAGTGACTGTATGGAGTCAGGCATCCGTGCCACTACCCCCATGAGCTCCGTGTGCCTGCGCTTCGAGTCGACGGCCATTTCCTCTAGGAGGCGCACCTCCTCTGCGCTGACCGTCGCAGGACTGGAGGCCGCACTCACCCTCTGGGGAGAAGGCCGCCGAGCTTCCCCACCCCTCCCGCGTTGCTGCAGGCCGCTGGGCCCAGGAACTTCACTCTCCTGCGACCCTTCCCCCAGGCTCCCCTCCAGGGAAGACGTGTCCCCTACATCGCCATGGGCTGCCGCGGCTGAGGGTGCCACTGATGGGCCGGCTACCTCTTCCTCCTCCTCCTCCTCCTCTTCCGAGGGGCAGTCACTGGCAGCTTCAAGGCCCGCCTCCTCACCTGGCATCTCACCATCTGAAAGCAGAAATGCACAAGAGTAGCTTTAGAGTGAGGACAGGGCGTCAGCGAGGGAGGCATGAGTGGTGCCATTCACCGCATTGGTCGGACAGTGGCAAAGGATGTTGATCTGATGCGCAAGTGGAACGAGAGAAGTCCAAAAGGTGATGTCCTTACCATTGGTGCCCAGAACAGGGTCGGCATCTCCAGTGGCAACGGGGCCAATCTCACGGACTCCCATAATGCGCTCCGCGCGCTAGTCTAGGTCGGTGAGCTCTTGGTGCTGAGGTCGGCCTCCACCGGTCGCAATCTGGCTACGCCTGTTGTTAGCCAGCTTGGCCTGCAAGAGAAAGGACGGCCTCTAAGTACGGTGTGTAGCCCTGATCTTGTCTGCACTGCCTCCCATGGTCGAACAGCTTGGACAGTGTGTAGCCCTGATCTTGTCTGCACTGCCTCCCATGGTCGAATAGCTTGGACAGTGTGTAGCCCTGATCTTGTCTGCACTGCCTCCCAAGGTCGAATAGCTTGGACAGTGTGTAGCCCTGATCTTGTCTGCATCGCCTCCCATGGTCGAATAGCTTGGACAGTGTGTAAAGTGCAGAATGTGCAATTGATGTTCATGCCAGTCCCATAGCTGCTGGATGAGGGCTGGCCATTAGGGCTTTCAGGTCCCATTGTCCATAATGTGAGGTGCACATGCAAGGATGAGGAGGACACTGGAAAGGGTACTCACCCTGACAATCCGAGTGAGGTCGTTGAACTTTTTCCTGCATTGTACAGGATTCCTGGCAACCACACTGTTGGATGTCACCCTGTTGGAGACCTCCCTCCAGGCTTTGCGGTAGACGCTGGGCACCGGCTTCTTGCCACTGTCAGGGAACAAAACATGGCGTCTTCGCTCCACTGCGCTAACCAGCAGCCTCAGGTCACCCTCGCTGAAGCGCAGCGCTCTCTCCCGGGCCTTCTGCATCGTCCTGGGTGGTGAAGAGTTGCAGCAGCAGTGCTCAGGCCTAGGTGGAGGGCTGCAGTGTCCAGGGCGTGGCAGCCAAAAAAATCGACCCTTCCTCCTTTATGAGCTGGCCGGCGCCAGCGTGTCTGCCGTCAATGAAGAAATCACCGCACCTGCGCTGCGCCCGGCCTCAGCGGTATAGCTCAGCACTGCCGGCTTAGCGCCTAAATATAGTCGTGCATCGCCAGTTTTAGCACTGCAGCAACCTCTTAGGGCGATGCTACTGAATATCGGTGAAGTGGCCTCAACTTTGCGCCGGGCGCAAACTTCAGCGGCCGCCCGACTTTACCGCCCCAAAAGTGGCTATACTGAATTTCTAGGCCATTCTCTTTCATAAATGTCTCGTCATTGAACCCACAAAGAAATCAATACATGGTGTCAGAAGTGATTGAAAGAGATGAAGAGAAAAAATCTGAAGTTAAATCAGCTCTCCACAAATTAGCAAGCCAAAAGAGAACATCGTTGCTTACCATTGGAGAATAGCTAACGAAGTGAAAAATGGAAGGTTTACACCCACCGGCGACGCTTCAGTTGACAGATAATGTGGCTGAAAATTGGAGGAGGTTCAAACAACGTGTGGGGTTGTATTTAGCGGCAATCGGAGCTGACGAGAAAAGTGATAAAAGGAAATCGTCACTGCTCTTACATGTCGTGGGTGATGAAGCGCTGGAGGTGTATAATAACTTCACATTCGCTGCTGATGGAGACAAAATGAAACTAGCTAAAATAATGGAACAATTTGAGGCCTACTGTATACCTAAACGTAACGTGACGTTTGAGAGGCACAGATTTTTCACATGTGTACAGAAAACGGGTGAGACTATTGATCAGTATGTGACTGAACTGAGAAACCGAAGCAAAACATGTGAATTTGGGGGACTGACAGACTCGCTGATAAAAGACAGACTGGTGTGTGGTATTCCAGATAATGGTCTAAGGGAAAGACTGCTAAGAGAGCAAGATCTAGACCTGGGAAAAGCCATAGCACTGTGTAGGGCTACAGAGACTGTGAAGTTGCAGGTAAAGGAGCTGTTCAGTGACAGTAGCTGCAACGTGGATGCAGTGAGAATGAACGGATACAAACCGTTGAACAAAAAGAGCGCCAATGTGAAAAAAGAGGCGTGGCCAGCGAACGAAAATGAAAGGGACAATCGAAAGTCATGTAGTCGATGCGGTACACAGCATCCACCATGAAAGTGTCCAGCATATGGTAAAACATGCAATAGTTGCAACAAAAACAACCATTATGCCCGTTGCTGTAAGAACCAAGCGCAACAAAGCAAGGTCCATACAGTAGATGAAAGCGAGATAGAGGAGTTCTATGTAGATGTTGTGTCTGAAAACAAAAAAGAAGAAAGAGACTGGATGTTGACACTAAAAGTGAATGACATACACATTCCATTTAAGTTGGATACTGGAGCACAAGTTAATGTGATATCAGAGACTGATTTTAAGAAAATTAGACCCAGACCAAAGATACATGGAATAAAAGTGAAAGTGACAGGATACTCAGGTACTGATATACCAGTGAAAGGAAGATGCAATGTCAAAGTAACACACAAGGACAGAGAGCACAAGCTAGCATTAATCGTGGTGCCAAAGGATGTGCAAGCCATACTAGGTTTAAAAGCCTGTAAGAGACTGAACCTGATAAAGAGAGTCCTCATTGTGGAAAGCGAAGGAGAGACAGTCTATGATGAACTCATGAAAGAGTACAAAGACCTATTTAAGGATCTAGGCTGCATTCCAGGAGAACACACGATCAGAGTAGATAAAAGTACGACACCGGTCATACATCCATGCAGGAAAGTTCCGTTTGCTCTTCAAAAGCAACTGAAGGCAGAGTTGGACAGGATGGAAAGCCTGAACGTGATTCAGAAGATAGATGAGCCAACTGAATGGGTGAGTTCACTCGTCGTAGTGGACAAAAAGAATGGAAAGCTCAGAATTTGCCTGGATCCAAGAGATCTAAACAGAGCAATAAAGAGAGACCACTTCAAGCTTCCTACACGTGAAGAAATCATGGCACAGTTTGCAAATGCAAAGTATTTCAGCAAGTTAGATGCATCATCAGGATTTTGGCAGCTGAAGCTGGACGAGGCAAGTTCAAGACTGTGCACGTTCAACAGTCCATTTGGCAGATATAGATTCCTAAGGTTACCATTTGGCATTGCCTCAGCTCCTGAAGTGTATCACAAGACAATCCATATGATCTATGAGCACCTGGAGGGAGTTGATACATCAATGGATGACATCATAATATGGGGAACCACGAGAACTGAGCATGACGAGAGACTGAAAAAAGTGCTGGAAGCAACAAGGAAAACAAACCTGAAGCTGAATAGAGAGAAATGCCAGCTCGGGGTGACAGAACTGACATTCGTGGGAGATATCCTTAGCAGAGAGGGCATCAGACCAGATCCCAGAAAGGTGTCCGCCATTGAGAATATGCCAAAGCCACAATGCAAAAAGGACGTGCAGAGGTTTAATGGAATAATCAACTACATGGGGAAATTCATATCCAACCTCTCAGAAAAGATGGCGCCACTGAGAAGACTAACTGAAAAAACATAGAATGGGAATGGAATCATGAGCATGAGAAGTCATGGAGCGATCTAAAGAAACTGCTCACAGAGGAACCAGTTCTGAGGTTTTATGACCCAGCGAGACCCATCAAGATATCATCAGATGCATCACAGAGTGGGCTCGGTGCCGTTCTTCTGCAAAAATATGACTACTGGCAACCTGTTGCATATGCATCGCGCTCAATGACAGACGCGGAGACGCAATATGCTCAAATAGAAAAGGAGCTTCTCAGCATCACATACGCCTGTGAAAGATTTCACCAGTTTGTGGCAGGAAAAGCAATCAGTGTAGAGACTGACCATAAGCCCTTGATTGCATTGTTCCAGAAGCCACTAAATAGCTGTCCGCTTAGAATACAAAGAATGATGATCAGGCTGCAACGCTGTACACTGAATGTTGTGTACACACCGGGTAAGCTGATGTATACAGCAGACACGTTGTCCAGAGCTGTTGACCCAAGTGAGCCCGCAAACACCACAATGGATGAAAAAGTGAACGCCTACGTGGGCATGATCACAAGTGCACTGCCCATAGCAGCTGCAAAAATGGAGCTCATAAAGACTGAGACAAACAAAGATGAAACAATGAGATGACTGAGGAAAAGCATCTTGGATGGATGGCCCAACATGAAGCAAGACTGCTCACCTGACATGGCAGAGTACTGGAACTGCAGGGCAGAACTATGAGTGGTTGAAGACATCATCTACAAAGGAAGTAAAATAGTTATCGCAAAGAGTCTGAGAAAAGAGATGTTAAAAAAGGTCCATGGAGGACATCTGGGAATCGAAAAGTGTAAGAAAAGAGCACAAGAGGTGGTGTACTGGCCACGAATCAACCAAGATGTGACAAATGAGGTGTCAAACTGCACAATATGCCTGAAATATCGAGCAAGCAATCCGGTAGAACCACTAAAGCCACACCCAGCGCCAGACAGACCTTACCAGAAGGTAGGCGCTGACCTATTCGTATGTCAAGGGAAGGACTATCTTGTAGTCACAGACTATTACTCCCTGTATCCAGAGGTTTGTAGACTGTACACCACCACTGCAGATGCTGTGATAAGATGTATGAAAGCCATATTCTCCAGACATGGCGTGGCAAGCGAGGTCTTCACAGACAACGGACCCCAGTTTTACAATGCAAGTTTCCGACACTTTGCCAAAGAGTGGGACTTTGTCCACACAACATCAAGTCCTCACTATGCACAGTCCAATGGACTAGTGGAAAAATCGGTCCAGACAGTGAAAAGACTGATGTACAAGGCAAAAGACAGTGGAACTGACTTCTACCAAAGCATGCTTGTATACCACACAACGCCGCTCGAGTGTGGTAAGTCACCAGCCCAACTCCTGATGGGATGTCGGCTAAGGTCAAACCTACCCATCCCGGAGAGCCTCCTGAAAACAAAAGAGGGGGAGAAAGTGAGGAAGTTCAAAGAACAACAGAAAGAAAAGCAAAAGTACCACTATGACAGAGGAACACAAAACCTACCTGAACTCCACACTGGTGACCAAGTAAGGTTGAAAGACAAAACAAACACATGGACTCAGAAAGGAACTGTCCTGAGTGAAGTTCAACCAAGATCATACACCATTCAGACAGATGAGGGTGCTGTTCTGAGAAGAAATCGTTGAGGTCTTCTCATGGGACCAGCTACAGCAGGTCAAGAGACTGATACTGTTGAACAACCTGATCACACAGCTGAGAACCAATCATCTGAGGCAACAACTCAGGTTCAAGGACAATCAATCAGAAAATCCTCAAGACACGTGAAGCCTCCTGAGAGAGTCATTGAGCAAATTTAAGGACTATTGTTACAGAGGGAAGTAATGTTATCTTATTCTTTCTTCAAGTTCTAGTGTATTGACATATTTCATGTGAACACACAAAGCAAGGTTAAAAAACCTTGATCATGATAATGATAATGTAAGTTCATTAGCTGTTACAGTTAAAATGCAGATTAATACAAAGAAAACATGTTGTTAGTTAAAAGTAAAATACTTCTGTTTTAAGAAAAGGAGATGTAATGATATCAGCAAATAGAGATGGTATTTGCCTGTTTGATTATGATGCCTTACCAGCATGTTTGCATGTATTGATTGCTTGTGCCTGACCAGCAGAGGGCATGTGACCGAGACAAGCAAGGCAGTTGAGTTTAGTTTCAGTTTCGTTCTAGATGCATCACTAGCATGATGTCTCCTGTAAATGCTGTTAAAAGAGTTGAACAAGCTTTAGATTAAAAGACATTCTCTTTCATAAATGTCTTGTCATTGAACCCACAAAGAAATCAATACATCCTGTAGGTGCTGACTCCTGGGTACAGTTTCACAGGTCCCACACCCCTCACATGTTGAGTGCTGACACCTGGGGTACAGTTCCAGGGGCTTCAACTCCCTCTCCTGTAGTTGCTGAATCCTGTGGTACAGCTTCACGGGCCCCACTCCCCACTCCTGTAGGTGCTGTCTCCTGGGGTACAGTTCCAGGGGCCTCACGCCTCTCTCTTGTAGGTGCTGACTCCTGGGGTACTGTTCCATGGGCCCCACTACCCTCTCCTGTAGGTGCTAACTCCTGGGGTACAGGTCCATGGGCCCCACACCCTCTCCTGTAGGTGCTGACTTCTGGGGTACAGGTCCATGGGCCTCACCCCCCTCTCGTGTAGGTGCTGACTCCTGGGGTACAGTTCCAAAGGCCCCACACCCCTCTCCTGGAGGGGCTGACTCCTGGGGTACAGTTCCAAAGGCCCCACACCCCTCTCCTGGAGGGGCTGTCTCCTGGGGTACAGAGTCACAGGCCCCACTCCCTTCTCCTGTAGGTGCTGACTCCTGGGATACAGTTTCAAAGGTCCCACACCCCTCTAATGTTTAGTGCTGACACCTGGGCTACAGTTCCAGGGGCCTCACCTCCCTCTCCTGTAGTTGCTGACTCCTGTGGTACAGGTTCACGGGTCCCACTCACCTCACCTGCAGGTTCTGAATCCTGTGGTATAGTTCCACAGTCGCCACTCCCCACTCCTGTAGGTGCTGTCTCCTGGGGTACAGTTCCACAGTCGCCACTCCCCACTACTGTAGTTGCTGCCTCCTGGGGTACAGTTCCACAGGCCCCACTCACCTCACCTGTAAGTGCTGACTCCTGGCGTACAGTTCCAGGGGCCTCACACCTCTCTCTTGTAGGTGCTGACTCCTGGGGTACTGTTCCATGGGCCCCACTCCCCTCTCCTGTAGGTGCTGACTCCTGGGGTACAGATTCATAGGCCCCACTACCCTCTCCTGTAGGTGCTGACTCCTGGGGTACAGTTCCAGGGGCCTCACGCCTCTCTGTTGTAGGTGCTGACTCCTGTGGTACTGTTCCATGGGCCCCACTCCCCTCTCGTGTAGGTGCTGACTCCTGGTGTACAGGTCCATGGGCCTCACCCCCCTCTCGTGTAGGTGCTGACTCCTGGGGTACAGTTCCAAAGGCCCCACACCCCTCTCCTGTAGGGGCTGTCACCTGGGGTACAGTACAAGGGCCCCACTCCCCTCTCCTGTAGGTGCTGACTCCTGGCGTACTGTTCTGCGGGCCCCACTACACTCTCCTGTAGGAGCTGACTCCTGGGGTACAGATTCACGGGCCCCACTACCCTCTGCTGTAGGCGCTGACTCCTGGGGTACAGTTTCACAGGTCCCACACCCCTCTCATGTTGAGTGCTGACACCTGGGGTACAGTTCCAGGGGCTTCAAATCCCTCTCCTGTAGATGCTGAATCCTGTGGTACAGCTTCACGGGCCCCACTCACCTCACATGCAGGTGCTGAATCCTGGGGTATAGTTCCACAGTCCCCACTCCCCACTCCTGTAGGTGCTGTCTCCTGGGGTACAGTTCAACAGGCCCTACTCACCTCACCTGTAGGTGCTGACTCCTGGGGTACAGTTCCAGGGGCCTCACACCTCTCTCTTGACGGTGCTGACTGCTGGGGTATTATTCCATGGGCCCCACTCCCCTATCCTGTAGGTGCTGACTCCTGGGGTACAGCTCCATGGGCCTCACCCCACTCTCGTGCAGGTGCTGACTCCTGGGGTACAGTTCCAAAGGCCCCACATCCCTCTTCTGTAGGGGCTGTCTCCTGGGGTACAGTACATCGACCCCACTTCCCTCTCCTGTATGTGCTGACCACTGGGGTACCGTTCCGCGGGCCCCACTACACTCTTCTGCAGGTGCTGACTCCTGGGGTACAGATTCACGGGCCCCACTACCCTCTCCTGTAGGTGCTGACTACTGGGGGACAGTCCCACAGGCCGCACTTCCCTCTCCTGTAGGTGCTGACTCCTGGGGTACAGTTCCATGGGCCCCACGCCCCTCTCCTGTAGGTGCTGACTACTGGGGGACAGTTCCACAGGCCGCACTTCCCTCTCCTGTAGGTGCTGACTCCTGGGTTACAGTTCCATTGGCCCCATGCCCCTCTCTTGTTGGTGCTGTCTCCTGGTGAACCATTCCACGGGCCACACTCCCCTCTCCTGTAGGTGCTGACTCCTGGGGTAAAGTTCCATGGCCCCACTCCCCTCTCGTGTAGGTGCTGTCACTTGGGGTACAGTTCCAGGGGCCCAACTCCCCTCTCCTGCAGGTCCTGACTCCTGGGGTTCAGTTAAAGGGGCCCCACACCCCACTCCTGTATGTGCTGACTCATGGGGTACAGGTCCATGGGACTCACCTCCCTCTCGTGTAGTTGCTGACTCCTGGGGTACAGTTCCAAAGGCCCCACACCTCTCTCCTGTAGGGCCTGTCTACTGGGGTACAGTACAACGGCCCCACTCCCCTCTCCAGAAGATGCTGACTCCTGGGGTACAGATTCACAGGCCCCACTCCCCTCTCCTGTAGGTGCTGACTACTGGGGTACAGTTCCACAGGCCCCACTCCCCTCTCCTGTAGGTGCTGACTCCTGGGGTACAGTTTCACAGACCCCACTCCCCTCTCCTGTAGGTGCTGACTCCTGAGGTACAGTTTCACAGGTCCCACACCCCTCTCATGTTGAGTGCTGACACCTGGGTTACAATTCCATGGGCCCCACTTCCTTCTCCTGTAGGTGCTGACTCCTGGGGTACGGTTTCATGGGCCCCACGCCCCTCTCCTGTAGGTGCTGACTCCTGGGGTAAAGTTCCACGGCCCCACTCCCCTCTTGTGTATGTGCTGTCACCTGGGGTACAGTTCCAGTGGCCCCACTCCCCTCTCCTGCAGGTCCTGACTCCTGGGGTTCAGTTCAAGGGGCCCCACTCCCCACTCCTGTAGGTGCTGACACCTGGGGTACAGATTCACGAACCCCACTCCCCTCACCTGTAGGTGCTGACTCCTGGGTTAAAGTTTCACAGGCCCCACTCCCCACTCCTGTATGTGCTGACTCATGGGGTACAGGTCCATGGGCCTCATCCCCCTCTCGTGTAGGTGCTGACTCCTGGGGTATAGTTCCAAAGGCCCCACACCCCTCTCCTGTAGGGTCTGTCTCCTGGGGTACAGTACAACAGGCCCCACTCCCCTCTCCTGTAGTTGCTGACTCCTGGGGTACAGATTCACGGGCCCCACTCCCCTCTCCTGTAGGTGCTGACTCCTGGGGTACAGTTTCACAGGTCCCAAACCCCTCTCATGTTGAGTGCTGACACCTGGGGTACAGTTCCAGGGGCCTCACCACCCTCTCCTGTAGTTGCTGACTCCTGTGGACAGGTTCACGGGACCCACTCACCTCACCTGCAGGTGCTGAATCCAGTGGTATAGTTCCACAGTCGCCACTCCCCACTCCTGTAGGTGCTGTCTCCTGGGGTACAGTTCCACAGGCCCCACTCACCTCACCTGTAGGTGCTGACTCCTGGGCTACAGTTCCAGGGGCCTCACACCTCTCTCTTGTAGTTGCTGACTCCTGGGGTACTGTTCCATGGGCCCCACACCCCTCTCCTGTATGTGCTGACTCCTGGGGTACAGGTCCATGGGCCTCACCCCCCTCTCGTGCAGCTGCTGACTCCTGGGGTGTGATGAAATAACTCTGTTCTGATATTTGTACTTATACTTGTAATGTCTGGAATGTTCCACCGGGGGGAACCACTAATGCTCCTCCCTGGCCCCGCCCCTCTTCTGGTATGTTCTACCAAGGGCTCGGTCGATGATGAAATCTGTTAACTCTGCCATGATTCTTACTTAATAAAAGCCCTCAGTCTTAAACTTTAACTTCACGGATTCGGGCAGTTATTTGGTACATCAATTTTATTAAGTAACAACTTTTGGAAGATGGATCGATTTTTGAAACCAGAGCATCTGGATATCGATCCACATTCGGCAGACGCATCGAAGAAATTTACGCATTGGCTGCGATGTTTTGAACACTTCATCGCATCATTTGATTCGACGGTTAACAAGTTGGGTCTTCTAACCAACTTGGTAAGTCATCAAACTTACTCTATAATTGAAGATATTACTACATATGAAGAGGCCCTCACAGCCCTTAAAGCCCAGTACCTTAAGTCGGTTAACGAAGTATACGCCAGGTATCTCCTGTCTACTCGCAGGCAATTACCCGAGGAACCTCTGGACGATTTCCTGCAGGACCTTAAGGCTTTGGCTAAGGGTTGCAACTACAAGGCTGTCTCTGCCATAGTGTATCAGGAAGAAGCCATCCACGAATCTTGCATATCTGGCCTCAGATCTAATTATATTAGACAGAGACTCCTCAAGAACGACTCGTTAGTTTTAAAAACGGTCGTCGCTGCTGCTCGATCGTTAGATGTAGCCCAGAAGAATTCAGAAGTGTATGCATCAGCCCATGCATCTCTCTCAGCCTCGTGTGTTCTGAGTATGGAGGCATCCATAACACCAATGGAGCCCCCACTTAATCCTATTGCTGCGGCTGTGCCCCATGGGTCTAAGTGTTATTTTTGTGACCAATCTAAACACCCCAGGCAAAGTTGCCCAGCC
Organism: Somniosus microcephalus; assembly: GCF_052327205.1. Lineage (NCBI taxonomy): Eukaryota > Metazoa > Chordata > Chondrichthyes > Squaliformes > Somniosidae > Somniosus > Somniosus microcephalus. Next base: position 97,520,389 of record NC_140999.1, read on the forward strand.
AGAGAGGCTACCTGTTTTAAATTTAAGAAACGGGGGCATTTTAGTAAAGTGTGTAAGGGTAATCCTGTACCCGAGGTCTTCTCTGCTGCCGCCTATTGTTTCACTCTAGCCTCGTCTACAGTTGACCAGACCATACCGTGTTCCTTGTCAAAATCTATGAGGGACATCAAGATTAATGGTCATCCTACTGGGTGTTTGATAGACTGTGGCAGTACTGAAAGTTTTATACACCCCAACCTTGTTAACTCCTGTTCATTGAAGGTGTATCCTACTCGAAGTGAAATTGTGATGGCGTCCAAATCCCTTACTTCGGAGGTAACTGGATATTGTAAAGTCACATTTGTATTGATTTCTTTGTGGGTTCAATGACGAGACATTCATGAAAGAGAATGTGTTTTAATCCAAAGTTTGTTCGACTCAGTTCAACAGCATTTACAGGAGACATCATGCTAGTGATCCATCTTAAATGAAACTGAAACTAAACTCAACTGCTTGTCTCTCACATGACCTCCGCTGGTCAGGCATAAGTAATCAATACATGCAACTATGCTGGTAAGGCATAATAATCAAACAGGCAAATAACATCACTATTTGCTGATGTCATTACAACATTGACCGTTAAGGATACGGAGTATAAGGATTTTAAACTCCTCATATTACCTCAGTTGTGTGTGAACTTAATATTAGGCTTGGACTTCCAGTGTCAGCATGAGAGCGTTACCCTTAAGTATGGTGGATCTCAGCCTTCACTCACAGTCTGCGGCCTTTCTACTTTAAACGTAATTCCGCCTTCTTTGTTTCCGAACCTTGCTCCTAATTGTAGACCTATAGCGACTAAGAGTCGACGGTATAGTTCAGAAGATAAAACATTTATAAAAGAGGGAGTGGAAAGGCTTCAACGGGAGGGAATCATCGAACACAGTGGTAGCCCGTGGCGTGCCCAGGTGGTGGTGGTTAAAACGAATGAGAAGAAAAGACTTGTGGTCGATTATAGCCAGACTATAAACTTGTATACCCAATTAGACGCCTATCCTTTGCCTCGTATTTCTGAGATGGTGAACCAGATAGCTCAGTACCACGTGTTCTCCACCATTGATTTAAAGTCTGCCTACCATCAACTCCCCATCAAAATAGAAGACCGACCTTATACGGCCTTCGAAGCTAATGGGCGCCTGTACCAATTCCTTCGGGTGCCCTTTGGAGTGACGAATGGGGTATCCGTCTTCCAACGGGAGATGGATCGTATGGTGGATGAATACACGTTGGAAGCAACATTCCCGTACCTGGACAATGTTTTCATCTGTGGGCGTGACGAACGGGAGCATGATCAAAATCTCGCGAAGTTCCTAGAGACTGCAAAGAGGTTAAACCTGACCTACAATGAAAACAAGTGTACCTTCAATACTACACGTTTGTGTATTCTTGGTTGCGTTGTGGAGAATCGGGTAATCGGGCCAGACCCTGAAAGATTACGCCCACTTAAGGAATTACCTTTACCTCACACTGCAAAAGCTTTAAGAAAGTGTCTGGGATTCTTCTCGTACTGTGCCCAGTGGGTGGCTAGCTACTCAGATAAAGTCCGACCTCTTATTAAGTCGACGTCTTTTCCGCTATCGGCGGAAGCTCAGGAGGCTTTCCCTAATATCAAACGGGACATTGAGAAGGCAGTGGTATGTGCCGTGGATGAGAAGATCCCTTTTCAAGTGGAAAGTGATGCATCTGATTTTGCGTTGGCAGCAACTCTTAACCAAGCTGGTAGACCAGTAGCTTTCTTCTCTCGTACATTGCAAGGACCAGAAGTTCGACATTCTTCAGTGGAAAAGGAGGCACAGGCAATTATCGAAGCAGTCAGGTATTGGAGACATTATCTCGTTTTACGCTCATTACTGACTAGCGATCCGTGGCCTTTATGTTCAACACTAAGCAGAGAGGCAAGATCAAAAATGATAAGATTTTAAGATGGCGAATAGAACTGTCAACATATGACTATGATATTCAGTACAGGCCTGGAGTATTTAATGAGCCATCGCATGCTTTGTCATGAGGAGTATGTGCTAGTCTAGGTACAGATAAGCTTCAAAGTCTCCACGACGCACTCTGCCACCCTGGGGTTACCAGAATGAACCACTTCATTAAGTCGCACAATCTACCCTACTCTATTGAGGAGGTCCGGACAATGACCAGAACCTGTCATGTTTGTGCTGAATGCAAACCCCGCTTCTATAAGCCGTCCGAGCCAGCTCATCTTATTAAAGCAACTCGACCATTTGAGCGTTTGAGTCTCGATTTTAAAGGTCCCCTTCCATCGAGCGACCGTAATGTCTATTTTCTTAATATTATAGACGAGTACTCTCGGTTCCCTTTTGTTATCCCCTGTCCGGATGTGACTAGTGCTGTTGTAATTAAATGCCTCGGCCAACTGTTTTCCTTGTTCGGCATGCCTAACTATATACATAGTGATAGGGGTTCTTCCTTTATGAGCGAAGAATTACGACAGTTTTTGCTATCGAAGGGGATTGCAATGAGTAGAACTACCAGCTATAACCCTCGTGGTAATGGGCAGGTCGAGAAAGAAAATGCGACAGTGTGGAAGGCTATCGTACTGTCTCTGAAGTCACGAGGCCTGCTGACCTCTCGCTGGCAGGATGTCCTGCCAGACGTGCTGCATTCCATAAGGTCTCTTTTGTGTACAGTGACGAATGCCACCCCTCATGAAAGGATGTTTAGTTTTCCAAGAAAAGCTACTAAAGGAGTATCGTTACCCACATGGTTGATGACCACGGGCCCTGTGTTGTTGCGCAGACATGTGAGAGGCCACAAGACTGATCCACTGGTGGAGGAAGTACAACTCCTCCATGCTAATCCCCAGTATGCGTATATTCAATATTCGGATGGGCGAGAGGATACGGTCTCTATTAAAGATCTTGCACCTGCTGGAGCTCGAAAAGAGTTCTACTCTGAGAGTAGAGTTTTCAATCGTGGTATTGGACCTTCAGAGACACAAACCCTCAGTGTGGAAAATACTGATGATTCTGGGAATTTGAATGAACCGGAGTTAGTACTCCGGGAGGAGCCTCAGCAAGAGTTACGTCATTCCCAGAGGATTATCAGACCTCCTGACAGACTGAATCTATAGCAGGGGGTGAATGTGATGAAATAACTCTGTTCTGATATTTGTACTTGTACTTGTATGTCTGGAATGTTCCACTTGGGGGGGACCACTAATGCTCCTCCCTGGCCCTGCCCCTCTTCTGGTATGTTCTACCAAGGGCTCGGTCGATGATGAACTCACGTTAACTCTGCCATGATTCTTACTTAATAAAAGCCCTCAGTCTTAAACTTTAACTTCACGGATTCGGGCAGTTATTTGGCACATCATGGGGTACAGTTCCAAAGGCCCCACACCCCTCTCCTGTAGGGGTTGTCTCCTGGGGTACAGTACAACGAGCCCCATTCCACTCTCCTGTAGGTGCTGACTCCTGGGATGCCATTCCGCGGGCCCCACTACACTCTCCTGTAGGTGCTGACTCCTGGGGTACAGATTCACGGGCCCCACTACCCTCTCCTGTAGGTGCTGACTACTGGGGTACAGTTCCACTGGCCCCACTCCCCTCTCCTGTAGGTGCTGGCTCCTGGCGTTCAGTTTCACAGGTCCCACACCCCTCTCATGTTGAGTGCTGACACCTGGGGTACTGTTCCAGGAGCCTCACCACCCTCTCCTGTAGTTGCTGAATCCTGTGGTACAGTTTCACGGGCCCCACTCACCTCACCTGCAGGTGCTGAATCCTGGGGTATAGTTCCACAGTCCCCACTCCCCTATCCTGTAGGTGCTGACTCCTGGGGTACAGTTCCATGGGCCCCACGCCCCTCTCCTGTAGGTGCTGACTCCTGGGGTACAATTCCATGGGCCCCACTCCCTTCTCCTTTAGTTGCTGACTCTTGAGGTACTGTTCCACAGGCCCCACTACACTCTCCTGTAGGTGCTGGCTCCAGGGGTACAGTTCCATAGGCCCCACTCCCCTCTCCTGTAGGTGCTGTCACCTGGGGTACAGTTCCAGGGGCCTCACCACCCTTTCCTGTAGTTGCTGACTCCTCTGGTACAGGTTCACGGGACCTGTTGTGTTTTGAGATTTGCTTCAATTAAGTTTGTCCCAGTTCTCGGGTGTTACCTGAAGGGGGTGCTGGGGGGCTCGGTTTTACTTTATCTTTCACTTTCACTTTCGGGTTCTGCCTTGCAGACAATGAATGGGTCAGTAATTTCTGTCCCAACGCGTGAGTACGGTCGGGGTACTCACGCGTCTGGCCGGAGGAAATGCCGGTTTTCAGCATGCACAGCGCATGCGGGGAAAACCGGCATTTCCTGCTCTCTGAACAAAGGGGTTCAGAGGCAGAACACGCGCGACTGCACAGGCAGCGCGTGCGCAGTAAAATTCCTTTTTTTTCCCAAAGTTGCGCGCGTGTAAAGGCCTCCGGTCTTTACGTGTGGAAAAACAAGACGTAAGTATTTCGTTTTTCAGGTAAGTGGGCATTTAGTACAATGTAGAAATTTTTTTTTCACAGGTTTGTTATTTTTAAAGAATTTACAGGATGGTAAATTTAGTTTCAGAACCTATTTTTTAAAAAATTATTTTTTTCAAAAAATTGATTAATTGTTTAAAACATTTTAAAAAACTTATTTATAGTTATTATAATCAGTGGGATGTTTTTTAAAATTTTATTTAAAGTTAAAGTAGTGTTTTGGCAGCCCATACTTTTCATGAGTTTGACAGCTCTTACTGTCAAACTCATGAATGAGTTTCCCCTCCCCTGATTGGCTGCAGAGTGCTCACCTGATCCCAGCCGGCACATCGCACTAACTACGCCGCTGGATCAGGTTAGCACAGCGCACCGACAGCTGAACCGGGCCTGTGACAGGAAATGCAAGCAGGCCCAGGCTTCAGATGTCGGCGCGCAGGGTGAGTGCAGATCGGGGGCTTGCACGCGCGGCAAGCACCCAATCCTAATTTCAGGGCCAACGTGCTGTAATGTCCACCCACTTACTCAGTAAATAGTAAGAGGTACATTCCGTCTCCTCTATTCATTACTGTTCGGTCAAGATGCAATATTGGCGACGAGGCGGCTGTTGAACTCTCTAGAAGGACGGAGATAGACATGCGAACCTACAGCCGTGATATTGGAAATTGCGACGAGCGGACCACTCAGCTAGCAACTTCTGCGGGCCAGGCAACTACCGTGAGTGTAGCTACCGTAACTCTGGCCGGAGGAGAAAAATAATTTTTAAAAAAAAGAAAGAAAAAGTCCGTGGATCTTAAAGGGACAGTGCACATTAAAACTATGACGACCTTGGGACGTATTGAAGATTTCTCTGGGGATAAGGACAGTTCATGGGAGGAATACGCAGAAAGACTGGGGTGTTTCCTTGAGGCCAATAATATTGACAAAGAAGAGAAGAAGCGCTTAGTGTTGCTAAGTGTATGCGGAGCTGCTACTTACTCCGTCCTGTGTTCAATGGTGGCTCCTCGTAAACCTAACGAGGTGGATTATGCTGATTTGATTGAGAAGCTGCAGAAACATTTTAACCCAAAACCCTCAGAGATTGTGCAGCGTTTCCATTTTCACAATGGTAAACAACAGCCTGGACAATCTATTTCAAGTTACATTGTTGAGTTGAGGAAACGCTCATTACATTGTAATTTTGGTGACCAGTTAGACAATATGCTCCGTGATCGGATTGTGTGTGGAGTGCTGGACTCGGCATTGCAGAGACAGCTGTTAGCGGAGAAGGCCCTGACGTTCCGACTGGCCGAGGAGAAGGCTTTAGCAGCAGAGGCTGCATCGATGAACACATGTATGCTCCGTACAGAGGCAGCACCATCTCAGGCCGCCGAGGAGGTCCACAAGACCACACACGCAGCTGCTGCTGCGAGAGACATGGAGGCAACTAAAGAGACAGGAAGAAAATGTTTCCGCTGTGGGGCTCTCCATGGTTCCACTACATGCAAATTTATGTCAGCGGTATGTCATTTCTGTAAGAAAAGAGGACACACAGCTCGTGTCTGCATGAAGAAAGCTCAGGCTGCTGCAGCAGAGCCAACACAAGCATCGCAGACACACACCCTGACACTGGAGGACAACGATGAGTACACAGTGTATATCACGGAAGCTGAGCAGCTACCCCACAGACGGTGGGGATACACGTCAAATGTGATCATGAATGGGGCACCACTCTGCATGGAGGTGGATTCAGGCTCAGCGTGTTCGTTGATAAGTGAAGAAACTTACAATAGGCTGTGGCCAAGTGAACCCCCGGCGATGGCTCAGGTCAGTGGCGTGCTACGGCAGTGGTCCCAAGCTCAACTCCAGGTGCTGGGTATGATTCATGTGGAAGTTAAGTATCAGGCAGTCAAGGACACACTTCCACTTTATGTGCTGGCAGGGCAGGGCACAAGCCTGCTGGGCAGAGATTGGTTTGAGCCCCTAGGTATTGAAGTGACAGGAGTACACACGGTACAGCGACAGCCCATAATGCCTATGTTGGAGAACTATGAAGAGGTTTTTGGTGAGTTCGGGGCCTGTCGGGGACCGCCAGTCTCAATCGAAGTGGACCCAGGGGTAGCACCTAAGTTCTTCAAGGCGCGACCAGTGCCTTTTGCGTTGCGCAAGAAGGTGGATGAAGCCCCGGATAAGCTGGTGAACCAAGGGGTTCTCTTGCCATTGAAGAACTCCCGTTGGGCCACCCCTATCGTGCCCATTGCAAAGAAGGATGGGGGCCTGCGAATCTGTGGAGATTACAGATGTACGGTTAATACTGTTGTGTTACCAGATGTGTATCCCTTACCAACAGTTACAGAGCTGTTTTCAACACTGGCTGGAGGCACTCTGTTCACCAAGCTGGATCTCAAGCAAGCATACCAGCAATTGGTCCTGGATGAAGAGTCAGCCGAGCTGTTGACAATCAACACCCACAGAGGACTTTTCCGAGCCACAAGGCTGCAGTTTGGGGTGTCTATGGCTGTGGCAATCTTTCAGAGGTTCATGGACACCCTGTTGGCTGGTGTTCCAGGAGTTCAGCCTCACTTGGATGACATACTGATTACAGGTAAGACACAGGAAGCCCATGATGAGCGGCTGCAGGAAGTACTACGCCGGCTGGCTGAGGTAGGACTACGCCTTCAGAAGGAGAAATGTGTGTTCACTGCCAATGGGGTGGAGTTCTTGGGATTCCGAGTGGACAAAGACGGTGTGCATCCGACTACGGAGAAGGTGGAGGCTATCAGGAGCGCTCCCACTCCCAAGAACAAGACCAAACTGCAGGCATTCCTCGGACTGTTAAACTTCTACAGTTGTTTTCTCAAGGGCAAAGCCACAATCTTAAAGCCACTGCACAGGCTGTTAGACCAAGCAACAGTGTGGAACTGGACTTCAGCTCATGAAACAGCCTACAAACAGGCAAAGGAACTGCTACAAGCAGATAAGGTTCTGGCACACTATGATGAAAACAAGCCATTGGTGTTGGTGTGTGATGCCTCACCATACGGGCTGGGAGCTCTGTTGGGTCACATAGAGCCAGATGGCCGGGAAGCGCCTATCAGTTTTGCCTCAAGAACACTCACAAAAACACAACGTAATTACGCCCAGATTGACAAGGAGGCCCTAGCCATCATATTTGGGGTAAAGAAGTTCAGCCAGTACCTGTTAGGGAGACAGTTCGTCATCTACACAGACCACAAGCCACTCTTGGGGCTCCAGCATCACTCCAAGCCCATGCCCCAGATCATATCACCGCGTATGCTTCGGTGGAGTCTGATGTTGGGGGCCTACAGTTATGAACTTTGCTACAGGCCTGGGAAGATGCTGGCTAATGCTGATGCGCTGAGTCGCTTGCCTTTGAACTGGCCGATGGCTGAGACGCCACCACCCCTGGAGGTGCTGCTACTGGAGGAGGTTCCGGAGGCCCCACTCCATGCCCAGCAGATTGGCAGCCTCACACAGAAAGATCCAGTCTTATCACAGGTGCTACGCTGGCTGCTGCATGGCTGGCCCTCCGAGGTCCAGGAGGAGCATTTCAAGCCCTTCGTTCAAAGTCGCCATGAAATGTCTGCACATAAGAACTGCATGCTCTGGGGAAGCTGTGTGGTGGTTCCTGCCGCCGCAAGAGAGGAGGTGCTGAAAATGCTGCATGACTCACACCCTGGGATTGTGCACATGAAGGCGTTGGCGAAAAGCTACGTCTGGTGGCCGGGGTTGGACCGAGACGTGGAGGAGGTGGTAAAGAGCTGTGAGACATGTCAGCTGACTCGCCATAGCACATCCAAGGCTCCCCTTCACCCCTGGGAGTGGACCACTCGTAAATGGTCAAGACTCCACATTGACTTTGCAGGGCCATTTCAGGGGAAGGTCTTTTTGATAGTGGTGGATTCTCATTCGAAATGGCTGGAGGTGGCTATCATGAGCTTCATGACATCCAGTGCAGTGATCAACGTGTTGCGTTTGCTGTTTGCCACACATGGGGTCCCCGACGTGCTGGTTTCGGACAATGGAGCAGCCTTCACGTCAGCGGTGTTCAAGGCTTTTGCAGGCAGAAACGGGATCCGCCACGTGACCACAGCGCCCTATCACCCCTCCTCTAACGGGCAGGCAGAGAGGATGGTGCAAACCACAAAAAAGGCACTGGTGAGGGTATCGGGGGGGGGACTGGCAAACCAGATTGGCCAGGTTCCTGTTATCACTGTGATGAAATATTCCATTCATCACTGCCTGTGACTGTGGTTGGTTTCAGGTTTCAGTTCCCTTACCTCAGTTCCATCTCCTCACCATTGTATTGTATATTATAATGTATTGTGTGTAGGGCTCTGCCCATACCTGGCCCCTATGTAAGCAAGCTCAGTCTGGCCTCATATCCAGTACTGCAGACCTCCAGATGGAAGATACCTCTCTCCACTGCGTGTTACCTTCTAAGTTAATAAAAGCCTTGTTTTGTTTCGCTAACATCGAGTCTCGGAATTATTGAGGCACATCAATTTTATTAACTTATTTTTCAACACAATGGATCAACTCCTAAAACCCGAACGTTTGGATCTGGACCAGCATGCTTCGGACGCATCGGCATGCTTCGGACACTGGTTTATGTGTATGGAATTCTTCCTGGACAATTCCGCAGCCGTCAAAGACGCTACGGACGCTGCGAGTATGAAACTCGGAATTCTGCGGAATTGGGTAAGCCACCGGGTTTACCCCTCATCCAAGACGCCGACACGTACCTGGCCGCCTGCGACATCTTAAAGGCGCATTACCAGCAACCTACGAATGAGGTGTATGCCAGGCATCTGCTCACTACTCGCGCACAGCAACCCGGGGAATCGGTGGAGGAGTTCCTAGGCACCCTGAAAATGCTTGGCAAAGACTGCAAGTGCCAAGATGTAAAAGCCGCAGTGTACACTGACGAGCTTGTTCGCGATGCCTTTATCACAGGCCTCAGCTCCACTTACATCCGGCAGAGGCTGCTGGAAAAAACGGGATTGGACCTGAAACAGGCTGCGGACACCGCGCGATCCCTGGATGTGGCCCAGAGAAACTCGGACGCCTACTCTTCAGCCCGCGCCATCCACGCCGCCACGTGTGCACCAAGGGCGCCGCCATCTCGGAAGGCATCTTCCCCGCCCGGCAGCCCGACACCGTCGGGGCCCCGCTCTCCCCCCAGAAGCCCTACGACAGCCGCGACGTGTCGGGGACCCAACTGCTACTTCTGCGGGCAGCCAAAGCACACCAGAAACCTGTGCCCGGCGAAAGGCACCACCTGCTTTAAGTGCGGTAAGAAGGGGCACTTCGGGAAGGTGTGCTGAGGGAACCCCGCCGGGAAACCCGCCACCGCCGCGTGTGCGCCGTGGGAGCGGCCATCTTGGACGCCATCTTGCCCGACCTCGTGGGGTCCGCCATCTCATGAGCAGACAGCGTGGACGCCATCTTGTCTCGATCAGGGCCCTACAGTGGCATCGGTCACAGTGGACCAGACCAGGCCGCACCTGCTATCCAAATCAATGGTGGACATCGAGGTAAACGGGTGCCGGGTTAAATGTTTAATTGACAGTGGAAGCACGGAGAGTTTTATCCACCCTGAACTGGCACAACAACTCTCACTAAAGGTGGTCCCTACTCAGGGTACCATCTCTATGGCTGATAAAACCCAGACATCGACCATTCTGGGTTACTGCACGGTACAATTATCCGTTAACGGAACTGTATACGATAATTTTAAAGTATTAATCATGAAGAATCTATGTGCGAGCGTGATCTTGGGCCTGGATTTCCAGTGCAACCACCAAAGCATCACGCTCAAGTATGGTGGGTCCCAGCCGCCCCTCACAGTGTGCGGTCTGGCTACCCTGAAGGTAAAGCCGCCTTCGCTATTCGCGAACCTTACCCCGAACTGCCGGCCAATAGCGACCAAAAGCAGGAGGTACAGCTGGGAGGACAGGCGGTTTATCGCGACCGAGGTAGACAGGCTCCTGAAAGAGCGCATTATTGAACGCAGCAACAGCCCGTGGCGCGCCCAAGTGGTAGTGGTAAGGGGTAGCGAGAAGAAACGGATGGTGATCGACTATAGCCAAACGATCAACAGGTACACCCAACTAGACGCCTACCCGCTACCCCGCATATCAGAAATGGTGAACCAAATCGCCCAATACCGGGTGTTCTCCACCATCGACCTCAAGTCAGTGTACCACCAGCTCCCTATCAGACCAGAGGACCGCCCGTACACCGCCTTCGAGGCGAACGGACGCCTCTACCAATTCCTCAGAGTCCCCTTTGGGGTGACGAATGGGGTCTCGGTCTTCCAGAGGGAGATGGACCGCATGGTCGATGACCACCACTTGCAGGCAACCTTCCCCTACCTCGACAACATCACCATCTGCGGTCACAACCAGTAGGATCACGACTCGAACCTCGAGAGGTTCCTGAAAACCGCACAAAAACTCAACCTCACCTACAACGAGGACAAGTGCGTTTTCAACACCACGCGTCTCTGCATACTAGGCAGCGTGGTGGAGAATGGGGAAATCGGACCAGACCCCGACCGATTGCACCCCCTACGGGAGCTGCCCCTGCCCAACACTCCCAAAGCCCTGAAAAGGTGCCTGGGGTTATTTTCTTATTATTCCCAATGGGTCCCCAACTACTCCGACAAAGCCCGCCCCCTCTTGAAAGCATCCTCTTTTCCACTCTCTGCTGAGGCCCACGCCGCCTTCAAAAGCATTAAGCAGGATATTGAGCGGGCCACGCTACAGGCAGTGGACGAGAACACTCCCTTTCAAGTGGAAATTGATGCGTCTGACTTTGCCTTGGCGGCCACCCTCAACCAGGCGGGGCGGCCCGTAGCTTTCTTCTCGAGGACCCTCCAAGGGCCCGAGGTCAGACACTCCTCCATAGAAAAGGAGGCCCAAGCCATCGTGGAGGCAGTGCGCCACTGGCGCCACTACCTAGCCGGCAAACACTTCACCCTACTTACCGACCAGCGGTCGGTAGCATTTATGTTCAATAATAAACAGAGGGGGAAGATTAAAAATGATAAGATTCTTAGGTGGCGGATCGAGCTCTCCACCTTCGAGTATGACATCATTTACCGGCCAGGGGCCTTTAACGAATCCCCTGATGCCCTCTCACGAGGGATGTGTGCCAGCACCACCGGGGATCGGCTACAGACCCTCCACAACGACCTCTGCCACCCAGGGGTCACGCGGCTGTTCCACTTCATAAAGTCCCGTAACTTACCCTACTCGATTGAGGAAGTTCGGTCTCTGACCAGGAACTGCCGCACTTGCGCTGAGTGCAAGCCTCGGTTCTACCGCCCAGATATAGCCCACTTAATCAAAGCTACACGGCCCTTTGAGCGGCTCAGCTTAGATTTCAAGGGCCCCCTCCCGTCAGTCGACCGCAATATTTACTTCCTGAACATTGTGGGTGAATACTCCCGTTTCCCATTCGCCTTCCCCTGCCCAGACATGACCAGTGCCACGGTCATTAAATGCCTCAACAGCCTGTTCTGCCTGTTCGGTATGCCGAGCTACATCCATACGGATAGGGGGGCGTCCTTCATGAGTGAAGAGCTACGCCAGTACATGCTGTCCAGGGGGATCGCCACGAGCCGTACCACCAGCTACAACCCCCGGGGTAACGGTCAAGTGGAGCGAGAGAACGGGACAGTATGGAAAGCAGTCACTCTAGCTCTAAGGACCAAGGGCCTCCCTATCTCCCGCTGGCAGGAAGTCCTCTCAGATGTGCTCCATTCGATACAGTCGCTATTGTGTACTGCCACTAATGCCACGCCTCATGAACGAATGTTTGTCTTTCCCCGGAAATCCACCTCAGGCGTATCCATGCCGTCATGGCTCTCCACCCCAGGTCCAGTATTCGTGCGAAGGCATGTGAGGGGCCACAAGACGGACCCTCTCGTGGAGCCAGTGCACCTACTCCACGCCAACCCCCAATATGCGTATGTCCGGCACGCCGACGGAAGGGAGGACACCGTGTCCATAAAAGACGTCGCCCCAGCCGGTAACGACAACAACCACGGCAATAGCAACAACAACGATCACAGCAACTCTTACCCACCCACTACTCTTTCATCACCCCCGGAAGAACATCGACCAACGGCACCCCCACCAACTACCCCTTCAACAATCCTGGTGGCACCCCCGGCAGAGACCCAGGAGGCCACCGGGGACACCCAGCCGACACCCGCGACACCACAACAGCCACGTCGGTCGCAGAGGACTATCAAACCCCCGAGCAGACTAAATCTACAGAAGGGGTGAATGTGATGAAATATTCCATTCATCACTGCCTGTGACTGTGGTTGGTTTCAGGTTTCAGTTCCCTTACCTCAGTTCCGTCTCCTCACCATTGTATTGTATATTGTAATGTATTGTGTGTAGGGCTCCGCCCATACCTGGCCCCTATGTAAGCAAGCTCAGTCTGGCCTCATATCCAGTACTGCAGACCTCCAGATGGAAGATACCTCTCTCCACTGCGTGTTACCTTCTAAGTTAATAAAAGCCTTGTTTTGTTTCGCTAACATCGAGTCTCGGAATTATTGAGGCACATCAATCACAGCATACCACACCAAACTCAGCAACGGGGAAGAGTCCTGCCGAGATGCTGATGGGTCGCCGGCTGACGACTGCACTGGACCGGCTACACCCGGACTACAGGGATGAGATGCACACAAAGCAAGAGGAGCTGGCTAAGAAGCACCAGGGCACCGCCAGGCAGTTCGAGCCATCAGAGACTGTGTTTGCCCGTTGCTATGCAGGAGGAGACAAATGGATGCCTGCCGTGGTGCAGCAGGCCACGGGTCCCCTGTCATACAGCGTCCGTACACCTGATGGCCAGCTACACAGACGCCACGTAGACCAGCTATGGGGTCGTACTCCGGTGAGAGTAACAGAGACGTCACTGGCTAGGCCATTGTCTCCGCCACCTCTGCCAGGCAGTGATGGCCTGCTTCCTGCAACAACGACGGAAGCCACATCGACAGAAGGTGTCACGAGTCATCAGCCACGGAGGAAGGTTTTCCTGCGGCTAGCAGTGGCACCCCAACTATGCCTGTCCAGCGGCGCTCAAGTCGGGTTAGATTCCGTCCCAGATGCCTGGAGGACTAAGGGGTTTTATCTGGGGGAAAGGAGTGTTGTGTTTTGAGTTTTGCTTCAATTACGTTTGTCCCAGGTGTTACCTGAAGGGGGTGCGGGGGGGCTCGGTTTTACTTTGTCTTTCACTTTCACTTTCGGGTTCTGCCTTGCAGACAATGTGCTGTAATGTCCACCCATTTACTCAATAAATAGTAAAAGGTATATTCCGTCTCCTCTATTCATTACTGTTCGGTCAAGATGCAATAGGACCCACTCACCTCACCTGCAGGTGATGAAGCCTGGGGTATAGTTCCACAGTCCCAACTCCCCTCTCCTGTAGGTGCTGTCTCCTGGGGTACAGTTCCAGGGGCCCCACTCCCCTCTCCTGTAGGTGCTGCATCCTGGGGTAAAGTTCCAGGTGCCCCCACTTCCCTCTCCTGTAGATGCTGACACCTTGGGTAAAGTTCCAGGTGCCCCCACTTCCCGCTCCTGTAGGTGCTGACTCCTGTGGTACAGTTCCATGGGCCCCACGCCCCTCTCCTGTAGGTGCTGACTCCTGGGGTACAATTCCATGGGCCCCACTTCCTTCTCCTGTAGGTCCTGACACCTGGGGTACATTTACAAGGGACCCAACCCCATCTCCTTTAGGTTCTGACTCCTGGGGTGCAGTTCCATGGGACCCACTCCACTCTCCTGTAGGTGCTGACTCCTGGGTTACAGTTCCACGGGCCCCACTACACTCTCCTGTAGGTGCTGAATCATGGGGTACAGTTCCATAGGCCTCACTCCCCTCTCCTGTAGGTGCTGACTCCTGGGGTACAGTTCCATAGGCCCCACTCCCCTCTCCTGAAGGTGCTGTCTCCTGGGGTACCATTCCACGGGCCACACTCCCCACTCTTGTAGGTGCTGACTCCTGGGGCACAGTTCCACAGCCCCCACTCCCCTTTCCTGCATGTGCTGTCTCCTGGGGCAAAGCTACACGGGCCCCACTTCCCTCTCCTGCAGGTGCTGACTCCTGGGGTACAGTTCCAGAGGCCGCACTCCAGCCTCCTGTAGGTGCTGTCTCCTGGGGTACAGTTCCAGGGGCCCCACTCCCCTCTCCTGCAGGTCCTGACTCATGGGGTTCAGTTCCAGGGGCCCCACTCCCCACTCCTGTAGGTGCTGACTCCTGGGGTACAGTTTCACAGACCCCACTCCACTCTCCTGTAGGTGCTGACTCCTGGGGTAAAGTTCCACAGGCCCCACTCCCCTCTCCTGTAGGCGCTGACTCCTGAGGCAAAGTTCCACAGGCCCCACTCCCCACTCCTGTACGTGCTGACACCTGGGGTACAATTTCACGGGCCCCACTCCCCTCTCCTGTAGATGCTGTCTCCTGGGGTACAGTTTGTAAGATTCGCAAAATTTCTGCATCTCCCCGAAGGTTATTAGTAAGGGACCCTGCATGGACATTTTTAATTAAAAAGGGTACCCAAGATGGCATCCAGGCCTCGTGGCAGAAAGCCTGTGGGTTTCCAAAATGAATTCTGCAGCGCAGACAGCTTGCTAGAAATCAAAACTAAGGCTGCAGGATTTCTGTGAAGAGAGACTTTGTAGTTTGGAACGAAACAGGACTTTGAATTATGTATTAGACCGAATTGGAGACAGATCTAAATTCAGTGAGGCCTATAGTTAAAGCCATCAAACAGTCTGCATACATTATCAAAAACAGATTAACACAGCCATCGAGGTTGGACAAGCCCATCAAGGAACTCTCAGGACAATACAAGTCAATTATTGGACCGGTAACTGTGATTACTGGCCATCTAAAAACCGTCAGTGTAGATTGCTACCATTGTTTAAACTAGCCCGCCAAGTTTAAGACAAAGAACTAACCTGATTTGGCGCGAAGGTATAACTGAAGGCCCCGGGTAGCAATCTCTCTCTTGCCTCTTGCACTCTTGCGCGTGCTCTTTACCCTGCTCTCATGGCTCCGGCCTCTTGGGCTGCCGTTCGTACTCGTGCCCTGGCCTCGTGGTGGGTTCTCTCCCCGGAGCAGATTTTCATTAGCCAAAGACACCATACCAACTGCTAGGAAGGGAAGCGAGGCCCAAGTCCACAGCCATCTAGGACGCCCGGGCCGCAGAAAAGAGGACGAGACGAAGTTGAGCAGGTAGCCCAGGACTTGTATAGTAGTCCGACGAGACGAGACGAGTGGAGATGAAGAAGACGGTAATAACTCAATAAGGGCAGAGCAGGGCAGCGAAAAACGCATCGATAATTTAAACCAAGCGCCTAGTTATAAGCTGATGCTTGGGGAAGAAAGTCCTTAAGGATGGTAAAGACAAACACCTTGAACACTGCAAATAAACACAGGTGTCCACGCCATAACGAATATGCTGGTATTCGAAGGCTGGGTAGTAAAATCTAAGCAGTAAAAACTGTTAATTGTCTCAGCGACGTAACGTTACCGCCGACGACCGCCTGAGGGAGAAGAAGAGGCAAACCCATCGAGACGAGACGACGATGGTAGCGGAGGGGAGAGGGTGTGTCGCAGCAACCGACCCAACACCGCACCCTTGAGGACCACGTGGCGACGAGGTACCTAGAAGGACCAAAAGCCCAGACTTCAAAACTCGCATGGACATTTTAAATTAAAAAGGGTACCCAAGATGGCGCCCAGGCCTCGTGGCAGAAAGCCTGTGGGTTTCCAAAATGGATTCTGCAGCGCAGACAGCTTGGGAAAAATCAAAACTAAGGCTGCAGGCTTTCTGTGAAGAGAGACTTTGGGGGAGAAATTCGATTGCTAGCGCCAGCGATTAGCACCTAAAGAGGCCGAGAATTGGGGCGTTACCCAAATTTCGGGCTGGCGCAGTCAACCCAGGACCGCTCGCCATATTGAGTGGTATTTTAGCGCCGGCGCTAAGTCTTAGCGCCCGGACGCAGGCAGATCATGACGTCATTTCAGTGTGCAATGCCTTCTTGGCGCCCCGGACCGGAACTTCAGTGATGCCCCCCTCTGTTCCGCCCGGCGCTAATAAGGGCAGCTTCCAGGAACGTTTCCCAGTGGCTCTCGGGCTTAGGGGGGCGCTATTTAAAGGGCACTGCACTGGTATAAAAGCGGCAGCCATTTTGGGAGCACAACTTATTTGTGATTTACACAGATTGGAACAGTTGAACTCTGAGCCATTTCACTACTGACCCAGCGCTGCCAGAGGACCTTCAGCCTTCATACCATCACCCTGCTGCTGGTGAGCGCTTACACCCTTTTTAAATTCTGCTGACCTATTATTATGGGGGCTGCTTTGGAGGGGAACGTCCTGCTGCTTGACCATCTTGAAAGGGCACAGGGACGGAGGGAGAGAGGGCCAGGAATAGCCAGATGGAGGAGGGCCAACAGACGTCGCCACACCAGACCTTACGCTGCCAGGGTATTCAGGCAGCAGTTCTCTTACCTTAACATGTCGGAGGAGCAGTGTGTTAGGAGGCTGCGATTGCGAAAGGAGGTGGTGACTGAGCTGTGCCACCTGCTTCAGGAAGATCTGCAGCCGCAGATAAGGTGCAGGACCTCTCTGCCGGTGGCTGTGAAGATAACAGTGCCATTGAATTTCTATGCGACCGGCTCCTTCCAGTCAGCAACTGGGGACATTGCCAACATATCCCAGTTTGCGGTGCATAGCTGCATCCAGCAGGTTACAGATGCCATGTTTAAAAGGCGGCGTCAGTGCATCTCCTTCAATGTGACACCAGAGAAGCAGCGGGAGCGCGCAGAGGGCTTCGCCATGGTGCAGGGCGCCATTGACTGCACGCACGTGGCTTTGCGGGCGCCTGTGCAGAATCCTGAGGAGTTCCGCAACCGCAAGCGGTTCCACTCCTTGAATGTGCAGCTGGTCTGTGACCACCAACAGCTGATCCTGGCGGTCAATGCACAGTTCCCAGGCAGCAGCCACGACGCTTTCATCCTGCGCCAGACTTCAGTCGCTGACCTTTGTGAGGCCCCGGCTCACCCAGAAGGCTGGCTTCTTGGTGACAAGGGCTATCCACTGTGCCCATGGCTGATGACCCCGCTCCGTACGCCCAACACCCCTGCAGAAGAGCACTACAATGTCAGCCATCAGGCGACGAGGAACATTGTGGAGCGCACAATCTGCGTGCTCAAGCAGCGGTTCCGCTGTTTGGACCATTCGGGAGGAGCCTTGCAGTACTCACCAGAGAGAGTCTCCCACTTTGTCGTTGTTTGCTGTATGCTCCATAACCTCACCACCCTGCGCACCCAACCAATGCCAGCAGACATTGAAGGACCAGCAGAGTAGGAGGAGGAGCAGGAGGAGGAGCAGGAGGAGGAGGAGGAGGAGGAGGACCAAGACGGGAGGGTCCGAGAAAGTGGAAGGGCTGTCTGAGGCTGATAAGGAGTCGGTTCTAGGCCCCTCTCACGGACTGCTTGGTGCCATTGGGAGACCACGAATGGAACCATTCGGATAACCCAAAGCCTATGAAGGCCACAATGATTGTAAAAGCAGACATGGCCAATGACATTAAAATTCTTTGTTTATTTTGAAAACTGTGCTTCCTTCCAACATAACAAAGCAATGGCAACTGAAAGCTTAACTAACAAACTAACACATAAGTGACTCGCACACCTGGGAGACTATCCAAAACATGAGTAACATTCAGAACACGTGCCTCGCACACCCGGGAGACTATCCAAAACATGACTAACATTCAGACCACCATCCACGGCCTTGATTTCTAGAAATAGGACGTTTCTGCAGCTCCTTCGATATACCTATCAATTCATCCAATGAAAAGCGATGAGTTAAGAAAGTAACTATAGGTTTTTATTGGCTAAATAACAGAGCCCACCCTCGTGGGTGATCGGATACAACAAGGAGGAATGCCAGCCAGTCGACTACCTTTATACCTGGGCAGGTAGGTGGAGTCATGGGCGGAGTCAGCAGTGGTCAGCCCAGGTATAGCAGCATGACAAGAGGCGAACTCGTATAGTGATACAACAGTGTGAACAGTGATAACCATAGAGTAACGATATAACAGTGATAACTATAGTGTAACGATAGTGAACGATAAAAGTGGTTTACCACATTCACCCCTTGTTTAGATTTGAGTCCGGCGGGGTGAAGTGTACTACCAGTTCTGGTATGTCAGTCTGTCCGGAGGCCTCATAAGCCTTTCTGATCGTCGCAGCGGCGGTGTTGCATTATCCGGTGTTAATGCTGGTGTCTGCGTGGTTGGCGAAGGCTCGTGGGGTTCCGGCATGCCGTCTACCTGGTCTGGAATTGGGGGGGTGGTGGGGGGGGGGGTGAAGGTGGTGTCTCCGGAGTGCCCGAGGGTGCGAGGTCTCATAAGGAGACTGTGTCCTCCCGCCCGTCTGGGTATGCCACATAGGCGTACTGGGGGTTGGCGTGCAGGAGGTCCACCCTCTCGACCAGGGGGTCCGTTTTATGGGCCCTCACGTGCTTTCGCAGCAAGACGGGCCCCGGAGAGGTCAGCCAGGTTGGTAGCGTGGTTCCCGTAGTCGACTTCCTGGGGAAAGCAAACATTCGTTCATGGGGGGGTGGCGTTGATGGCAGTGCAAAGTAGTGACCGGGTGGAATGCAGCGCTGCCGGGAGGTCTTCCTGCCAGCGGGAGGTTGGGAGGCCCTTAGGCTTTAAGGCTAAGAGGACGGCCTTCCATACCATCGCGTTCTCTCTTTCTACCTGGCCGTTCCCTCGGGGGTTGTAGCTGGTGGTCCTGCTTGCAGCAATACCTCTCGCTAGTAGGAACTGACGGAGTTCCTCGCTCATGAAGGAGGAGCCCCGGTCACTATGTATATAGTTTGGGAACCCAAACAAGGTGAAGAGGTCGTTCAGGCATTTAATGACCGTGGTACTGGTCATGTCTGGGCAGGGGAAGGCAAAGGGGAAACGGGAGTACTCATCAGCAATGTTGAGGAAGTACACATTACGGTCAGAGGACGGGAGGGGCCCCTTAAAGTCGATGCTCAGGCGTTCGAAGGGGCGGGTGGCCTTGACCAGGCTTGCTCTGTCCGGCCTAAAGAAATGCGGTTTGCACTCGGCACAGGTCTGGCAGTTCCTGGTCATGGTCCTGACCTCCTCGATGGAGTAGGGCAGGTTGCGGGCTTTAATGAAGTGGTAAAGTCTGGTGACCCCGGGGTGGCAGAGGTCATTGTGGAGGGTCTGAAGTCTATCACTTTGCGCGCTGGCGCATGTAATTCATGACAGAGCATCGGGGGGTTCGTTCAGCTTACCTGGCCGGTACAAGATATCATAATCGTAGGTGGAGAGCTCGATTCTCCACCTCAAGATCTTGTAATTCTTGATTTTGCCCCTCAGCTTGTTATTAAACATAAAAGCGACCGAACGTTGGTCGGTAAGGAGGGTAAATCGTTTGCCTGCCAGGTAGTGCCTCCAGCACCGTACCGCCTCCACAATCGCCTGGGCCTCCTTCTCGACCGACGAGTGTCGGATCTCAGGGCCCTGTAGGGTCCTTGAGAAGAAGGCCACCGGTCTCCCCTCCTGGTTAAGGGTGGCGGCTAGGGCGAAGTCGGATGCATCGCTCTCGACTTGGAAGGGGATGGACTCATCCACTGCGTGCATAGTGGCCTTGGCAATGTCTCCCTTAATGAGGGAGAAGGCTGCGCACGCTTCCTCCATAAGGGGGAAGGATGTGGACTTCATGAGGGGTCTGGCTTTGTCCGCATAATTGGGCACCCATTGGGCATAGTAGGCGAAGAGCCCCAGGGTTTTCTTCAGTGCCTTTGGACAGTGGGGGAGGGGTAGCTCCATGAGGGGGCGCATTCTTTCGGGGTCGGGGCTGATGACTCCGTTCTCTACTACACAGCCGAGGATGGCAAGGCGCGAGGTGTTAAACACACATTTATCCTTATTGTAGGTGAGGTTCAGCCGTTGGGCCGTACGGAGGAATCTCTCCAGATTAACATCGTGGTCCTGCCGGTCGCGGCCGCAGATGGTGACGTTATCTAGATAGGGGAACGTGGCGTGCAGCCCGTTCTGGTCAACCATCCGGTCCATCTCCCTTTGGAAGACCGAAACCCCGTTGGTGACGCCGAAGGGAACCCTAAGGAAGTGGTAGAGGTGGCCGTTCGCCTCGAAGGCTGTATACTGGCGATCCTCAGGGCGGATACGGAGTTGGTGATAGGCTGACTTAAGGTCGATGGTGGAGAATACCCGGTACTGCGCAATCTGATTGACCATATCAGATATGCGGGGAAGGGGGTATGCGTCCAGCTGGGTGTACCTGTTTATGGTCTGGCTGTAGTCGATGACCAGGCGGTTTTTATTGCCGGTCTTAACGACCACGACCTGGGCACGCCAGGGGCTGGTGCTCCCCTCGATGATGCCCTCCTTCAGGAGACGCTGCACCTCAGAGCTAATGAAAGCTCTGTCCCCGGCGCTGTACCGCCTGCTCTTGGTAGCGACGGGTTTGCAGTCGGGGGTGAGGTTAGCGAACAGGGAAGGTGGCGGGACCTTGAGGGTGGATAGGCCGCAGGTGTTACGCGGTGGGCGGTTTAAAATCTGCTGGTTGTCGACTGTGAGTGGGGGGAGGGGTCCGCCGTATGCTAGCGTGACGCTTTGGAGGTGGGATTGGAAGTCTAGGCCTAGTAGGACGGCAGCGCATAGCTGGGGCAGGACGAGGAGTTTAAAATTTTTATACTCCGTACCCTTAACCGACAGGGTCACAACACAGTAGCCGCTGATGTCTGTGGCGTGTGACCTCGATGCCATCGAGATCCGGTTGCGCGTTGGCAGGACAGGGAGGGAGTAGTGGCTCACCGTGTCTGGGTGGATGAAGCTCTCCGTGCTTCCGCTGTCGAACAGGCAGGTCGTGGCGTGGCCGTTTACTTTGATGTCCATCATCGACTTGGACAGGTGATGCGGGCGGGCCTGGTCCAGTGTGACGGAGGCTAGTGTATAGCTGAGCGAGTTGTTGTAGTCTGCGGTTGAGGCGGTAGTCGGGTCTAGAGGCACGGTGGCGGTCGGGCGTGGTGGGTAAAATGGCGTCTCCCACGAGGTTGGACAAAATGGCGGAGAAGATGGCTGCCCCCATAACTCACATGAGGCACTGCTGGTGTCGGTTGCCTGTATCAAAGATGGCCGCCCCCATGACTCACATGTGGGGATGCTGGCCTCTGTTGCCTTGAAGGAAGATGGCCACCCCCACAGCTCGCATGAGGCACTGCTGGCCTCTGATGATCCACCTCTGCAGGCCTTAGCGAAGTGGCCTTTCTTCATGCAGTTTGAGCAGGTAGAGTTCCTGGCTGGGCAGCGCGACCTCGGGTGTTTCGCCTGGCCGCAGAAGAAGCAGCCGGCGGCCCGATTGCGGGGGTCCGATGTCGGAGCCGGTACCGGGGGTGGCGGTCTCGATCGGGTCCGGGACGCCGACGCTGAGGTAGGTCCCAGGGGGGTTGCTGCGGGGGGTATCGCGGTCGGGGTCGGTCCCAAGTCCCAGGGTCGCGAGTTACAGTACCTTGAGTATGCCTCGAGGTCCCGATGGGCCACCTCTAGAGAGAGAGCGAGGGCTGCAGCTTTGTCCAGGTCGAGGTCCCTTGCTTCCAGTAGTCTTTGCCATGAGTAGTCGGACCGCAGGCCTTTCACGAAGGCATCGCAGACATTGTCTTCAGTATTTTCTGCCGCCGTTACCGCTTTAAAGTTACAGTCTCTGCCGAGTGCTTGTAGCACCCGTAAAAATTCCTCCATGGGCTCTCCTGGCTGTTGCGGGCGGGATCTTAGGAGGTGTCTGGCATACATGGAATTTACCGGGGTTTGGTACTGTCTTTTCAGCCGGTTGATGGCGTCCTCGTATGTTTTAAGGTCCCGGATGAGTGCGACTACTTTAGGGCTCACTTGGGCATTCAGAACTCTTAGCATGGATTTCTGAGGCATGCCGGATTCTCCCAGGTAGGCTTCGAAGCAGCTCAGCCAGTGTTCGAAGTCGAGGGCTGAGTTTGCTGCCTGTGGGTTTAGATCCAGGTACGGTGGTCTGAGGGCTCGCAGCCAGGCCGGCTGCTGTGGCTGTTGTAGCTGGGCATCTGGCTGGTCGCTTGGCTGGTCGTTTGACTGCTCAGGTGTCGACATTTTAAAATTTAGCCAATAAAATTGATATACCTATCAATTCATCCAATGAAAAGCGACAAGTTAAGAAAGTAACTATAGGTTTTTATTGGCTAAATAACAGAGCCCACCCTCGTGGGTGATCGGATACAACAAGGAGGAATGCCAGCCAGTCGACTACCTTTATACCTGGGCAGGTAGGTGGAGTCATGGGCGGAGTCAGCAGTGGTCAGCCCAGGTATAGCAGCATGACAAGAGGCGACCTCGTATAGTGATACAACAGTGTGAACAGTGATAACCATAGAGTAACGATATAACAGTGGTAACTATAGTGTAACGATAGTGAACGATAAAAGTGGTTTCCTCTCACGGACTGCTTGGTGCCATTGGGAGACCACGAATGGAACCATTTGGATAACCCAAAGCCTATGAAGGCCACAATGATTGTAAAAGCAGACATGGCCAATGACATTAAAATTCTTTGTTTATTTTGAAAACTGTGCTTCCTTCCAACATAACAAAGCAATGGCAACTGAAAGCTTAACTAACAAACTAACACATAAGTGACTCGCACACCTGGGAGACTATCCAAAACATGAGTAACATTCAGAACACGTGCCTCGCACACCCGGGAGACTATCCAAAACATGACTAACATTCAGACCACCATCCACGGCCTTGATTTCTAGAAATAGGACGTTTCTGCAGCTCCTTCTACTCTTTCCCCTTTGATGGAGATCTACTTCTCTTGCGAGAATGGCCCCTTCCCTCCCTGCAGCTCCTCCGTAATGGGACCCCAGTGGCTGCATGAAAGCTGGGGGACGCCTGCTGACCGTCCGAACGCGCTGATGCCCCTGAGGGATGGCCTGGACGGACTCTGGGCTTGGAGGGGCCAGATGCTGACTGCTCCAATTGGGCATGGGTGGAAGCAGTCTGTCCTGCAGGTGATGGCAGCTGCAGTGGAGACGTGACAGTGTTGGCATCAGGAATGCTGACATCCTGAGAGCGGACACCAGCTCCGTGGTCGGCCGACACACTGGCACTCTGATGGGGCAGCACCGCAGCATGCGGACCCATCGGCTGGTCCACAGATTGCTGGCCTGATGTGGTGCTGCAAGGGCCCCGGGTAATCCTGCCTGAACCATGGAGGGTGGCAGCAGCCAGTTCTTGTGTGGCCTCAATCTGCCTCTGCATGAGGCCAGTGAGGGACTGCGTGGCAGGTGCCAGTGCATCGGTGAAGCCCTGGGCAGTCCATTCCAGTGATGTCACGATGCCCTGGACAGTCCTTTACAGTGATGTCGCGACGCCCTGGACAGTCCTTTCCAATAATGTCGCGACGCCCTGGGTAGTCTTTTCCAGGGCTGCCCCGAAGCCCTGGGCACTCCTTTCCTGTGCTGCCCCGAAGTCATGCACAATCCTTTCCTGTGCTGCCCCGAAGTCCTGCACAAGCCTTTCCTGTGCTGCCCCGAACTCTTGCACACTCCTTGCCAGTGTCTCGACAGCTTCAGGCATCCTTCCAACTGCAGCCATCAGCTCAGTGTGCCTGAGTCGAGCCTGGGCGCTCATTTCGGCGATGGAACGTACCTCTTCTGCGCTCTGTGCAGCAGTCATCGTGGCCTGACGCGCCCTCCGGGGTGATGCCGAACTTCCCTCCCCCCCTTGCGCTGCTGGAGGCCACTGGTTCCTGCAACTGGTTCCTCCTCAGATCCATCCCCCCCGCTCCCTTCCAGGGAAGCACTATCCCCAGTCTGCAGATGGGCTGGCTCGCCTGAGGGTGGGAGGGATGGTCCAGCTTCCTCCTGGTCATCGCCTCCGGAGTCAGTGTCCCTGGCAGCTAGATGGCCTGGCTCCCGAGCTGGTGATGCAGCATCTGAAAGCAGGGAGGTTGAAGAGTGGATTTAGAGAAAGGCCAGGGTGGTAGCAAGGGATGCAAGAGTGCTGCAATGCTCTGACATGGGTCCAGGCTGAAAAAGCATGCTGGTGGGGGGAACAAGTGGAAGGAGAGAGTTCAAAAAGGTGATGACCTTACCATCACTGTGCACAATGGGGTCAGCAGCTCCAGTGGTGACAGGACCTATCATCCGGCCTCCAGCAATCTGGTGGACTCTTTCCTCCAGGTCCATCAGTTCCTGCAGCTGAGGAGGGCCCCCTCCAGTACGATTCTGTTCCCTCCGGTTCCTGGCCAGCTTGCCCTGCAGAAGAAAGGACAGGAAGTTCTGAAACATGCTGCCCTGAGTTTTCATCTGATGCCCCCCATGGTGGATCAGCCCTTATAGTATGCCCTGAGTTGTCATATCATGCCCCCCCATGGTGGATCAGCCCTTACAGTATGCCCTGAGTTGTCATCTCATGCCCCCCCATGGTGGATCAGCCCTTATAGTATGCCCTGAGTTGTCATCTCATGCCCCCCCATGGTGGATCAGCCCTTACAGTATGCCCTGAGTTGTCATCTCATGCCCCCCCATGGTGGATCAGCCCTTACAGTATGCCCTGAGTTGTCATCTCATGCCCCCCCATGGTGGATCAGCCCTTACAGTATGCCCTGAGTTGTCATGTCATGCCCCCCCGTGGTGGATCAGCCCTTACAGTACGCCCTGAATTGAATGTGCGTGTGTGTTCCCATAAAGGGCCATGGGTCCTGGCTGACAGATGGCCATTGGGGCATCGCGCACCCTTTGGCCATAAAGTCAGGTGCAGATGGAGGGATGAAGAAGATTGCCAACAAGCCACTCACCCTAACGACCCGAGTGAGATCGTTGAACTTCTTCCTGCATTGCACAGGAGTCCTGGGCGTCACGCTGCTGGAGTTGACTCTTTGACAAACGTCCCTCCAAGCTCTGCGGTACTCGTTCTGAGGAGGCCTCTTGCCATTGTCAGGGTACAGCACTGCTCGCCGGCGCTCCACTGCGTCAACCAAAGCATCCAATGCCCTTTGGGAAAAGCACTCCACTCTCTGCCTCACCCTCTCCATCTTGTCAAAGTTTGCAACGCCTCAGTTTGCACAGCGCCGAAATTGAGGCCTACTGGGCGATGAGTCTGGCTGCTGAACCTAAATGACCCACCCCTTTAAGAGCTGGCCGGCGCCTGCATGTCTCGTGGTCATCGATTATTGACAGCACCTGCGCTGCGCCCGTCCGCCCAGATATTGAGTAGCGCCGGCAGGTTAGCGCTTTAGGAGTCCCGTGCAGCGCCTGATTTAATGCTGCAATCACCCTCAGGGGTGCAGCAACCCAATATCGCTGGGGGTGGCGATAAGTTGCGCCTGGTGATAAAATTTGCGCATCGCCAATTCTAGCGCCCCGAGCAGGGCTATACGCAATTTCTCCCCCTTTGTATTTTGGAACGAGACAGGACTTTGAATTATGTATTAGATCGAATTGGAGACAGATCTAAATTCAGTGAGGCCTATCGTTAAAGCCATCAAACAGTCTGCATACATTATCGAAAACAGATTAACACAGCCATCGAGGTTGGACAAGCCCATCAAGGAACTCTCAGGACAATACAAGTCAATTACTGGACCGGTAACTGCGATTACTGGCCATCTAAAAACCATCAGTATAGATTGCTACCATTGTTTAAACTAGCCTGCCAAGTTTAAGACAAAGAACTAACCTGATAAGGTGCGAAGATAAGGGTTTTCGAAAAAGGTATAACTGAAGGCCCTAGGTAGCAATCTCTCTCTTGCCTCTTGCGCTTTTGCTCTTGCCCTTGACCCTGCTCTTGTGGCTCCGGCCTCTTGGGTTGCTGCTCATACTCGTGCCCTGGCCTCGTGGTGGGTTCTCTCCCCGGAGCAGATTTTCAGTAGCCAAAGACACCATACCAACTGCTAGGAAGGGGAGCGAGGCCCAAGTCCACAGCCATCTAGGACGCCCGGGCCGCAGAAAAGGGGATGAGACGAAGTTGAGCAGGTAGCCCAGGACTTGTATGAGACGAGTGGAGACGAAGAAGACGGTAATAACTCAATAAGGGCAGAGCAGGGCAGCGAAAAACGCATCGATAATTTAAACCAAGCGCCTAGTTATAAGCTGATGCTTGGGGAAGAAAGTCCTTAAGGACGGTGAAGACAAACACCTTGAACACTGCAAATAAATGCAGGTGTCCACGCCATAATGAATATGCTGGTATTCGAAGGATGGGTAGTAAAATCTAAGCAGTAAAAACTGTTAATCGTCTCAGCGACGTAACGTTACCGCCGACGACCGCCCGAGGGAGAAGAAGAGGAGAACCCATCGAGCCGAGACGACGATGGTAGCGGAGGGGAGAGGGTGTGTCACAGCAACCGACCCAACACCGCACCCCTGAGGACCACGTGGCGACGAGGTACCTAGAAGGACCAAAAACCCAGACTTCAAAACTCGCATTCGTTAAAATTTTGGCTTTTGTCTTTGGATTGGTGAGCATGAATTCTGACCCCTCATAGCTTAATCTAGTTAGGTATAGGGGTGGGATAAGGATAAGGGGATTGTTAACATAGTTGTTTTCTCTTGATGTGCCGTGTGATCCCCATTTCCTGCATAAGTGTAGTTATTTGTATTTGCCTGTAATGTTATAATGATAACTTCCTTTTAAGACTGTATTAATTTCTCTGTTCAATAAAACCTTGGTTTTGCTTGCATCAAAAGCACCTGTCTACTCGAGTTTTCTGTATCACTGCCTGTACCTAAGTCCGGTGTCTAGAACCCAGGGGCGTGGGAGCGATTAGAACCGCTCACAAACAGTCAAGGGCATAACTGACTGGGCGCACGCACCACCCCACACCACCCCCTACAAGTTCCACAGGCCCGACTCCCCTCTCCTGTAGATGCTGTCTCCTGGGGTACAGTTCCATAGGCCCCACTCCCCTCTCCTGTGGGTGCGGACTCCTGGGGTACAGTTGCACAGGCCCCACTCCCCTCTCCTGTAGGTGCGGACTCCTGGGGTACAGTTCCACAGGCCCCAATCCCCTCTCCTGTAGGTGCTTTCTCCTGGGTTACAGTTCCATGGGCCCCACCCCTCTCCTGTAGGTGCTGACTCCTGGGGTACAGTTCCATGCCACCCACTCCCCTCTCCTGTAGGTGCTGACTATTGGGGTACAGTTCCAGGGGCCCCAATCCGCTCTCCTGTAGGTGGTGACTCCTGGGGTAAACTTCCACAGGCCCCACACCCCTCTCCTGTAGGTGCTGACTCCTGGGGTACAGATCCACGGGCCTCAGTCCCCTCTCCTGTACAAATGTAAGAAGTCACACAACACCAAGTTATAGTCCAACAGTTTTATTTGAAATCACAAGCTTTCAGAGCGCTGCTCCTTCATCAGGTGAAGTGGAGAGATGCATAAAGACACAGCTTATATAGTCAGAGAATAATGTCGGATGATTACAGGTAATCTTTCTAACTGCCATTTATCACACCTCGGCAGAGAGATATTCACAGCAATCAAAGGTGTGAATGGTGTCCAAACAGGTTAGTCAGGAAAACATTACATCAAAGAACAATGAGGTGGGGTCACAAGGGGTCAAATGTTGCAGATGCTGGGGCCTGTATGAAAAACACAAAACAGACAAAAAAACATTATTTTTGCTGGAAACCACAACAGGTCCGGCCGCATCTGTGTAGAGAGAACAAGCCAACGACGACTCGAGTCTGGGTGACCCTACATCAGGTGGGGTTACATGTAGCATGACATGAACCCAAGATTCCGGTTGAGGCCGTCCTCATGAGTGCGGAACTTGGCTATCAGTTTCTTCTCTACGATTTTGCGTTGTCGTGTATCTCGAAGGCCGCCTTGGAGAATGCTTACCTGAAGATCGGAGGCTGAATGTCCTTGACTGCTGAAGTGTTCCCCGACTGGGAGGGAACACTCCTGCCTGGCGATTGTTGTGCGATGTCCGTTCATCCGTTGTCGCAGTGTCTGCATGGTCTCGCCAATGTACCATGCTCTGGGGCATCCTGTCCTGCAACGTATGAGGTAGACAACGTTGGCCGAGTCACATGTACCATGTACCTGGTGGGTGGTGTCCTACGTGTGATGATGGTATCTGTGTTGATGATGTGGCATGTCTTGCAGAGGTTGCCGTGGCAGGGTTGTGTGGTGTCGTGGTCGCTGTTCTCCTGAAAGCTGGGTAATTTGCTGTGAACAATGGTCTGTTTGAGGTTAGGCGGCTGTTTGAAGGCGAGTAGTGGAGGCGTGGGGATGGCCTTAGTGAGGTGTTCATCGTCATCGATGACATGTTGAAGGCTGCGAAGAACATGGCGTAGTTTCTCCGCTCCGGGGATGTACTGGACGACGAAGGGTACTCTGTTGGTTGTGTCCCGTGTTTGTCTTCTGAGGAAGTCTATGCGATTTTTTGCTGTGGCCCGTCGGAACTGTCGATCGACGAGTCGAGCGTCATATCCTGTTCTTACGAGGGCATCTTTCAGCGTCTCTAGGTGTCCATCGTGTTCCTCCTCGTCTGAGCAGATCCTGTGTATTCGCAGGGCTTGTCCATAGGGGATGGCTTCTTTAACGTGGTTAGGGTGGAAGCTGGAGAAGTGAAGCATCCTGAGGTTGTCCGTAGGCTTGTGGTAGAGTGAAGTGCTGAGGTGTCCGCCTTTGATGGAGATTCGTGTGTCCAAGAATGAAACCAATTCTGAGGAGTAGTCCATGGTGAGTTTGATGGTGGGATGGAACTTGTTGATGTTATCGTGTAGTCTTTTCAGTGATTCTTCACCGTGGGTCCATAGGAAGAAAATGTCGTTGATGTATCTGGTGTATAGCGTTGGTTGGAGGTCCTGTGTAGCGAAGAAGTCTTGCTCGAACTTGTGCATGAAGATGTTGGCGTATTGGGGTGCGAATTTGGTCCCCATGGCTGCTCCGTGTGTTTGGGTAAAGAACTGGTTGTCGAAGGTGAAGACAGTGTGGTCAAGGATGAAGCGGATGAGTTGTAGGATGGCATCTGGAGATTGGCTGTTGTTGGTATTGAGTACTGAGGCTGTCGCAGCGATGCCGTCATCGTGGGGGATACTGGTGTAGAGTGCCGAGACGTCCATCGTGGCGAGGAGTGTTCCTGGTTCAACTGATCCGTGGGTGCTGAGTTTCTGTAAGAAGTCTGTAGTGTCGCGACAGAAGCTGGGGATTCCCTGTACGATGAGTTTCAGGGTGCCCTCGACGTATCCAGAGAGGTTCTCACACAGGGTTCCGTTGCCTGATACGATAGGACGTCTGGGTGTGTTGGCTTTGTGTATCTTTGGGCGGCAGTAGAAGTCTCCCACGCGGGGAGTACGTGGGATGAGAGCGCGTAGGATGCTTTGAAGATCTGGATCGAAGGTCTTGATCAGTCTGTTGAGTTGGCGGGTGTGTTCTTTGGTCGGATCTGCGGGTAACTGTCTGTAGTGTTCCTGGTTGTCCAGTTGTCGGTATGCTTCTTTGCAATAGTCCGTTCTGTTCTGTATGACGATGGCTCTTCCTTTGTCTGCTGGTTTGATGACGATGTTGCGGTTGTTCTTGAGAGCGTGGATGGCGTTGCGTTGTGCTCGGGTGACATTCTGGACTGTCTTGTGAGTGCGGCTGATGAATCTGGCGTTGATGCATCTCCTGACAGCTTGAGCATACATGTCAAGCTTATGGCAGCGACCCTCCGGAGGGGTCCAATTTGACTCTTTCTTCTTCGGTTGTTGCACTGCGGATCCCTCTGTCTGCTGTTCTGGATCATTGGTTGTCTCATTGGGTTCACTATGACATCTTGGGATTTGTGGAAGAATTCCCGGAGCCTCATTCTCCTGATGAATTCCTCTGTGTCTGCCGCGAGACCGATGGGGTCCATTTTGGTGGTGGGGCAGAAATTGAGCCCTCGGCTGAGAACTTCAATTTAG
Source organism: Somniosus microcephalus (assembly GCF_052327205.1). Lineage (NCBI taxonomy): Eukaryota > Metazoa > Chordata > Chondrichthyes > Squaliformes > Somniosidae > Somniosus > Somniosus microcephalus. The sequence continues at coordinate 97,550,910 of NC_140999.1, forward strand.
TCTGGTTGAAGGGTGTGGTTGGACAAGTTGACGATGGACTTGTAGGTGCTGGCTCCTGGGGTACAGTTCCCCGGGCCCCACTCCCCTCTCCTGTAGGTGCTGTCTCCTCGGGTACAGTTTCACGGGCCCCACTCCCCTCTCCTGTAGATGCTGTCTCATGTGGTACAGTTCCACAGGCCCCACTCCCCTCTCCTGTAGATGCAGTCATCTGGGATTCAGTTCCACAGGTCCCACTCCCCTCTCCTGTAGGTGCTGACTTCTGGAGTACAGTTCCACAGGCACCACTCCCTTCTCCTGTGGGTGCTGACTTCTGGAGTACAGTTCCACAGGCCCCACTCCCCTCTCCTATGGGTGCTGACACCCGGGGTACAGTTCCACAGGCCCCACTATACTCTCCTGTAGGTTCTGTCACCTGGGGTATAGTTCCACGGGCCCCACTCCCCTCTCCTTCAGGTGCTGATGTCTGGGTTACAGTTACATGGGTCCCACACCCCTCTCCTGTAGGTGCTGTCCCCTGAGGTACAGTTCCAGGGGCCCCAATCCGCTCTCCTGTAGGTGCTGACACCTGGGGTAAAATTACACAGGCCCCACTCCCTGCTCCTGTAGGTGCTGACTCCTGGGGCACAGTTCCACGGGCCCCACTCCTCACTCCTGTTGGTGCTGACTCATGGGGTAAATTTCCACAGGACCCACTCCCCTCTCCTGTAGGTGCTGACTGCTGGGGTAAACTTCCACGGGCCCCACATCCCTCTCATGTAGGTGCTGACTCCTAGGGTACAGATCCATGGGCTCCAGTCCCCTCCCCTGTAGGTGCGGATTCATGGGGTACAGTTCCACAGGCCCCACTCCCCTCTCCTGTAGGTGCGGATTCATGGGGTACAGTTCGACAGGCCCCACTCCCCTCTCCTGTAGGTGCTGACTGCTGTGTTACAGTTCCATGGGCCCCACACCCCTCTCCTGTAGGTGCTGACTCCTGGGGTACAGTTCCAGGGGCCCCAATCCGCTCTCCTGTAGGTGCTGACACCTGGGGTAAAATTACACAGGCCCCACTCCCCGCTCCTGTAGGTGCTGACTCCTGGGGCACAGTTCCACAGGCACAACTCCCCTCTCCTGTAGGTGCTGTCTCCTGGGTACAGTTCCATGGGCCCCACACCCCTCTCCTGTAGGTGCTGACTCCTGGGGTACAGTTCTATGGCACCCACTCCCCTCTCCTGTAGGTGCTGACTATTAGGGTATAGTTCCACGGGCCCCAATCCGCTCTCCTGTAGGTGCTGACTCCTGGGATAAACTTCCACGGGCCACACACCCCGCTCCTGTAGGTGCTGACTCCTGGGGTACAGATCCACGGGCACCAGTCCCCTCTCCTGTAGGTGCTGACTTCTGGGGTACAGTTCCCCGGGCCCCACTCCCCTCTCCTGTAGGTGCTGTCTCCTCGGGTGCAGTTACACGGACCTCACTCCCCTCTCCTGTAGGTGCTGACTCCTGGGTTAAAGTTCCACAGGCCAACTCCCATCTCCTGTAGGTGCTGTTTCCTCAGGTACAGTTTCACGGGCCCCACTCCCCTCTCCTGTAGATGCTGTCTCCTGGGGTACAGTTCCACAGGCCCCACTCCCCTCTCCTGTAGGTGCTGACTCCTGGGGTACAGTTCCACAGGCCCCACTCCCCTCTCCTGTAGATGCTGTCTCCTGGAATTCAGTTCCAGAGGCCCCACTCCCCTCTCCTGTGGGTGCGGACTTCTGGAGTACAGTTCCACAGGCCCCACTCCCCTCTCCTATAGATGCTGTCTCCTGGGTTACAGTTCCACAGGCCCCACTCCACTCTCCTGTAGGTGCTGTCACATGGGGTACAGTTCCACAGGCCCCACTCCCCTCTCCTTCAGGTGCTGATGTCTGGGTTACAGTTACATGGGTCCTACTGTAAGAATTCGCAATAATTTACAGTTCTGAAGATTAATTTTTTTGATTAAAGAATCCCTGGGAGATGTGCTTTTAAATTTCCAGTGATAAAAATGGCTGTCACCACATGGCCGAAGACAATGGGGCTTGGAAAGCAGCTTTCTGTGTCTGGAAGTAAGGTTCAATGGAGACAAAACGTTACCACAGGACAATGCTTTGTTTACAAAGCAATTGAATGCTATTAGCATTTGTTTGTATATCGAGTGGATACATCTGGACATTTGGATAATCATAATTTAATAGGACAAAGTCAGCATGGTTTTATGAAGGGGAAGTCATGTTTGACAAATTTGCTGGAGTTCTTTGAGGAAGTAACATATAGGGTGGATAAAGGGGAACCAGTGGACGTAGTGTATTTAGACTTCCAGAAAGCATTTGACAAGGTGCCACACAAAAGATTATTGCTTAAGATAAAAAATCATGGGATTGGGGGTAATATTCTGGCATGGATAGAGGATTGGCTATCTAACAGAAGGCAGAGAGTTGGGATAAATGGTTCATTCTCAGACTGGCAATCAGTAACTAGTGGTGTTCCGCAGGGGTCAGTGCTGGGTCCCCAACTCTTTACAATCTATATTAATGATTTGGAGGAGGGGACCGAGTGTAACATATCAAAGTTTGCAGATGATACTAAGATGGGAGGGAGGAGGACATAAAAAACCTGCAAGGGGACATAGACAGGCTAAGTAAGTGGGCAGAGATTTGGCAGATGGAATACAATATTGGAAAGTGTGAGGTTATGCACTATGGCAGGAAAAATCGTAGAGCAAGTTATTATCTTAATGGCAAGAAACTTGAAAGTACTGAAGTACAAAGGGATCTGGGGGTCCTGGTGCACGAAACTCAAAAGGTTAGTATGCAGGTGCAGCAAGTGATTAAGAAGGCCAATGGAATGTTGGCTTTCATTGCTAGGGGGATAGAATATAAAAATAGGGAGGTATTGCTTCAGTTGTACAAGGTATTGGTGAGACCGCACCTGGAGTACTGCGTACAGGTTTGGTGTCCATACTTAAGAAAGGACATACTTGCTCTCGAGTCAGTACAAAGAAGGTTCACTTGGTTAATCCCGGGGATGAGGGGATGGACATATGAAGAGAGGTTGAGTAGATTGGGACTCTACTCATTGGAGTTCAGAAGAATGAGAGGCGATCTTATTAAAACATATAAGATTGTGAAGGGGTTGGACCGGGTGGATGCGGGGAGGATGTTCCCGATGATGGGTGAAACTAGAATGAGGGGGCATAGTCTTAGAATAAGCGGCTGCTCTTTCAAAACTGAGATGAGGAGGAACTACTTCACTCAGAGGGTGGTAGGTCCATGGAATATGCTGCCCCAAAAAGCTGTAGTAGCTACATCATTACATAAATTTAGAACAGAAATAGACAGTTTCCTAGAAGTAAAGGGAATTAAGAGTTACGGGGAGCGGGCAGGAATTTGGACATGAGTCTAGGTTCGGATCGGTCATGGCCCTGTGGGTAGCGGAGCAGGCCCAGAGGCCGTGTAGCCTGATCCTGCTCCTATTTTGTGTGTCTAATTCTGTTAGATTCAGGAAATGGTTCTGTGATAGTAGATTGGTGGTTAGGGTCAGATCAGCCATGATCTTATTGAATGGCGGAGCAGGCTCGAGGGGCCGATTGGCCTACTCCTGCTCCTATTTCTTATGTTCTTATGTTCTTATCTAAACTGCAGAAGAGACTTTTGTATCTTGAATAGGATCTGTTTAAGAACTGAATGGGTCTCAATCACCTAGCATTCTGGACAATAGAGCAGTTATATTTCCCTTTTGTTTCAACCCAGGGAGCTCCGGAAGACACATTAACCCAGTCCAACCACTCTGAGTTAGCCAATCACAGCTTTCTCTTGTGTATTGGACCCTTTGGGTGGGAATTTTGCACACAGCCCTTGCAAGGCAGAACAGCAGGGGGCTCACCAGGTATAAAGATAACTGCTGAGAAGCTATCTCTCTCTTTTTACTTCGCTGGACCACAGGTGAGCAGAGTGTTCGGACTCCTCAACAAGACAACCTAGCAGGAGTTTGGGGTGGTGATTTGAGGGTAATTGCTAAGATTGTTTAAGTAACATTGTAATCATTGTATCCCTCGTTTTTGCCATCTGTACCCCCTTGTTATACACTTTTACTGCAATTACTGTGTACATGTGGTATAGTTTATTCTTTTGATTGTAGTTTATTTGGGTAATAAAACTTGATTTTTCTCTCATCCAAACCACTTGTCCATTTTAAAATCATTAATTATAAGTTCCTCCACTCAGAACTGAAGGAGGGTTAGCGATTCGAAACTGTTGTTTGTAAATTACACTGCACCCTTCTCCTGTAGGTTCTGTCTCCTGAGATACAGTTCCAGGGGCCCCAATCCGCTCTCCTGTAGGTGCTGACACCTCGGGTAAAATTACACGGGCCCCACTCCCCCCTCCTGTAAGTGCTGACTCCTGGGGTACAGTTCTACAGGCCCCACTCCTCACTCCTGTTGGTGCTGACTCATGGGGTACAGTTCTACAGCACCCACTTCCCTCTCCTGTAGGCGCGGATTCCTGGGGTACAGATCCACGGGCCCCAGGTCCCTCTCCTGTAGGTGCTGTCTCCTGGAGTACAGTTCCACAGATGACACGCCCCTCTCCTGTAGGAGCTGACTCCTGGGGTACACTTCCACGGGCCCCACACACCTCTCCTGTATGTGCTGACTCCTGGGGTACAGTTCCCCGAGACCCATTCCCCTCTCCTGTAGGTGCTGACTCCTGGGTTACAGCTCCATGGGCCCCACTCCCCTCTCCTGTAGGCGCTGACACCTGGGGTACAGCTTCACGGGCCCCCTTCCCTCTCCTGTAGGTGCTGCCTCCTGGGTTAATGTTCCACAGGCCCACTCCCATCTCCTGTAGGTGCTGTCTCCTCGGGTACAGTTCCACAGGCCCCACTCCCCTCTCCTGTAGGTGCTGACTCCTGGGTTATAGTTCCACGGGCCCCACTCCCCTCTCCTGTAGGCGCTGCCTCCTGGGGTACAGTTCCGCATGCCACACTCCCCTCTCCTGTAGGTGCTGACTCCTGGGGTGCTGTTCCACAGGCCCCACTCCCCTCTCCTGTAGGTGCTGTCTCCTGGGGTACAATTCCCAGGCCCCACTCCCTCTCCTGTAGGCGCTGACTCCTTGGGTACAGTTCTGCATGCCACACTCCCCACTCCTGTAGGTGCTGACTCATGGGGTACAGTTTCACGGACCCCACTCCTCTCTCCTGTTGGTGCTGACTCCTGGGTTAAAGTACCACAGGCCCACTGCCCTCTCCTGTACGTGCTGACATCTGGGGTACAATTTCACCGACCCCACTCCCCTCTCCTGTACATGCTGACACCTGGGGTACAATTTCACGGGCCCCACTCCCCTCTCCTCTAGACGCTGCCTCCTGGGGAACAGTTCCACAGGCCCCACTCCAATCTCCTGTAGGTGCTGACTCCTGGATTACTGCTCGAGTGGCCCCACTCCCCTCTCCTGTAGGCGCTGACTACTGGGGTGCTGTTCCATGGGTCCCAACACCCTCTCGTGTAGGTGCTGACTCCTGGGTTACAGTTCCATGCGCTCCACGCCCCTCTCCTGTAGGTGCTGAATCCTGGGTTACAGTTCCACAGGCCCCACCCCCTTTCCTGTAGGTGCTGACTCCTAGTGTACAGCTCCACGGGGCCCACTCCCTTCTCCTATAGGTGCTGACTCCTGGGCTACAGTTCCATGGGCTCCATGCCCCTCTCCTGTAAGTGCTGAATCCTGGGTTACAGTTCCAAGGGCCCCACTCACCTCTCCTATAGTTGCTGTCTCCTGGGGTACAGTTCCACAGGCCCCACCCCCTTTCCTGTAGGTGCTGACTCCTGGGGTACAGCTCCACGGGCCCCACTCCCTTCTCCTATAGGTGCTGACTCCTGGGGTACATTTCCACGGGCTCCACTCCCCTCCCGTGTAGGTGCAGTCTCCTGTGGTACAGTTCCACGGGCCCCACTCCCATCTCCTGTAGGTGCTGACTACTGGGGTACAGTTCCACAGGCCCCACTCCACTTTCCTCTAGGTGCTGACTGCTGTGTTACAGTTCCATGGGCCCCACTCCCCTCTCCTGTAGGTGCTGACGCCTGGGGTACAGTTCCACCGGACCCACACCCCTCTCCAGTAGGTGCTGTCTCCTGGGGTACTGTTCCACAGGCCCCATTCCCCTCTCCTGTAGGTGCTGTCTCCTGGGGTACAGTTCAAGGGCACCACACACTCTCCTGTAGGTGCTTACTCCTGGGGTACAATTCCCAGGCCCCACCCCCTCTCCTGTAGGTGCTGTCTCCTGGGGTCCAATCCCACATGCTCCACTCTCTGTAACTGCAGGGTTCTCAAAATTCCCGCACTCCACAAATTATGGGTCAAGGGACCCTGTTTGGACATGTTATTAAAAACAGGGTACCCAAAATGGCTTCTGTTACCTCATGACCAAAACCGACAGGATTTTTAAAGCAAGGCCCTAAGGCAAGCAGGCCTGGAGACGAAACTTAAAATGCAGGAATCTGTGATAAAGGACACTTTGGAGTCAGCCAGACAAAGTAAACACAGAATACACATTCATTCGACTTGAAATAAATCAAGCCAAATGGGCCTAGAATTGAAGCCATTAGGTTTCTGCATATTTAATCGGTTACAGCTCACAGTAGCCATCAAGTCAGGATGGGGACAATTAATCTTATCCATGACAAACAACCAGGACGTCGGGGCCATTAGACCCGGAGACAACCGCTCCACAATTCGTTAAAATAAATGGCTGTAATCATTTAAACAAGCCCGTCAAAAGTGAAACAATGGACTGACCTGATTTGGCGCGCAGATAAGGAGTTGAAGAACGGGTATAATTGTAGGCCCATCAGTGGCATTCGCTCTCTTGACTCTTGCGCCTGCTCTCGTCATTTGGCCTTTGGCCTGCTGCCGCTCGTACTCAAGCCCTGGCCTCGTGGTGGGCTCTCTTCTCGTTCCCCGCACCGCTCAACAACCAAGGACGCCCATTACACCGGGGTAAATTCGGGAGGAGAATGAGACCCGAGTTGAAAACCACACAGGACACACAGGCCACAAATGGGCATACGAGACGAGATGAGACGAAGAAGGAGGTAAACCGATGAAAGCAGAGAAGGGCAGTGAAAGACGCATTGGGAAAAACCAAACGCCTAGTTATAAGCTGGCATTTGGTGAACAAGTTGGCATTGCATGCATGAACAGTGCGAATAAACTGGCATTCGAAGAGTGGGTGGCAGCGCCAGTGACGAATAAACTGGCGTTCGAAGCTTGGTTAGTAAAATCATCTAAGCGGTAAAAACCGCCAATCGAACTCCGACCGTAACCTTACAGCCGACGACTGCCCGAGGGAGAGGAAGAAGAAAACACATCGCGACGAAACGATGACGACAGCTGAGGAAAAAAAGGAGGGTGCTTCGCATCAACAGCTTCAGCGCCGCGCCCTGAGACCACATGGTGATGGGATACCCCAAGGGACAGCAGGAGCGGACCTCAAAACCAGCCCAATTAAAGCAACAGGTTTTGGATTGGTGAGCATGAATTCCTGGCCCCTCATAGCTTAATCTAGTTAGGTATAGGAGGTGGGATAAGGATAAGGGGATTGTTAATGTAGTTGTTTTCCCTCGATGTGCCGTGTGTTCCCCATTCCTATATAAGTGTAATTGTTTATGCCTGTATTTTCATACCAGTAATTTTCATAAGATTGTTGTATTCTGCTTTTAATAAAATCTTGGTTTTCTTGCACCAAACCACTTGTCTACTCGATTTTCTGTATCGCCGCCTGTACCTAAGTCCGGTGTCTAGAACCCAGGGGTGTGGGAGTGATTCGAACCACTCAGAGGACAGTCAGAGGTGAAACTGAGTGGGCGCACACGCCACCCCCTACAGAAATGGCGACCATGGCAGGACTCCTACAACAGGGGTGTGATACAGTAGACAATGGTTCAGATGAGCAAACCATAATGGAGGAAAGGATTTCTGATTATGTGTTTAGCAAGGTGAATATCATAAAGAAGTGTATCACCACTCTGTTAAGGGCTGGGCGTCCGGTAGATGCAGCAGCTAAGTGGACAGAAGGGAGGGAACACAAGAAGTCGCTAGAGAAGGCAGTCTGGCTGATGTGTTTCAAAAAGCAGGTCCAGCTTTTGGACAGGCTCGTTGCAGCACAGGCAGCCAAGTTAAAAGAGTCAGCTCTGGAGATCCAGGACAAGGCTCTAGCAGGGGAAAAGTTACTGGTAGCATTGCAGGCCCTGAATCAGGAAAGGATGCATTTAATGGGAGAACATAAGGCCAAGTTGGAATACCTACAATGCCAAGTCACCAAAGCCAAGGGTAATGAGTTAAGGTTGCGGGAAAAGAACGCCCGCCTAGCAAGGCAAGTTAGGGAACAGGAGGAGAAAGTAAAAGAGGTAAAGGCAGCTTACAAGTTAGTGAGCGAACAGGGATTTGAAGATGCAGATCATGGCCCCTGCAAGGAGCAGATAGAAAATCTGAGCCTGGCCCTGAGGAAGGCAAAAGGCATGGTGTGCCTCATAAGCCCGAAAGCAGGTCAGGCGGATTTTATGGGGAACGAGGGGAGGACAGTTCAAACATCACTGGTAGTGCCCAGGGACAACCCGGTTGAGGAACAGGAGGTCTCACGACCACCACCGTAGCGCCAGGTTTCAGCGAGGTCTGGCAGTAAGGGGGGGTGGAGCCAGAGGTGGGAGCAGAGGTGGAGCAACCCCTGCCAGAGAGGTCGGAGCCGGGACCGATATGCCCAGCCGGCATCGGAGGTTCGGCCCACTCATCAATGGCGACGATGAGGGACCCCTCCAAAACCAGTTTGTATTACCCTATAGCACCCAACAGCTTAGGGCTATGGTGAGCCATATCCCAAAGCTCTCCGAAAAAGTGGACGCCGATGGCGCTGAGCAGGCCAAAATGCTGCTATTCTCCCTGGAGAGTAGGCTCCTCCAATCCCTCTCTGACGAGTGTAAGAAGGGGCAGTGCGGGTATGAGGAGCTCAGGGATGAAGTTCTGGAGGCCATGGGGATGAATGAGGGAAGTCCTTTCTCCCATGTGGAGAAGATGGTGCAGCTCGCAGGGGAAATCCCGCAGGCTTTCGCGGACAGGTTATGGCCGGTGTACTCGAGTGCCTGTCTGGGGGCACCTAACCGGGCGAGCATGAATGGGGATCCACTGGCCCATTGGCTCCGATGCCTGGTGGCAAACAGCTTGCCACAGGCCCGGGCCAAGGCAGAAGTCTGGTTCGACCCCAAGAATCCCCAAATCACCGAACTTACGGTGATCAGACAGTTGACCCTAGCCTATAAGAACGGGAGGGGAACCGATGCATACCCACCTAAGGGGAAGGTGCATGAGGTAAAACCCGGACAGGGTAGGAAAGAGTGGCATCAGGAAGGGAATAACCCCCCCAACACAAAGACGAATTGTTACGGGTGTGGGAAGAATGGTCATTGGCAGAAGGAGTGCAAAAACCCTTGGAAAGATAACAAGGGAAAGAATTCCACAGCCCCGGCCCAAAAGGCGAAGGCAAGAATCCCTCCCGCTGCGGTCGAGTCATTTTTGGACACCATAAGGTCCTTATTGACTGGCCATGGGAGAGTAGCAGCCGCTACCGGTGCTCTGACCCCGTCAGCCCCATCCAACCCATAGCCCTGACTAGAGCCAGCGCAGCCTGTTTATCTGTGTTCTCTCCAATTTGATGAGTTGAAAAGACCCCTTTTGGAGATAGAGGTGGAGAAGTTGACAAGGACCTATCTGTTAGACACGGGGGCATCATGCAACGTGGTCTACTCAGCTAACGCCACTACCTCGCCTCTCTCCAGTGGGGTCCCATACATTCTATCGGTGTTCACGGGTAGGGAACAGGCAGGCTCGTTTTCCATCCCACTCGCCATTCGGTTGGGACCGCTCCGCTCCAAGTGGACCTGTGTCCTGATGAAATGGGAAGTGGAGGGTGGAAGAGGGGTCCTGGGAGCCAATTTTATCGTAGGCCACGGGATCCTAGTGGATTTAAGGAATCACTGCCTTTGGGGGGCAGGTAAAGTAAAGAATGGAGAAATCATAGTAATCCGAGGAAAGGAAGGGAAGGGGACCCTCTGCACCATGAAGCCCAAAGAGGATTATAACCTCGGGCTCATGGTCAGCAACACCCCACCAGAGTTCCAGGCATTTGTGCATGCCCACCTGGCCACATTTGCCACTCACAAACACGACTGCAGGAGGGTCACAGGGTTTGAGGTCAGCGTAGATGGGGACCCCATGGCCCGACCACAGAAACAGTATAACTTCCCCAGGGAAGCAGAACCGGACATGGAAGCAGCCATGTCCTCGTTAGTGCAGCAGGGAGTTCTGAGTCCGATAGCTACCCACGTGAATTCTCCATTATGACAAGTCAGAAAGCCGGACAATTCCTGGAGGGCCATGGTGGACTATCGAGTGCTCAATAGTAACATCCCAGCCTGCGCACCCACAGTAGCAACAGTTGCCGACCTGATCGGACGTATTCCAGCATCCACAACCACTTTCACGGTGTTGGATATTTCCAATGGGTTTTGGTCCATCCCTGTAAGGAGGGAGGATCAGTACAAGTTTGCCTTTACGTTTAAAGGGCAACAGTACACGTGGAACTGTTTGCCTCAGGGCTTCCACAACAGCCCCAGCATCTTCCATCAATGCATGGACAACAGTTTGAAGGATTTTAGCCAGACAGTTGGTCCAATATGTGTAATGATATCAGCAAATAGAGATGGTATTTTCCTGTTTGATTATGATGCCTTAGCAGCATGTTTGCATGTATTGATTGCTTGTGCCTGACCAGCAGAGGTCATGTGACCGAGACAAGCAAGGCAGAGGAGTTTCGTTTCAGTTTCATTCTAGATGCATCACTAGCATCGTGTCTCCTGAAAAGCTGTATAAAGAGTTGAACAGACTTTAGATTAAAAGACATTCTCTTTCATAAATGTCTCGTCATTGAACCCACAAAGAAATCAATACATGGTGTCAGAAGTGGCTGAAAGAGATGAAGAGAAAAAATCTGGGGGACTGACAGACTCGCTGATAAAAGACAGACTGGTGTGTGGTATTCCGAATAATGGTTTAAGGGAAAGACTGCTAAGAGAGCAAGATCGAGACCTGGGAAAAGCCATAGCACTGTGTAGGGTTACAGAGACTGTGAAGTTGCAGGCAAAGGAGCTGTTCAGTGACAATAGCTGCAACGTGGATGCAGTGAGAATGAATGGACATAAACCGTTTAACAAAAAGAGCGCCAATGTGAAAAAAGAGGCGTGGCCAGCGAACGAAAATGAAAGGGGCAATCGAAAGGCATGTAGTCGATGCGGTACACAGCATCCACCAAGAAAGTGTCCAGCATATGGTAAAACATGCAATAGTTGCAACAAGAACAACCATTATGCCCGTTGCTGCAAGAACCAAGCGCAACAAAGCAAGGTCCATACAGTAGACGAAAGCGAGATAGAGGAGTTCTATGTAGATGTTGTGTCTGAAAACAAAAAAGAAGAAAGAGACTGGATGTTGACACTAAAAGTGAATGACATACACATTCCATTTAAATTGGATACTGGAGCACAAGTTAATGTGATATCAGAGACTGATTTTAAGAAAATTAGACCCAGACCAAAGATACATGGAATAAAAGTGAAAGTGACAGGATACTCAGGTACTGATATACCAGTGAAAGGAAGATGCATTGTCAAAGTAACACACAAGGACAGAGAGCACACGCTAGCATTAATCGTGGTGCCAAAGGATGTGCAAGCCATACTAGGTTTAAAAGCCTGTGAGAGACTGAACCTGGTAAAGAGAGTCCTCGTTGTGGAAAGCGAAGGAGAGACAATCTATGATGAACTCATGAAAGAGTACAACAACCTATTTAAGGGTCTAGGCTGCATTCCAGGAGAACACACGATCAGAGTAGATAAAAGTATGACACCGGTCATACATCCATGCAGAAAAGTCCCGTTTGCTCTTCAAAAGCAAATGAAGGCAGAGTTGGACAGGATGGAAAGCCTGAACGTGATTCGGAAGATAGATGAGCCAACTGAGTGGGTGAGTTCCCTCGTCGTAGTGGACAAAAAGAATGGAAAGCTCAGAATTTGCCTGGATCCAAGAGATCGAAACAGAGCAATAAAGAGAGAGCACTTCAAGATTCCTACACGTGAGGAAATCATGGCACAGTTTGCAAATGCAAAGTATTTCAGCAAGTTAGATGCATCATCAGGATTTTGGCAGATGAAATTGGACAAAGCAAGTTCAAGACTGCACGTTCAACAGTCCATTTGGCAGATACAGGTTCCTAAGGTTACCATTTGGCATTGCCTCAGCTCCTGAAGTGTATCACAAAACTATCCATATGATCTATGAGCACCTGGAGGGAGTTGATACATCAATGGATGACATCATAGTATGGGGAACCACGAGAACTGAGCATGATGAGAGACTGAAAAAAGTGCTGGAAGCAACAAGGAAAACAAACCTGAAGCTGAATAGAGAGAAATGCCAGCTCGGGGTGACAGAACTGACATTCGTGGGAGATATCTTTAGCAGTGAGGGCATCAGACCAGATCCCAGAAAGGTGTCCGCCATTGAGAATATGCCAAAGCCACAATGCAAAAAGGACGTGCAGAGGTTTAATGGAATGATCAACTACATGGGGAAATTCATATCCAACCTCTCAGAAAAGATGGCGCCACTGGGAAGACTAACTGAAAAGAACATAGAATGGGAATGGAATCATGAGCATGAGAAGTCATGGAGCGATCTAAAGAAACTGCTCACAGAGGAACCAGTTCTGAGGTTTTATGACCCAGCGAGACCCATCAAGATATCATCAGATGCATCACAGAGTGGGCTCGGTGCCGTTCTTCTGCAACAATATGACTACTGGCAACCTATTGCCTATGCGTCGCGCTCAATGACAGACGCGGAGACGCGATATGCTCAAATAGAAAAGGAGCTGCTCAGCATCACATACGCCTGTGAAAGATTTCACCAGTTTGTGGCAGGACAAGCAATCAGTGTAGAGACTGACCATAAGCCCTTGATTGCATTGTTCCAAAAGCCACTAAATAGCTGTCTGCTTAGAATACAAAGAATGCTGATCAGGCTGCAACGCTATACACTGAATGTTGCATACACACCGGATAAACTGATGTATACAGCAGACACGTTGTCTAGAGCTGTTGACCGAAGTGAGCCCGCAAACACCACAATGGATGAAAAAGTGAACGCCTACGTGGACATGATCACAAGTGCACTGCCCATAGCAGCTGCAAAAATGGAGCTCATAAAGACTGAGACAAACAAAGATGAAACAATGAGACGACTGAGAAAAAGCATCTTGGATGGATGGCCCAACATGAAGCAAGACTGCTCACCTGACATGGCAGAGTACTGGAACTGCAGGGCGGAACTATCAGTGGTCAAAGACATCATCTACAAAGGAAGTAAAATTGTTATCCCAAAAAGTCTGAGAAAAGAGATGTTAAAAAACATCCATGGAGGACATCTGGGAATCGAAAAGTGTAAGAAAAGAGCACGAGAGGTGATGTACTGGCCACGAATCAACCAAGATGTGACAAATGAGGTGTCAAACTGCACAATATGCCTGAAATATCGAGCAAGCAATCTGGTAGAACCACTAAAGCCACACCCAGCGCCAGACAGACCTTACCAGAAGGTAGGCGCTGACCTATTCGTATGTCAAGGGAAGGACTGTCTTGTAGTCACAGATTTTACTCCCTGTATCCAGAGGTTTGTTGACTGTACACCACCACTGCAGATGCTGTGATAACATATATGAAAGCCATATTCTCCAGACATGGCATGGCAAGCGAGGTCTTCACAGACAACGGACCCCAGTTTTACAATGCAAGTTTCTGACACTTTGCCAAAGAGTGGGACTTTATCCACACAACGTCAAGTCCTCACTTTCCACAGTCCAATGGTCTAGTGGAAAAATCGGTCCAGACAGTGAAAAGACTGATGTACAAGGCAAAAGACAGTGGAACTGACTTCTACCAGAGCATGCTTGTATACCGCACAATGCCGCTCGAGTGTGGTATGTCACCAGCCCAACTCCTGATGGGACGTCGGCTAAGGTCAAACCTACCCATCCCGGAGAACCTCCTGAAAACAAAAGAGGGGGAGAAAGTGAGGAAGTTCAAAGAGCAACAGAAAGAAAAGCAAAAGTACTACTATGACAAAGGAACACAAAACCTACCTGAACTCAACACTGGTGACCAAGTAAGGTTCAAAGACAAAACAAACATATGGACTCAGAAGGGAACTGTCCTGAGTGAAGTTCAACCAAGATCATACACCATTCAGACAGATGAGGGTGCTGTTCTGAGAAGAAATCATCGAGATCTTCTCATGGGACCAGCCACAGCAAGTCATAAGACTGATACTGTTGAACAGCCTGATCACACAGCAGGTCAAGAGACTGATACTGTTGAACAACCTGATCACACAGCTGAGAACACATCATCTGAGGCAACAACTCAGATTCAAGGACAATCAATCAGAAAATCCTCAAGACACGTGAAGCCTCCTGAGAGACTCATTGAGCAAATTTAAGGACTATTGTTATAGAAGGAAGTAATGTTATCTTATTCTTTCTTCAAGTTCTAGTGTATTGACATATTTCATGTGAACACACAAAGCAAGGTTAAAAAACCTTGATCATGATAATGATAACATAAGTTCATTAAGTGTTACAGTTAAAATGCAGATTAATACAAAGAAAACATGTTGTTAGTTAAAAGTAAAATACTTTTGTTTTAAGAAAAGGAGATGTAATGATATCAGCAAATAGAGATGGTATTTGCCTGTTTGATTATGATGCCTTAGCAGCATGTTTGCATGTATTGATTGCTTGTGCCTGACCAGCAGAGGTCATGTGACTGAGACAAGCAAGGCAGAGGAGTTTCGTTTCAGTTTCATTCTAGATGCATCACTAGCATCGTGTCTCCTGAAAAGCTGTATAAAGAGTTGAACAGACTTTAGATTAAAAGACATTCTCTTTCATAAATGTCTCGTCATTGAACCCACAAAGAAATCAATACAATATGTGGATGACCTGCTCCTGTTCACTGATTCGAAAGAGGAGAATGGCCGAACTGCTGGAGCTGCTAGGGCAGAAGGGTTTCAAAGTAAACCCCAAGAAAGTGCAGATCGGCCAGCAGGAGGTGAAATTCCTCAGCCTGACCATCCGCGCTGGAGAAAGGGCCATAGATAAGGCTAGGGAAAGAGAGTCCCGGGACTCCTATCGGGCAGGTCCGGTAGCCGCAGTCCGGGACAAGGGAGGCACACAGGGGGTAGCTTTGGCCCCGGACCTAAAGCAGGTCCAGGCCCAAGATCCCATCTGTGAGGCTGTCCCAGTAAGGGTAGAGAAAGGGGAGCCCCTAGAAGGTCCATTCGGGGCAGTGGACGAACCTTTGACATAGGTTTTAAAACAGGCTGCTGGTTATATCAACCAGTGTAAGCTGTTTACACCTGAAAGGGGAAAACAGCCAGTTGGGTTAAGATCTGAGGATAAAGATCCTCAGCCTGCAGCAGAGGGAGTTCTTGCTTAAAGGGAGGGACCATACCGCCCATCGATTGGGACACTCCCCCACTCTTCTGGGATCCAGATGAGGGGGAGGGACCTGAGGGCAAAAACCACGCCCCTAACCCAGGTGTAGAGAGGGAGGGACCTGAAGTTGAAAACCCTGCCCCGGACCCAGCCATGGGACCTGGGGGCATGACTCTCAGCTCGCAGCAGCAGGCTGCGAAAAGTTGCCTGCCCCCAGCCCAGGTTCGGGAGAGGTCAAGCCTGAGGGAGCAGCGGTTCGGGTTAAAGGACCAGCGGCCAAGAAAGCCCCACCCGTCAAAGTCCCTAGATGGTCCCCACGGATGCCCCAGCCAAGAAAGCCATGGTCACCAGCCTTCCAGTTACCACGGGCCGCCCCTCGAGCCATGGAGAGGTCCAAGGACAGAGGTCCTCAGCCAGCAGCCACGGTGCGAGGGACCAACAGTGAAGGACGGTGCGGTCACGCCGGGGGTAGCGGCGAGCCGCAGTCCAACCAGGGATTAGCCTGGCCACCCAGAGACGGGCGGCGGATGTATATAGTTTTAGTTTAAGTTTTGGTTAGTGTTTATTGTTAAGTTTAACTATTTGGCTTAAGTTTGGGTGTTTTAGCTTAAGTTAAATAAGGTGATGGGTAGTTTTAAGTAAGTAGTCTGCTAAGAGTATCATTTGGGGTCGAGGTCGCGGGACCCGACCATGCTTCACGAAGCCAGAGAATCCCTTGGGGACCTGGCTGCATGTTTTTGTATCTTTTTGCAGAAAGACTTTCAGGATGAAGGGGGTCGTGATCCTATTCGCCCTGATTGGGATGAGCCTGGGAAGATGAGGCGACATCCAGGACTCCCACATCTACGGGTGCTTGGGAGACAAGGCGCCCACAGCGATTGACGGAAGTGGTGAACGGGATGTGGAGGAGACCGCCGTCTACTTCCACGAAGGAAGGTGGCCAGGATGGCTGGGGTCCAATTCGTCTCAGTACACCAGCCAAACCGGATTCATGTACAGGGAGACCTCCCTCCTGTGCCCCAGGGTACGGGTCATTACCACGAGGGTCAGCATCACCGTTGGAAAGCGAATATGTTTAACGTGTAAAGGACACATTCCTCTGGATAGGTGGTGGTGGCTCAGAAAGTTGAGCAAGGATATGAGGAACCCCGAAGTCGAGTGGGAACGGTTGGGGAACAACCTATGATCAAAGGGACTCATGGAGGATTGTGTGTATGTTGGGACAAGTGGTGGGAACCAGACCAAGGGATTAATATCTGTACAATAGCAAAATACTGCAGATGTTGGAAATCTGAAATAACAACAGAAAATGCTGGAAAAACTCAGCAGGTCAGGCAACATCCGTGGAGAGAAATTTGAGTTGACGTTTCGGGTCAAACCCTTCTTCAAAACTGGAAAGAAAATCTGCGCTCTGACAAAAGAAGTAAAAGAAACAGAAGCAGAGAAAGAGACAATAAAAGGTGTTCGAAGCTAGACGAGATGGTAATAGGCTGAGATTAGATGTGAAGTGTACTGGCAGGGCAAGAGATAGCTGCCAGGTGTGAGAGAGAAACAAAAGGAAAAGGGGGGGGGGGAAAGGAGTGGAAAAATTACAAGAAAAATGTAATGGGGCCGAGGTTATGGTCTGAAATTTTTGAACTCGATATTGAGTCCGGAAGGCTGCAGAGTGCCTAATCGGAAAATGAGGTGCTGTTCCTCGAGTTTACGTTGAGCTTCCGTGGAACAATACAAGAGGCCAAGGACGGTGAGGTCCGAGTGGGAATGGAGCAGTGAATTAAAATGACAGGCGACCGGAAGCTCGGGGTCACCCTTACGGACTGAACGGAGGTGTTCCACAAAGCGGTCACCCAATCTGCGTTTGGTCTCCCCAATGTAGAGGAGACTGCATCGTGAGCAGCGAATACAGTATACTAGATTGCGAGAAGTACAAGTAAATCACTGTTTCACCTGGAAGGGGTGTTTGGGGCCCTGGACTGTGGGAAGGGGGGAGGTATAGGGGCATGTGTTACATCTCCTCTGCTTGCACGGGAAGGTGCCAGGTGAAGGGGAAGGGCTGTTTGGGGTGATAGAAGAGTGGACTAGGGTGTTTCGGAGGGAGCGGTCCCTATGGAATGCTGAAAGGGGAGGGGAGGGGAATATACATTTGGTGGTGGGATCACTTTGGAGGTAGCGGAAATGCCGGAGGATGATCCGTTGAATGTGGAGGCTGGTGGGGTGAAAGATGAGGACAAGGGGAACCCTATCGTGGTTCCGGGAGGGAGGGGCAGGGGTGAGGGCAGAAGTGCGGGAGATAGAACTGACACGGTCGAGGGCAGTGTCAATCACGGTAGAGGGGAATCCTCGGTTGCAGAAAAAGGAAGACATGTCTGAAGCACTGGTGTGGAAGGTGGCATCGTCCGAGCAGATACGGCGGAGACGGAGAAACTGGGAGAATGGAATAGAGTCCTTACGGGAGGCGGGGTGGGAGGAAGTGTAGTCCAGGTAGCTGTGGGAGTCAGTGGGCTTGTAGTGAATATTGGTCGATAACCTATCCCCAGAGATGGAGACGGAGAAGTCGAGGAAGGGAAGGGAAGAGTCAGAGATGGACCATGTGAAGATGAGGGAAGGATGGAAATTGGAGGCAAAGTGAATGAAATTGTCAAGTTCAGGGCGAGAGCAGGAAATGGCACCGATACAGTCATCAATGTATCGGATGACTGTTTATATCTATTTATCTGTATGTGGGGGTCAGAGGAGGTCTGCCCCGCATGCATATCCATCATTTTCCACCAGCAGTGGCACGACACTGGGAAGGGGATGAGGTGGGATGCCAGCCGGAAGTTGTGCGCAATCCCATTCTCCCCGATCCCAGTCAATGCCACTGAGCTGGTAACCCGCCCCCGTAAGCCCCCGCCCACAGTGCAGGTGGCGAGGTTACACAGGGAAGGTTGCCCCATCACCACCAAGGGACCAGGGAATGGGTTGGTACTGGTCCCTACCGATCAGGTGCTGTACCAGGGGGTACACTACGCGGTAGCCTCCGTGATTTTAAATCTCACCGAGTTACATTTGCCGGAGTGGTGTCCCAAAGAAACAGAGCAGTTATACCAGGCCCTCCTAAAGGAGATGTTCAGGAAGTTTCACAAGCTCAATTTCGCCCAAGTGGACAAAACCGAACTCTACACCACACACTGAGAGTTTTTGGGTAATGCAGGGAGGCAAAGAAGGGGTGTTTGGAATGATGTTTTTACTGCGTTTAATACTGGGTCCTCTGTCATCAACAGTTTAGATGACATAGAGCTACAGACCCAGATAAACAGTTTTAAAACACAGTTAAAGAAGATATTACTGGATGAGAACAAGGTAGTGGGCTCAGAGTTGCATGAGGACCAGGCCATGACGGTCCATTTAAAGGAAATCATAGTGGAGTTGGAAAAGCACGCAAAGACGGTAAATGCTCTCATAAGGGAGGACAGAAATGCTTCTGACCAGGCTGTGCAGAATGAGGTGTGCGTGTTATACGGGGCGTGGTTGGCCGCAGTAATCTGGAGGATGTAAAACAGGGTTTGGTCCCCTCCTGGATTAGCAACAAGTACCTCGCAGCCGTCCACCCATTTGAGAATGCATTAAGCACGTGCCAACTTCGGCTAGCCTCCGAGGACTACCCAGTCCCCGTGGATTGTGGGCGGTCCAACCACACAATCATGGGAGTAGTAGTTTGGATGCCGGTCATGGGTAGGACAGCCCGACCTGCTCCGGTATACAGGGTTGAGAACATTGGAGTCATTCAAGGGGGTGCACACATTCATTTCACAGCGGTCCCACCTTACGTCATTAAGTGGGAGCACGCTATGACAGGTATTGACCTCTCAGGGTGCCGGAGCCGGGGAGCACACATAATTCTGTGTCCCCAGCACTTGAATGCCTATTCAAAACCGCAATGTGGGTTCAGAGCTGCTGGTTTGAAGCCCATAAATTGTACCATGGAGGCAATGGCACAAGGCCATGTTCCCCCGCAGGTAGCATATATAGGAGGTGGGACATATTGTGTCACCACCGGTGCGTCCCATTACCAGCATGGACAGCATAGCTGGTGTCCGGTCAGTGACATCAGTTTCTGTTTTAAACCCGAGGCAGAAGTTCAAGTGGCCCAGGAGCGAATTGTCCCCATTCCTGAACCCTCCACTGTTCACCTCACTGTGAAGGAGAATTTTACGGATTTGCAAAAGTACGTAGCCCACTTTGGCTATGAAATTCCCTCTCTCCCTGAACACCTTACCAAAATATTAAAGCCGTTATAGTTTCGCAGAAACATTTTTACACTCTAGAGCAGAAAACAGTAGAGATAGGGACTAAGATATTGGATATTCTGACTCCACCCTGTTGGGATATTTTCATTAACATAGAGGTCCCTTCGTGGATCAGACTGGCTTCCCACATTCTCGTGGTTTGCCAGTTAGGGATAGTGTTTTATCTAGTTTGCATTCAGTGTAAGGGAAAAGGCCAGTTGTTAGAATTCCGTAACCAGAAGATCTGGAAGGAACATTATATAAAGGTTGAGGGAGATACACCTGTTTAAGTCTTTTCCTTGTATTTTTGATTCAAGGTTGTTGTTCTTTTCTGTGTTTGTTATTTTTAATAAAAGGTTTCTCTTGTTTTTTTTTTGTGACGCATTTAATAATAAAGATGTATGTGTACCAAATGGTGCAGGGGTTTTGGACCCCCTCCATGCTTGGATGTGTGTAAAGTCTGTAATTTACTCTCTGTATGCTGATGTACACTACATTTTCGCGGAATGGGAAGTGCATGTGTTGTGGGTGTATTAGATAGGTAATTACAGGGGAAGGTTGACTATGGAGGGTCAGAAAATTTTTTGCTCACCTTGTAAAAGTATGATACTTCAAGCAAGTTTTAGTATCACAGTGGGGAGTGTAAGATTCGCAAAGTTTCTACATTTCCCCAAAGGTTATTGTTAATAAAAGGGACCCTGCATGGACATTTTAATGAAAAGGGTACCCAAAGATGGCGTCCGCGCCTCGTGGTTAAAAGCCTGCAAGATTTTAAAAGCTTGGACTCTGTGGCACAAGCAGCTTTTTGGGAAATCGAAACCCAAGCTGCCGTTTCTGTGAAGAGAAACTTTTGTGTTTTGAAAGCAGACAGGACTTTGAATTATGCATTAAGTCAAATCGGAAACAGCTTAGTGAAGCCATCGAAGCCGGGCAGGCTGATTAAGATGTATTAATAACAAAAGCAAATCAGGAATCGGGCCAATAGGTGCGATTACCGGCCATCTAAATACAGTTAGTTTAGATTGCTACAATTATTTAAACTAGCCCGCCAAGATTGGGACAAAGAACTAACCTGATTTGGCGTGCAGACAAGGGCCATCCAAAGGAGTATAATTGTAGGCCCACTGGCAACATTCTCTCTCTGCTCTCTGCCCTCTGCCGGCTCCTGCTCCGTCCCCTCGCCCTCGTGGCTACTGCTCTTCCCGCGTCCCGCGCTTACCGCCCGTGCCTTTCTCATTCCATCAGGGATGCCCGGCATTGCACCAGGCGGACACGGATAAATCAGGCCAGGCGAGGCAGGATGCGATGAGGCAAGGTGGTGAGGAAGACGAATGGGAAGACGATTGAAGAAAAGCTTCGAATAATCAGGCCTTCAGTCCAGCTCACCGTGGACTATCTTCATGCAAACTCCAACTGCCGGCCGAGGAAGAGGAACCATCATCCCTGCAAGGTAAAGTACCCAAGCAGAGACTTTAACTTTGGGGTACTTGTACCTGGACAATGCCCTTGCAGCACCCCAAGACCACGTAATGACGGCAGGCTCCAGAGAGCAAAAAGAGCGAACCCCAAAACCCTACCGCTGTTTTGAATTCAGCCGATCTTTTGATTGGTGAGCATGAATTCTGGCCCCTCATAACTTAATCTAGTTAGGTATAGGGGGTGGGATAAGTATAAGGGGATTGTTAAGATAGTCGTTTTCCCTCGATATGCCGTGTGTTCCCCATTCCCTGTATAAGTATAGTTATTTTGTATTTGACACAAGGGAGTGCAAGGGTAGCTTTAGCCCCGGAACATAAGACGGTCCAAGCCCAAGACCCCGTCCTCAAGGCAGTCCTCAGCGCAGTGACTGAGGGAAAAAGGGTAGAGGGTCCATACGGCACAGCAACCCTCTCCGTGAAAGAGGGCATGCTGTTCTGGGGGGAGCAATGGGTAGTGCCACAGCAAAACCAGAGGGAATTCCTTCAACTGGCCCATGAGGTCACAGGAGCGGGACACCCCTGGCCTGAGAACACCTGGCAACGGGTGGAACAGGCGGGATAGTGGCCAAGACTCAGGGAAAATGTCCGCGAGTTCTGTGCCGGCTGTCTTGTGTGCGCTGTTAATAACCCTGACCCCCACAAAAAGAAGGTACCTTTGGGACACATCAGGAGGGTAGAGGGACCATGGCAAACGATACAGGCCGACTACATCGGGCCCCTGCCCACCGCCCAGGGAGGCTATAAGTACTGCCTAGTCCTGGTAGATGTGCTCACGAAATGGGTAGAGGCCTTCCCCTGTAGAACAGCCGCAGCTCTGGGTATTGCCAGGACCCTGGTCCGGGAAGTGTTCTCGCGGTGGGGACTACCACAGTATGTGGAGTCCGACCAAGGGAGTCACTTCACCGGAGAGGTGATGCAGAACACCCTTATGCTGCTAGGCATCGAGGGGAAGTGGCATGTGGCCCACAACCCACAGTCATCAGGGATTGTGGAGAGAATGAATAGGACCCTAAAAGAAGGGTTGAGGAAGGAGACGGTGGACTCGCCCCGCAAATGGGCCGAGGTCCTACCGTTGGTTCTGATGGGGATCCGGGCCAGCCAGTCAAAAAGCACAGGGTACTCACCATACGAGCTGATGACTGGCAGGGTTATGCGGTCCCCCGCCCATGTACTAGCCCTGGTGCTCATGGAGGGTCAGCTCAGAGAG
This sequence comes from Somniosus microcephalus, assembly GCF_052327205.1. NCBI lineage: Eukaryota > Metazoa > Chordata > Chondrichthyes > Squaliformes > Somniosidae > Somniosus > Somniosus microcephalus. Next base: position 97,573,457 of record NC_140999.1, read on the forward strand.
GTAAACCGGGACAGGTTTGCCCGAAACCTCTTCGAGCAACTTACACATTGTCTACGAGCAGGCAGCTGGTGTAAAGTCTGTGGGTTGTTTAGTTAATTAATACACAGACGACCAGAGTAACTTAAAACAGGACTTTACTATTCAAAGGTCAGGGCGAATCTGCCCAATAAATCCTGACACAACACTTATATACTGGTGTGGTCACCGTCGGTATTACAGTATACAGAAGCCAAACAAAGTAGTGCCACACCTAAAATAGTTCTCTTAAAGGTGAACGGTTACATACAATAGTTCTCTTAAAGGTAGATGGGTACATACACTACAATCCTCCCTATCAGCTTACAACATACTTATTCCCCATTAAACATAACATATAATCAACTTCATGTAAAACAATTCACAGATATAGTCTCTGCGGGAAACAGTTCACAGATTCAGTCTCTGCGGGTACAGTTCACAGATTCAGTCTCTGGTCTTGACTTGGTCCGAACAACATCTCTGTGTTGTAGCCGGTTCACATTTCTAGCGTGACTCATCCAATAGTCTTTCCCTTGGCTTAACAGCTTGAACTTCCATCCTGCTGAACCAGCAGTGCTGACTTTTACAAACAGTTGGACTGCCTTGGTAATTTTTCCTACTTTCCAACTGATTTGGCCCCCTTCGTAGGGGCCACGTGCATGATCTGATAGAAGTGATAATGATTTAGATGGTTATCGTCTTCTGCTTCGTCTTTTTCTTTTCTGCTTCTTGGAGACTCTCGGGGCTCCCTTATCCGCTGCCAGCTGTAGCGCCACCATCTCCCTATGTTCCTTAGACTTTAAGTGCTTCATCCTGATTTCTGCACTTTGGGAGTTTTCATCACAAGCTGGGCAGACCAAGTCATCGTAATATTCCGTGTCACTCAACAGGTCATGGTAATATTCGGTGTCGTCCTGAGCTAGTCTAGCGAGAGGGCCTGCTACTTCTTCCTTACCCAACTGGACGTTAGCCGACTGTTGTTCCCTCCCTAAACATCTTTCCTGAAGAGACTTCTTCATGCGTTCATATTCATCCCGCTCTTCCTGGGTTTCCTGCCAATCCTTCACTAATGACCTCATTTGTGATTCCAATACTTCCCCTTCCCTCGGGGATTGATTGATCAGGCTATTCAATCCTTCTACTGGAGCAGCTGTTTCAACATTCTGTAGTTCACATTGGCGTGATTCAGCGTACTATTGGCAGACCCGTAAAATCTGTATTGCAACCTCAACTATTCCCCAAACTTTTGAGAGCTCCGAACCCCTTCCCTTTGAAGATTGAAGCTCATGTTCAAATGGTTCCCATTGCAGAGTCTTGTCTCTCAGCATATGAAGGAGTTGGCTGACCGTTAACTCTTCCACGGGGACCCTGTGGATCAGAGTCTTCTCCATTTCATCCACCTTTTCCTCCAATGCTTTCACCTTTTTTTCCTCTTGTACTTTGGCTTTAAGCGCTCGGAGAAGTTGCGCCTTGATGCTCTCTAGCTCATGTTCAGGGGCCATTCTTACAGTCTCTGTGTTTCCTACAGTTGCCTTTTCTTTTGCTGAAAGAATTCCCAGTTGAATCTGTTCTTCAAGTTGTTGAACCTCGGTCATTGCTGCCTCATATTTGTCTTGGGTTTCCTTCAATATTTTTATGAGTTCTTGGACATCTTGACTTTCATGTTCTGCCATGTCTTTCACCTCTAATTTCTCATCCATGGATGGACCTTCTACCGATGAGTCTGTCTTGGCCTTGAGCTCATCAAGAATTTCCTGCAGCCTTTGGACTTCTTGCTCATGTTCAACCTTTAGTTGCTCATATGCTTCCACTGAAACTAGCTTTTCGGAGGTTGCCGAGTTAACCCCCTCCAGGATTGTAGCCTGGGCCTGTTCATACTGTTCCTTCAACTTCTCAAACTCTGCTTGTAAGGAGTCGTAGAGAAGAACTGGAATAAAATCCTGGCTTCCTGAAGATTCCTCTTCATTTGCTTCTTTCTGCAAATATTCTAACTCCTGAACATCATAAGGGAGATGTGATCGGTGATTGGTCACGGTGGCTCTATGGTCACTCTCTGCTTGAGCTAGCTGCTTCTGTTGTCTTTCCAGATTCTCCCATTCGGTGTCATACAACTTTTTCATTGTTTTCATCTCTTGTACGAGACGGTAACTCAATTGTTCTAATTGTTGTCGTAATTTGAAATAAAGTTGAGTCCGAGCTCGGTGTTCTTCCGTCATGGATATGTCCTTAAACTGAACAGACTCAGAATTCTCTGTCAAACTATGTTGTCGTTGTTCGGTGGAGACCTGTTCTGAAACTTTGTTCTTCTCTGGAGCATAAGCCTTTCTGCATGCCTTCGTTTTTCCAACCTTAGTCGGCAAGTCCATTTTAGCCTTGTCTTTCACATTTGGGTTGGTCTTATCGTCATCCGATTCAGAATCTGAGCTGATTGTCTGCACCGAGTCCTCACTCGTTATTGCTTTTAGATAGTGCCATTCCATGTCTATTTTCTTGATACACTCCCATCCTAGAAGTGGTGGTCCTCCCTCAGGTAATACGTATAAGTTCATTCTTGGGTGTTCTTTACCCCTATCTCTCACCTTGACTCTTATCTTTCCCATGGGGTATACTTTATGCCCCGTGTATGTCTGCAATACGAACTTGGTATCTCTTAAGGGTATATGTGAGAATAGCTGGTGGTAATCCCTTCGATTTATGACTGATAGAGCTGATCCAGTGTCCAACTCCATTTTCACTTGGACTCCAGCTATTTTTAGCATGGCCCAGATAGTTTGTAGGTCAGCTTCCTTACTCACATTGTGAATTCTCAGACTACCCAGCTCCTGGCCGTTTGGGTCTGAGTCCGAATTCTGTTTGTCTGAACTCTTCTCAGCCACCTTGTGTACCTTGTTGTACTTTTCCTGTGATGGCTTCCTTTGGTTGTTGGTCCTTTGTTTGTTGGTCTTCTTCCCTGACCGGCATACCTTAGCTATGTGACCCAGTTTGCCACATTTCCTACATTCCTGGTTCTTAAACCAGCATTGGTTCTGGTCGTGTGTTGTCTTCCCACAACGATAACATTTTGTTGTTGTCGAGGTAATTTGATCCACACTGAGTGCCGCTGTCTTTAGCTGCATTTCCGCAGTTCCCTTCACTGCGGCTTCGTGCGATGCTGCAATAAGGACAGCCCTGTCAAGTATAAGGTCGTTCTCTTCGAGTAGTCGCTTTTGCGTTCCTTCCTTTGCCAATCCGCACACGAACTTGTCTCGCAATGCCTCTGTCAGATTTCCTCCAAACTGGCAGTATTTCGCTAGTCTACGCAGTTCGACCAAGTATTCTGCGTTGCTTTCGTCTTTCCGTTGCGTTCTCGCATAGAATTTGAATTGTTCCGCCAACCTCAACGGTGTGGGGTTCAAGTGATCCTTCAGAACAGCCACAATTTCATCGAAAGTCCGATCCGTCGGTTTAGCTGGTGATAGTAGATGCTTCAAGAGCCCGTATGTCTTCGCGAACATCAAGTTTAGCAAGGTTATAGCTTTGTCATCTTCTTCTATTTTATTGGCCTCACAATAGATCTCAATGCGTTCCACATACGTGGCCCAGTCTTCTACCTCGGAATTAAAATCATTGATGTTACCATGCTTAGGCATCTTCCTCTCTTCCTGATAAACACCACGAATTATTTCTTTAAAATTTTTCTTTTTTTTTTCAAGATGGCGGTTCCCGCGAAAATGGCGGTTTCCCGTGCTTATCTTCTCTCCCCGCCCACTTCAATGGCGGTTTCCCGCTTCTGTCTTCTTCCCCGCCTAATGGCGGCTTCCCACGTTTCTTCCCTGGTGGGAGGGGTACACTTTCCCCACGGGCGACGGCCGCTGGCTTTCAGGTTCACAGCCTGCGCGTCGGCTTCAGTGCTTTCCCTTTTCTCGGCAGGGCAACCGGCGCTGGGTACACCCCATTGACGGTGAACAGTTTCAGCCACTGGGCTGGCTCTCGCTCAGTTCCCCTTGCTCGGGCTCTGTCTCTCTCCCGCTCGTTCGGCTCTACCGGCGCTGGGTACAACCCGTTGACGGAGAACAGTTTCAGCCACTGGACTGGCTCTCGCTCAGTCTCCCTTGCTCAGGCTCTGCCTCTCCCGCTCGCTCGGCTCCCAATCGCGCCTCCCAGCCCTCTTGCAGTCCGGTGCTTCCCTCCCCGGCTGCGGCTGAGTTTATCTCTTCCCGCGCCTACGTTCCCGGTCGCAGCACTTCGTGGCTTCGGTCGCTGCCTGGCCTTTTTCACCGGTCGCGGTCTAGCTGTCTCACGACGCCGTTGCGTCCCCCAGCCTGTCTGTACCACGGCTTCCTTGCTCCACGCTGCCCCAGTCTCAGCGCCTCTGGGCCCGACTTCTGTCCGGCTCCTTTCCCCCTCGACCGTGGTCGAGTGCACCGCCCTTCTCCTCCGGTTATTCTTTTTACTTTTCCCTTACTCACAGTCACCGTGGCCGGCTTGCTTCTCGTGCTGATCGACTCACTCCTCACCGTGGCAGAAGGGATTAGTGCCTGTTGCTGATGGAAGTCTTTGTCTCTGAATTCTTCCTCCTTTCCAGCTCTGCAGACTCGAGTTTTCTCCCAGCAGAATGACGAGGGCGGTTGCCTCTTCTCGACGCTCGTTAACTGCTTCGGAAGTATTGTTGCCGCAGGGTACGATCGGACTCGTCGCCACTGTAAAGTCTGTGGGTTGTTTAGTTAATTAATATACAGACTACCAGAGTAACTTAAAACAGGACTTTACTATTCGAAGGTCAGGGCGAATCTGCCCAATAAATCCTGACATAACACTTATATACTGGTGTGGTCACCATTGGTATTACAGTATACAGAAGCCAAACAAAGTAGTGCCACACTTAAACTAGTTCTCTTAAAGGTGAACGGTTACATACAATAGTTCTCTTAAAGGTAGACGGGTACATACACTACAGCTGGGAACATGGGAAGGCAGCATCGGAGTAATTGATTGCTGTTGGAACCCCAGAATCACCACGAGTGGGAGGGAGGAGATCAGGTCATGGTGAGGAACTATGCCCGATTAGGGAGTCTGGAACCATTATACATGGGGCCATACAGCATTGTACACAAGGCGAGCCCCATGGTATACGCCGTTAAGATGCCTCGGCGCACCAAATGGTTCCATATTAATCAATGCAAACTGTTTAAACCCGAAAAGAGAAAACAGCGAGTTGGGGTCGGTCCTGATGATAGAAATCCTCAGCCTGCAGCCGGAGCGAGTTCACAGACTGCAAAGGAAGGCGCTGTGGCTTGCTTATGGGGAGGGGCCAACCCGCCCACCGATTGGGGCACTCCCCCACTCTTCTGGGTTCCAGATGAGGAGGGACCCAAGGTCAAAAACCCTGCCCCGGACCCAGGTTTGGGACCTGGGGGCGGAGACTCTCAGCCTGCAGCAACAGGCTGTGAAGAGTTACCTGCCCCTAGCCCAGGATCAGGAGAGGTAAAGTGTGAGGAAGAAGATCGCCAGCCAGCGGTAATGGTAAGCCCACAGACCGCACCGGAGGGGGCAGTGGCTCGGGTTAAAGGCCCACCAGCCAGAAAACCCCCACCCACCAAGGTCCCTAGAAGGTCCCGACGGACGCCCTAGCCAAGGAAACCATGGTCACCAGCTCCCCCGTTAAAAAGGGCCGCCCCTCGAGTGAGGGATCGGTCCAAAGACAGAGGTCCCCAGCCAGCAGCCACAGGCTGTGAGGGACCGAAAGTGCGGTCACGCCGAAGGGAGTGGTGTGCTGCAGCCCTAACAGCGGTTAGGCTGGCCGCCCGGAGATGGGCAGCGGATGTACATAGCTTACGTAAGTTTATATTGTTAACTTTGGGTGTTTTAGTTTAAGTTTAAATAAAGTGATGGGTAGTTTTGATAATTAGTAGTATTTTAAAAATGTTTATATTAAGTCGAGGTCGCGAGACTCGACTATGCTTCACCCAAGCCAGAGAATCTCCTCGGGACCTGGCTATATGCTTTTGTGTCTCTTTGCAGGAAAGGATTTTCAGAATGAATGGGGGCGTACTCCTACTCGCCCTGATAGGGATGAGCGTCGGAAAGCGAGGTGACGTGGAGGACTCCCACATCTACGGGTGCTCGGGAGAGAGAGCACCTATAGTTACCGACGGAAGTGGTGAACGGGATGCAGAGGAGCTCACCGTTTACTTCCACAAGGGAAGGTGGCTAGGGTGGCTGGGGTCCAATTCGACTCAGTACTCCAGCCAGACTGGGTTCACGTACGGGGAGGCCTCCCTCCTGTGCCCCAGGGTGCAGGTCATTGCCACAAGGGTCAGCGTCACTGTAGGGAAAAGTATATGTTTAACGTGCAAGGGAAGGATTCCTCTGGATAGGTGGTGGTGGCTCAGGAAACTGAGCAAAAATATGGGAAACCCCACAGTCAAGTGGGAACGATTGGGGAACAATACCCATCAGACGATTACAGGGACTCACGGGGGATTGAATGTGTGCTGGGACAAGTGGGGGGAACCGGATCAGGAGATTCATGTCTGTATGTGAGGGTCAGAGAAGGCCTGCCCCTCAGGCATATCCATTATTTTCCACCGGCAATGGCAAGATGCCGGGGAGGGGGTGGAGTGGGATTCCAGCCTGAAGGCGTGTGTAGTCCCATAATTCCCGATCCCAGTGAATGCCACTGAACTTGTGACCTGCCCCTGAAAGCCCCTGCCCATGACCCAGGCAGCAAGAACACACAGGGAGGGGTGCCCCACCACCACCAAAGGACCAGGGAATGGGCTGGTACTAGTACCTACGGATCAGGTGCTATACCAGGGAGTACACTACACGGTAGCCTCCGTGATTTTAAACCTCACCGAGGTACACTTACCAGAGTGGTGTCCCAAAGAGAGAGGGCAGCTATATCAGGCCCTGTTAAAGGACATGTTCAGAAAGTTTAATGAGTTCGATTTCGCCAATGTCGACAAAACCGAACTGCACACCACACACCGTGAGTACTTTGGTAATGCAGGGAGACAAAGAAGGGGAGTATGGAATGATGTTTTTACTGCATTTAACACGGGGTCCTCTGTCATCAACAGTCTGGATGACATAGAGTTGCAGACCCAGATCAACGGTTTAAAAACACAGTTAAGGAAGATATTAATGGATGAGAACAAAGTAGTAGGCTCGGAGTTGCATGAGGACCAGGCCATGATGGTCCATTTAAAAGAAATTATAGCTGAGCTGGAGAAGCACGCAAAGACTGTAAATGCCTTCATAAGGAAGGACAGAAATGCTTCTGACCAGGCTGCGCAGAACGAGGTGTGCGTGCTGTATGGGGCATGGTTGCTGGGCGAGGGCCGCAGTAATCTGGAGGATTTAAAACAGGGTTCAGTCCCCTCCTGGATCAGCAACAAACACCTCACAGCCCTCCATCCGTTTGAGAATGCATTAAGCCCGTGCCAACTCCAGCTAGCTTCTGAGGCCTACCCAGTCCCAGTGGATTGTGGGCGGTCCAACCACACCAGCATGGGAATAGTAGTGAGAATGCTGATCATGGGTAGGACAGCCCGACCTGCACCGGTATACAGGGTTGAGAACATTGGAGTTATTCAAGGGGGTGCACACATTCGTTTCACAGTGGTCCCACCTTACGTCATAAAGTGGGAGCACGCTATGACAGGTACTGACCGCTCGGGGTGCCAGAGCTGGTGAGCACACATAATACTGTGTCCCCAGCACTTGAATGCCTATTCAAAACCACAGTGCGGGTTTAAAGCTGTTGGCGCAAAACCTATAAATTGTACCATGGAGGCAATGGCACAAGGCCATGTTCCCCCACAGGTAGCATATATAGGAGGTGTCACCACAGGCATGCCCCACTACCAGCATGGACAGCATAGCTGGTGTCCAGTAAGTGATAGCAGTTTCTGCTTTAAACCCGAGGCAGAAGTTCAAGTGGCCCAGGAATGAATTGTCCCCATTCCTGAACCCTCCACTGTTCAGCTGACTGTAAAAGAGAATTTTACCAACCTGCAGAATTACATAGCGCATTTCGGCTATGAAATTCCCACTCTCCCAGAACATCTTACCAAGATACTCAAGGCCGTTATAGTCTCGCAGAAACATTTTCTACACGTTAGAGCAGAAAATGGTAGAGATAGGGGCTAAGATATTGGACATTGTGATCCCACCTTGGTGGGACATTTTCAATAACATAGAGGTCCCTTCGTGGATTAGGCTGGCTTCCCACATCCTCATGGTTTGCCAGCTGGGAATAGTATTGTACCTAGTATGCACTCAATGCAAGGGAAAGGGTCATATACTAGAATTCCAAAACCAGAGGACCTGGAAGGAACATTATCTGAGGGTGCAGGGAGCCTGTTTGTTTTTTTTTGTTGGCATTTCTGATTAGAGATTGTTTTTTGTGTTTGTTGATTTTAATAAAGATTTTCAAACGTGTTGTTAATAAAGATGTATGTGTACCAAGTGGTGCAGGGGTATCGGACCCCCTCCATGCTTGGATGTGTGTAAAGGACTGTAATTTATTCTATGTATAATAATGTACATCACATTTACGTGGAATGGGAAGTGCATGTGTCGTGGGTATATTAGATAGGTAATTACAGGGGAAGGTTGACTATGGAGTGTCGGAAATTTTGATCACCTCATCAGGATGATACTTAAAGCGAGTTTAGTATCAACAGGGGGGAGTGTAAGGGCAGGGTTCTCAAAATTCTCGCACTCCCCAAATGATGGATCAAGAGACCCTGTTTGGACATGTTTTAAAAACAGGGTACCCAAAATGGCTTCTGTAACATCATGACCAAAACCGACAGGATTTTAAAGCAAGGCTCTAAGACAAGCAGGCCCGGAGATGAAACTTAAAATGCAGGAATCTGTGAAAAAGGACTCTCTGGAGCCAGCCAGACAAAGTAAACACAGAATACGCATTAATTCGACTTGAAATAAATCAAGCCAGAATGGGCCTAGAATCGAGGCCATTAGCTTTCTGCATATTTAATCGGTAACAGCTCACAGTAGCCATCAAGTCAGGATGGGGACAATTAAGTCTTATCCATGACAAACAACCAGGACATCGGGGCCATTAGACCCGGAGACAACCACTCCACAAGTCGTTAGAATAAATGGCTGTAATCATTTAAACAAGCCCGCCAAAAGTTAAACAATGGACTGACCTGATTTGGCGTGCAGATAAGGAGTTGAAGAACGGGTATAATTGTAGGCCCATCAGTGGCAATCGCTCTCTTGACTCTTGCTCCTGCTCTCGTCATTTGGCCTTTGGCCTGCTGCCGCTCATACTCGCGCCCTGGCCTCGTGGTGGGCTCTCTTCTCGCTCCCCGCACCGCTCAACAACCAAGGACGCCCATTACACCGGGGCCAAACACGGGAGGAGAACGAGACCTGAGTTGAAAACCACACAGGGCACACAGGCCACAAACGGGCATACGAGACGAGACAAGATGAAGAAGGAGGTAAACCGATGAAAGCAGAGAAGGGCAGCGAAAGACGCATTGGGAAAAACCAAACGCCTAGTTATAAGCTGGCGTTTGGCAAACAAGTTGGTGTTGCATGCATGAACAGTGCGAATAAGCTGGCATTCGAAGAGTGGGTGGCAGCACCCATGACGAATAAACTGGCGTTCAAAGCTTGGTTAGTAAAATCATCTAAGCGGTAAAAACCGCCAATTGAACTCCGTCTGTAGCATTTCCGCCGATGACCGCCCGAGGGAGAGGAAGAAGAAAACCCATCGCGACAAAATGACGACGGTAGCTGAGGAAAAAAAGGAGGGTGCTTCGCATCAACAACTGCAGCGCCACGCCCTGAGACCACGTGGTGACGGGATACCCCAAGGGACAGCAGGAGTGGACCTCAAAACCAGCCCAATTAAAGCAATAGGTTTTGGATTGGTGAGCATGAATTCCTGGCCCCTCATAGCTTAATCTAGTTAGGTATAGGGGGTGGGATAAGGATAATGTAGTTGTTATCCCTCGATGTGCCGTGTGTCCCCCATTCCTATATAAGTGTAATTGTTTATGCCTGTATTTTCATACCATTAATTTTCATAAGATTCTTGTATTCTGCTTTTAATAAAACCTTGGTTTTCTTATACCAAACCACTTGTCTACTCGATTTTCTCTATCGCCGCCTGTACCTAAGTCCGGTTTCTAGAACCCAGGGCTGTGGGAGTGATTTGAACCATTCAGAGGACAGTCAGAGGTGAAACTGACTGGGCGCACACGCCACCCCCTACACTCTCCTCTCCTGTAAGTGCTGACTCCTGGGGTACAGTTCCAGGGGCCCCACTTCCCTCTCCTGTAGGTGCTGATTCCTGGGGTACAGTTCCAGGTGACCCACTCCCCGCTCCTGTAGGTGCTGACTCCTGGGGTACAGTTCCACAGGCCCCAATACCCTCTCCTGTAGGTGCTGACTCCAGGGGTACAGTTCCACAGGTCCCACTCCCATCTCCTGGAGGTGCTGACTCTTGGGGAACTGTTCCACAGGCCCCACTACCCTCTCCTGTAGGTGCTGGCTCCTGGGGTACAGTATCACGGGCCCCACACCTCTCTCCTGTAGGTTCTGACTTCTGGGCTACAGTCCCACATGCCCCAATCCCCTCTATTGTAGGTGCTGAATCCTGAGGTAATGTTCCACGGTCCCCATTCCTCTCTCCTGTAGGTGCTGTCTCCTAAAGTACAGTTCCACGGGTCCCACTTCCCTCTCCCTTAGATGCTGTCTCCTGGGATGCATTTCCAGGAGCCCCACTCCCCTCTCCTGTAGGTGCTGACTCCTCTGGTACAATAGCCTCCCCAAACCCCTCTCCTGTAGGTGCTGTCTCCTGAGGTACAGTTCCAGGGGCCCCACACCACTCTCCTGTATTTGCTGAATTCTGTGGTACAGTTCCACGGACCCTCTCCCCCCTCCTGTAGGAGCTGAATCCTGGGATACAGTTCCACGGGCCACACTACCCTCTCCAGTGGTGCTGAATCCTGGGGTGCAGATCCACGGGCCCCACTCCCCTCTCCTGCATGTGCTCTCTCCTGTGGTGCAGTTCCACAGGACCCACTCCCCTCTCCAGGAGGTGCTGTCTCCTGGATTACTGTTCCACAGGCCCCACTCCCATCTCCTGTATTTGCTGACTCCTGGGGTACAGTTCTAGGGGACTCACTCCCCTCTCCTGTAGGTGCTGACTGCTTGGGTACAGTTCCATGGGCCCCACTCCCCTTTCCTGTAGCTACTGGCTCCTGGGGTACAGTTCCAGAGGGCCCACTCCCCTCTCCTGCAGGTGCTGACTCCTGGGACACAGTTCCACAGGCCCCAATCCCCTCTCCTGTAGGTGCTGTCTCCTGGGTTACAGTTCCAGGGGCCTCACTCCACTCTCCTGTAGGTGCTGACTCCTGGGGTACAGTTCTAGGGGCCTCACTCCACTCTCCTGTAGGTGCTGACTCCTGGGGTACAGTTCTAGGGGCCTAACTCCCCTCTCCTGTAGGTGCTGACTCCTGGGGTACAGTTCCACGGGCCCCACTTCGCTGTCCTGTAGGTGCTGACTCCTGGGGTACAGTTCCAGGGGCCTCACACCCCTCTCCTGTAGATGCTGACTCCTGGGGTACATTTCCAGAGGCCCCACTCCCCTCTCCTGTAGGTGCCGTCTCCTGCGGTACAGTTGCAGAGGCCCCACTCACCTCTCCTGTAGGTGCTGACTCCTGGGGTACAGTTCCACGGGCAGCACTCCGCTCACGTGTACATGCTGTCTCATGACGATGAAAATGATTTGATGATGGTAATGATTCGACGATGGTAATGATTCGAGGAAGGTAATGATTTCACAATGGTAATGATTCAATGATGGTATTGATTTGACGATGGTATTGATTCAATGATGGTACTGATTCGATGATGGCAATGATTTGACGATTGTAATGATTCAACGATGTTAATGATTCAACGATGTTAATGATTCACCGATGGTAATGATTTGATGACGGTAATGATTTAACAATGGCAATGATTTGGCGATGGTAATGCTTCGACGATGGTAATGATTCAACAATGTTAATGATTCGACAATGGTAATGATTCAAGGAAGGTAATGATTTGACGATGGTAGTGATTCAACGATGGTAATGATTTGACGATGGTAATGATTCAACGATGGTAATGATTCAACGATGGTAATGATTCAATGATGTTAATGATTCAATGAAGGTAATGATTTGACGATGGTAATGATTCTACGATGTTAATGATTCGACGATGGTAATGATTCACCGATGGTAATGAATCGACGATGCCAATGTTTCAACGATGGTAATGATTCGACGATGGTAATGATACGACAAATGTAATGATTCAACGATGGTAATGATTTGACAATGGTAATGATTTGACGAAGGTAATGATTTGATAATGCTATGGATTCAATGATGGTAATGATTAGATGACAGAAATTATTTGATGATGGTAATGATTCAACGATGGTAATGATTTGACAATGGGAATGATTCGATGATGGTAATTATTTGAAGATGGTAATGATGCAACGATGGTAATGATTCGATGATGGTAATGATTTGCGGATGGTAATGTTTCAACGATGGTAATGATTTGACGATGGTAATGACTTGCCGATGGTAATGATTCAGCAATGGTAATTACTTGGCAATGGTATTGATTCGACGGTGGTAATGATTCGATGATGGTAATGATTCTAAGATGTTAATGATTCGACGATGGTAATGATTCACCGATGGTAATGAATCGACGTTGCCAATGTTTCAACGACGGTAATGATTCGACGATGGTAATGATTCGACAAATGTAATGATTCAACAATGGTAATGATTTGACAATGGCAACGATTTGAAGATGGTAATGATTTGACGATGTTAATGATTTGACGAAGGCAATGCTTTGCTGATGCTAAGGATTCAATGATGGTAATGATTAGATGACAGAAATGATTTGATGAAGGTAATGATTCAACGATGGTAATGATTTGACAATGGGAATGATTCGATGATGGTAATTATTTGAAGATGGTAATGATGCAATGATGGTAATGATTCGAAGACAGTAACGGTTTGCGGATGGTAATGATTCAACGATGGTAATGATTTGCCGATGGTAATGATTCAGCAATGGTAATTACTTGACGATGGTATTGATTCGACGATGGTAATGATTTGACGATGGTAATGATTTGCCGATGGAAATGATTCGAATATGGTAATGATTCGATGATGGTAATGATTTGACGATGGTAATGATTCGACGATAGTAATGATTTGAAGATGGTAATTATTCGAGGATGGTAATGATTCAGCGATCGTAATGATTTGACGATGGCAATCATTTGACAATGGTAATAATTTGATGATGACAATGATTCGACGATGGTAAAGATTTGACAATGAATTGATTCGACGATGGTAATGATTTGATGATGTTAATGCTTTGACGATGGTATTGATTTGACTAGGGTAATGATTCGATGATGGTAATGATTTCATGATGGTAATAATTCGACGATGATAATGATTTGACAAAGGTAATGATTCAACGATGGTAATGATTCAGCGATGGTAATGATTCAACAATGTTAATGATTGAAAGATGTTAATGATTTGACCATTGTAATGACTTGACGATGGTAATGTATGATTCGCAAAATTGTACTTTATAGTATAAAGGTTCGAATGGCAGAATATGCCATGATTTTAAAGACTATTTTAAAAGAAGCCCAGAAAATGGTGCATTCACAATGGCTGCCAGACCCCGTGATCAGCTTATTGGGACACTTTAAAATGGTTCCTGCAAATACTCAGAAAGCTTTGTGGATTCAGCCCAAATTAAGTTCTGGAAGCCGTTTCTGAGAGAACGAAATGAGACACCGACATATACATATAGATTGGATACAGATCCAGTCTAGATCGGCCTGTAGATAAAGGCCATCTAAATGTTGACCCAGACAAAAGGGAACAGTTTCATATTCATGAGAAGTGCATCAAGGGCCCGTTAGGGACATCACCAGGACATTAAAAACAATGAAGGTCATTCCAGACCAGAGACCGTTACCGGCCATCCAAGAACAGTTTAAAATATAATAACTACTCTGTTGTGCAACAAGCCAGCCAAAAGTTAAACAAAGATTAACCTGATTTTGCACGAGATAAGGGCTTCTGGAAAAGAAGTATAATTGTGAGGACACACGGGTAGGGGTAGAACGAACGAGAATGAGATGGAGAGGAAGGAGAAGAAGACCAAACCACCATCAAGAAGACCATTCAACCTGGCGTCCCGCCCCGAGGTTAAAACTTCAGGAGATCATCGACCAACCCCAGGCCATTGACGAAACAAGAGGCCCTCTCCCGGCTTGGGAGAAGAGATAAAATAAAACTGAAGAAACGATGGGGGCCAGCCCAAGGCTCCTCTGACCGGGGTTGAGCAGATGATCCCCGACCCCGCCGACATCCAGGCCAGCCGGTGTCCAGCCGCCCCCAACCCCCACCTCAGGAGAGCGGTGTGGCGCAGCTCGCTGGGGCTCCACGATCCACGTGGAGACGGGACGCCTGAAAGGACCAAACGCAGGCTGGTTCAAAATCTTGCACTTCCTAGTTGGATTGGTGAGCATGTTTCTGGCACTCCATAATCAGATCTAGATAGGTTTAAGGGGGTGGATATTTAAGGGTATAATTAACATGAGTTGTTATCCCTCGATGTTCCGTGTGTTTCCCTATTTCATGATGATTTTTGTAGAGTATAATATGCCTGTATTTGCCTTAGTTAGTATTGTGTCGTTATGATTTTTTTGTGTTTTTCCCTCCCATGTACTCTCTTATTTGCTTGCATTTGATTTGTGCTTCCATATGCAATAAAATTTCATTTTGTTTCATCAAACTTGGTCTATAAGAGTTTTCTCTACATTGTAGTTCCTGCCCGAAAGTCCAGAGTATAGAATCTAAGGGGCGAGTGGGTCGAAACACTCAAGGTTTTACTGTGCAAGAGAGAGAGGCCCCTAGAGAGAGAAACCTCTGTGATCTAAAACCCTTTACAGTAATGGTTCGACTATGGTAATGATTCAACGATGTTAATGATTCAACGATGATAATGATTCAACCATGGTAATGACTTGTAGATGGTAAGGATTCAACGATGGTAATGTTTCAACGGGTGGTAATGATTTGACAATGGTAATGATTTCACGATGGTAATGATTCAGCAATGGAAATGAATTGACGATGTCAATGATTCGACGATGGTAATGATTTGAGGTTGGTAATGATTCAACGATGGTAATGATTGGACAATAGTAATGATTTGACAATGGTAATGAATTGAGTTTGGTAATGATTCAATGATGGTAATGTTTCAATGATGGTAATGATTTGACGATGATAATTATTCGACAATGTTAAAGATTTGAAGATGGTATTATTTGACGATGGCAATGATTCAACGAGGGTATTGATTTGTCGATAGTAATGATTCGACGATGTTAATGATTTGACAATGGTAATGATTCAACGATGGTAATGATTTGACGATGGTAATGATACGAAGATGGTAATGATTCGACGATGCTAATGATTTGGTGAAGGTAATGACTCAACGATGGTTATGAATTAACGATGGTAATTATCTGATGAAATTAATGATTTGACGATGGTAACAATTTGACAAAATTAATGATTCGATGATGGTAATAATTTGATGATGGTAAGGATTTGACGAAGGTAATGATTCAACGATGGTAATGATTTGACGATTGTAATGATTCGACGAAGGTAATGATTCGACGATGTTAATGATTCGTTGATGGTAATGATTCAACGATGGCAATGACACAACAATGGTAATGATTCAAGGATGGTAATGATTCGGCTATGTTAATGATTGGACGAAATTAATGATTCGACGAAGGTAATAATTTGACGATGGTAAAGATTTGACGAAGGTAATGATTCAATGATGGTAAAGATTTAACGATGGTAATCATTCAACAATGGTAATGATTCAACGATGGTAATGCTTCAGCGATGGTAATAATTTGACGGTAGTAATGAATCGACGATGGTAATGATTCAACAATGGTAATGATTCGACGTTGGTAATGATTCGACGAAGGTAATGAATCAACGATGGTAATGATTCGATGATGGTAATGATTCAACGATGGTAATGATTCAACGATGGTAAAGATTCAACAATGGAAATGATTCGACGATGTTAATGATACCACGATGCTAATGATTCAAAGATGGTAATGATTCGAAGATGGTAATGATTTGACAATGGTAATGATTTGATGATGGTAATGATTCAACAATGGTAATGATGCAATGAAGATAATGATTTGACGATGGTAATGATTTGACGATGGTAATGCTTCGACGATGGTAATGATTCTACGATGTTAATGATTCGACGATGGTAATGATTTACCGATGGTAATGAATCGACGTTGCCAATGTTTCAATGACGGTAATGATTCGACGATGGTAATGATTCGACAATGGTAATGATTCAGCGATCGTAATGATTTGACGATGGCAATCATTCGACGATGGTAATGATTTGATGATGACAATGATTCGACGATGGTAAAGATTTGACGATGAATTGATTTGACGATGGTAATGATTTGACGATGTTAATGCTTTGACGATGGTATTGATTTGACTAGGGTAATGATTCGATGATGGTAATGATTTCATGATGGTAATAATTTGACGATGTCAATGATTCGACGATGGTAATGATTGGACAATAGTAATGATTTGACAATGGTAATGAATTGAGTTTGGTAATGATTCAATGATGGTAATGTCACAATGATGGTAATGATTTGACGATGATAATTATTCGACAATGTTAAAGATTTGAAGATGGTATTATTTGACGATGGCAATGATTCAACGAGGGTATTGATTTGTCGATAGTAATGATTCGACGATGTTAATGATTTGACAATGGTAATGATTCAACGATGGTAATGATTTGACGATGGTAATGATACGAAGATGGTAATGATTCGACGATGCTAATGATTTGGTGAAGGTAATGACTCAACGATGGTAATGAATTAATGATGGTAATTATCTGATGAAATTAATGATTTGACGATGGTAACAATTTGACAAAATTAATGATTCGACGATGGTAATAATTTGATGATGGTAAGGATTGAAGGAAGGTAATGATTCAACGATGGTAATGATTTGACGATTGTAATGATTCGACGAAGGTAATGATTCGACGATGTTAATGATTCGCTAATGGTGATGATTCAATGATGGCAATGACTCAACAATGGTAATGATTCAAGGATGGTAATGATTCGGCTATGTTAATGATTTGACGAAATTAATGATTCGACGAAGGTAATAATTTGACGATGGTAAAGATTTGACGAAGGTAATGATTCAATGCTGGTAAATATTTAACGATGGTAATCATTCAACAATGGTAATGATTCAACGATGGTAATGATTCAGCGATGGTAATAATTTGACGATGGTAATGAATCGACGATGGTAATGATTCAACAATGGTAATGATTTGACGTTGGTAATGATTCGACGAAGGTAATGAATCAACGATGGTAATGATTCGATGATGGTAATGATTCAACGATGGTAATGATTCAACGATGGTAATGATTCAACAATGGAAATGATTCGACGATGTTAATGATACCACGATGCTAATGATTCAAAGATGGTAATGATTCGAAGATGGTAATGATTTGACAATGATAATGATTTGATGATGGTAATGATTCAACAATGGTAATGATGCAATGAAGATAATGATTTGACGATGGTAATGATTAGACGATGGTAAAGATTCGACGATGTTAATGATTCGACGACGGTAATGATTCAATGATGTTAATGATTTGACGAAGGTAATGATTAGACGTTGGTAAAGATTCTACGATGGTAATTATTCAACGATGGTAATGATTCAACAATGGTAAAGATTTGACAATGGTAATGATTCAACAATGGTAATGAATCAACGATGGTAATTATTTGACGACGGTAATGATTCAACCATAGTCATAATTCACCAATGGTAATGATTTAACCATGGTCATGAATCAAAGATGGTAATTATTTGACGATGGTAATGATTCAACCATGGTAATAATTAAACAATGGTATTGATTCAATGATGGTAATGATTCAACAATGGTAATGATTCGACGATGGTAATGATTCGACGATGGTAATGATTCAACGATGGTAAAGATTCGACGATGGTAATGATTCAACTATGGTAGTTGTAGTGTATGTACCCGTCTACCTTTAAGAGAACTATTGTATGTAACCGTTCACCTTTAAGAGAACTATTTTAGGTGTGGCACTACTTTGTTTGGCTTCAGTATGCTGTAATACCGACGGTGACCACACCAGTATATAAGTGTTTTGTCAGGATTTATTGGGCAGATTCACCCTGACCTTCGAATAGTAAAGTCCTGTTTTAATTTACTCTTGGAGTCTGTGTATTAATTAACTAAACAACCCACAGACCTTACAGTGGCGACGAGTCCGATCGTACCCTGCAGCAACAATACTTCCGAAGCAGTTAACGAGCGTCAAGAAGAGGCAACCGCCCTCGTTGTTCTGCTGGGAGAAAACTCGAGGCTGCAGAACTAGAAAGGAGGAAGAATTTAGAGACAAAGACTTCCATCAGCAACAGGCACTGACTGTCCCTTCTGCCAATGTGAGGAGTGAGCCGATCAGCACGAGAAGCAAGGCAGCCACGGTGACTGTGAGTAAGGGAAAGTAAAAAGAATAACCGGAGGATAAGGGCGGTGCACTCGACCACGGTCGAGGGGGAAAGGAGCCGGACAGAAGTCGGGTCCAGAGGCCCTGAGACTGGGGCAGTGTGGAGCAAGGAAGCCGTGGTACAGACAGGCTGGGGGACGCAACGGAGTCGTGAGACAGCTAGACCACGACCGGCGAAAAAGGCCGGGCAGCGACCGAAGCCACGAAGCGCTGAGACTGGGAACGTAGGCGCGGGAAGAGATAAACTCAGCCGCAGCCGGGGAGGGAAGCACCGGACTGCGAGAAGGCTGGGAGGCGCGATTGGGAGCCGAGCGAGTGGGAGAGGCAGAGCCTACCAAGGGAGATGGAGCGAGAGCCAGCCCAGCGGCTGAAACTGTTCACCGTCAACGGGGTGTACCCAGCGCCGGTTGCCCTGCCGAGAAAAGGGAAAGCACTGAAGCCGACGCGCAGGCTGTGAACCTGAAAGCCAGCGGCCGTCGCCCGTGGGGAAAGTGTACCCCTCCCGCCAGGGAAGAAATGCGGGAAGCCGCCATTAGGCGGGGAAGAAGACAGAAGCGGGAAACCGCCATTGAAGTGGGCGGGGAGAGAAGATAAGTGCGGGAAACCGCCATTTTCGCGGGAACTGCCACCTTGAAAAAAAAAAGAAAAATTTTAAAGAAATAATTCGTGGTGTTTATCAGGAAGAGAGGAAGATGCCTAAGCGTGGTAACATCAATGATTTTAATTCCGAGGTAGAAGACTGGGCCACATATGTGGAACGCATTGAGATCTATTGTGAGGCCAATAAAATAGAAGAAGATGACAAAGCTATAAGACATACGGGCTCTTGAAGCATCTACTATCACCAGCTAAACCGGCGGATCAGACTTTCGAAGATATTGTGGCTGTTCTGAAGGATCACTTGAACCCCACACCGTTGAGGTTGGCGGAACGATTCAAATTCTATGCGAGAACGCAACGGAAAGACGAAAGCAACGCAGAATACTTGGTCGAACTGCGTAGACTAGCGAAATACTGCCAGTTTGGAGGGAATCTGACAGAGGCATTGCGAGATAAGTTCGTGTGCGGATTGGCAAAGGAAGGAACGCAAAAGCGACTACTCGAAGAGAACGACCTTACACTTGATAGGGCTGTCCTTATTGCAGCATCGCATGAAGCCGCAGCGAAGGGAACTGCGGAAATGCAGCTAAAGACAGCGGCACTCAGTGTGGATCAAATTACCTCGACAACAACAAAATGTTATCATTGTGGGAAGACAACACACGACCAGAACCAATGCTGGTTTAAGAACCAGGAATGTAGGAAATGTGGCAAACTGGGTCACATAGCTAAGGTATGCCGGTCAGGGAAGAAGACCAACAACCAAAGGACCAACAACCAAAGGAAGCCATCACAGGAAAAGTACAACAAGGTACACAAGGTGGCTGAGAAGAGTTCAGACGAACAGAATTCGGACTCAGACCCAAACGGCCAGGAGCTGGGTAGTCTGAGAATTCACAATGTGAGTAAGGAAGCTGACCTACAAACTATCTGGGTCATGCTAAAAATAGCTGGAGTCCAAGTGAAAATGGAGTTGGACACTGGATCAGCTCTATCAGTAATAAATCGAAGGGATTACCACCAGCTATTCTCACATATACCCTTAAGAGATACCAAGTTCGTATTGCAGACATACACGGGGCATAAAGTATACCCCATGGGAAAGATAAGAGTCAAGGTGAGAGATAGGGGTAAAGAACACCCAAGAATGAACTTATACGTAATACCTGAGGGAGGACCACCACTTCTAGGACAGGAGTGGATCAAGAAAATAGACATGGAATGGCACTATCTAAAAGCCATAATGAGTGAGGACTTGGTGCAGACAATCAGCTCAGATTCTGAATCGGATGATGATAAGACCAACCCAAATGTGAAAGACAAGGCTAAAATGGACTTGCCGACTAAGGTTGTAAAAACGAAGGCATGCAGAAAGGCTTATGCTCCAGAGAAGAACAAAGTTTCAGAACAGATCTCCACCAAACAACGACAACATAGTTTGACAGAGAATTCTGAGTCTGTTCAGTTTAAGGACATATCCATGATGGAAGAACACCGAGCTCGGACTCAACTTTATTTCAAATTACGACAACAATTAGAACAATTGAGTTACCATCTCATACAAGAGATGAAAACAATGAAAAAGTTCTATGACACCAAATGGGAGAATCTGGAAAGACAACAGAAGCAGCTAGCTCAAGCAGAGAGCGACCAAAGAGCCACCGTGACCAATCACCGATCACATCTCCCTTATGATGTTCAGGAGTTAGAATATTTGCAGAAAGAAGCAAATGAAGAGGAATCTTCAGGAAGCCAGGATTTTATTCCAGTTCTTCTCTACGACTCCTTACAAGCAGAGTTTGAGAAGTTGAAGGAACAGTATGAACAGGCCCAGGCTACAATCCTGGAGGGGGTTAACTCGGCAACCTCCGAAAAGCTAGTTTCAGTGGAAGCTTATGAGCAACTAAAGGTTGAACATGAGCAAGAAGTCCAAAGGCTGCAGGAAATTCTTGATGAGCTCAAGGCCAAGACAGACTCATCGGTAGAAGTTCCATCCATAGATGAGAAATTAGAGGTGAAAGACATGGCAGAACATGAAAGTCAAAATGTCCAAGAACTCATAAAAATATTGAAGGAAACCCAAGACAAATATGAGGCGGCAATGACCGAGGTTCAACAACTTGAAGAACAGATTCAACTGGGAATTCTTTCAGTGAAAGAAAAGGCAACTGTAAGAAACACAGAGACTGTAAGAATGGCCCCTGAACATGAGCTAGAGAGCATCAAGGCGCAACTTCTCCGAGCGCTTAAAGCCAAAGTACAAGAGGAAATAAAGGTGAAAGCATTGGAGGAAAAGGTGGATGAAATGGAGAAGACTCTGATCCACAGGGTCCCCATGGAAGAGTTAACGGTCAGCCAACTCCTTCATATGCTGAGAGACAAGACTCTGCAATGGGAACCATTTGAACACGAGCTTCAATCTTCAAAGGGAAGGGGTTCGGAGCTCTCAAAAGTTTGGGGAATAGCTGAGGTTGCAAGACAGATTTTACGGGGCTGCCGAAAGTACGCTGAATCACGTCAATGTGAACTACAGAATGTTGAAACAGCTGCTCCAGT
Source organism: Somniosus microcephalus (assembly GCF_052327205.1). Lineage (NCBI taxonomy): Eukaryota > Metazoa > Chordata > Chondrichthyes > Squaliformes > Somniosidae > Somniosus > Somniosus microcephalus. The sequence continues at coordinate 97,595,407 of NC_140999.1, forward strand.
AGAAGGATTGAATAGCCCGATCAATCAATCCCCGATGGAAGGGGAAGTATTGGAATCACAAATGAGGTCATTAGTGAAGGATTGGCAGGAAACCCAGGAAGAGCGGGATGAATATGAACGCATGAAGAAGTCTCTTCAGGAAAGATGTCTAGGGAGGGAACAACAGTCGGCTAACGTCCAGTTGTGTAAGGAAGAAGTAGCAGGCCCTCTCGCTAGACTAGCTCAGGACGACACCGAATATTACCATGACCTGTTGAGTGACACGGAATATTACGATGACTTGGTCTGCCCAGCTTGTGATGAAAACTCCCAAAGTGCAGAAATCAGGATGAAGCACTTAAAGTCTAAGGAACATAGGGAGATGGTGGCGCTACAGCTGACAGCGGATAAGGGAGCCCCGAGAGTCTCCAAGAAGCAGAAAAGAAAAAGACGAAGCAGAAGATGATAACCATCTAAATCATTATCACTTCTATCAGATCATGCACGTGGGCCCTACGAAGGGGGCCAAATCAGTTGGAAAGTAGGAAAAATTACCAAGGCAGTCCAGCTGTTTGTATAAGTCAGCACTGCTGGTTCAGCAGGACGGAAGTTCAAGCTGTTAAGCCAAGGGAAAGACTATTGGATGAGTCACGCTAGAAATGTGAACCGGCTACACCACAGAGATGTTGTTCGGACTGAGTCAAGACCAGAGACCGAATCTGTGAACTGTTCCCGCAGAGACTGAATCTGTGAACTGTTTCCCGCAGAGACTATATCTGTGAATTGTTTTACATGAAGTTGATTATATGTTATGTTTAATGGGGAATAAGTTAGTTGTAAGCTAAAAAGGGAGGATTGTAGTGTATGTACCCGTCTACCTTTAAGAGAACTATTGTATGTAACCGTTCACCTTTAAGAGAACTATTTTAGGTGTGGCACTACTTTGTTTGACTTCGGTATACTGTAATACCGACGGTGACCACACCAGTATATAAGTGTTGAGTCAGGATTTATTGGGCAGATTCGCCCTGATCTTCGAATAGTAAAGTCCTGTTTTAAGTTACTCTTGGAGTCTGTGTATTAATTAACTAAACAACCCACAGACTTTACAGTAGTGAGTCAACGACGGTAATGATTTGACGATGGCAATGATTTAATGATGGTAATGATTTGACGATGGTAATGATTTAATGATGGTAATGATTTGACGATGGTAATGATTCGACGAAGGTAATGATTCAACGATGTTAATGATTCATCGATGGTAATAATTCAACGATGGTAATGATTAAACGATGGTAGTGATTAAACGATGGTAATGATTCATCGAAGTTAATGATTCAACGATGGTAATGATTTGACGATTAGAATGATTTGACGTTGGTAATGATTAAACGATGGTAATAATTCAACAATGGTAATGATTCAATGATGGTAATGATTCAACGATGGTAATGAGTCGACGATGGTAATGATTCACTAATGTTAATGATTTGATGAAGGTAATGATTAGAGGATGGTAAAGATTCGACGATGGTAATGAATCAACGATGGTAATGATTCACCGATGGTAATGATTTGATGATGGTAAAGATTTGATGATGGTAATGATTCAACGATGGTAATGATTCAACGATGGTAATGATTTGACGATGGTAATGATTCGACGATGGTAATGATTCAACGAAGGTAATGATTCATCAATGGTAATGATTCAACGATGGTAATGATTCAACGATGGAAATGATTCAACGATGGTAATGATTCGAAGATGGTAATGATTTGACAATGGTAATGATTCAACAATGGTAATGATTCAATGATGTTAATGATTTGATGAAGGTAATGATTAGACGATGGTAAAGATTCGACGATGGTAATTATTCAACGATGGTAATAATTCAACAAAGGTAATTGTTTGACGATGGTAATGATTCAACCATGTTAATAATTCACCAATGGTAATGATTTAACGATGGTCATGAATCAAAGATGGTAATGATTTGACGATGGTAATGATTCAACGATGGTAATGATTCGACGATGGTAATGATTCGACGATGGTAAAGATTCAACGACGGTAATGATTCAACGATGATAATGATTTAAAAATGGTAATAATCTGATGATGTTAATGATTCGACGAAGGTAATGATTCAACGATGTTAATGATTCATCAATGTTAATAATTCATTGATGGTAGTGATTAAACGATGGTAGTGATACAACGATGGTAATGATTCAACGATGTTAATGATTCAACGATGGTAATGATTTGACGATTATAATGATTTGACAATGGTAATGATTCAATGATGGTATTAATTCAGCGATGGTAATGATTCAACGATGGTAATGAATGATCAATGTTAATGATTCAACGATGTTAATGATTCAATGACGGTAATGATTTGACGATTATAATGATTTGACGATGGTAATGATTCAGCGATGGTAATAATTAGACAATGGTAAAGATTCAGCGATGGTAATGATTCAACAATGGTAACGATTCGATGAAGGTAATGATTCAATGATGTTAATGATTTGATGAAGGTAATGATTAGACGATGGTAAAAATTCGACGATTGTAATGATTCAACGATGGTAATGATTTGAAGATTTTAATGATTTGTAAATGGTAATGATTCAATGATGGTAATAATTCGGAGATTGTAATGATTCATCGATGGTAATGATTCATCGATGTTAATGATTCAATGATGTTAATGATTCAACGATGTTAATGATTTGACGATTATAATGATTTGACGATGGTAATGATTCAACGATGGTAATGATTCAATGATGGTAGTTATTTGACGATGGTAATGATTCAACGATGGTAATGATTCAGCAATATTAATGATTTGATGACGGTAATGATTAGATGATGGTAATGATTCCACGATGGTAATGATTTGAATATGGTAATGATTTGACGATGCTAATGATTCAATGATGGTAATGATTTCATGATGGTAATGATTTCACGATGGTAATGATTCAATGATGGTATTGATTTGATGATGGTAATAATTCAAAAATGGAAATGATTCGACAAAGGTAATGTTTCAACGATGGTAATGATTCAACGATGGTAATGATTCAACGAAGATAATGATTTGAAGATGGTAATGATTCAACGATGTTAATGATAAGATGATGGTAATGTTTTGACAATGCTAAAGATTCAACGATGGTAATGATTCAACGATGGTAATGATTCAACGATGGTAATGATTTTATGATGGTAATGATTTCACGATGGTAATGATTCAATGATGGTATTGCTTTGACGATGGTAATGATTCAAAAATGGTAATGATTCCACAAAGGTAATGATTCAACGATGGTAAAGTTTCAAAGAAGGTAAAAATTCGACGAAGGTACAGATTCGACGAAGGTAATGATTCAACGATGGTAATGATTCACCGATGCAAATGATTCAATAATGGTAATGATTTGACGATGTTAATGATTCAACGATGTTAATGATTCAGTGATGGTAATGATTCGACGATGGCAATGATTCAACGATGGTAATGATTCAATGATGGTAATGATTCGACAATGGTAACAATTCAACGATGGTAATGATTCAATGATGGTAATGATTTAACGATGTTAATGACCCGACGATGGTAATGATTCAACGATGGTAATGATTCGACGATGGTAATGATTAAACGATGTTAATGAACCGACGAGGTAATGATTCAATGATGGTAATGATTCGATGATGGTAATGATTCAACGATGGTAATGATTCAATGATGATAATGATTCGCCGATGGTAATGATTCAACGATGGTAATGATTCAACGATTGTAATAATTTGACAATGATAATGATTCAATGAAGGCAAAGTTTCGAAGATGGTAATGATTTGACGAAGGTAATGATTAGACGATGGTAAAGATTTGACGATGGTATTGATTTGATGCTGGTAATGATTCGACAATGGTAATGATCTGACGAAGGTAATGAATAGACGATGGTAATGATTTGCTGAAGGTAATGATTTGACGTTAGTAATTATTTAACAAAAGTAATTCTTCGAAGAAGGTAATGATTTAACAAAGTTAATGATTTGACGATAGTAATGATTTGACAATGGTAATGATTTGACGAATTTAATGATTCAACGATGGTAATGAATCAATGATGGTAATGATTTGAAGATGGTAATGATTCAACGATGGTAATGATTCAACCATGGTAATGATTTGACAATGGTAATGATTCAACAATGGTAATGATTCAATGATGTTAATGATTTGATGAAGGTAATGATTAGACGATGGTAAAGATTCGACGATGGTAAATATTCAACGATGGTAATGATTCAACAATGGTAATTATTTGACGATGGTAATGATTCAACCATGTTAATAATTCACCAATGGTAATGATTTAACGATGGTCATGAATCAAAGATGGTAATGATTTGACGATGGTAATGATTCAACGATGGTAATGATTCGACGATGGTAATGATTCGATGATGGTAAAGATTCAACGACGGTAGTGATTCAACGACGGTAATGATTCAACGATGGTAATGATTTAAAGATGGTAATAATCTGATGATGTTAATGATTCGACGAAGGTAATGATTCAACGATGTTAATGATTCATCGGTGTTAATAATTCATTGATGGTAGTGATTAAACGATGGTAGTGATACAACGATGGTAATGATTCAATGATGTTAATGATTCAACGATGGTAATGATTTGACGATTATAATGATTTGACAATGGTAATGATTCAATGATGGTATTAATTCGGCGATGGTAATGATTCAACGATGGTAATGAATGATCGATGTTCATGATTCAACGATGTTAATGATTCAACGACAGTAATGATTTGACGATTATAATGATTTGACGATGGTAATGATTCAACGATGGTAATAATTAGACAATGGTAAAGATTCAGCGATGGTAATGATTCAACAATGGTAACGATTCGATGAAGGTAATGATTCAATGATGTTAATGATTTGATGAAGATAATGATTAGACGATGGTAAAAATTCGACGATTGTAATGATTCAACGATGGTAATGATTTGATGATTTTAATGATTTGTAAATGGTAATGATTCAATGATGGTAATAATTCGGAGATGGTAATGATTCATCGATGGTAATGATTCATCGATGTTAATGATTCAACGATGTTAGTGATTCAACGATGTTAATGATTTGACGATTATAATGATTTGACGATGGTAATGATTCAACGATGGTAATGATTCAATGATGGTAGTTATTTGACGATGGTAATGATTCAACGATGGTAATGATTCAGCAATATTAATGATTTGATGACGGTAATGATTAGATGATGGTAATGATTCCACGATGGTAATGATTTGAATATGGTAATGATTTGACGATGCTAATGATGCAATGATGGTAATGGTTTCATGATGGTAATGATTTCACGATGATAATGATTCAATGATGGTATTGATTTGACGATGGTAATAATTCAAAAATGGAAATGATTCGACAAAGGTAATGTTTCAACGATGGTAATGATTCAACGATGGTAATGATTCAACGAAGATAATGATTTGAAGATGGTAATGATTCAACGATGTTAATGATAAGATGATGGTAATGTTTTGACAATGCTAAAGATTCAACGATGGTAATGATTCAACGATGGTAATGATTCAACGATGGTAATGATTTTATGATGGTAATGATTTCACGATGGTAATGATTCAATGATGGTATTGCTTTGACGATGGTAATGATTCAAAAATGGTAATGATTCCACAAAGGTAATGATTCAACGATGGTAAAGTTTCAAAGAAGGTAAAAATTCGACGAAGGTACAGATTCGACGAAGGTAATGATTCAACGATGGTAATGATTCGCCGATGCAAATGATTCAATAATGGTAATGATTTGACGATGTTAATGAATCAACGATGTTAATGATTCAACGATGTTAATGATTCAGTGATGGTAATGATTCGACGATGGCAATGATTCAACGATGGTAAGGATTCAACGATGGTAATGATTCGACAATGGTAACAATTCAACGATGGTAATGATTCAATGATGGTAATGATTTAACGATGTTAATGACCCGACGATGGTAATGATTCAACGATGGTAATGATTCGATGATGGTAATGATTAAACGATGTTAATGAACCGAGGAGATAATGATTCAATGATGGTAATGATTCGATGATGGTAATGATTCAACGATGGTAATGATTCAACGATGGTAATGATTCAATGATGATAATGATTCGCCGATGGTAATGATTCAACGACGGTAATGATTCAATGATTGTAATAATTTGACAATGATAATTATTCAATGAAGGCAAAGTTTCGAAGATGGTAATGATTTGACGAAGGTAATGATTAGACGATGGTAAAGATTTGACGATGGTATTGATTTGATGCTGGTAATGATTCG